>NC_136073.1:125026955-125626955 GCF_964261635.1 Lissotriton helveticus | reverse complement strand
TATCTTAATATTGGTTCTTCAGCCAGAAACTCATCATCGGCCGCATAACTCTGATCACTCTTATTACTCTTTTAAACTATTTCTACTGGCTCATCTTTCTGAGATTTCTCATGCACCATACACATCACATCACTCCTTCCTCGCTTGCACCATTTTTAGCCTAGGATGTGCCTTTGAATTCCTGAAGCTCTGTTTAGCCTCTTCTTGCAGTTCAGTCTCTCCTTGTTTCTTCCTAATTTCTACTAATTTGCTCTCTTCTTTAATTATATTCTCTAATAAACCCGCTCTCCCCATCATTCAGTTTACACATAAACGTATTTTTTGTCATGTTATGTCCCAGATTAGCCCACACTATCAATCTCAAATGGTTAGAAATAGACTCTAAATTATTGTTTTCAGGAATTTAATCTAAAGAAATATTGTAGTAGGTAAGATAAATGTCCAGAAAGAAAGCAAGATAACAGCTTCAACCCAATTATCCTGGAGATTAAAATAAGCAGTTTTAAGCTCTAAAATTGCTACCACGCTTTGTCCCCTGATCACTCATCTTTTTAACAAATCGTTCGCCACTGCCACCTTCCCTGATGCTTGGAAGCACGCGTCAGTGACCCCCCTCCTGAAGAAAGCGGGATCTGATATTCTCAACCCAGAGAACTACAGACCCATCTCCCAGCTTCCCTATCTCTCTGCGGCCCTGGAGAAACTGTTCAATGCACAGCTGACCAGATATCTAGAAAACAACTTCCTCCTGGATCCCTCCCAGACCGGTTTTAGAGCAAATAACAGCACCGAGGCAACGTTGCTGGCAGTGTCAGACAGTATCAGATCCTCCACCGACCAAGGGGGAGCGGTAGCACTGATACTGCTTGACCTGTCAGCGGCGTTTGACACGGTATCCCACGACTGTCTGCTGAACACACTCCGGATCAAGGGAGTTCAATCTATAGCACTGACCTGGCTACACTCTTTCCTGAGCAATCGTACACAGGCAGTACATATGGGTCAGTTCCATTCAAGACCAAACCCCATCGGCTGCGGGGTCCCCCAGGGTGCCTCACTGAGCCCCACCCTTTTCAATGTCTATATTTCAATCTCTTGCTGACATTGGAAGGAAGTGGGGCATTGGCATCTGCTCTTATGCGGATGATACGCAGCTGATGGTGGCCATGGATGAGGGGCCTGAGACAACCAAAACTAAGCTACACGACTGCCTTTCCGAAATGGCCCAATGGATGCATAATCACTGTCTAGAGCTGAACGCAGGCAAATCGGAGATCCTTCTGTTCGGTGGAGCCAAACGCGTGTGGGATGCCACATGGTGGCCATCCTCACTGGGACCAGCCCCCACCCCTAAACAACACGCCAGGAATCTGGGAATCATTATGGACGATGCCCTGTCCATGAAGGATCACGTCCGATCCCTTTGTGGTAGGGGCTTTGCCATACTGAAACTCCTCGCCAGGATATTCCCCTGGATACCCCTGGACTGCAGACGTTCAGTCACACAGGCTCTTCTGATCAGTCGTCTCGACTACGGGAATGCATTATTTATAGGGATGAACGAACAACTATTTTCCTGCCTACAAGTCCTACAAAACCTGGCGGCTAAACTCATATGCAACAAAGGCAAACGAGACTCGGCATCGGAGTGCCTGAAGAAACTTCACTGGCTCCCGATAAGCCAGAGGGCTGCCTTCAAACTGCTCAGCCACGCCCATAGGACTTTATATAAAACAGGCCCTACAATTCTTCAAGGGAAGATTGATTTTTATGTACCCAATAGGAACCTACGCTCATGTCAATCAGCCCTGGCTAAAACCAAACGTATTCATAAAGTCAGAACAGGCGGCCGCTCCTTTTCTTACCTTGCAGCAAAAAGGTGGAACGACCTGCCCACCGACCTAAGACATACTACAAACTACCTCCAGTTTCGAAAAAAAATGAAAACACATCTCTTCCCTAAACTGTAACTTCTCAGCATACGCCACCAGCAGTCCTCTCTGGTACATAGCGCCGTGATATCCCTTGGGATGAGTGTCGCGCTCTACAAATACCGCAAATAAATAAATAATATATTTCTCTAAATATTGGTTCTTCAGCCAGGAACGCACCATCAATCACATAACTCTGATCACTAACAATTTCTACTTTTTCATCTTTCTGAGATTTCTCATGCACCATACACATCACTTCTTTCCCTCAACTTTTAGCCTAGGATGTGTCTTTGAATTCCTCAAGCCCTGTTCAGCCTCTTCTTGTAATTCAGTCTCTCTTGTTTCTTCCCAATTTCTACTAATTTGCACTATTCTTTTTTTTGTTTCCTGAGATTAATGTAGCGCGAACTTGACACGAAGGTATCATAGTGCTTTTCATGAACACAAGTGCATTACAGACAGACACATTCATTTTTCTTGGGCATTGGAAGATTAAGTGATTTCCCCAGAATCACAGGAAGTTGCGCGTCCCTGCTGAGACTCGAACCCAGTTCCCCCGCTTTGAGGTCGACCGCTCAAACCGTTAGGCCATCTCCTGTCCCCTTTCATTATATTCCCTAATCAACTTGTTCTCCCCATCATTCAGATTACACAAAAACATATTTTATGTCATGTTATGCCCCAGATTAGCTTGAGCTATCAATCTCAAATGCTTAGAAATAGACGCTAACCTTTTTTATTCCAAGCTTCAATTGCGTTTGCTTTCCCACCCTATAATTTCTGTGTAAATTAGCTGTCGTACAGCATGACTGAAAACCTAGTTTGAACGTTCAAAAATTTAAAATTGTGTAACTACCAATATCAGTCTTTAGACAGCAGAGCTTTCCTTAAGAGCTATTGACAACAGATGGGGAGAGGATTTGGCTTAACGTCTAGAGCAACCGACTATGAAGCTGAGGAGCCAGGTTCGAGTCTGTCGTCAGCTCAAACATCCTTTAATTCTGGGCAAATCTTTTAATCTACCTGTGCCTAAAAATATGTGTGCAACTGGTGCTCATGTAAAGCGATCTGATACCTTAGGTCTAGTTTGCGCTATATATAAAACTGCAAAAAAACATTTTGGTTACAGTTGTATGAAGGGCTGCAGTTTCAGACAGCAGATATGCATAGCGAAAATAAATACTTGAAAAACCATTGTTATAGATTATGGAGGTAGGCTTAATATAACCACCATAGCAGGAATAAATTGTTACTTGCAACAAAAGGAATTTTGTTACAACATTAACAATAAATCTCCCTCAAATCAGCATAGAAAGATGTATTACTCCAATATTAGGTTGGAATATTTTGTAAATGTACTCCTACTGTCCAAAAGTGTGTTAATGTCCTGAACCCTAAATTGTAATTTTCTAAAAATTCATTCACTGTGCAACATGTGCATGCTATAAATGTGTGCTTAAATATCCAATTTTCATTTTCTGGAAGTGCTAAGTTTGTCTCTCACAAACTTCTTTAATTTTTAGTTATTGCACTATTGTTATTCATTACTACCTTGTTTTTTATACCCATCATTTACAGCCATTGCCGTCATGGTCCTCAGGCAACTTCCCTTAAGTCAGCCAGTGCCAAAATGCCCCTTGTGCATTGACTTTCCGACTGTCAATGCTATGAAGTGGACCATGCGTTTTCACAAATTCTGGTAATTCCTTGAAGTGTCCCAGATGGGATGCCATATGTCACGCAGTGCATGGATTGGTCCCTGTGTTTAGATGCATCTTAGTCTATTCCACTGTAAGTCCCACACTTCCACTCCCACATGCCATGAAATACCTCATAAAGAATGATCCCTCCTCTCTCTCACTCTCCTCTTGGTCCTCTCTCACTGTCCCTTTAAATGCATCATTATAAATGTGACCCACTCAGGGTTTACAGAGTGATGAAATCACTTTAGTATCCCCACTTCTCATGACCCTTTTAAGTCTGGGTTAAACATACTGTGCTTCGCAGGCAGCAGCAAGAGTTGGTTCACTTATGCAGAGTGTGTTGTCCTGGCAACCTTTGACCCTCTTCTAACACTGTTTCTTTTTAATTTTGACTGAGTGGTATCCTATATTAAATAAACCACCAGTCACATATCCATACTCTACCCCCAAACATTACCCTACAGAAGGTGTTGTATTTTGAGCTCATGGTTTCAATTTTAAAGTATTTTTTTATACCCTGTCTATCATTTATTGTTCCTTCTTTCGTGTGTTCTGGTCTCCACAAAGTGTGTAACAGTTGTTAAGTGTCAGCCACTGAGTTAGTTCTGGCCAAACGGGCTGCGAGGTTTTCATTGCATTCTTGAGGCCAGACCCATTGGAAGGCTCAGAACAACCAGCATGCAGTGTTTTCATTCCCTCAAGACAGCCTTCCTTGGGAGGTTCTGGCCTAAGGGATCTATAGATAGTCACCAATATAGATTCAAACAAGACATCTCAATTCCATTCACTACCTCGACACAAGTGTTTTGTATTTTCTAGCTTCAGGTTCTGAAACAAACAAATAGCACCCTTTTCAGCAATCTGCATTTACATGTGTTTTAAGGTCACTATCTTTTATGTAAAGTTTTCAGCTTCTGCAACGTTAGGAAACCTCAGTCAGTCTCACTTATGAATTCAAATAAAGTCACCTACAAACCAACTTCAACAAGTTTGTATTTAGGACAAAAGAGACTTAATTCAATGTAATTCAGTGAATCCTACTAACCAAAGAGCATTTCATGTGCAATAAATAAATCTCAGTCTGTGCAGCATAAACTTTCATTGGCTAACAAACAAAACTGTGGGGCAGCTATGTGTAAGCACTGATATCAATTGATCATTAAAGGCACTGGTGCAAGTATGAAACGTCCTGTATATAATGTAGTGCTGGCTTCAGGGGAGTGTGACAGGTGCCGTCGCACCGGGTGCCAGGATCAAGGGGTGCCCTCTGTACGACGAGCCGGACTGGGATAAGAGCAGCCTGGAGAGATCTTTATGTGCACAGCATTTTATTTTTTAGGGGGTATTACAATGGCATGATAACTCTGGTGGTTAATGCACTTGAGGAAATGATTTGCGATTTGTTTAGTCACAGTTTTGACTCATAATAAGGTACATGAGTCTCCAAACGTTTCAGTACGGGCCACATAGTACCTTTTACAAATATCCACGGGCCGAACAAAAATCTGTTTTATAAATGGATGAATAAAATTTTATTTAATGAATAAGGTTTACTTGGATATTTTTTGTAATCAGCGTGATATGATTCAGAATGAAAGTGAAATGTGACAACTAAAAAGAAGCAATGCCATGCTGAAACTGAGAAATTATATATAATGAGTTAAAATGTCAAACATTAGCAAATGCTCTGACAAAATAATGACTTAACTGTAGGTAAGAAAAACATGCTTTTTTTTAAATAATCGAGAAGTTTCAAGAGGCTCTGTTGCCACCTACAGGCTGCTAAAGGAATTAGATATTTCCCTTTGATAATCTGAATACAAGGTTTTGGACAACAGAGAAATTACGGGCCTGCAGTTTTGGTGGAGTCTTTTGGGGTGCAGAATATTTCCTATGCCGATGACACGCAGTTAATGTTAACATGGGGGGGAGGGTGTGTAGTAAATAACGATGTCCGTTGTAAGAAGGTAGGTTCTTTATTGAGTATAATAACACATTAAGGATGCCGTCAGCTGTCATCACATGAGCCGCGCTGCTATGTCAACATTCCATAGCGAGCGCCGGCTGTCACATGGGCAGTACCAAGTACTGCTGAAAGGGAGGGGGTAAACATGGGGCAAGGGAAGTGCCACAGTGATAGTTACAACACATCATCCTCCCTATGGGACCTGATAGCAGTGAAGGGGAAAATGTAACTGGGAAAGGTGACAGCCCTCCCAAGGGGATGGAAGATGGGGCGGTACCTCTCTGTCCCCGCTGTGGGGCTACCTAGGGTAACCTGCTCGACTAACTTGGCTCTCCTGCAGGAAGCTATCTCATTTGGTAATGTTTGTGCCACTGGGGGGCGTTCCTAGGTCTGTCACTCCTCCTGTCAGGTCTGGTATCCCTACTGATGTCTCCACTCTCGGATCTGGTCGTGTGAGACCTGGATTCTTCCCCTCCAGCAGGCACTATCCTGTCATGACACCACAGTCTACCATCCTCCATGACTGCCGAATTCTTGTTTCGTATCTTGATTGTGCTGGGGGCATAAAACTTGTCACCCCCTATTCTCAGTCTCTCAGGTTTCTTTACATAGACTCTTTGTCCTTGCTGGAATCCTCTCTCCTTAACTCCCCACTTCTTGTCGTACCATTCCTTGTATTTGCGTTGATTGGCTTCAATCCTCCTCTTGATCTCCTGAGGGTTGGCCTCCTCTTCTAGTCTTCTTCCCATCCAACTTGGTGTGAGTTTGGTGCCAGCTTTTCTCCCCCTCAGTAACTCGAAAGGCGTGCAACCGGTGGTAGACTTTGGCGTGGTATGGTATGCCCACAACATGTCTCTTATCGCTTCTTCGATGTTCTGTCCCGCTTGCTTGGCTAACTGTATGCACTCTTTCACCATACGGTTTACTCTTTCCACTTTGCCATTTGCTTTGGGGCAGTACAGAGGCGTGCGAACATGTACAATGGAACAGTCCTTGAGAAATTCCTTCATTTCTTCTGAGATTAGCTGTACGCCATTATCTGTCACCAGTGTCGCAGGCACCCCTTCTCTTGAGAACACCTCTTTCATGAACTCAATGATTGTTCTGGTGTTCACGTTGTGGACAATCTTGCATGTTACCCAGCTTGAGAAGTAGTCCACCATGACTAGTAGATACCAGTCTTGGGGCCCTTTGCCATGGATCGGTCCAGCTATGTCAAAGCCCAACTTGTTCCACGGAGCATCGGGTACTTCCACTGGTGACAATGGTGCCCTTCTCGTGGTCTTAGACTTGTCACTTAAACTGCACGCGTAGCAATCACGCACTTTGTCCTCCATTTCACTGTCCATCGTTGGGAACCAGTAATCTGTACGAAGTCTAGCCTTGCTCAGACTTCTCCCTAAGTGTCCTTCGTGTGCAAGATCCACTATTTGGTTCCTTAAAGCTTCTGGAGGAACCAGTTTTCCGGATTTCAGTATAAAGTCTCCTTCTACCGATAAATCTTCCCTCACATTCCAGTACGGCTGGATCTCCGTTTCCATGTCCTTGCACTTCTTCGGCCATCCCGTGAGTATATATCTTTTCACTTTTTTCAGCGTTTCATCTTGTTCCATCTGAGTTTCCCAAGTATTTTTTTCTACTGCTGCTAAACGCAACTCCAGGATAGAATCACCTCTTAACTCCTCTTCCGCCTCTTCCTCTGTCGGCGCTCTCGACAGGAAATCAGCTACCCTGTTTTGTTGTCCGGGAATGTAAGACACTTTGAAGTTATAGGCTTGCAGCCCCACTGCCCACTTAGCTATGCGGGGTGTCATGCTTTCCATGTCTTTCTTTGTGAATAGTGAGACCAATGGTTTATGATCAGTCTGCACCTCAAAAGGAATTCCCCAGATGAAAAATTTATAGTGGCAGACTGCCCAATAGACAGCTAGGTCTTCCTTCTCTATGGTAGAGTAATTTTTCTCTGAAGAGGTGAGGGTCCTTGATGCAAAGGCCACCACTTTGGTTCTGCTCCCCTCTCTTTGAGCCAGGGTGGCACCGATACCTCTATTGCTGGCATCCGTCGAGATGATGGTCACGCCATTCGGGTCAAACTTTCCGATAAATGGGGCCTCAACAATGGCCTTCTTTATGCCCATCATGGCCCCCTCTTGCTCTTTGCCCCAATTGAAGACACTGTCTTTCTTGATCAAGTCTCTTAATGGCTGTGATACCATCGCAAAATCCTTAATGAACTTGGCCATGTATTCTGCAAGCCCCAGAAACGATAGTACGTCCTCTTTACACGTGGGAGTAGGGGCGTCTCTCACTGCTCTGACTAGGTCGTGTTTAGGCTTGATGCCTTCTTCAGATAGAGTGTGTCCTAGGTAGTCTACAGAACATACTCCCAGCTTGCATTTTGAAGGTTTGGTGGTGAATCCTACCTCTCTCAATTTTCCCAACACCTCCTTTGCCATCTCATTATGTTCCACTTCACAACCTCCGTAGATCAGTATGTCATCCTGGAAACAGAGGGTGTTCCTACAGTCCTTTAATACGTGTTGCATGACTCTTTGGAAGGCCGCGGCCGCTGACGCCAACCCAAATGGCATACGCAGGAACTTAAAATTACCAAACGGGGTTGTGAATGCTGTGAGTATCTGAGAATCCGGGTGAAGTTTGATTTGGTAGTAGGCGGAGGACAAGTCCAGCACGCTGAAGTACTTTGCCCCCTTGATTGTGCTCAGCATTTCGCCTATCCTGGGAAGAGGAAATCTGTCCACCAGAATGTTCGCATTGAGGCCTCTCAGGTCCACGCAGGGTCTTATACTGTTCCCTCCATCTTTTGCCGTGATCACGATCGGGGCCAACCAGGCTGAACTTTCAATCTCCTTGATGACTCCCTGACTAACCAGTCTCTGAAGTTCCTGCTGGAGGGGTTCTCTCATGCGCAATGGTATGGATCTAGTTTTGTGCACTACAGGTTCAGCCCCCTCCTTGAGAATGATCTTGTGCATGTAATCCTTGAAGACCCCCAAATTGTCACTGAACACCTCCTTGAACTCTTCAGTGAGACTACCTGCTATGCCCATGGGGTCAATTAACAACACTTGTTCTTTGTTATTTGGATCTAGAGTGATACCTAACTGCTTCTGGTGTATCCAGCCCAGTAGAGTTGAGCCACTAGAGGATACATACACCTTTCCTACCGTATGTCTATCCTTAAAGGAGATTCTCATGATCAACATACCCTCTAGTGGGATCCTTCCTTTGTTGTACCCCTTGGGACTGATGTCAGGTTGCATCAATTTCACAGGATGATTTGCAAATTTCTCCTCAAAAACATTTTTATCCACCAGGGTGTAAGGGGAGCATGAGTCAGCGTACATACTAAACTTTACACCATCCAGAAAAACATCACATTTTGGATACAAGTCTCCTTCATCTCCTTCCTCTTCTCCTACTTGGAAGATATAGGATCTTTCCCCTTCTTCCCCTTGTGTGAATTCCTCAACGACATGCACCGCTTTACCTGGAGTTTTACACACTTTGGAAAAGTGTCCCCACCTGTTGCACTTTCTACACTGCACGTTCCTAGCGGGGCACTTCCAGTTACTTGCCAAATGGTTGGGACTGCCACATTTAAAACACACCATTGGACCTGCCTTGCTGCGAACCACCTCTTTGTTCTTGTCCCCTAATTTACAGACAGTTTCTCCCTCTGTGCTAGACTTGTTTTCCGCCCTCTCCTTGTTTGTCCCCTCAGGTGCTTTCATTTCCCTAATGCACCTCGCGGTGTGTTCTAGACCCTTAGCTATGTTAATGGCCTCTTCTAAGTTGGGGTTCTTTGTGAGCAATTCCTCTTGGGTTTTAGTATCATTGGTGCACCTCACCAGTTGGTCCCTGATCAATGAGTCGGTGAGTTGCCCAAATTCGCATATAGCTGACAAACCTCTCAGAACTGCTATGTAATTGCTCACTTTCTCTTCCCTCTTCTGCCCCCTCTTAAAAAACTTATGCCTCTCCATCACCACATTTGTTTTCTCCTTGAAGTGAGCCCCTAGCTCTCTCAGTGTGCTTTCATATACATTAACGCCTTCCTCCACTTCTTCTTGCTCATCCTCCACTAACCTCCCTGTTATATCTTCATATATCTTCCTCCCATGTGTACCTAAATTGTGGAGAAGTATATGCTGTTTGCGCACATTGATGTAATTGCTACCTCCTATGGCAATTAAATATGACTTGAAAATACCTTCCCACCTCCTCCAAGGAATGACAGGTTCTCCTAACTCATTGAGGAAGGGTGGAGGCTGGCTCATACCAGCTCCCGCCATTGCCATACAGTAGCTTTACTTTCTAAATGATTTTTTTTTTTTTTTTTTTCCAACTTAAACAAAAGTGGACACACTGAAAGGAAATATGCTTGTATGAGAATAATCAAATCATACCAATTAAAAACGTTCAGAATATCATGTGAAAACAGTATAACCGGGATTTGCAAGTCCCCTTTTTACTTCTTCAGATCTTGTATGCCAGACCAATGAGACTGTTAACCTCCACCCACAGGCGGGACCTTCCTGTGGAAACAACTTCCCCTCACAATATTACTTCCAGTCAAGTCGGAATACACGGTGACTTTTACTATTCCACACAGTTAGTGTACAGTTTATTCCAATACCAAAGCTGAAAATGAACGGGAGTTCAGCCGGAGGCTCGTGATTCTTGAAGTGAGGAGACTAGACGGGGAACGCGCCGCCGCGCACCCAGGTACCTTCCAGGAGATGATTTTCCTCTAAACACACTCACAACGAGCTCAGAGAACAGCTGATGCACAGTGCGCAGCGCGTCTTCAAATCCGTCGATAATTCCGCCGCCTGACTAAGAAGCGATCGAAAGGTGTAACAGCTCCCCTCACAGCCGTTGCCGTCGCCTTCGCGCTCTTCGCCTCAGCTCCCCCTGTGCCCGGTCTGACAAAAGACCCGAATGTGACACTCGCAGATCCCTATAGCCAGGGCGCAGCTCCCCTCAAAGCCCACCCATGGGCTAGTCAGTGGGAAAGGTGCCCGACCCGACACCCGAAATCACTCATTAACCACCCAGGGAATGCCTACTAAGTACCACAGCGCTGGACTCAGTATCTTGAACGTTTGAGCACTCTTACTTGAGCTCCTCGTAACTCCGCCTGTCCATAAGACCTGTCTCTTTATTCTTCGTTTACTTCACTTCATAGGCTCCTTTTAATTTCCTTTTTCCCTTTTTCTATTTTCTATTTTCCTCGACAGCAATGAATTCAATCCAGGGAGACGACATCCACTGTCCCTGGCACAGTTCACCTTCTCCCCGTCGCCAAGAATGTAGTAAATAACGATGTCCGTTGTAAGAAGGTAGGTTCTTTATTGAGTATAATAACACATTAAGGATGCCGTCAGCTGTCATCACATGAGCCGCGCTGCTATGTCAACATTCCATAGCGAGCGCCGGCTGTCACATGGGCAGTACCAAGTACTGCTGAAAGGGAGGGGGTAAACATGGGGCAAGGGAAGTGCCACAGTGATAGTTACAACAGGGTGTTGTTTCAACTGCCCACGTTAAATTGAAATTGTGTCTTTCTGCAGTGCTTAATTGGATTTCTCAGAACAATCTCCAATGCAACACTAGCAAGACAGAGGTGTTTGTTTTTGCCCCCCCCCCTTTCCCTTCCACGGTGGGGAGGTGAGATTTGGCTCAACCAATCCCGCTCTCCACCAGCTCCTTCCACTGTAGTGCCAAATTTAGGAGTAAAATTTGATAATAATCTCACCTTCAATTCTCAAGTTGAAAGCATGGTCAGGATATGTTTTGACCTCCTCAGGATGTTGCGGAAGTTTCTGTATATGCCTCCCGCTTCCTGTCAAATGTTGATGATCCATTCTTTGATAACGTGGCGTGCTGGATTTTGCCAATGCTCTTTCTCCCGGAGTGCTTGTTAAAAAGAATGCCGGTGGTGCACAAAGCTGCTGCTCGGCTTTTACTCAAGATTCCTAGGAGTAGCACGGTGTATGCCCACCTTAAAGATTTGCATTAGTTGCCGGTCAAGGCAAGATATAATTTTAAGGAACTGACCTTAGCTCACAAAGCTTTGTATGGACTGGGGCCTAGCCTTTTGTCAACGGTGCTGCTGCACTACCAGACTCCAAGAACATTGCGCTCTATGGAGGTTTACTGATCGTAGTGCCCAAGACAAAGAAGAAAAGATGGAGTGAATCTTCCTTTTCTGCTATGGCTACCTGAGGCTGGGATACCTTGCCCTTGTCTCCCAGAGCCATTCAGAATCCGGAGTCTTTGAGACATCAGTTGAAGACTTGACATTTTAATGAAGTGTTTTAAGTCTCACTTGTGGATCCCTTTGCCTTATCGACCTGTTAGCGCCTTACAAATATTTCTAATTTGATTTGATAAAAACCTTATTGTTTTCTTCCTCAATCTTTCGTTATTTGAAGCTCGTTAAAAAGGGTTCCTTTGGGTAGCAATACAATTTTACTAGTATGACCAATCACTGTGTTACGTTTGGTACATGGTCATTCCCATGCACTCACCCAGGGATTTAGACGCTAATCCCGCTCTACTAACTTTGATGGAAAGGGATTAGCATCAAAAATGTACACCTCCTCAAGGCAGGCGCAATGTTGGGGAAAAGATTTATTTTCAAAAGACCTTTCCAACTTTGCATGAGTGCTGCACTATACAGCACACACACAATGTGATAAAGTGGTAAACTTTGTCAAAGCATAGAATTTTGGTCTGGAAGTGTAACTTTCCAGTATAAATCCTAAACTTGACCTCACACAAACAACCTTCCACTATGGCGTAAATGTGTGTGCATTGGCACAAGGCATCCTAATGTACACCAGCACTAGAGGAGAGAGCAGCAGCACCATAATTTTATAGATATGGTGCTGTTGTCTCTCTCATTTTCACCTGCAGCCCATCAGAGTGCAGCAACTTTACTTACTGCGCATCGTTAATCTTCCCCTTCGTTTCTCCACACCTCGCACTCCTAACATATAATGCCCGTTAGTATGAATGACCTTCGACTCCTACACCCTGTAGTCCGCTTTTTCTTAATTAACATTTCCTATACATTGATTTACACACCTGTATAACTCATTGTCTCTGTATAATATGTTGATGATGTAAAACACTTTGACAGTGTTCAGTGGGATGAGCAGCGCTATAAAATAAATGAGAGAGAGAGGCGCTAAGGGGAAATTAGGGGCACCATTGGAGGGTGGTAATGAGGGAATCTGTGAAGGAGGAGGTTATGGGGTAGGGGGCAGTAAAGATTGCTGTACCGAGCGTTCCCCGCGCTAAAGCCCTGACAAAATGTGTGTTTGACCACTCTGTGGGACTCTTGTTCATCACTTTCTGCTAAGTCTTTGATTAAAAGTGCAACAGGTGCTTATTCCCATTAAGGTCTGGTGTCAAATGGCTCAAAATTTAAAGGGTACAATACATAGTCCATGCTACAAGTTGTCGCTTTTTAAATGGGGAATAACATGAAGATGTTGGTGCTTTCAACATCAAAATCCTCTTCCCCAGTATTTACCAGGCCTTTCCCCCTAGAAAGTAGGACAAGATTGTCCTGTCAAAATGTATTCAGGGGATGTGGAGTTTCTCACTCCCAGTAACTACCAGGTGCTGTAGACTCTGACCCACTTGTAATTGCGACCACTGAGCAAGCATCTAAAAACCTTATTATGTTACGACTGTGAACTAAGAGTATTATTTTACACTGATGTTCAGCTTTAAAAGGTTTATGCGTTAAACTATGTATCTGCCTTTGAAGTAGAAAACTTGCAAGAGCAGCCTGAAGGCGAGTTAAGCCTTAGAATAAACCACCTTCCGGGGAGGGTGAATTATGGCTTTGTGTTAGTGGGCAAGATATATGTAATTTCATCTAGTTTATAAGCACCTGTGTACCACAGTAGGGCAGGATTGTAAACTGTTTTCTCCTTTTCTTTATTGCTCCAGCTGTCAGTTTTCTAGAAGTCACCAGTTAGACTTCAGGTGCCTCGATAATCTGTGTGTACATGTCCCCGCTTCCCTTCAAAAAGTGGTTCTTTGCAGACTCTGGTGTGTGCTCAAATGCAGCTGCCTACCTCTGGGTGAATGCTTGTAGGGGTCCACAGCCAGTACACAAGTCAAAATACTAGAGCTTTGTAGAATTACCAGATGAATTGGAGCTGAATTAGGGTTGCTCTGCAGAGTAAAAAAAAGCCCAAAACCTGATACAGTAGCTTTTAGGAGCACTGTCAAATTGGGCTATGTACTCACCTTGATAGCAATTGCATAAAGTTGGTATGTTGCCTGGGCCGCTGACAGTGCTCTTCAAAGCAACATCTCTAGAAGGGTAGCCTGTTTGTGGCACATGCCTGCAGGGTCCTCCTGCAGAGAATTGCCCACCGAAGGCTCCCCTGCTGGGCAACTTGCTTTCAAGGACCGTCAGGACCCAGACAGCGCAATTAATTTATTGCAGTGCCTTTTTGACTTTTTAAAATAGTTGGTAGTGAAGCGCGGAACTCGTGGTGCGCGTGTTCAAGCGCCCGTCTCACTGTACCTTTTTGGTAGCCATCTTGGTTGTCCCAGTGCCTGTTCAAGTTAGCGGTGCAGTTTTTTGCCGTCTGGCTCTTCATAGTGGCCGTGGCCCAGAAAGGCTGCAAGAGCCCTAAGGCAAGCCCGTCTGCTCCCAGAAGAATAGCTGGTGTTCTCCATAGAGCTCTTGGCACTGTGGTCGACCTGTGGGAGGCCAGGCATTGCCTCTCTGGACCCAAAGAGACACTCCTTTAGCTGCTTTAGATGTAACGTCCTTGCCAATCCTGGGGATGATGGGTGCATGAGTTACCATGCCAATGCCACTTGTCTTTATTACGCGATCAGCAACAAAGCCTGTCCATCAAGGAGTACCCTAGAGAGCGAATTTCACTTTCTTAAGTATTAATTGCTAATCCCAGGCCAAACATCAACTACATATATGTTTAATTTCATGTTGGATAATAATCCTGATGCTGTGTTTCCAAAGGAAACATGGCTGCATGAGGCATCTTTCCTAGACATTATCGCCACACTTCTACCCAATTATGCCATTTCCAGAAGGGATCGGCAAGGTAGGGTTGGAGGCGGGATTGCCATCATACTCAAGAATAAATACTTTTGCAAGACGCAGTAGTTACCTATCCCAGACTTCGAAGCCTTGGTTTTTTCCTTTAGGCTGTGTCATGAATTCACTTTATCTGGGGCGCTAATCTATCGGCCACAGGATACGCAGGGAACTGGTGCTCAGTGGTCCCTGACCTACTTGACCATCATATCTTGAAGGGTACAAATGTTACACTTATAAGGGACTTGAATATCCACCCTGAGGGTCCCTTTGGTAACCTGGGAGCGACCTTTAAAGGTGATCAATGTGCGCATAATCTTGGTCTGTTTAACTCAGCAAGCATCCGTGAGACTCGCCTTCATCTTTACCCAATTTCTTTCCAATCTTGAGGGTCCTAACACTGCCCCTCTAGTGTCGTTATTGTGGTCAGACCATTTAGCTGTGCCTTTCTTTGTTAAGAACCAGAGTACTTCTTTTAGGAAACCGGCTACTGGTCAGGGCTGGTCTAGAAATTGGGTGAGACTAGACATCTCTGATTTGAATGCCCGACTGTGTCGCACTGTATCTAATTTCGATCATACAGTGGATTGTGATCTACCGGTGGTTGATCAGTGGATTATGAATCCCCTGGAGATTTCCTGGCCAGTGACATTAAGTGCCTTGCAGAGAATTCATCCCCCTGCCCCATGGTTTAGCAAAGCCTTGCAGCTAGAAAAAAAACACTGTGAGGGCTTAGAGAAAGAGAGTGGAGCAAGTCCTACTGTAAGGGGAGGAAGGCGGTGTATAAACTAGGTTTAAAAAACCTTTAGAGGGCTCTGAAAGGCCACTAGAGCACCATTTTACCCTGTCAAAATTATAAATGCCCATAACTGCCCCCAAAACATTGTTTAATGAGGTTAAGGAACTTTCAGAACCCAAACAAATCTCTCTGGTACCCGTGTTGTCCAACAATCTTTGCAAAGATTTGGCCAATTTCTTTGTTGAGAAAGTGGCTAACATTCGAACTCTTCCCGCAGAGGCTCCTTTGGTTGTTGCTCTGGATGCTTGTACCACCCCGAGTAATTTGCTCGAGGAGGGTAGCCTAGGAAAGGTAAAAACTCTGTCATGTGCTGTCCCAGGTGTTCAGAAAATTGAACAAATGTCCTTGCTGAACATATCTCAATTCCTGGCCATACTGAGATCAGTTACATCTGGCTCCTCACTTGACCCTCTCTGTCTAAATTCTGTCTCTTGGATCAGGAGAATCTCCAAAAGGTTGTAGAAGTACTCAACTCCTCACTTGGAAGGGGTCGCATTCCATAACCCAGGAAACATGCTATGGTTCTCCCGCACCTGAAAAAGCCCAGTCTCTACCCCACTAACTGATTGAGTTTTACACCGATTTCAATGCTGCCCATCCTCGAGAAGGTCCTGGAAATCATTTTCAATTCGCAGCTTGCTACCTTTGTGGAAGATTTTAATGGTCTGCATCCATCTCAGTCAGGCCTCCGGGCAGGACACAGTACTGAATCCACTCTCCTAGGGGTCACTGAACTTCTACGGTGTCTCCTGGATGAGGGTGGTACAGCCTCATTGATTTTATTGGATCTCAGTGCGGCCTTTGACACAGTGTCCCATTCCATCCTCCTGGAAAGGCTTAAGTCACTGGGCCTGGAAGGCGCTGTATTAGTCTGGATGTATTGGTTTCTTGGAGACCGTTTATTCCAGGTCTTTTCAGGCAGTGCTAGGCCTGAACTATGAACAATAGCCTGTGGCGTCCCCCAGGGATCGACATTAAGCCCAATGCTGTTTAACATTTCTGCTCACCTACTTGCAAAGGTGGTGGATAGCTGCAGCTTAACTTTGTTCTCATATGCAGACGACACACAGATCATCAATGCTTTGTTGTCTGCACAAAGTAATGACACCCAAACCCTGAACTCAGGCCTGAGCAGGATCTCTGCTCAGGCCTATAACTAAACACAAACAAAAACGGAAGTACTCATCATGGGCCCAAACCCAGACACCTGGAATGACACCTGGTGGCCCCCCGCCATCGGAAGTCCGCCCACCCCCACGACCACGCACGCAACCTGGGAATCATCCTGGACTCAGAACTCAAAATGGACCGCCAGATCAACTCTGTCTCATCCTCCTGCTTCTACACCCTCCGCCTCCTATGTAAGACCTTCAAATGGAGCCTCCTGGAACACAGAAAAACTGTCACTCATGCCCTGGTCACCAGCAGGCTCGACTACGGCAATGCACTCTATGCCGGAATAAACAAAAACCTCACCCGCAAGCTAACGAACATCCAAAACGCTGCCGCAAGACTGGTCCTCAACCTGCCAAGCCACTGCCACATCTCCCAGCACCTGCGCACACTCAACTGGCTCCCCATCGAAGCTAGAGTCACCTTCAAGATGCTAACGCACGCTCACAAGGCCCTCCACGACACCGGACCAGCATACCTAACAGCCGACTCAAATTCCACGAACCCCAAAGGACCCTACGATCAGCCCAGCTCTACTACGCCATGGTCCTCCACATCAGAAAGACCAGATCGGGAGGCCGCTCCTTCTCCTTCCATGCGGCCAGTGCCTGGAACGACCTTCCGCTCCACCTCAGACAGATAACATCGCTCCCCATCTTCGCAAGAAACCTCAAAGCCTGGCTCTTCGACAGACCCCCTTCTTGATGGACTGGCACCTGCCAACCCCCTCCACACTCCCAGTGCCTTGGGACCCTTACGGGTGAGTAGTCTCGCTTAACAAACACCTAATTTGATTTGATTTGAGTTCAACTGAAGACTGAGGATATGGTCCTGGTAAAAATACCCAACTATGGGGCCCTCAGCACATGTGGAAGGCTCTAGCTAGCCTCCCAAATTTGTCACCTAAGGTAAAAAACCTCTGCTTCTGATTGGATGAGCAGCTTATGATGAAGCTGCAGGCTGTTCAGGTAGTTTCCTACAGCGTGATCACTTTGCCACTGTATTCAAGCTAACCTGGCTGATGAGGGATGTTACCCCAAAACTGGTACCAGGATGCTTGTTTTGGTCCAGGGAAGACATGCCTTGGCTCATTGGGCTGGACTGTTCCCATGAGGCACAGAGTCAAGACTGATTTGCATATAGCTGTGTCTGAACTGGGGTGGTGAATGAGCTAAAGAACGATAATGGATTCAACCCAGATCTGTGACTGGGGGTAAGTGTCTGAAAGGTTTCAGCGCTCCGTCCAGCATCTGCTTGTATTTGCTTTGTTTGCCCTAAGTTGGCAGGGTATGCTCAGGCGTGGGTCCCTTGCTCACTTTACCACTGGATTCAAGCTAGCCTGGCTGATGAGGGCTGTTAGCTTGAAACCGGTCCCAGGATGCTTGTTTTGGTCCGGGGAAGACATGCCTTGGCACATTGGGCTGGCATGTTCCCATGAGGCACAGAGTCAAGACTGATTTGCATATAGCTGTGTCTGAACTCGGGTGGCGAAGTGAGCTAAAGAACGATGATGGATTCAACCCAAATCTGTGACTGGGGGTGAGTGTCTGAAGGGTTTCAGCGCTCGGTTCATCGTCTCCTTGTGTTTGCTTTATTTGCCCTAAGTTGGCACGGTATGCCCAGATGTGGGTCAAGAATGATTTGCATATAGCTGTCTGAACTGGGGTGGCGAAGTGAGCTAAAGAACGATGATGGATTCAACCCAGATCTGTGACGGGGGTGAGTGTCTGAAATGTTTCAGCGCTCCGTCCATCATCTCCTTGTGTTTGCTTTGTTCGCCTTAAGTTGGCAGGGCATGCCCAGACGTGGGTCCCTTGCTCACTTTGTCACTGGATTCAAGCTAGCCTGGCTGATGTGGGCTGTTAGCCTGAAACCGGTCCCAAGATGCTTGTTTTGGTCCAGGGAAGACATGCCTTGGCACATTGGGCTAGACTGTTCCCATGAGGCACAGGGTCAAGACTGATATGCATATAGCTGTGTCTGAACTGGGGTGGCAAAGTGAGCTAAAGAACAATGATGGATTCAACCCAGATCTGTGACTGGGGGTGAGTGTCTGAAAGGTTTCAGCGCTCCGTCCATCATCACCTTGTGTTTTTTTGTTCGCCCTAAGTTGGCCGGATATGCCCAGACGTGGGTCCCTTGCTCACTTTGTCACTGGATTCAAGCTAGCCTGGCTGATGAGGGCTGTTAGCCTGAAACCGGTCCCAGGATGCTTGTTTTGGTCCAGGGAAGACATGCCTTGGCACATTGGGCTAGACTGTTCCCATGAGGCACAGGGTCAAGACTGATTTGCATATAGCTGTGTCTGAACTGGGGTGGCAAAGTGAGCTAAAAAACGATGAGGGATTCAAGCCAGATCTGTGAGGTGGGTGAGTGTCTGAAAAGTTTCAGCGCTCCGTCCATCATCTCTTTGTGTTTACTTTGTTCACCCTAAGTTGGCAGGGTATGCCCAGACCTGGGTCCCTGGCTCTCTTTGCCACTGGATTCAAGCTAGCCTGGCTGATGAGGGCTGTTAGCCCGAAACCGGTCCCAGGATGATTGTGTCCCATCCAGGGAAGACATGAATTGGCAGTTCGGGTTGGACAGTTCCCATGAGACACTGGTTCAAGACTGATTTGCATATAGCTGTGTCTGAACTGGGGTGGCGAAGTGAGCTAAAGAACGATGATGGATTCAACCCAGATCTGTGACGGGGGTGAGTGTCTGAAAGTTTCAGCGCTCCGCCCATCATCTCCTTGTGTTTGCTTTGTTCGCCCTACGTTGGCAGGGTATGCCCAGACCTGGGTCCCTTGCTCACTTTGTCACTGGATTCAAGCTAGCCTGGCTGATGAGGGCTGTTAGCCCGGAACCAGTCCCAGAATGCTTCTTTCTGGTCTAGGGAAGACATGCTTTGGCAGTTCGGGTTGGACAGTTCCCATGAGGCACAGGGTCAAGACTGATTTGCATATAGCTGTGTCTGAACTGGGGTGGCGAAGTGAGCTAAAGAACGATGATGTATTAAACCCAGATCTGTGACTGGGGTTGAGTGTCAGAAAAGTTTCAGTGCTCGTCCATCATCTCCTTTTGTTTGATATGGTCGAGCCCACCCTGACCTTTAGGAGTCCGGCTGAGCCCATGATGAAACATGTCACTATTAGAGTGAGTGAGGGCTATAATAACAAAAGGGTCTCCCTCCCTTCCCACTTTACAACCTGGGGACATTACTGAATCAGGAGGGTGCTGGCTCTTACAGGTGTTCTGTTCATCTTCAGAAAACTCCCTCCTACATCATTGACTGTTGTTCTCCATTTCCTTTACTTGTTCTCATTTCACCACTATAAGACCTTTCGAGGTCCAAGGAGAGATATATTTTTAGAAAACATTGTAGTGATGTACCTAGCTGCTCCAAAAGTACTGGCTGTCTGGACCTAGCTTGGTGGTCAACTGGTGGGGTTTAGAAGAAGCAGAACCTCTAAGTGAACCCAGTCAGCAGAACATTTGGCAGCTGTAGTCTACTGACAGGATATATGGAGAGGGATACTGCTTCAACAAAGGTCTGCCCTAGTGCTCTACTATTGGTGGAAAGTAATGCTACAACAACGGGTCAGATAAGAGTCTACTGGAGTGAGTGAGTGTGTGGTGGGAGCTAATGCTAAAACAATGGGTCAGTTAAGACTCTTCTGGAATGAGTGTATGGTGGGAGGGTAAGCAATCTAACAAGGTACTAGGTAAGGTGTCTGGGCTTGTCCTTGTGGCCTACTGGTGGGAGTGTATGGTGGGAGGTCATGTTGCAATGTACCATGTAAGATGTCTGGGTCTGGTCTTGGAGTCTACTGGCCTGGGGTCTGGTGGGGAAAATGCTAAAATTGGCCAGGTAAGGACTGCCCATGTGGTCTACTGCTGGGAATTTATAGTTAGAGGCACTGTTAGCAAAGTTGCCAGTTAAGGGCCTCATGGCCTGCATATGGAAGAATATGGTGGGAAATATGCTAAAACAATGGGCAGGTAAGGTGTTTTGCGCCAGCGCTGGTGGTTTACTGATGGTGGTGTATGGTGGGAGGTAATGCTGCAACAATGGTAGGTAAGTTGTCTGGGTCTTCCTTGGTTGTGCTGTGCTGGTGGTGAGTAATGTGAACAGAGGAGGGTGCAGCTCGCTTGCCCCTACTATCAGCAGCGATCTGGAAGGGCTCTAGGATGTCAGCAGACTCGGTTGTGAGATTTTACAGAGCCTGTCTCTCCAGGCCCATTGAATACTCTCTGCTCGTGCTTAGTGATGACCTGGGAGTATGTTGCACTTACTGGCTCTGTGGAACAGTTATTAGGAGCCCTGTATTTGTCTGGTGGGTGTTCGTGTTCTAGTGAGCTCTTGGAGGGTGGGGTAGTTGAACCACCCCTATGTGCACTGTCCCTCAGGTAGCATTGTCTTACAAACAGCAACCACTAGAGGAGGAACAATTTTAGCCATTTCCCCTTTTTTGTAAACGAATTATAATAGTAATAGAAAAAACACAACTTTTAGGCGATCTTGCTGTACCCCTAACCAAGGAGCACTGTGGCTGGGGTAGCTGGAGTATTGCAGGGCAAGCGCTCTCCACGAGCAGCCTGGCCACAGCTGTGATTTATGTCCTGGTGCTTCCTTGAATCCTTTAAACACCCAAACGAGGCAATAGCCACCCAAAGCAGCCCACCGGATGGCAGCCTGGGCGCGTGTGCTGCTGTTCGTCAGAGGACCCCACCCACTCTACATTAACGGGCACATGGAGCCCCCTCTGTCCACACACCAACAGGCCCGAGTCATGTGGGAGACTATTGCTTTTTAAAGCCATAAACAAACTGATTTTATATTCTTTTACCTGTGGTTATTTATACATTTTTATATAGCGTGAACAAGATCCCGAGGGATAACAGAGCGATTTGCAATATGATGGGAGGAAAGACAAAAGCAATATCTATATCAATATCCATAAGAAGAAGGGAGAGAACGAAAATGCAGTGCAAAATACAAGTCAATCAATCAATCAATCATAGCATTTGTATAGCGTGCTACTCACCCGGGGGGTCTCAAGGCGCTTGGGGGAGGGGGTCCGCTACTGCTCGAACAGCCAGGTCTTGAGTTGTTTCCTGAAGGCGAGATGGTCCTGGGTCAGTCGAAGGTGGATGGGGAGGGAGTTCCATGTCTTGGCCGCCAAGTAGGAGAAGGATCTGCCGCCGGCGGTGGCTCTTCGGATGCGTGGTACGGCGGCGAGGGCGAGGCTAGTAGATCGTAGTTGGCGGGTGGGCATGTAGAAGGTCAGTCGGTCGTGGAGGTACTTGGGGCCCAGGTCGTGGAGAGACTTGTGTGCGTGGGTGAGGAGCCTGAACATGATCCTCTTGTTGACGGGGAGCCAGTGCAGGTCCCTCAGGTGGCCGGAGATGTGGCTGCGCCGGGGGATGTCCAGGATGAGTCGGGCGGAGGCGTTCTGGATGCTTTGGAGTCTCCTCTGTAGCTTGGCTGTGGTTCCGGCGTAGAGGGCGTTTCCGTAGTCCAGTCGGCTGGTGACGAGTGCCTGGGTGACCGTCTTCCTGGTTTCGGTCGGGATCCATCGGAAGATCTGCGTAGGGTGTTGAAGCACGATGAGGAGACGGCGTTGACTTGTCTGGTCATCGAGAGGGAAGAGTCCAGGATGAAGCCCAGGTTGCGTGCGTGGTCTGTCGTTTTGGGAGCGGTGCCCAAGGCGGGAGGCCACCAGGAGTCGTCCCAGTCGGAGGGCGATGGTCCCAGGATGAGGACTTCCGTCTTGTCTGAGTTCAGTTTGAGGCGGCTGTTCTTCATCCACTCGGCGACGTCTTTCATCCATTCGTGTAGGCTGGTTCTGGCGGTGTCGGGGTCGCTGGTGAGGGAGAGGATCAGCTGGGTGTCGTCGGCGTAGGAGATGATGTTGAGGTTATGTTGGCGTGCGATGGCTACAAGAGGTCTCATGTAGACGTTGAAGAGGGTGGGGCTGAGCGACGATCCTTTTGGTACGCCACAGATGACTTCGGTGGCCTCGGAACGAAACGGGGGAAGGCGAACTCTCTGTGTTCTTCCGGCGGGGAACGAGATGATCCACTCCAGGGTCTTCTCTTGGATGCCGATGTTGCTGAGGCGTTGGACTAGGGTGCGGTGGCAGACAGTGTCGAACGCTGCGGAGAGGTCCAGGAAGATGAGGGCCGCTGTTTCTCCATTGTCGAGCAGGGCTCGGATGTCGTCGGTGGCTGCAATCAGGGCGGTTTCGGTGCTGTGATTGGCTCTGAACCCGGACTCCGAGGGGTCGAGGGATTCGTTCGTCTCGAGGAAGGCGGCCAGCTGTCTGTTGACGATTTTCTCAATGACTTTCGCAGGAAAAGGGAGGAGCGAGATGGGGCGGAAGTTCTTGAGGTCGGTGGGGTCCGCTGTTGGTTTCTTCAGTAGGGCGCTGAGCTCGCCATGTTTCCAGCTCTCCGGGAAGGTGGCAGTGTTGAAGGAGGTGTTGATGATGTTCCGGAGTTGGGGTGCGATGGTGGAGTCGGCCTTGTTGAAGATGTGGTGGGGGCAGGGGTCGGTCTGAGGTCCGGAGTGGATGGTGTTCATCGTGCGGGCTGTGTCTTTGGTGGTCACCGTGGTCCAGGTGCGGAGGATGGCGGTGGGGGGCGTTGGTTCGACGGTTGGGTGCGTGGATGGTGCGCCAAAGCTGTTGTGGATGTCGGCGATCTTGCGGTGGAAGAACGAGGCGAGAGAGTCGCAGAGATCTTGTGATGGAGTGATGTCGTTGTTGCCGGTGCTGGGGTTGGAGAACTCCTTGACGATGCTGAAGAGTTCCTTGCTGTCATGGGCATTGTTGTCCAGTCGTTCCTTCAGTGATTTCTTCTTGGTGGTGCGGATGAGCTGGTGGTGCTTGCGGGTGGCTTGTTTGAGTGCGGTCATGTTGTCTGTGGTCCGGTCGCGGAGCCAGGCTTTCTCGAGGGTGCGGCAGTTCTTCTTGGAGTCCTGGAGTTCGCCGGTGAACCAGGAGGCCTTCTTGCTTCTGGGTCTGCTGGGAGGGTTCTTCAGTGGTGTGAGGTCGTCGGCGCAGGCGGTCAGCCACTGTGTGAAGTTGCGGGCTGCTTCGTTGAGGTCCGTTGTGCTGGCGGGTGGGCTCTTGCCGAGGGAGGTGGTGAGCTGGTCGGCAGAGATCTTGCTCCAGTTCCTATGAGGAGCCTGTTGCGGGTGGTGGTGGTGAGTCGTGGTTCTGCTGAAGCTGAAGTGGATGCAGCTGTGGTCGGTCCAGTGGAGTCCGGTGGCGTGGCTGAAGGTGATGTGCTGGCTGGAAGAGAAGACGGGATCAAGTGTGTGGCCGGCGTAGTGGGTGGGGGTGTTGACCAGTTGCTTGAGTCCGAGGTTGGCGATGTTTTCCAGCAGGGCGGCGGTGTTGCGGTCCTTGTTGTTCTCCAGGTGGAAGTTGAGGTCCCCTAGGAGGATGTAGTCGGCGGAGGGGAGGGCGTGCGGGCTGATGAAGTCCGTGATGTCTTCGCTGAATTGTGTGCGTGGTCCCGGGGGTCTGTAGACGAGGGTGCCTCTGAGGGTCGTCTTTGGGTCGATGTATATCTGGAAGTGGAGGTGCTCCGCGGTGACGAAGGTGTCGTTGGAATCGGTCGTGATGCGGATGGTGTTCTTGTGGACGATGGCGATGCCTCCTCCGGTCTGGTTGATGCGGTCCCTCCTGATGATCTTGTACCCGTCCGGGATGGCGATGGCGATGTCGGGGGCTGAGGAGACGTTCATCCAGGTTTCTGTTAGGAAGGCGACGTCTGGTGATGTTGTGTCGAGGAGGTTCCAGAGTTCCACGGCGTGTCTGTGGACGGAGCGGGTGTTGAGCAGGATGCACTTGAGGTGGTTGCTGCTGGCGTTTGACTTGGCGGGTGCGATGCAGGTTCGGAGGCAGGTGAACTTGCAGGTTTTGCAGGTGAAGGGTCCGTGGATGCGTTTCGGGGTGGCCCGGCAGCAGGCGGGGTTCCGTCCGGCATTGAGTGCGTTGAGGGCGGCGGCGTTGTAGGTCTGTCGGGTGGTCTCGCATCGGCGGGGGCCAGGGGGCCTGGCGCTGGGCGCGGGCCAGGCGCGGACGGGCGCAGACGGGCTTGCCTTTGGCGCGCCTTCGGCGCACAATCGGCGCGCCCGCTGCGTGTATGCAGGGGCGTCAGCAGAAGGAGCAGCTGGGTGGTGGGAGCGGGGCGGCGAATGGGCAGGGGGGGCGGGGCCGCAGGGAGGCAGCGGCGGGAAGGAGGGCAGAGGACGGCTCAGCGGCGGCTGGGTCGCCCTGTGAAGAAAAAACGAACGCAAAGGGAATGAATAGAACGAGTAAGTAAACGGGCAGCAAAGGGCAGGAGAAGAAAAAACGAGAGAAATAAAAACGAGGCAGCAGAGGGAAAAGAGATTAAAAAACGAGATAAATAAAGACGAGGCAGTAGAGGGAAAATAGAATAAAAACAAGAGAAAATAATAACGAGGCAGCAGAGGGCAAAGAGAATGAAAAACGAGTAATTACCACGAAGGCAGCAAATGGCACAAAAGGGCACAGCTGAGGAGGCAGTAGCAGGGGTGTGTGGGGGCGACCTCGCCTGGTAACAGGCTCAGCGGTCGCTCCCTTAACCTCTGCGCTGTCCCCTTAAGAAGGAGCCGGGAGGGAGGAGCAGCTGCGTGGCGGGAGCGGGGCGGCAAATGGGCAGGGGGGGCGGGGCCGCAGGGAGGCAGCGGCGGGAAGGAGGGCAGAGGACGGCTCAGCGGCGGCTGGGTCGCCCTGTGAAGAAAAAACGAACGCAAAGGGAATGAATAGAACGAGTAAGTAAACGGGCAGCAAAGGGCAGGAGAAGAAAAAACAAGAGAAATAAAAACGAGGCAGCAGAGGGAAAAGAGATTAAAAAAACGAGATAAATAAAGACGAGGCAGCAGAGGGAACATAGATTAAAAACGAGAGAAAATAAAAACGAGGCAGCAGAGGGCAAAGAGAATGAAAAACGAGTAAATACCACGAAGGCAGCAAATGGCACAAAAGGCACAGCGAGGTAGGAGGGTAATACAATAAACAGGTGTAGGCGGGCAGCAAGGGTGAGACACTAGAAGTGCCTTTGTTACAATGTTAGTCAATTGGGAAAATAAATTCCTCCATTTTTTTTTCACTATGTCCCTCGTTCTTGTTTTTAAGTGTTGGCAAGTGTGCCCCCGGTGCTGGCGAGTCCTGACACCGCCTCATACGGTCTGCAGAGTCCTGGCCTTGTCCACATCCGCCCCTGCCACTGATTCCGACTCAGGCTTCCCCCTACTTTACCACTTGGCAATTGTAGTGTGTGTGAGGCCACCAATAAAGACTCTGGAGCCAGTTCTGCTTCTGGTGTATTTATTTCTATATTTCCCTAAAGAGCGCCGAGCCTAATGCTTGTGCTCCGGCGCTGAGCTCACTTTCACTCTCTGCTGCGCATGCGCAGGCAGCCGAGCATGGCTGCCAGCACGTCACGTCGCCGACGTGACGTGCAACGACTAGACCGTCTCTACATATCTCCCCTTTTTCCAACACAACCATTGTTAACTTACAGTCCGTCGCTCAGATCATAGTCTCTGAATCTTGTGGGCTTGACCACCGCCCTGCCACGCCGGGTCTGTCTTACCGGGGTGGTGTGGCTCTCTCCTTCGCTGATTCTACTGCTTCCTCTTGCTTCTGCTTGTCCAGTTACCTCACTCTGGTTCTCTCCGGCCCTCGGCTCCTGCTCGGCGCATCCGCCTTCACCTGTCGCTGTTTGTTGGACAGGCCCCACGAAGGGCTCGCTCCCTCCCCGCATGGCAGGGCCCAGACACCGGCTCTCCGGGGGCTACCCGCAGAAGCAACCCGCAACCCGTCCCCTCCGGGACGCCTGCTCCCGGATATCTCTGTGTCACGGGCCCGGGCCCCCGTCAGCCCCATTGCCCGGCCCAGCCGCCATCTTGGACACTGCACAACGCGGCCGCGTGGCCTCAGCTCGACCCCAACCCTGGGCCCGGCCAGGCCCCGCCATCCCGGCACCACCATCCATCCAGGAGGTGAACGGACCACTTGGCAGACTAATGGGAGAAAGAAGTGTCGATGGCTCTCCCCCGCCAGGTGCCGATCGCCCCCAGCCTCCCCGGGTGCTGGCTCCACCCCCCTGCTGGGTGTCTGGACTCCCTCATCCCGGACCTCCCGACCTCCCAGTGCGAGGGTCCGGACATCAAAGGGCGCCAGACCTATAACCGAGGCAGCCCCAGAGCAGGAAGGCAGTTGTATCCTGGAGTCGAGAGACACCGAGAAGAACTCATCCTTGACGGACTGCTGGCACTGCCACAGCCCTGCCTTGTGAACTATCATCCTGCCTGCTGGCGCTGCCGCGGCCTTCTGCAACCTTCATCCTTGTGGGACCTGCTGGCGCTGCCGCGGCCCGTTGTAACTTCCATCCCCGTGGGACCTGCTGGCGCTGCCGCGGCCCGGTGTAAACGTCATCCTCGTTGGGACCTGCTGGCGCTGCCGCGGCCCGTTGCCATCTACGATCTCTTCGGGACCTGCTGGCGCTGCCGCGGTCCGACCCGTCCGACCGCCGAGCTCGAGGATTGTGAGCTACCGCCGTTCCACCTCAGTACCCGTAGGTACCAAGACTGTCCCGCTACCCCCTTTTCCCTACTAGAGACTAGAATTGAGAGGATCATCGTGTCCTGATCTCCTTGTATCGTACTACCTTACTTCAAGTACTGCCTATAAAAGGTGTTAATCTGATCTTCGTGTGGTGTCCATCTGTGGGGGGGGAAGTTACTTGTCTGTACGATCGCTGGAGACGGCCCTCACCGGAGGCCTCTCCCCTTGTGCTCGGCCGACCCTCCAGGTCCCCGTCTAACATTGGTGGCCAGCGGCGCGATCCGAACCAACGCGTAACCGTACAGAGAGTAACTCACCCTACAACTAATCCACAATGACGACCAGAGAGAGCGGATCTGCAGAGAAATTCCAGAGGGAAAAACTGGAAGAGTACAACCACCGAGAGCTAAAACAATTTTGCATAGAACTAGGCATTGCCACTACCGGTCTGAGCACGAAAGAGGACTTCAAACACGCCCTAGAATCCTGGGCAGAGACAAATATCGCCGAAGCCCCGGAGACAAACACCACTCTGACGGAAGAAAGGAGAACGGATCTCTCCCGGGAAGAGATCCGAGAACGAGAGAAAAATAGACTACACGAGTTAGAGTTGGCACGGCTCAAATTAGACGGAGAATTGAAACTGGCAGAACAAAAGATGAACTTAGAACACTTACGGCTCCAAGAAGAGCGAGAGGAAAAGCAGAGACAGAGAGAACTCGAAGAAAAAAGACTGGCATACGAACACGAGTGCAAGCTAGCGGAGATAGAAATGCGCAAACAGAACAAAGACCTAGGGGTGCCCGAGCAACCGCGCCCCCCAGGTACTACCGAACAGAAGGTCCACATCCCCAAGGATGTGGTCCGTGAATACTATCGGAACGACGACATACAGCAGTGGTTCAAGGCGTACGAGATCGCCATGACTGCCCACCGGATCGCTCGAAGTGACTGGGGAGCCGGTCTATGGGGGAGATTCGTCAATGAAGGCCGGGATGCCCTGCTGCAGCTTCCGGACCATCAAATGACGTCCTATGACCACATGAAGGCCGCCCCTCCTCAGTCGATATGGGCTGACGCCCGAGATGTACCGCCAGAGGTTCCGCAACTGCACCCGGATCCCGGGTACAACCTGGATAGAATATGTGAACTATTTCAGCCGAGCCTTCGAGGGATGGATCAAGGGTAGCAACGTAACAACCTACGAACAGCTCTTCAACCTCATTGTGTGGGAGCACCTCTCCAACAACTGCTTCGTCGAGCTCAGGCAGCACCTCCTTGACAGTAAATTGACTGACCCACGGCAGCTCGCCGCCGAGGCTGACCGATGGGAGAGCACCCGAGTGACCCGGAGTGGGCCAAACGAGCCGAACAGAACCAACCAAGGTCATCATCGTCCCCGAGGAGGAGGAGGAGGACAGGGCCGGGGCAGAGACGCCGTCCCGGCCGCTCCCGCCAACAACACCCCGCCCCCGGCCGGCCGGGGCAACCCCCCGATGCGCCCGGGGTTCCGAGCCAACATTACGTGTCATCGATGCCAGCGAGTCGGCCACTATGCCAGTGACCCGACCTACCCAAAGAACCAGACCCCCGGGCCCCGCCAGGTGGCTGCCGCCGCCCTAGGAGAAGAACAAGTCTCCGAAGAGCCTGAAGAGTACGAGCAGGAGCAGGCCGAGTGGGAACCTGCCGCCATGACCCTGGCCTGCCTAGGGGGACGGGACCTGATCCCGCGGGCTCCCCTACCAGCCAACACCAGGAAATACAGCCAGTGGGTGAACATAAATGGGCGTAAGGCCGAAGCCCTGCGTGACACAGGGGCCAGTGTGACGGCCGTCCGTTGTCACCTGGTGACCCCAGAACAAATTCTGCCAAACGTTCTTTGCCCCGTCTGATCGGCCGACAATTCGGAGAGCCTGTGTCGGATGGCCTGCGTCCCCTTCGAATGGGGAGGAGTCTCCGGTATGTTAAAAGTGACTGTCCGCGACGATGCCCCCGTGGACTGCCTCCTGGGGAACGATCTCGAGAGTTCCCCGTGGGCAGCCGTTGAAAGAAGAGAGCACCTGGGGATGTTAGGCCTCCCGGGCTGGGCGTGCGTAACAACCCGGTCCAGGGCCGCCGATACCATCCCTAGATCTGAAGAACCCGAATGGCCAGCACCTCCTCCCCCGATCACTCCAGAGGGAGACTCCATCCCTACCGACACCCCGCAACAAACCCACGAAGAGCCCGCTCAGCCCCAAGACCTTCCGGACCTGGCTCAGTGGCGTCAGGAAGGGGGGCCCACCCAAGAACAATTCCGGCAAGAGCAAAAGACATGTCCCTCCCTCGAGGGACTGCGACAGCAAGCGCTCGCCCAGGGCGCAGGAGACACCGCAGGGGCCCACTGGATCTACTGGGACAATGACCTACTGTACAGCGAACAAAGAATAGCGGAGCTGGGGGCCAGTCGAGTGCTGGTGGTGCCCCTCCGTTTCAGAGACTTCCTTCTGAACTTGGCCCATGATGTCCCCCTGGCTGGACACTTGGGGCAAGACAAAACATACAACCGCCTGGTGACTCACTTTTACTGGCCGAAAATGAGAAATGACGTCTCCACCCACTGCCGGTCCTGCCCGACCTGACAGGCCAGCGGGAAGAGCGGCCGCAAACTCAAGGCACCTCTGCAACCATTCCCCGTGGTGACCACCCCGTTCGAAAGGGTGGGAATAGACATTGTGGGGCCCCTGGACCCCCGAACAGCACAAGGGCATCGATTCGTCCTGGTGGACCACGCCACCCGCTATCCTGAGGCGGTCCCCCTTCGAACTGTAACAGCACCAGTGGTAGGTCGAGCCTTAATGGGGATCTTCTCTCGAGTGGGTTTCCCCAGGGAAGTCGTCAGCGACAGGGGCACGAACTTTATTTCGAAATATATGAAATCCCTATGGCAACAGTGCGGAGTCACCTACCAATTCACAACCCCCTATCACCCGCAAGGAAACGGACTGGTCGAGCGATTCAACCGCACTCTCAAGGGGATGATCATGGGGCTGGAAGAACCCCTACGCCGCCAGTGGGACGTGCTACTACCGTGCCTCCTCTTCGCCTACCGAGAAGTCCCCCAGAAGTCCCTCGGCTTCAGCCCTTTCGAACTCCTGTACGGACACCCTGTTCGCGGGCCTCTCAGCCTAGTTAAAGAAGAGTGGGAAATGGCCCCCCTGAAGACCCCTCCAGACGTCTACAAGTACCTCCTGACCCTCCGTAATCAGACCCGGCGATTCAGAGAGCTCGCCAAAGCCAATCTTGAAGCCAGTCAGGAGGACATGAAGAAGTGGTACGATCACCATGCCTCCTCCATCGAATTCGAGCCTGGCCAGCAGGTATGCGTGATGTCCCCCATCGAACCTTGTGCCTTACAGGACAAATGGACGGGGCCCTTCAAGGTGATCGAGCGTAAGAGCCCCGTCACCTACCTCATCGACATGGAATCCCCCCGGAACCCCCTCCGGGTCCTCCACGCCAACAGACTCAAACCCCACTTCGTACGCTCGGAGCTCAGCCTGCTGATGGCTACAGACAGTGGGGCGGAAGAGGACTCCGAGCCCCTCCCTGACCTACTGGGGGCCGGGGAAAAAGATGGTTCGGTGGACGGGGTCCAACTCTCCGAGGCTCTGACCCCGGAGCAGCGCCAAGACTGTCGGGCTCTCCTGCTGCAATTTGCAAACCTATTCTCCCTCGCACCCGGGGTCACCCCCTGGTGCCTGCATGACGTGGACACTGGCGACAGTCCGCCTATCCGACACCGCCCGTACCGAGTACCAGATCGGGTACGCACCTGCATCCAAGAAGAAGTCTCCAAGATGCTCGCACTCGGAGTCATCGAACCCTCGGACAGCCCCTGGGCCAGCCCGGTTGTACTGGTCCCCAAAGCTGCGGCCCCGGGCACCACACCCGAGCTCCGGTTCTGCGTTGACTATCGGGGTCTGAACGCTGTCACCCGAACCGACGCTCACCCCATCCCCCGAGCCGACGAACTAGTTGACCGCATGGGGGCGGCCCGCTACCTAAGCATCTTCGACCTGACGGCGGGCTACTGGCAGATCGGCCTCACCCCCAGGGCACAAGAACGATCCGCTTTCTCCACCCCGGATGGACACTACCATTTCAGAGTGATGCCATTCGGCATGAAAAACGCTCCAGCCACGTTTCAACGACTTGTGAACCAGGTATTGGCGGGCCTCGAAGAGTTCAGCTCCGCATACCTGGACGACATCGCGGTGTATAGCCGCCACTGGTCAGACCACCTCCGCCACCTCCAAGGGGTCCTGCAGGCCCCCCAACGGGCCGGCCTCACAATCAAGGCCAGCAAGTGCCAAATCGGCCAGGGGTCCGTGACCTACCTTGGACACCAAGTGGGGAGCGGTCTGGTGGCCCCCCTCCAGCTCAAGATCGCTGCCATCCAGTCCTGGCGCCCCCCCGTAACCCAAACCGAGGTCCGAGCCTTCTTGGGGCTCACTGGATACTATCGGCGGTTCGTAAAGGACTATGGCAGCATTGTGGGGCCCCTCACGGAACTCACATCCAAGACCAACCCAAAAACAGTCAACTGGACTCCCGACTGTCAAGCGGCCTTCGAGAGGCTGAAGGCCGCCATGTGCACCGCTCCTGTGCTCCAGGCCCCCGACTACAGCCGTGAGTTCATCGTCCAGACTGATGCCTCAGACCATGGCATCGGGGCCGTCCTCTCCCAACTGAACCCCGAGGGAGTCGACCAACCAGTGGCCTTCATCAGCAGACGCCTCCTGCCCCGAGAACAGCGCTGGAGCACCATTGAGCGAGAGGCCTTCGCAGTAGTATGGGCCCTCAAGAAGCTCCGGCCTTACCTCTTCGGAACCCACTTCCGGGTACAAACAGATCATCGGCCCCTGCAATGGCTAATGCAAATGCGGGGGAGAACCCCAAACTATTGCGATGGTCCATCTCCCTGCAGGGGATGGACTTCACTGTGGAGCATCGCCCTGGCCAAGACCACGCCAACGCGGATGGCCTGTCCCGCTTTTTCCGCCTCGACGAGGAGAGTCCCCAAGAGGATGGGTGACTCTCCCCGCCTTCAGCTGGGGGGGACGCATGTTGGACAGGCCCCACGAAGGGCTCGCTCCCTCCCCGCATGGCAGGGCCCAGACACCGGCTCTCCGGGGGCTACCCGCAGAAGCAACCCGCAACCCGTCCCCTCCGGGACGCCTGCTCCCGGATATCTCTGTGTCACGGGCCCGGGCCCCCGTCAGCCCCATTGCCCGGCCCAGCCGCCATCTTGGACACTGCACCACGCGGCCGCGTGGCCTCAGCTCGACCCCAACCCTGGGCCCGGCCAGGCCCCGCCATCCCGGCACCACCATCCATCCAGGAGGTGGACGGACCACTTGGCAGACTAATGGGAGAAAGAAGTGTCGATGGCTCTCCCCCGCCAGGTGCCGATCGCCCCCAGCCTCCCCGGGTGCTGGCTCCACCCCCCTGCTGGGTGTCTGGACTCCCTCATCCCGGACCTCCCGACCTCCCAGTGCGAGGGTCCGGACATCAAAGGGCGCCAGACCTATAACCGAGGCAGCCCCAGAGCAGGAAGGCAGTTGTATCCTGGAGTCGAGAGACACCGAGAAGAACTCATCCTTGACGGACTGCTGGCGCGGCCTTCTGCAACCTTCATCCTCGTGGGACCTGCTGGCGCTGCCACGGCCCGTTGTAACTTCCATCCCAGTGGGACCTGCTGGCGCTGCCGCGGCCCGGTGTAACCGTCATCCTCGTTGGGACCTGCTGCCGCTGCCGCGGCCCGTTGCCATCTACGATCTCTTCGGGACCTGCTGGCGCTGCCGCGGTCCGACCCGTCCGACCGCCGAGCTCGAGGATTGTGAGCTACCGCCGTTCCACCTCAGTACCCGTAGGTACCAAGACTGTCCCGCTACCCCCTTTTCCCTACTAGAGACTAGAATTGAGAGGATCATCGTGTCCTGATCTCCTTGTATCGTACTACCTTACTTCAAGTACTGCCTATAAAAGGTGTTAATCTGATCTTCGTGTGGTGTCCATCTGTGGGGGGGAAGTTACTTGTCTGTACGATCGCTGGAGACGGCCCTCACCGGAGGCCTCTCCCCTTGTGCTCGGCCGACCCTCCGGGTAACCCGTCTAACACTGTTCTTCTCCTCTCATATCAGGTTCCGCCTCCAGATGCTCTTGTTGTCCGAGTTCAGTCTCTCCATCCTCTTCATCTGCTCCCTCATAGCTCCAAGATAGAATTTTATTGCATCTCGCCATGCGGTCCTGTGACCATACATTCCCATCACTTAACCTAGCCGCTCTGCCCATTATTTCCTTCACTTGCATGGGCTTGCTGTATTTGCTCTCTCTTTTCCTTTGTAGCGTGGGCAACTTCACTCTCACCCATTCACCTTCTTCCAGCTCATTGTCTTTCACGTTTCTCCTCTTGTTGTAGTGTTTTGTGTAGACTGCTTGTGCTTTCTCTATGTTGGCACGCACCACTGCGGGTGACCATTCACTCACTATTGTTTTCTCTTTCCACACCCGATTGTCTTGGGTAAATGGTTCTCGGCCGCGCAATATCTGGAAGGGGCTGTATCCCGTGCTTGTGGGAGTTATCCTATACGCCCATAACGTGCCATATGTCCTTCTCCCAATCCTTGTTGTCGGCAATGGCTGCTTGGATTGACCCCATCACTACTCTGTTGAAGCGCTCCACTTGACCATTCCCTGCCGGGTGATATATGGATGTGTGCTTCGCTGTGATGCCGTTCCTTTGCATGAAGTTGTTCCATTTCTCCGACCTGAACTGGGGGCCGTTATCGCTGAGGATGGACTTTGGAATGCCTTCCCTCACAAAGGTGTCTGCCAAAAATTTCACGATGTTTTCTGTGTCCATGGTTTCTTCGATTTTCACTTCTGGCCATTTCGAGTACTTGTCTACTAGGACACACACATACTTTTGTACTCCTTGTGTGTCTAGGATCGGGCCTAGGATGTCTACTGACAGCTCCTCCCATGGATTCCTTGGAGGTTCGAATGTAGCTAGTGCTGGGCGTAGTGGCTTGAGTGTCTTGTCAGCACCCTGGCACCTTGGGCACTCTCTTACATGTCGCTCTGCTCTTATATCCATTCCTGGCCACCAATAATCTTGTTTGGACCTCAACTTAAGTTTTCCGATTCCCATGTGTCCCTCATGTAGCATGTCCAGCAGTCTGGGGATAATGCTTGTTGGGGGAACGACTTTTCCGCCTCTGTACATGAATATTCCTTGGTCGTCTATGGATAATTCTTCCCTGACTTCGAAGTAGGGGTTGAGTTCCCCACGAGTGTGTCTCTTGTCAGGCCAGCCTTGGGTGATGTATAGCTTCACTTCCTCTAACGTTTGGTCTTCTGCATACGCCTGTTTCCACTCCTGAAGGCTGATGACCTTTTCATGGTCCTCCATGAGTGCGACCCATTCTTCTGCTCCCACCTTGTCTTCCTCACTCGGATCCATGGCCGCCGCTCTGCTCAGGTAGTCTGCCACTCTGTTCTTGCTGCCCGGGATATGCTCCACGTCATACCTGAATTCAAGTAGTTTCAGTGTCATTTTGGATATGCGGGGCGTGGCATCCGCGTGCCCGCTCGACGTTAGCACCTTCAGTAATGGCTTGTGGTCCGTCCGCAATTGGAACAGTGTGCCCCACAGAAATTGTCTGAATCTCGTGGTGGCCCACACCACTGCCAGCATCTCTTTCTCTATCACGCTGTACTTCTTCTCCGTTTCGCTCAGCGTGCGTGAGGCGAAGCTTATTGTTTCTAGTCTTCCCTGTCCCCGGTCTTGCATGAGGACGGCACCCAGTCCTTTGTCGCTGGCGTCTGTGGTTAGTACGGTCCTTCCTTGGGGGTCGTACCCTTGGAGCGGTATTGCTCCCGCTACTTCCTTTTTGATGACGTCAAACTCCCGTTGTGTCTCCTCTGACCAACAGAATTCCATGTTCTCTTTTGTCAGCTGCCTCATGTGATGAGTCTTGGAGGCAAAGTGCTGTACGAACTTGCCATAGTACTCTGCCATTCCCAGGAATGATCTGACCTCTTCCTTGTTGGTGGGTGGTGGTGCTTCACAGATCGCTCTCACGTTTTCTGCTTTGGGAGTCACTCCTTGCACTCCTATCTCATGCCCTAAGTATGTCACTGAGTTCATCCCTATCCGGCATTTGGACCATTCCGCTGTGAGTCCTTTTCTTTCTAAAGTCCTCAACACTTTCCCCAGCTTCACATCATGGTCTTGCCTGTCTCTCCCCATTACCAGGATGTCATCCTGGAAGTATTGGACGTCCGTGATGTCCTTGAACAGTTGGTGCATCAGCTTCTGGAACACCGCTGCCGCAGAGGCCAGTCCAAATGGCATGCGGCGGAACTGGTAGCACCCGAACGGGGTGATAAACGATGTTAGTTTCCGGCTTTCCGGATGTAAAGCTATTTGATGGTACGCGGAGGTCAAATCTATAGTGGAGTACCACTTGATCCCCCTTGTGCTAGCCAGCATCTCCTCTATCCTGGGTAAGGGGAACTTTTCCACCACAATGTTCTTATTCAGTTCCCGCAAGTCGACGCACAGCCAGACCTTCCCGCTGGGTTTCTTGACTACTACCAAGGGCGCCAGCCACTCAGCGCATGTGATGGGCTCAATGATCCCCTTCCTTTCCAGGTCTTGGAGTTCCTCCCGCACGGCTTCCTTCACTGCTAACGGGATGTTTCTTGCTTTGTGCGCTACAGGTAGGGCATCCTCCTTTAGGACGATTTTGTGGGTGAACTTTTCCAGCTTTCCAATTTTGCCCCCGAACACCTTGGGGTATTCATTCCTCCATTTGTCGAGATCGGGCCACGCTTCCTGGTCCGTTAGTAGTATCTGGTCCTTGCCTCCCGGATCCAGCTTAATGCCCAGGTCGCCCTGATCGAGCCATCCTAGGACAGATGGGCCTCTCTCCGACACATAGAGCTTACAGTAAGCAGATCGGCCTCGGAATTCAAAAGTCAACGGTCTGAATCCCGCCATTGGAATGCGATCTCCGTTGTAGGTGACGGGGCGAATGTCTAGTTTTTCTAATTCTGGGCCTAGTCGCGGTACGAATTTCTCCTCCCACACTGCTCTCTGGACAATGGTGAAGGGCGAGCCAGTGTCTGCCACCACGCTGATTGTGATTCCTCCTATTGCCATTTCTAGGACCGGTTTCATTGTCCTTTTCCCATCTGCTCCCAGGACTTGACCGTCCGTGCTCAACACCTGATCTTCAATATAGATCACCGTGACGACATCCTCCTCTGCGTCTTCGTCTTGATCTTCACTGCCTTGGTCCACGTATCTCACCGTGCTCTTGGAGGCCTTCTTCCGACAGACCTTTTCATAGTGGCCAATTATTCAGCAGTACATGCATTTGGCGCGAAATGCGGGACACTTTCTGTCGTGCGCCTCATGCGACCAGCTCCCGCATCTGTAGCATGGCTTCTTGCTGCTCCCTGCTTGTTTCCCTTGTGGACTTGTGTTGCTTTGCCACTTGTTGGGTCCCCTCTCCATCGGCTTCTTGTTCTGATATTCTCTGCGGGGTCTTTCGTCGTCTACCTTGTTCACCATGGCGTTGGACGCAGTTTCTTTCCTCGTTACTTCTGCGCATCGTCGTGCTAATTCAGCCCTTTTGACGATGACCAACACCTCTTTCAGTGTAGTGTCTCCACTGGCCCACAGTTTGTCCTGCACTGACCTGCACGTGGTATGCATCACCACCTGGTCTTTAATGAACTCCTCTTCCCAGTTGTCGTATTTGCACGTGGATGCCAACCGCTTTAGCGCCGCCACGTATTCCTCCACCGTTTCTCCCTGACGTTGCTTCCTCTGTTGGAAATTGAACCTGTCCACAGAGACGCACACTGCCGGCCTGAAGTGTTCGCTGAGGTCGTCAAGCGCGTGTGCGTATACGTCGTCATCTGTGGTAGTTCTCTGTTTCGGTACTAGGCTCTTGTATAGTCTCAGACCTTCCGGGCCCAGGTTCAGTAACAATATGCGTTTTTTTCTCGCGGGTTTAAACACCTCTTCGTTCTCATCTTCCAGGACTCCTATGAAATTGTCTATATATTCTTTCCAGTCCTCCCACTTCATAAGCGGTTCTCCGGGGCGGGGTAAAAATTGTACCGGCGCCATTGCGTATCCAGTCTGCGCGCTCATGTTCTCTCTCTTGACCTTGGGTTGTGCACCCCCTTGGCTCCTAGGACTCCCTGGTGCGTCGTCTTGCTCTTCTTCGCTCGTTTGGACGTGGGGACTACCTGCGTCAGCCCACTCGCTCTTCGGTGGGTTATCCAGCGCGGTTCCTCTTGTCTTCTGGGCTGCTGTGTGAATTGGCGCGCTTTTCTGCTGGTCTCTGGGGTCTGTCCCCTCTTTGTCGTTCCTCTGTACCTCTCCTTCGGGTGCTCTTGGGCTCTGCCGCGCTCTTTAGGGTACCTGCGTTGTAAATTTGCGGTCTTCCTTGTCTCTCTGTACTTTGGGCTCTTGTTTGGCGGAGCTGGTGACACTGGTGCTCTCCGTGTTGTGTGGGGGTCACTCTGGTGGTCTTTTCTTGCTGGGGGGTCGTTATCGCACCCTCGTCGCCATTGTAGTGTGTGTGAGGCCACCAATAAAGACTCTGGAGCCAGTTCTGCTTCTGGTGTATTTATTTCTATATTTCCCTAAAGAGCGCTGAGCCTAATGCTTGTGCTCCGGCGCTGAGCTCACTTTCACTCTCTGCTGCGCATGCGCAGGCAGCCGAGCATGGCTGCCAGCACTCACGTCGCCGACGTGACGTGCAACGACTAGACCGTCTCTACAGCAATGAAAGCACATATAGCGGGAGTGGCGCGCCTTACCTGCAAGGGAAAGAACGAAGCACGTGCTAATGATGAACCGAGCCCCGTCACCTGACCTCAATGCGCATGCGGATCAGTGAAGAGCAAACAAGGGCGTGCAAGGCCTTCCTTCAGGTTAAAGCCCGTCACCCTCGGGCAGCGCGCAGTGCCATCAGCGGATGCCCGTGCGCAGAAATCGTTCTCAATCACAGCTCCCCGAGTCCACAAAACGCCATTTCTCTGACCCCAGTCAGACATCACACAGTAATGCACGTCTTCTGGTCAAAAGATGTCTTACGTCATATCAACAGCTATTTGCATCACCAGCATGGTAAATTTGTCAAGCACTCCATCGATTCCTGCAAGTTGTATTCTGATCCTGCCGTTGCATTCTTGTACACAGATTAAACAATTCACGCGAAGCGCCCTGGCGACGAATAAGCGTTTTATTAAACAATCTAATACATTCCTAAATGAAAAAACACATACGTGTCTGACCGCCCTGACGCGTGGTATTGAAGACATTACATTTACCAATGTACTTTTTTCGTGGAGCCGGCCGAGGTTCAAAACACACACACCCACAGTTCTCGAGTGATAATAATTTACTGGCCTAAAAGCTTTAAAACTGATGTACAGATAGATACTCATACCTACGAACACATTTGAACTAAGTATGTAATGGTAAACACAATTAATGTATTACACCAATCAGCGTCATGAGAATGCACTATACATTTAATATTAATTTAAGAGGACTGTGTTCTAATGGACAATACAATTCCACACACATTCTACTGCTTGGGAGTAAAGTTATACTTTTGATTTGCGAACGGACATTAGTATTTTATTGCCACAATATGTAATACATATAACAAAATAATACATTTAGCTATTGTTCCCCTCCAGCACGTGGACAGGGGAAGGAATGTATATTGTGCCCATTAGTGTATTGGCATCAGAGAAGGACCCACATACCCCCCTTCAATGCCCCTGTGTGATCTCTTTGAAGCTGGCGGTGCCGAAGAGGTGTGAAAGTGGGCGGGGCGGGTCCGTGCCAGGGCTCAGTTCTGACCCAGACTTGAAAGCTGTGGCATCTTCAGGTGCATCAAACACTGGCACTGCCCACCCGGCACCCTTTGAACCATACCTGGAATACACGTGCCGGTGGCCCCTTCCCGTGAGCCTTTGCTCCAGGAGCAGCTATAGCCGGGGGCCGAGGTGGGCCCCTCAGAACAGAGTCAGGAGCGGACAGGAGGATGGAGAGAGACCCCGAGCTGGAGCTGGTGATCTGTCAAACTTTCAGTCGCATCCCGAAAGTTTTATACTGATCCTGTCATTAGTTCTTTGTACATGAATTAAACTATTCGCGTAGAGCGCCCTGGCGACCTTGGAGCAAACAGGCGCTATATAAAATCTATGCATAAATGAAAGGGCGCCCACGTGCCCGCCTGATAGCACAGACGGCTGTAAATGTCATTATGGGCCATGTGTGAGGAGCTGGGCGACGACCAGAAAATAGAAACCCAGTTAGTTGATTAATATTATTTTACTGGCCTAAACGCCTCAGCACATATCTGCCAATAGATGCTTAAAGTTATGAATACTTTCAAATATATACTTAATGTTAAAGGCAATTTTGTATTGCACCAATGGGAGTCATCGTGTTAGATTCACATCTCTCCAGTGGTGTAATAAAATAACTGCCTTTACAATTGGCTTAAATCTAAAGTATAGTCGGACTATAGTACGTGTAAGCCAACGCAGCGCCCACTCTGTGCAGGGTTCTAGCAGACAGGACAACATCACATTCATTTCACTGTCTAATAAAGAAAGTTGTTCACCGTAAATTGTGGAATAATTCTAGTATTTTACTATCAGCGTATGTGACGAGTTTAACATGACAGTACATTAATACATTTAAATTAATACATGTAGCTAATGTTCCCCTCCAGCACGTGGACGGGGAAGGGATGTATATTGTGACCATTAGTGTATTGACATCAGAGAAGGACTCACATACACCGCTTTAATTTGCCCCGGCCCCTCTGTGATCTCTTTGAAGCTGGCGGTGCCGAAGAGGCGTGAAAAGTGGGCGGGGCGGGTCCGTGCCAGGGCTCAGTTCTGACCCAGACTTGAAAGCTGTGGCAACTTCGGGTGCATCAAACACTGGCACTGCCCACCCGGCACCCTTTGAACCATACCTGGAATACACGTGCCCGTGGCCCCTTCCCGTGAGCCTCTGCTCCAGGAGCAGCTATAACCAGGGCCCGAGGTGGGCCTCAGAGCAGAGTCCGGAGCTGACAGCAGGATGGAGAGAGACCCCGAGCTGGAGCTGGTGATCTGCGAGGTGCTGTCTCTGGAGAATGACTACCCTCGAGCCTACCCCTCCAAGAGGGCCCGGGAGACCCCCCAGCAGCACCCAGAGCCCCCAGCAGCCCTGACAGGTGAGTGTCTGGACTGGTCCTGGCCCAGCAGCCTGCCCCGGGCGGGATCATTAGTGTCTGTTATTGTTTATAAGAGATGAGGAGTGTTTCTAACAGCCCTTCCGTCTCCACCCTGCAGGAGCATCTCGCGAGCTGGAGGACGGGGGGACCCTCAAGAGGGCCAGGCCTGCTGCGATACCCTCGGAAGAGCCCTGGATGTCTCCTGGCGGGGCCCTCAGAATGACCGGGCCCCCTTTGCCCTCTCCTGAGCCCTCTCTGCCCTCTCCTGAGCCCTCTCTGCCCTCTCCTGGGCCCCCTCTGCCCCCTCCCGAGCCCTCTCTGCCCTCCTCTGGAGGGGGGTGCAGGAGGAGGACCAGCTTCAGCACAGACCAGCTCGCCCTCCTGAGGGCAGCTTTTCACCTCAACCCCTACCCCGACTTCAGCAGCCGGACACACATCTCCGAGGTGACCGGGGTCCCCGAATCCAGGGTCCAGGTGAGTGAGGCCGGGGCTCTTGTACCGGGGCAGCATCTCCTGTGCACTGTATTTAACACCTCTCTCGTTATCTCTACTTTTGATGGCTCTGCTCCCCTAAACGTCTCTCCCTCCAGTTATGTAACTAGGCACCACTCTAAAGCGACCTGATATTTCTCATATGTTGCATCCTTCAGTCTCTGCGTAGGACCTACCCTTACCGGGCTCTGTCTCTCTCTCTTCTCTGTACACTTTCTCTCTTCTTCGACCTTCTTTCTGAAAAGTCTGAATATTATGACCAGAAAACATTGCCCCATTGGTTCCCTGCCTCCTGCCGCTCTGAGGTATTTAAAAGTGACTTTAATTCTGCAAAGAACCAGAATGGACAGAAAGAGACAGGCCCTGTTGGAGAAGGGCGAGGGGAGGTGGGACAGAGGATAAAGAGGCAGCAGAGGGGAGTCCCGGGGTCCAAGGCGAGGGGTGCAAGGGTTCATGGGGGGGGGGGGGGGTGTTCTAGAGTCTGTTCTCTTTAGATGCTCCTGTCTGTCCTCTCCTCACTCTCTGTTCTCTGCTTTCCCTTTGACACAGGTCTGGTTCCAGAACCGCAGAGCGCGGCACTTACGCAAACCCGGAAAACCATCTGTGAGTCCAGAGCAGCGGCGGCAGCAGAACCGGCAACTGGACCAGTGCCTGGAGCAGCACCAGCACCAGGACAAATACCACGACCAGCACGAGAACCAGGATCAGAACCTTTACCATCACCATCCCCAGCACCAGGACAAATACCAGGACCAGAACCAGTATCAGGACCAGAACCTTTACCACCCCCAGCAGCAGGCCTCATCTTATCCAGCCCACGCCAGAGGAAGGCAGACACCGGGCCTCCGGGTACCTGGACCCCTCCTGACTCTGAGGACTGGGCCTTCACCTGTCCCCCCTCAAGCCTCCCTCCCTCAGCCTCCCGGGCACCCTGGTCCAGGACACGCCCCCGCGCCTCTGCTCCGGAACCCGCAGGAGGACTTCCGGTGTGATCTGGACTTCCTGGACGAATGGTCCATTGCGCCCCAGTGGCCTCCAGTCTTCAACTTCGGCTCCTCCCGGCATGCACCGGGGCTCAGTGACCAGCTTAGCTGCGGGCCCTGAGGTCCTGGGAGTTCAGGGGGGTCTTGTATGAACCCCGACGGGAGCTTTGTACAATGTACACTTTGGGACAGGTTTGGACACATATTCCTTCATGGAAGAGGATAACTACAGGTCTCAGGGAGGGTTGCTGGGAGCAGCAGAGTGTGGCGGGCAACATTATAATTACCAATATTTAATATTTATTGTACTGTCACTGTTCTCCAGCAAATATATTCTCAATTCACTTGCACTATTAAATGGTGATCCCGATTCTTTGTATTACGATTTTTTGCCCCAATTCTGCTGATTTGTGGTTTGCAGATTTCTTTGGAAACGTGAATAAAAAAGGGAAAGATTTGATCTATTTTTGTCTTTGTTTTTCTTTCACCTTTTGTTGACCCCCACTCCCCCACCCAGTGACTGTTCAATATAATAAAATGCGTGACAAAATATAATCTGCAGCTGAAGCTAGCTGCTGCGTGTTACGGAGACCCAGCTCTTTGATAAATTTGTGTACATTGGTTCTTTAAGCTGTGAAATGGGTGCTTTTTCACCTTTCCATGCTCCTCTTGGAGATAAATGTGTCCCCTTCTGTAGAACCATTACCCCAACGCTATTGCACTTTGATCTATTTGGAAAATGTATTAACGTTTAAAATAAACAGATATGCGATAAGAAATCTCCCAAAACACATCTGTTCTAACCAGTGGTCTGTGAAGGGGGGGTGGGGGGAGGATGAGTAGGGGAACTGTGGGCGGAGATTCAGAGCGTGGGAATAACCCAAAGATTGGATCAGTGGGCGTAGTCAGAGGTATGGCCAGAATGCGCAAAATATCCCAATTTTTTGTATTTCTTGGGCATTTCACTAAACAGTTGCAGCTTATTATGTTATTAAATTCAACCAATAAATACAAATGTTTCTTTAAGGTTAAACAGTGAGTTAGTAACATTAAAATACATTCACAAAGTGGAATACGTTTCCTTTCACAAATACGCTTAAAAGTAGAATCGCAAGCCATTTGTCTGAGCCATACAGTTTCTGTCATCAGCAAATCTCCTCCCTTTTCCCACAAGTGCAGCTCAAACATGAATGGCAAAATATCCTTGTGTGTAAATGTTTTCCACATGATTATGGCTCTGGCACATTTGCCACATAATACATCATTTGCTGCATAATCTGACAATTTGAACTATTACACTATTTGTAGCTCAAACGGATCATATGTTACTAAAAAATGTGACTTGTGAGAAGTGGAGGGCCCTTTGTAAAGGTTGACTGATCACCTTTCTCACTGCTGCATTAGTATGTTACACTTGCACTAATAAGGCAACATTTTTTGCAAAGACTGTTAGCATGTGTGAAAATGTCAGAATAATAAAGTATCAGAAAATATACTGCATCACGCTGCAGCCTTTTTTTAGCTGCATAATAGTCAACACTGCAGCATCATTTTGTCCTTCTTTGGTGCATAATCCAAGTGTCCACAAAGCAGGCAGCACATGTTAAAAGTGCTTGTGCATGAACCAAAGAGACTGTGAAGGTTACATACTTAGTTTGGTGTGCGAGCAAATCTTGCATTGTCGATCCTTTGTGAGTTGCATCTACTACTGCTGAAACAAGGCCAAATGGAGGTACCAATGAGTGAGATGGACTGGACTTTAGCTCTGGTGGCACCTTGTGCAACAATGTTTGTTGGTGCCCCCCAATGACCACCTCCACCATGGATTCCCACACTACAATTCTTTAACAGTACCCCTCAAGTCTCCATAACTGTGCTCTCTCTCAGATGCATTGAATTTGATTTACAGCGCCACTCATACCAGTGTAGGGTGTCAGAGCACTTTACATCACCCGCATTGCACAGAGACAATCAATTATATGTGTGTAAAACACTGTATAGGAAATGTTACATAAGACTAAGGACTATAAGGTGTAGGAGTCCCATGACAACAATAGTAGTAGGCCGTATAGTTTAACAGTGATTGGTCTGGAGAAACACAACCTCAGAATTTAAAACGTAATATCATGTGTTAGACCTGGTACCATTGGCATGAGTCTCCCTTCCATTTGTCACTGACTGCCTCATCTGTTTTTGATATGTTTTATTGGTTTAGGTGCTTTGGGCATTGTGCCACTGCTATTCAGTGCCACAGTGCAAGTGCTCCTTTTGTTAAATCGATGTATTGATTAGCGACTCCATGATTGGCTTATTTGATTTACTTGTCCGACCTTAGTACAGTGCATCATGTATGCCCAGGGCCTGCAAATCAAATGCTGCTAGTGGGCTTGCAGCGCTGATTGTGCAACCCACAGAAGAAGCTTGTAAAGTCTGTCTCAGGCATGCCATTGCAGAGCTTGTGTGCCGTCTGGTACTGCCATGTCGACTTGGCAAGTGCACCCACTTGCCAGTTCTGAAACCTTCCCTTTTCTACATATCAGACACCCCTAAGGTAGGCCCTAGGGCAGAGTGCATTGTATGTAAGAGGTAGGACATGCCCTGGTGTGTGTGACATGTCCTGATAGTGAATTACAGCCATTTTCATTTTTCACTATTGCAAGGCTACCTGTCCCCATAGGCTAGAATGGGCAGTTTGATTATAACATTTTATAATCCTAACTGACCCAAGGAACACAGTAGAAATTCAAATTTAGTATGCTTGAACTCAGAATGATAAAATACATCTTTTAGTAAAGTTGTGTTAGAAGGTGGTTCTGACGCTATGAGCCGCCCGGATTTTTCGCTTTTTGAGCACCTACTTGTTGAGCTTTTACTGTGGGGGAGCCTCATAAGTTGGGACTCATCCACAGTGAATGCATAATGAGAGACTGCATGGGGATGTTACTGGTGTCCCCCTGGCGTGACCAGGCCGATGCGCAGCAGCTGGAGTAAAGGACACCGGGCTGGTTACATGCAGACCCATGTGTACATTCGTGTGCACCCGTGGATGGGCTGCTCAGGGGAGATTCTTGCTGTGCGCAGTCCAGGAACAGCTACAAAGTGAATGGTGTGGCAAGACTTATGCAGAATTGGGTGGTTACATGGAATAGGCTTAATACCGTGGAAAGAAACATGCCAGGGAAAGTCCGTGTGCTTTACAGTGTGTATTCCATTATTCTCTTATGGGGATAGGGAGCACATGGGCTAGTTTTACTTTCCTAAGGCCTACAGATTTCAGACACGCACAAAAATCAACTGTAACGGGTGTGAGCCCTGGGGGGAAGGTGCTTTTTCAGAGACCATGTGACAGGAGACCCTGGACGACGCAATCTTGAACAAACCTTGTGAGTGACAGGGGCTGGGGTGGCTCCAGGAGACAGGGTGAATCAGCACAGGGCTGAATAGACCTATCGTGTGTAGAGTGGTTGGAGGAGTAGCACTTGGGCCTGAATAGGACGGTGCCTGCCACAATGCTGGCTCCACCTCCTGTGGTGTGTCTGATGACCCTGGCCAACCCTCCCAAAGGAAAGAAGGAGTCATGTAAACAAAGTGCTCCAGGACTTCACAGAACTGGTTTGGACTAGGTACAGGACCCTCTGCCTTCAGAGGACAAAGGATTTTGCAGTATAAATATGGGGACCCAGACCCCAAGACTTTAGATCACTTCTGGGAACACAAGACAAACCTTTGCCAAGGAGAAGAACCAAGGAAGCGGCAGGAGTTTGGACTACCCCTCTGCCAGTGTGCTGTTTGCTGGGTTGGCCTGCAGTGGTTTCTTTGATGCCAAGGAAAGGAGGAGTAACTTTTGAAGAACTTTCATCATCTTGCAGAATACTACTCCAAGGGCTTGATTTGAGCTTGCCTCCTGACCGAAGTCTCAGGGATATCAGACTTCACCCCTTCTGTTTGCCTGCATCTGGAACTTGCTGTTATAGCTGCTACAGAAGGAATTGGGCAACACCGATGCCAGCGAGCGACGCCGTCATCTGCATCAAAGCCATGACCGCTGCTCCGACTTGCAACGTAGACCCAACGCAGCCCGCCATGCCACATCGACGCCAGCGAACGACATCGTAAGCCTGCCATAGCCATGAGCGCTGCTCCCACTTGCAACATCGGCCCGACGCTTGCTGCTGTGCTGCATCGACTTTGAAGCCAACATCATCGCGGAGCCAATCGTCGATGTGGGTGGTCAAGAAACCATCGACATCGTGACATCTTACAGAATCGTGGTTTTGGCGACATCGTGACATCACCTCCTTTCCGGTCAGGCACCGAAGCCTCCCTTCCCTGCGCTGGCATCTATGGCACCAACGCCTCATCTCCCCGAAGCAAGGAACCGACGCATCAACGCGCCAATGACGCCACACCTCCCAGACGCTGTGAGCTGTCTTTGTTTTCGCTTTTACAAGGTACTGTTCTCTGTGGGTCTGTTTTGACTCGGGGCCCGACGCCGCGCACCTAGCGATCGGCTCCGTACTTTGGGATTTCTTTGACCTTGACGTCGTGATAACTCCCGTTGGGGTTATCTTTTGCTAAAGACTGCTTTGAATAACCTATTTTTGAACTATTCCTACCATCTTGAAGAATTATTATTCATTACTGTATTGTGTTTTTTTTGTCGTTTGTGGTCTTGTGCTAAATCTATATAAAGAATACTTATTTTTTATAAAACCTGTGTGGTGTCCATCTGTAGTGTTTTCAATGTATTACTGTATGTGTTCACAAATGCTCAACACGCTGCCTCTGAGATAAACCTGTCTACTCGTGCCAAGCTACCAAGGGGGTGAGCAGGGGTTTACCAGTAGTGTAATCCCCTTTCCCTGACTTAGAAGCGAGGGTCCCTATTTGGTCAAAGGTATATACCATTGCCAACTAAAGACCCCCAGTTCTAACACCATGGTTTGAGGTAACGGGTTTTTAGGAACCCGCTGGTGCCAGGGGATAACACCCGAAGACCTCTGAGTTCTCCCTTGTTCCGGACCACAGAAACACTGAGTCTTCTAGTTACCGTCAGAGATCAAGTTTTATTGGCAGCTACCAAGTAACAGGTGTCCTAAAAACACGACAGCACGGGTTGTGTGTTATCAGGAGACTGTTCGTTCTTACAGAACCAGCCGTCTCCTTATATACAAAAATAATAGCTGCAAGCAAGAATTCCTGAGTTTATGATATGGCTATACACATATTTCTACAATAATACAAAAGAGCGAAGTCATGTAGGCAAGCCCCTATTTTAGACGTCCAATTCGTGATAGATTACCCGGCCAGGCCCGGAACTCCCATCAGATATCGACGAAACCCCAATAAAGAAAGGCACCTTCTAGTCATAAAACTGGCCATAAACAGGGTGCGTGGACAGGTGTGTGTGTGTGTAAAAACATGATCTGGATGTAGTGAATGGTTTGTGGTATGTTGTGCATCGATGCTATCGTATTCGGCCACTGGGCTTGGAGCTGCCCAAACAGGTTTGGCTAGAGGCAATGGAGTCAGTTGGGACAGGTCAGGGGGAAGTCACGGAAAGGTGGATGTGTCCTTTTAGATCAGACTCGGCCTTACGTAATTGACTTATCATGAGGGCAAGACACAAGATGGATGCCGTTCACAAAATGGAGTCTAAGGGTTCGGAACGGAAACTATGATTTAAGGGTGTTGGCATCCCCCAATCATGACGCAAATGCATAGGGATGATGTCCTAATCATTATCGGTCTGTTGACACCAAATTCGTCATGGGATATTGATATTTTGTGGCACGGGTATTGGATCTCGATATCGTGATAACAGTAGGGTCCAGAATTTCAGAACCACAGACCCTCCTTTTGCCCTTATGTAAGGCAATAACTCATGTTAATCTGAGTCTAAATCTGTATGAAGAAATTCGTGGAGATGCTGCTGTAGCATCATTCTGTTGCTCAGTTCGTCCCTTGACACAGGCTTCCGTACACATGGGGTAGCACAGAGGCCACATAGTGCAGGAGCGCACTGTACACACAGGCAGAACATAAACAGAAGCGCTAAGATCATCCCAATGAAGATCAGTGTTTTCCATCCCCAGGCAGTAATCAGTTCCCAGAACCACCCTAGCAAGGACCAGTCCCCTTTTTCTACGTGAAGGGAATCAGATATTTCATGTAGCTTAGAGATGGCCTGTACACTGTCGGTGCATTATCAGGGATGAAAATGCAACAACTGGATTGGATCACTCTACACACACCACCACGATCGGCGAGTATGATATCTAGGGCAACTCGGTTCTGAAGGGTCATAAGTCGATCCGACTGAAGCTCGGTTGTTAAATTGCCAAGGGCTCCGGCCGTTTCAATCACGGCGGATTCAACTATCCTTGCTAATTGACGAATATTCCTGCTGTTCACCATAGGCCCCCAAAATGGCAGAAAACCCTTTGCAAAGTCAGCGAATTCCTGACCCGCGGTGTCGTCTTTACTCACGACACCCCTAGCTGTCCTTGTCCGATGGTAATCTGCTCTGGCCGTGTAGGTGGGAGGCAGCAGAAATGAGATAAAACATGTACCTGAGAAGTCAGGGGGCAACCACGTGTAGGCTTGGTCGTGGCAGACGAAATACGTGCCTTTGGCTGCTAAGAGTATAGGGGAAGTTCGGGAAGCGAACACATATGTTTCCGTGCATATGCTCTTTCCTAATTGTGCTTTGGGATCCCTACCGATACCTTGTAAACATAAGTGACCTCGGTGGGGCACTATCCAAACTGGGCGAGATTTCTTTGCTGCCTGGCTCTTACTCAGGTAAACCCCATATTTAGTTACGTTCCAACGAGTGTAAGGACTGAGTTCATCTTTTGGGATCGTAAGATAAGTGTCGAACTCCCTACTCATATTTCTTATCCCTGCCACTAGTGCCTTGTTACTGGAATCGCTCTCAGTGGAACGGGTCGGGTATGGTTCTAGGGCGAATAGGAACATGGTCTGGAAGGCCCACAGGGAACCATAATAACTGAATGGCAGGATAAAGTATGGGATACCCTTATCAGTTGTGTGTGGCATGAGTCCGCATATCCAACAGTTCGATGTGTTCATTATGGACTGGTGTTGGTGTAGAAGTTGAATGAATGAGTTATTTACAAATTCGAGTCTTCTGGCAGACTCGTGTTCAGGTAGAGGGTGAAAGGAGTGCGGAGAGAGAGTGGGAGGAGGCGTTGGCCGAGTGTCATTTGAGAACAAGGAAACTTGAAATACGAATAGAGCATAACCAGTCAAGAACATCGCTATGCTACACAGCATTAAAACACATATTATTAGGAATCTTCTTTTGGACAGTATTGTGCATAATTGTTTTTCAAAGTTCGTGAATCTGATAGGTCTCTTTACCCTAGGAAACTCCATCCTCTAGTTGCTGCCCGCGGTGGTAGATTGATTCTGCCAGGGAGTGCGCTCTGTTCAGTCCGGGGTAACTCCTGTGGACCAACCAGAACCGTTGACCTAAACGTCCCCAGTTGCACTCCCCAGACTTCAACCGCGACCCTAGCAGCAGAACCGGATGGCGGTTCGAAAATCAAAAATGAGCAAGTTTCCTGAGAGTGAGAGAGCTGAAAAATCAAAAAATAGTTCTTAGGGGAAAGGAAATTCACATTAGTTTGCCTTTTATTAGTCTCTTTGTCTAGACCTTAGATTGTATCGTCGTTTCCCAGGTACAGTGTGGTCTTCAAACAATGTCTCAGGTTCGATAGTGTCCAACTGCATGGACGGTGGCACAAGTCCTTGCAAAATATGATCACTCTCCTTTTCGGAACCAGTCTCTTTCAAACGTGCATCGCTGAAAGGGATGAAGCGAGGTACGGATTCTGTCTCAGAGTCGGCAAGTCCTTCATTGACCCACCGGTCGTATGGGAGGGGTAGAGGGACCCGTTAACAATGGGTCCCGTGCACCCAGTTCTTTTTGCCTTCCACCCGAACAGCTGATCTCGTGGAAAGAAGTACCAGGTGCGGTCCGGTCCACCTCGGTTGTCCGTTGCTTGTGCGCTGGAAATTCCGCACCAAGACCCACGTGCCGGGTTCGATGGAGTGACCTGGATCGTCAGAGGCTGGCGGAGAGGAACTGTGAACCTGTTGGTGTAAGACACGCAATTTAGTTGTTAATTCGCACAAATAGTCAAGCAGTACGGGGTGTTCTATTTCGCTGAGTTTCTTTGGCCTTGGCACGCCCCAGACGTTGGCTGGGCGGCCAAACACTATCTCATGGGGGCTAAGTCCTAATCTGGAATGGACGGTCGTTCTGGTTGACAAGAGTGCTAGAGGCAAGGCGTCAGGCCATTTAAGACCTGTACAGGCTTGGATCTTGGCTAATTTGAGCTTTAACGTGCCATTGTAGCACTCTACTAGTCCAGCTGATTGGGGGTGGTTTGCAGAGTGGAACTTTTGGTGTATGCCTAGACACTCACACACTCTCTTCATCACGCGTCCTACGAATTCACTTCCGTTATCACTCCAGATAATTCTGGGCATACCAAATCTAGGAAAGAACTCTTTGACAAGGGCTTTGGCAGTTGACAAGGCGGTATTGTCCTTAAGGGGGTACGCTTCCACCCACCTGGAGAAGGCGCAAACAACAACGAGCACATATTTCAGATTGTTGCACCTCTCCATGTGGATGAAATCGAGCTGCAAAACCTCGAACGGGTACGTTGGAGGCGCAAAATAACCAGCTGGAGTTGGGGTTCCCCTACCGGGATTGTACTTTAAACACACCATACAGTTTCTGACCACATTCTCTGCATATTTTGGGATATTACTATTCTGCCATACTGGGGCCAATAGTTTACATATTCCTCTCGAACTGATGTGTGCAATTCCATGAGCCATTGTTACTACTGCAAGTACATATGCGTTAGGTAATAGCCATCGCTGGTGTTCCGACAATTCGACCCAACAACCATTCGCATCTAATCTACCTGTACTTTCTCTCCATTCATTCACCTCTTTCTCAGTCGCCTCGGCTTGTATAGATTTCACGCTTTCAATGGTGTCCTCACACATTCCCACATCAGTAATCCATCTAGCGGGACCTACAACATACATCCGACTCATCGTGTTCCTTGCAGTCTCTTTCGCAACCTCGTCTGCAAATGCATTCCCGCGGCCAACATCATCCTGAATCTTTTTGTGTGCACTGCATTTCATAATTGCAGCTTGTAGTGGCAAGGTCAGTGACTCAAGGAGTTCATTAACTAGCTGACCATGCTGTATCTTTGCACCATGTGATGTAAGGAACCCACGTTCACGCCACAATCTCCCAAAACTGTGAGCCACACCAAAGGCGTATTGGCTGTCAGTGTACACATTCACTCGCTTTCCTTTCGCCAACACACATGCTCTTGTAAGTGCAATTAGCTCTGCAGCTTGTGCAGAATTGTGGGAAATGCGCGCGGTCTCTATAATGGTGTGTAATGTTGTTACGGCATATGCTGCAGTCGTATCACCATTCGGCAATTTGAAACATGAACCATCAACCCATAAAGTATCGTTGCATTCAGGAAGGGGAGTGTCCTGTAAGTCTACTCTCCCTTTTGTCTCTTCTTCTGTCCTAAAGCAGCAGTCATGTTTATCAATCTCGTCTGTTTCTGTCGGGATGGGTAGTAGCGTAGCGGGGTTGAGTGTATCACACCTCTTTATGTGGATGTGACTTGCTAACAGTGTAAGTTCGTAACTGGATAGTTGAGCGCTAGTGAGATGTTGTGTCTTCGTTCTGTTTAGCAAAATGTCTACTGCATGCGGAACCATAACGATCAGAGTATTATTCATGACTAATCCAGCAGACTGTCGAATGCAGACAGCTGCTGCGGCGGTAGCACTCAGACAACTTGGTAGGGCTTTAGCCACAGGGTCTAGAGTTGCCGAAAAATACGCGCATGGGCGCTGTTTGTTCCCAAAGTGTTGTGTTAAGACTGATAATGCACAACCTTCCTTCTCATGGACGTATAATGTAAAAGGCTTACTGTAGTTGGGGTTTCCCAACACAGGGGCCGAACACAATGCATCACGCAACTCGTGGAAACTCGTCTGACAATCTTCAGACCAGGGCATAGGATTGGGCGTGTCTTTACAGAGTAGTGCCAGCAAGGGTTTAGCTAGTAGTGAGAAATTCGGTATCCATTGTCTACAGTACGATGTAATGCCCAAGAAGGCTCGAACCTCTCTCTGTGTCCTTGGGGCACTCAGTTCTGCAATTGCCTGTATTCTTTCTGGTGTCAGTCTCCTTCCCTCCTTCGATAAGATGTGACCTAAGTAGGTTACTTCTTGTCGACAAAATTGTAGTTTGGAAAGAGAGACTTTGTGCTTCATGTCACATAAGTGACGCAATAATGACAACGTGGCTTGTTTGCAAATTTCTTCAGTGTCTGCAGCGATCAGCAGATCGTCTACATACTGAATCAGAGTTGACCCATCTGGCAGAACAATAGTGTCTAGTTGTGTTTTCAGGGCCTGACTGAATATTGATGGGCTTTCGCAGTAGCCTTGAGGAGCGCACTTGAAGCGGAAGCTTCGTCCTCCTAAATTGAATCCAAAAAGATCCCTACTCTCCTCAGCAATCGGGATGCTGAAGAAAGCGTTCTTCAGGTCAATCACCGAGAACCAAGCTGCTGAAGCTGGAACCATTGTCAATAAAGCAGTAATGTCGGGGACAACTGGAAACTGCGGGATAACTACCTTATTCACTTCTCTGAGATCAATCACGAACCTGTACACAGGCGGTTGTGAAGGATCAGTACGTTTTAAGACGGGCAAAACTGGACTGTTACAAACATTACCTGTTGTTTCTTCGATGACATCTTTGTCAATCAGATCATAAACAATCGTCAACAACGCCTTTTCGCATTCGCTAGATATTTTGTATTGGGGAATACGTGGCAACCTAACGTTGGCTTTCAAAGTTATGACATACGGTGCTATCTCCAAACGACCGACATCATTAGAACCATTTGCCCAAAGTATATCAGGAAGTGATGACAATTCAGTTGGAATATTTTCCTTTGACAAATACATTGGAGAAATGACTTTCTTACCTAAAGTAAGTTGTACTCCCAAGGGAGAACAGTACAAAGTCGCATACAACCTCTTTAGTAAATCCAAACCTAACAAATTTTCACCGCAACCTGTTGTCAAAATGAGGGGTGCTTCTAATTCGCATGGGCCAACAGAAAGTGATATAGGACTAGAGATCGGGTTTCTAACAGGGGCGCCAGAGAAACCTACTGAGACATTCATTTCGCCAGACAAAGGTGCGCCAGGAAGTTTCGAGTGCATAATAGAACTTTTTGTAGCACCAGTATCCAGCAGAAATGGCTCTGACACTCCTGAGGCAATCACCTCGACATAAGGTCCATTCTGATCTACTGGAACTGAAACGACTCCCTCTCTTTGTCCATGGCTGTCCTAGCAATCGTTACCCTCATTTTCGTGTTCGGTGTAATAGTCGTCAGCATAGTACTGAGCTGACCTAGACGACGCATTATTCTGTTGGTCAAAGCTGTTCATGGAATTCTGAGGCGGAAAAGAAGTTGTATTCTGGGAGAAATTTCCACGGCCCCTACCTCTAGGGGCATGTTGGACACCTCTTCCCCTTACACCTGAAACGCCGTTTAAGCGTCGCGCAAGAGCCGGACAATTACTTTTGAAGTGACCCTCTTCCTTGCAATACGCACATTGATTCGGGCCATACGGAAGACGCTGATGGGAAAACTCGTTTCCTTGCGCGTTTCTCGAATACTGCTGTTGTTGTTGATAATTGGGCTGACTAGCCATGCGAGGCGGATAGGCCTGCTGGAGAAGAACTTTAGTTTTTAAATCCTTCGTCTTTTTGTCTGCCTTATCTAGCTCGTCTTTGCACCTATTTTCATAGTACTGGGCTGTTGCTAAAATTTGTGCTGATGTAGAGACAGCCCAAGCACTCTCTGAATCTTTTAGTTTATTACACAGTTCAGGAAGTAAATTATGTACGAATTTGTCTACAAACAATCTTTGACCACCCTCGGTAGCCATATCCTGACCACTATGATCGGTGAAAGTCTCCTCAAATCTCGTGAAAAAGTCAGACACATTCTCATCTTTCTTCTGCTTGCACGCAGATAGCTTATCCCAGTTTACGCGTACTTCAGGCATTATTGTTTTCATGTACGCGATAATCCTACCGGAAAGTTCAGCTATTAACGGCTCAGGTTTAAAACCACCAGTTTGTCTAGCATCTGTAGCGGTAATGTTTGCCCATGAGTCACCTAGTTCTTGGTCATGGTTCGTATGATGTATTTTACTCCATAAAGGATGTGGAACAACGTTCCCAAACAACATGTCTACATCCGCTAAATTCATTATACATGAGCTTGCAGTTTGCGATAACTCCTTATAATACCCAGTCGGGTTTTTACGCGGATCAGGTAGTGTCTGCTTGAGCGCTAAAACTTCTGATCTTTTCCAGGGGACATGTACCCATACACGCTGGAAATGAGGCAGAATTGGTGGATTTGCATTCGCATCACCTTCCCTCCAAACCGGAGGAACCTCTCTCATGGGGTACTGTCTCGCTCTTTTCCTACCTGATACGTCGTCTTCGTGCAATGATCTAGAGACGTTTCCCTTACTCCTATAAGAGAGCAATAACTCTATCGCTTTCTCAATATCTGCGCCTACAATCATACCTCCATGGAACTTAAAGCGCGTACGCCATAGTTCGTCCATTGTGTATTTGGGATCATTCGTCTCCAAATCTTCGTACAGATATACACACATCTCTTCGAATACGTGTCTCTGAGTGGGTGCATTCCATTGACGGAAAACTTCCATAACATGCTGAACATCATATCTAACAGTATCCGTAATCCATTGGCGGGCTAGTTCATTCAGCACTTTTCTTTCCTCGTAGTCAGGCAGTTGACTACGTGACTGTCTATCTTCTGTTTTAGGGGTCTTTTTAGGCGACCCAAAGAAAGGTGAAAACAGACTAGTGACGGTACCTGTCACTCTTTGTCTAGTAGAAGGAGAACCTTGCGGAAGGGCAAGTGCATCGGAAAAGACATGCTGAGGCAAAGAAGAAGTAGAGGCAATAGCAGAGGAAGTTGGAGCGGTAGCAGACGTAGTATCATAGAGAATAGTTGGAGCTGTAGGCAAAGTCGTAGAAGTAGATGGAGTAGGTAGCAGAGACGGCGGCCTTTGAGAAGGCTGCGCCGGCGAAGTAGGAACCAGCTGAACAGTAGCTGGCGTGTGTGCAAGAGCTGTGTTACGTGCGCCGGGGCGCGGTATAGTAAAACGCTTTGGTGGTGCCGTAGCGTTTAACGCATACGGTGGATGTGAGCTTAATAAGTGGGACATTAATGGATCTTTCTCGGATCTCTCCTCTTGACCTTGTCCCTTATGTGGTAACATCGGGTAGCATTTATCTACTGCTAGTTTCTTGCTCCTAAGCATTTGTTTGTTTCCTTGCTCTTCCTCGTTATCCCTGTATGCAATGGCAGCTTGCACCATTGACATTCCTCTTTTATTCTTTTTTGCTAATTTTATTTCTTTCTGTTTGGCTTCTTTGCGCCATAAGCGAAAAGAGTCAAACATCGCCGGCCGGGCTTTTTTCTTGAACAATTTGACCTCTAGGTTATCTAGTATTTCTGAATCAAAACTACCATATTGGGGCCATTTTAAAACACCATCCTTGCGGGTGTATTTTATCCACACTTCATTATATGTGATAGGACCTACGCCGTGCTTTACATAGAGCTCATATGTTGGAGTTCCAATTGGAGGAACCGGACAAGAATCCTCTAATCGGGAGTCCTTACTACAACCAAGACAAAACAAGTTTCCAAGTCTGCTAAAACCAGGCATCTTTGCTCACTAGTCTAGCTTCAAACTTCAAAGGATTATCTGTTACGATATTTCTCGTGAAAACACGAGTCCTTCGGCTTTGGGGCTTGCAAGTACCAAATCAAAGCGTATCTCAAGGATACCAAAAACTAAGGACAAACTAAGGACTGGGAGACGCTCCACTTATACTTAACTGAAGTATTTGAAGATCTGTGACGTCGCTAGAAGACTCGTCTATCGTTTCGCTCTACCAAGGATCACTGGGTCCAAAACAAGGCGATAGTCAGGGCAGCAGTCCTTCGTAGCCGTCGGGACGCGGGGAACCTCGCAGCAAAGACCTTCGGAACCACGTCGACATACAGGGGTCGCTGAAGTGGCTGGCCGTCCTCTGGAATTTTCACACGAAGCTCCTCACGAACATCTGGCTTGGACCGTCGCCGCTTGATACCGCCCCGAGTTGGGCGCCAACTGAGGTAACGGGTTTTTAGGAACCCGCTGGTGCCAGGGGATAACACCTGAAGACCTCTGAGTTCTCCCTTGTTCCGGACCACAGAAACACGGAGTCTTCTAGTTACTGTCAGAGATCAAGTTTTATTGGCAGCTACCAAGTAACAGGTGTCCTAAAAACACGACAGCACGGGTTGTGTGTTATCAGGAGACTGTTCGTTCTTACAGAACCAGCCGTCTCCTTATATACAAAAATAATAGCTGCAAGCAAGAATTCCTGAGTTTATGATATGGCTATACACATATTTCTACAATAATACAAAAGAGCGAAGTCATGTAGGCAAGCCCCTATTTTAGACGTCCAATTCGTGATAGATTACCCGGCCAGGCCCGGAACTCCCATCAGATATCGACGAAACCCCAATAAAGAAAGGCACCTCCTAGTCATAAAACTGGCCATAAACAGGGTGCGTGGACAGGTGTGTGTGTGTGTAAAAACATGATCTGGATGTAGTGAATGGTTTGTGGTATGTTGTGCATCGATGCTATCGTATTCGGCCACTGGGCGAGGAGCTGCCCAAACAGGTTTGGCTAGAGGCAATGGAGTCAGTTGGGACAGGTCAGGGGGAAGTCAAGGAAAGGTGGACGTGTCCTTTTAGATCAGACTCGGCCTCACGTAATTGACTTATCATGAGGGCAAGACACAAGATGGATGCCGTTCACAAAATGGAGTCTAAGGGTTCGGAACGGAAACTATGATTTAAGGGTGTTGGCATCCCCCAATCATGACACAAATGCATAGGGATGATGTCCTAATCATTATCGGTCTGTTGACACCAAATTCGTCATGGGATATTGATATTTTGTGGCACGGGTATTGGATCTCGATATCGTGATAACAGTAGGGTCCAGAATTTCAGAACCACAGGTTGGGGGTTCTCTTTAATAACCAGAATTGATTTCTATCCAAATAACCCTTTTTGAAACATTAGGCTACTCAAAGACGGTGTAAAAATCATAACGCTCTAATCTTTTCCTTGCAGTTTGCCTGCAGCTCTTAGATGACAATTAATAAATAGTTCACTGTTGTACATTAGGATTTTAACATATAAACTGAAAGTAACAAAAGGATCTCTCAGACAAAAGCAGTAACCCACTGCCCTATTTACATTATGTGCGCTTTGTGATCTGCATGGTGCATGTTGTTAGCAGCCTGCACATTAACCCTCTGCGCTACCTTTCCATGAGTAACAACTTTCACTAGACAAAACTCCTATCTCTCTGTAGGAAGAACTTTAATCACTGGAGTTATTGTGCCATTTTTATTGTTGCCAAAAATTGTTGTAGGCAAGGAAGGAGACAGCAAGTGCTTTTAAAACTGAATATATATGCAAACACTACGCCCCTACCCAAAGTCAGCTGACAGTGTGGTCACACCGCCCTAGAGCTGGCCCTTCTCAATGGTCCTGTGACCTCAGTGACCCTAGTGCTCTAGGGTGTGCTGCTTCATAGGCCTGCTTGCAAGACTGGAGGTGAACTCAGTATGGAATGTGGTGGACAGGACTGCAAGGTTAACCCACACTTGCAACCTCTAGGGTCCACCTGCTGGTGCTAAGACACCAGGGCTACTAAGTTCTTATGGGACCTTCTAATGTCTAGCATGGGACAGTGTTACCTCAGGAGAGTGGTCTGGGGGACTGGTCATGAAGGGTGAACCTGGTTCCTCAGTTCCAAATTAGGTATCTCTGAAAATAGTGCCACATCTTCTCCCCCACTGAACACCATTCTGCCCCACTGAAAGAAACTTGCACTGCCTTCAACTACAACCCAATTGTGCCCTGCTATAAACACCTGCATGTGACCCAGTTCAAATTACGCACTAGACAAGAGAAATATGTTGTCTCAAAAAACAACAACAAAAGTAACAGTATCCTGGAAAAAGCAAACACTAATAGGAAATGCAAATATTAAGCAAAACCTGTGAAACGTAAGGAAAAAGATGGTTACTTTACCGCTTTTATACTCAATATTCAGAAATCACTTTGTGATTTTGCCTGAAAAGTAAAGGACATGACTACGGGGCCTGTAAAGGACCTATTTCAATGTCCATTGCTTATATACTTACAAAAGGTAAGCAGTATGGTATAAAAAGACCATATCCGTGAACACAGAGACGCGGTACACATTTTGTTTTCCAATCCATCCATCAATCAGGCATTCCAGTACCTCTAGGAATGGTGCACTAACCCACCGGGGAAAACAGTACAGTTAAAAAAAAAAAAGACAAGATAACAAAAGTAGCACTTCACTGGTGAATTCTGTAAAGGGACGCTAATTTATTTTGTGACTACTCTGTCTTGTTTTATTTAGATACTTAATTATTTTTCATATTTTGAACCTTTTAATCCGGAGACTGCACTTTGGATAGAAAAATGTCGGAAAACAACGACATTTCCAGCAAAACTGTTTTTTCTTTTAGTTTGAAATCTTTTTTTTGAGTTTTAACAACAAGATGCAGTGTAAGATATGGCTGGAGTCGCAGGCCAGTAGCTGTCAGATTGCTTTTCAGAGCATCAAGGTAACAAACACAAAAACAAAATAAAGAAAGTAGTAACTCACCCACCCCCCTCCCCGTACCCTCCCTCCCCCTCCCGTCTCCTCCCCAGTATCAAACATCTGAATCATAAGATGAGAAACAGGCCCAGTCCACCATATCGTCGGGGATATCGTCTAAGTTGCGTTTTGACCTAGGTCAGGAAGGCGAAGCAGCCGTAGGTATCTAGGACAGGACATCTCATGGAATTCGGTGCAAAACAAGGAGACAAAGGGGCGCCACACATCAGCGAAGGAGGCCCCATTCCCCTGAAGCGAGGAGGTGATGCGCTCCATGCCCAGAACATACCACAGTCGGTGCAGCCATCCTTGTATATTTGGTATAGTGTCTGTGCCCCAGTGTGATAGAATATTTTGTAATGCTGCCCCAGGCTATACCTATTTGTTTGCATTTGCGAGACTTAAGGGGATAAGTAAGTCTGTCAGATACCCCCAGGACTACATGTGCAGGAAAGCAGAGGAGTGTAGTGTCAAAGTGGCAGTCAATCGCGTCTAGCACCTGTGACCAATAAGTAGAGAGCGTAGGGCATTCCCACAGCAGGTGTAAGAGTGTACCTTCAGAGTCACACCCCCTCCAGCAAGTGGGAGAGCGATCAGGGTCGCTCTTGTGAAGCCGGGAGGGTGTAAGGTCCAGTATGTCATGATCTTAGTGGCCGTCTCAATGTTGTTTATATTACACGCTGAGTACCGGGCTCGGTAATAAATAACCATCCATTCTTTGGGGGTAAGCGTCCGTCCTAGTTCAAGCTCCCAGTGTCTTTGGCCAGCTGACTTGAGCAACTGTTCAGGGGGCCGCAGGATGTGATAGAGTTCTGTAATGAGTCGCTCGGGGGAGTTTTGGGAAAGCAGCCATCGCTCATTCTTGGTGAGGAACCTCCCCGCTCCTGGGCGGACCTGGGGCTGCATGACCCAGTGTCGTATTTGCAGGTAATGGTAGCGCTCTGTTTCTTGCACATGGAAAGCGTTCTTGAAATCCTCAAAGGAAGGGGAGCCCTCAACGTCAAAGAAATGCCCTTCAGACCTATGCCCCTCTGTATCCCAATGATGGAACGCGTCCCTATTAAGGCCCGGAGAGAAATCCTGGTTTTCTGTAATGGGAGTGAGGGGCGAGGGGAAGGTCGTCAACCATTGCGGGTGGCTGTCGCGTCCCAGGCTGTCAATGTGGCGCGGGCTATCAAAGAGCCATAGAGCCCTGGAGGTCTACTAATCTTGCGAAGGAAGGGAATCTTCCAGAGGGCCATCTTCGCGAGCGCTCGCTCCATGAAGAGCCAGCGCTTCTCATATTCCGGCTCTAGGAGGGCCCTCAGTTGCCTTGCCTTGTAATAGCGGTCAAGGTCAGGGATCCCCAACCCCCCTTCCACATGGGGCCTGTAGCTCAACTCCCTGCTTAGTCGTGGCCTCTTGTCTGCCCAAACAAATTAGACAAATTCAGACTGCATTTGCTCTAAGACACCCGGACGGGGCTCCACCGGGAGAGTTTGGAAAAGATATAGGATTTTGGGGAGTATGCTCATTTTAAGGGCCGCTATCCTACCCAGCCATGAAAGATTGAATGGTCGCCACCCCTGGAGTTCCTGTTTAGTTTGGCGCAATAGCAGAGTATATTTGAGGGAGTTTGTCTCCGCTATGGGCAAAGGCAACAAAATGCCGAGATAGGGCATAGCTTTTTGGTCCCATTGAATAGGGCGCGTATGGGCCAGGGCGATAATGGTGGTCTGCTTCAGTGAGAAGCTAAACGCTTGGGATTTAGCTACATTGACCTTGAAGCCAGAGGCTGCTGCAAATTCCTCCAATTTGGCCAGAAAAGCTGAGACAGAGATGCGAGGGGACTAGAGTGTTGCAACCACATCGTCCGCATATAGGCTAACTGTGTGACTCTCTACTCCAATATGATGGGCGGAAAGACAAAAGCAATATCTATATCAATATCCATAAGAAGAAGGGAGAGAACGAAAATGCAGTGCAAAATACAAGTAGGAGGGTGATACAATAAACAGGTGTAGGCGGGCAGCAGGGTGAGACACTAGAAGTGCCTTTGTTGCAATGTTAGTCAATGGGGAAAATAAATTCCTCCATTTTTTTCTTCACTATGTCCCTCGTTCTTGTTTTTAAGTGTTGGCAAGTGTGCCCCCGGTGCTGGCGAGTCCTGAGACCGACTCATAGGGTCTGCAGAGTCCTGGCCTTGTCCACATCCGCCCCTGACACTGATTCCGACTCAGGCTTTCGCCCTACTTTACCACTTGGCAATGAAAGCATATATAACGGGAATGGCGCGCCTTACCTGGAAGGGAAAGAACGGAAGCACGTGCTAATGATGAACTGAGCCCCGTCACGTGCCCTCAATGCGCATGCGGATCAGTGAAGGGCAAGCAAGGCCTTCCTTCAGGTTAAAGCCCGTCACCCTCTGGCAGCGTCACCCTCAGGCAGCGTGCAGTGCCATCAGCGGATGCCCGTGCGCAGAAATCGTTCTCCGTCACAGCTCCCCGAGTCCACAAAACGCCATTTCTCTGACCCCAGTCAGACATCACACAGTAATGCACGTCTTCTGGTCAAAAGGTGTCTTACGTCATATCAAAAGCTATTTGCATCACCAGCATGGTAAATTTGTCAAGCACTCAATCGATTCCTGCAAGTTTTATTCTAATCCTGCCATTGCATTCTTGTACACAGATTAAACAATTCACCCGAATCGCCCTGGTGACCTTGGGCTGAATAAGCGTTTTATTAAACAATCTAATAAATTCCTAAATGAAAAAACACATACGTCTCTGACCGCCCTGACGCGCGTGGTATTGAAGACATTACATTTACCAATGTACTTTGTTCGTGGAGCCGGCCGAGGTTCAAAACACGCACACCCAGTTCTCGAGTGATAATAATTTACTGGCCTAAAAGCTTTAAAACTGATGTACAGATAGATGCTCATACCTAGGAACACATTTCAACTAAGTATGTAATGGTAAACACAATTAATGTATTACACCAATCAGCGTCATGAGAATGCACTATACATTTAGTATTAATTTAAGAGGACTGTGTTCTAATAGACAATACAATTTCACACAAATGTTACTGCTTGGGAGGGAAGTAATACTTTTGATTTGCGAACTGACTGTAGTATTTTATTGCCACTATATGTAATACATATAACAAAATAATACATTTAGCTATTGTTCCCCTCCAGCACGTGGACAGGGAAGGGGTGTATATTGTGTCCATTAGTGTATTGACATCAAAGAAGGACACATATATACAGCTTCAATGCCCCTGTGTGATCTCTTTGAAGCTGGCGGTGCCGAAGAGGTGTGAAAAGTGGGCGGGGCGGGTCCGTGCCAGGGCTCAGTTCTGACCCAGACTTGAAAGCTGTGGCATCGTCAGGTACATCAAAGACTGGCACTGCCCACCCGGCACCCTTTGAACCATACCTGGAATACACGTGCCGGTGGCCCCTTCCCGTGAGCCTCTGCTCCAGGAGCAGCTATAGCCGGGGGCCGGGGTGGGCCTCTCAGAACAGAGTCCGGAGCGGACAGGAGGATGGAGAGAGACCCCGAGCTGGAGCTGGTGATCTGCGAGGTGCTGTCTCTGGAGAATGACTACCCTCGAGCCCACCCCTCCAAGAGGGCCCGGGAGACCCCGCAGCAGCAGCCAGAGCCCCCAGCAGCCCTGACAGGTGAGTGTCTGGACTGGTCCTGGCCCAGCAGCCTGACCCGGGCTGGATCATTAGTGTCTGTTATTGTTTATAGGAGATGAGGAGTGTTTCTAACAGCCCTTCTGTCTCCACCCTGCAGGAGCATCTCAAGAGCTGGAGGACGGGGGGACCCGCAAGAGGGCCAGGCCTGCTCTGCCCTCGGAAGAGCCCTGGCTGGCTCCTGGCGGTGCCCTCAGGATGACCGGGCCCTCTCTGCCCTCTCCTGAGCCCCCTCTGCCCTCCTCTGGCGGCGGCTGCAGGAGGAGGACCAGTTTCAGCACAGACCAGCTCGCCCTCCTGAGGGCAGCTTTTCACCTCAACCCCTACCCCGACTTCAGCAGCAGGACTCACATCTCCGAGGTGACCGGGGTCCCCGAATCCAGGGTCCAGGTGAGTGGTGCGCGCAGGCCCCGGGGCCGGGGCTCTAAACCGGGGCCGCATCTCTTCTGCACTGTGCGTGACATCTCTCTCGTTATCTCTACTTTTGATGGCTCTGCTCCCCTAAACGTCTCTCCCTCCAGTTATGTAACTAGGCACCACTCTAACGCGACCTGTTCTTTCTCATATGTTGCATCCTTCAGTCTCTGCATAGGACCTACCCTTACCGGGCTCTGTCTCTCTCTCTTCTCTGTGCGCTTTCTCTCTTCGAACTTCTTTCTGAAAAGTCTGAATATAATGACCAGAAAACATTGCTCCTTTGTTTCTCTGTCCCCTGCCTCCTGCCGCTCTGAGGTATTTAAAAGTGACTTTAATTCTGCACATAACCAGAATGGACAGAAAGAGACAGGCCCTGTTGGAGAAGGGCGAGGGGAGGTGGGACAGAGGATAAAGAGGCAGCAGAGGGGAGTCCCGGGGTCCAAGGCGAGGGGTGCAAGGGTTCACGGGGGGGGGGGGGGTGTTCTAGAGTCTGTTCCCTTTAGATGCTCCTGTCTGTCCTCTCCTCACCCTCTGTTCTCTGCTTTCCCTTTGACACAGGTCTGGTTCCAGAACCGCAGAGCGCGGCACTTACGCAAACCCTGAAAACCATCTGTGAGTCCAGAGCAGCGGCAACTGGACCAGTGCCCGGAGCAGCACCAGAACCAGGACACATACCACGACCAGCACGAGAACCAGGATCAGAGCCTTTACCATCACCATCCCCACTGAAGGACTGGACTTTTAACAGTACCAGCGGTGCCAGGGAACAACACCTATAACCTTCATGGGATACCTGTTTCGGCGCACAAATTACAGAGACACGGGAAACTTCCTTCGGCGTCAAAGATCAGCGTTTATTACTGCAGGGAGGCAAAAGTCACAAGAAGTACAACAGTGTGTAGGTTCTGAGAGTCTGCTTCAAATTGCATATGTAGGTCGCTCTCTTTTATACAAAATGTTGCCATTGCACAACATGTGGACAAAAGATTACAATTCAGTTCCCACAGTAAAACTTCAAAAGGGTCGCTTTCATGTGTTCAGAATCCCGGAACATCATTACAATAGCCATGCCGGTTCCCAACTGTAAAAGTACATCTTCCCACCATTAGGCACACCCATTAGAGTTGTAAATGACAAAGAAGAAGAGACAAGAACAGCTGCAAGGAAGTCAGACACGTGTAGAGAAAAGAGTGTGGGGGTAATATCGGAAGCATGATCGTAGGATCAAAGAGTTGGATCCATCGCCTGCAAGGCTGTCACAATAAGCCGGCACGACCAGATTACCCTCAAGCTGAGCCATTTGCCTTTGCTGTGTCATTCCTCCGGCCATAAAGACGCATGAAAGGAATATGCGTCTTCCGCAAGGCTTGGGAACTAGAGGGTCAGGGGGCGAACAGTATCTGCTCGCTGACTACGTGAGGGCAAGAAACAAAATGGATGCTGTATCTAAAATGGAACCCGAGGGTTCAGATGAAGAACGCCTAATATTAGACGAACCCTGGCAGGTAGTGTAGCGAAATTTCGCACACTTGCCGAACTCGTCATTTGCGGTTCGTAGATACCAAACTTATCCATATTCGGCAATGCCCAGAACATCGTAATAATTTTTACGGAACCTCAGACGGTCCTTTTGCCCTCATGTAGGCAAGCACTAGTCGGAATCATAATCGATTTCGATACTCATCAGATCACTCAGATGTTGTTGGTACATTATTCTGCTCTTCAATGCTTCTTTGGTGACAACGGGCTGTCTTATACACGTCGTAGCACAAAGGCCACATAAGGCAGGACCACATTGCACACAAAGACAACATGAGAACAGAAATGTCACAACAACCCCTATGATCATCAGAATCTTCCAACCCCAAGTCGATATCAGACCCCAAAACCATCCCAGAAGCGTCCAATTTCCTTCGTCCACGTGTATGGACTCCGAAATTTTGTGCAACTTAGAGATGGCTTGATAAACCGTTGGAGCGTTATCAGGTATGAATATGCAGCAGCTCGAATGGATGACTTTACAAACCCCACCTCTATCTGCTAGAACGATATCTAGAACCATACGGTTCTGCAACGTCATCAGTCTATCCGCCTGAACTTCGGCTGTTAAATTACCAAGGGCATTTGCAGTTATGTTGGCAGTTGATTCTACTACACGAGTTAACTGTCTCAGGTTCCTGCTATTAACCATCGGTCCCCAGAACGGTAGGAAACCCTTAAAGAAGTCTCCCGCCTCTTGTCCGGAAGTATCTTCTTTGCTAATCACACCTCTTACAATTCTATTTCTGTGATAATCAGAGGCCACAGTGAAAGTCGGAGGCAAAAGATTTGCAATATAGCAGGTACCCGAGAAGTCATGAGGTAACCACGTATAGGCTCGATCATAACATACAAAGTAGGTACCCTTGGCAGGCAGGAAGACAGGGGAGGAGAGTGTGGGTAAGACATATGTCTCGGTACAAGCACTCTCCCCAAACTGAGCTCTCGGATTTCGACCAAGACCTTTCAAGCAGAAATTACCAAGGTGAGGTACAATCCATATCGGTGGTGAGCTTTTAAGCTGCCTCTCACCCACTGATAAGCTGTACTCAGCTTCACTTAGTTCCTTATATGCTCGCACCTCTTCCTCTGGGATGAGTGATGCGTCAAAAATATCTCTATCTAAGTCTGCAATAGCTCTCGCCAGAGTCTTGTGGTACGGGCCAGGACCAGAGTTTGCTGAGCGTGGTTCTCGATGGGGGTAGGAATCTAGTGCGCTACGGAACATAGTTTGTAATGCTCGAGCTGACCCTTGTGCACTATAAGGCAGAACTAAATACGGAATACCCTTATCCATGGTATGTGGCATTAACCCACACACCCAACAATTGGTAGTGTTTACCACTAACTGATGCTGATGCAGGAGTTGGATAAAAGAGTTGTTTCTGAATTCCGCACGTCTGATTTGTTCGTGTTGAGGCAGAGGATAAAAGGAATGTGGAGAAACAGTAGAAACGAAATATTGATCATGAGATGGAAGAGTAGGTGTAGCAGAAGACAATAAGAACTGAGACCCATAATATATTCCTCCTACCAATAGCATAGATATGGTGAGAAACAGTATGATTACTTGTGAGAAAAACCATTTTGTATGACATATTTTCTGCAATGTAGATCTTTGCGCCAACATTTCTTCTCTTTTCGACAGCTCAGACAATGATGATTCCATCCCCTAACGACCGTCCGCGACGTTCTTGACGCACTTCGTTCTGAGTAGCGGTTATCAATTCCCAGGAATTCCCAGAAATTGATAATAGAAACCAACCTTGTGTCGATAGCTGCTAAACAGAAGGAAGTACCCGCACAGCCTTACGGTCAACCTGGATGGTAGGTTCTAGCTAGATAATGTTCTTGGCTGTACGAAAAAGAAAAAGATACACAATATATATATTGTCCACTTGTTTTCAGAGTAACGTAGAACCTATAAACAAAAAAATCTTTTTATTTATGGCTTGTTCGTGGACGAAGAAAATATCGGCTACTTCCAGGGCGAGTCTGATCTTCAAACAATGGATTGGACGGCAAAGGAGTGTTCAATTGTTCAGGCAATTGTTCAACAGTCAAATTTTCCAAGGTTGACGTGGAGGAAATTGTTTGAGAGGAGTCAGCAACGGTGTCAGATACAAGCCGAGCTTCGCTGAATGGAACGAAACGTGGTGCAGTGTCGGTCTCAGATGAAGAAAGACCTCTTCTTATCCAGGTGTCCGATGGCAAAGGAAGCAGGACTCTCTTCGTGTGGGTAGCATGTACCCAGTTCCGACGTCCGTGTAGTCGAACCGCCGTTCTCGTAGCCAGCTGTACCTGAAACGGGCCCACAAATCTTGGTTCAAGGTTTCGTTTTCGTCCGTAGTTTCTGACGAGGACCCAGTCCCCTGGTTGAAGTCGATGACCAGGACCCTCTGTTTGTGATGGCAGAGACTCAAAGACCTGTTGATGAATCAAACTCAATTTAGCAGTCAGATCATAGAGATAATCAATCAACATAGGGTATTCAATTCTGTCAACTTCCTTAGGTCTTGGGACTCCCCATATATTAGCAGGACGACCGAACACAATCTCATATGGGCTGAGCCCTACTCGAGAGTGTACAGTTGCCCTGGTCGACAGGAGAGCCAGAGGCAAAGCGTCGGGCCATGATAAACCAGTTGTTGCCTGAATTTTAGCCAATTTCAGTTTTAGAGTGCCATTATATCCCTCCACCAAGCCTGCTGATTGTGGATGGTTTGCACTATGAAATTTTTGTACTATCCCTAAACCGCGACACACACTCTTCATCACACTCCCAACAAACTCACTTCCGTTGTCCGACCATACGACCCGAGGCATTCCGTAGCGGGGAAAATACTCTTTGAGCAAAATTTTTTGCCGTGGATAAAGCCGTATTATCCTTAAGGGGGTAGGCCTCAATCCACCTAGAGAATGCACACACCACAACCAACACATACTTCAAGTTATTACATCGGTCCATGTGGATAAAGTCCAACTGGATAACTTCGAAAGGGTACGTAGGAGGGGCAAAATGACCAGGTGGAGTGGGGGTGCCCTTACCAGGATTGTGCATCAAACACACCATACAATTTTTAACCACTCTCTCGGCGCACTTAGTAATCCCATCATTCTTCCATACATGAGACAACAACTTGCATATACCTTTCGTGTTGATGTGCGCCATACCATGAGCCATTGTAACAACAGCGAGCACATACGCATCCGGTAACATCCATCTCTGTTTCTCTGATAGATCAACCCAACATCCATTCTCATCTAATCTTCCCGTGCTCTCTCTCCATTTAGTCCTTTCCGTCTCAGTGGCTTCATTCTGTATTCCTTTCACACTTTCAAATGTGTCTTCACACATACCAGTCTCTGTTGGCCATCTCACTGAGCTCGTAACATACATTCTGTTTGTCAAATCTTTAGCCGTCTCTTTAGCCGTTTCATCCGCAAACGCATTACCACGACCCACATCGTCCGTTACTTTCTGATGTGCGCTACATTTGACTATGGCCACTTGTTTAGGCAATGTGAGTGCATCTAAAAGATCATTTACAAGCTGACCATGTTGAATCTTCGTGCCATGCGACGTAAGGAATCCTCTCTCTCTCCACAATCGTCCAAAACTATGTGCCACGCCAAACGCATACTGACTATCTGTAAACACATTCACCCGTTTATCTTTAGACAACACACACGCTCTCGTCAAAGCGATTAACTCGGCAGCCTGAGCCGAATTCTGACTTAGTCTTTCGCTTTCCACAATCGTTCTCAATGTAACTACAGCATATGCAGTCGTCACATCACCGTTCGGCAACTTAAAACAAGAACCATCCACATACAAAGTACCATCGGGATCTATCAATGGAGTATCTTTTAGGTCAATACGACCCTTAGTTTCCTCTTCAGTTCTGAGATAGCAGTCATGTACTGCTTCACCACTTGATTCTGTGTCGATTGGCAGCAATGTTGCTGGATTCAACACATTACATCGTTTTATCCGTATGTGACTGGCCAGCAACGTCAACTCATATCCAGACAATCTTGCGCTCGTCAGATGTTGAGTTTTCGTTCGATTCAATAGAGTGTCAACTGCATGCGGAACCATTACCGTGAGCATATTATTCATGACTAAACCTGCGGACTGTCGAATGGACGCCGCAGCTGCCGCCGTTGCCCTTAAACAACTTGGCAAGGCTCTTGCTACTGGGTCTAAAGTCGAAGAAAAATAGGCACATGGGCGTTGTTTGCCACCAAAAAGTTGTGTCAGAACACTCAACGCGCAACCATCCCTCTCATGAACGTATATTGTAAACGGCTTACTGTAATCAGGAGTGCCCAACACAGGAGCCGAACACAACGCATCACGTAATTCCGAAAAACTTTTCCGACACTCTTCAGACCAAGGCTATGGGGATGGCACATCTTTGCACGTAAGGGCTATCAATGGTTTCGCCAACAGTGAAAAATTTGGAATCCATTGTCTACAATAGGACGTAATACCTAAAAAGGCGCGAACATCTCTCTGGGTTTTTGGCACAGTCATTCGGGAAATTGCTGCAATTCTCTCTGGGGTCAACCTTCTCCCTTCTCTTGACAATAAGTGACCTAAATAGGTTACTTCTTGACAACAATACTGTAGCTTTGAAGGCGATACCTTGTGATGTAAGTCATGTAGATAATGCAATAATGATACTGTAGCCGTTTTGCAAATAGCCTCTGTATCAGCTGCCTCTAAAAGATCATCAACGTATTGAATCAAAGCTGCACCTTTAGGTAATACAAAGGCATCAAGTTGACCTTTAAGTGCTTGGCTGTAGATTGACGGACTCTCACAGTAGCCCTGTGGAGCGCGTTTTAACCTAAAACTGCGACCACCTAATGAGAATCCGAATAGGTCTCTGCTTTCCTCTGCAATTGGGATGCTAAAGAAAGCATTCTTTAGATCGATCACTGTGAACCAGGAAGCAGATGCCGGAATCATTGTTAGTAAAGCCGTAATGTCGGGAACTACAGGAAATTGTGGAACCACTATTTTGTTTACTTCTCTTAAGTCTATTACAAAACGATACACAGGAGGTTTAGTTGGGTCAGTTCGTTTCAGAATTGGTAATACAGGGCTATTACACACGTTTCCACGAGTTTCTTCAACAACACCTTTTCCAATGAGATCATGAACGATTGCTAACAGCGCTCGTTCGCCCTCAAGAGAAATACGATATTGAGGTAAACGTGGTAATCGCGCATTTGGTTTCAATTGAATTACATAGGGTGGAATGTCTAACAGGCCCACATCATTGGGACCTGTGGCCCATAAGGACGCAGGGAGGGAACTCAATTCCGGTGGGAATTTATCGACCGATAAATACATTGGAGAGATCACTCTCCGTCCCAATGTAAGCTCCACTCCTTCGGGGGAACAATACAATGTTGCATATAATCGTTTCAACAAATCCAGGCCCAAAAGATTTTCACCACAACCTGTAGATAGAATCAGTGGAGCCGTTAGCTCACGAGGTCCAATCATAAGAGGCAAAGGACTAGAGACTGGGTTACTAACAGGGGCGCCAGAGAATCCAACGGAAACGTTCGTTAAGCCAGACAAAGGTGCGCCAGGGAGTTTCGAATGCATGATGGAACTTTTCGTCGCACCAGTGTCTAACAGAAAAGGCTCAACTACACCCGATGTAGCCACTGCAACGTAAGGCCCACTCTGATCGACCGGAACTGACACTACTCCCTCTCTTTGTCGTTGGCTGTCCTAGTAATGGTCATTTACAACAGTCTCATGCTCTACGTAATAATCGTCCACATTATACTGTGCAGATCGGACTGATCCTGCATTTCGCTGGTCAAAACAATTATTTGCATCTGATTGATTTTGATAACGATCACTCTGATTGTGGGATGAACCACGACCTCTACCTCGTGATGCCTGTTGGGGACCACCACCGCGGTTTCCTCGTGCTGACACACCATTTAGGCGGTCCCGTAAGGCAAGACAATCATATTTTAGGTGTCCCTCTTTCTTACAATATGCGCACTGATTATACCCAAGTGAAGATCTATAATCAAAGTTGTCAGAGCGCGGCTGTATCCTATCGGGCTGTGCTCGTGGTCGATACTGCTGTTGTGACTCAGTTTGGTTTGATCGTGGAGGGTATGCTTGTTGTAACAAAACCTTCGTTTTGAGCTCCTTCGTTTTCTTCTCTACACGATCACTTTCTTCCTTTTCCCTATTCTCATAATACTGGGCTGTTGCTAGTATTTGCGCAGGGGTTGAAACTGCCCACGCACTCTCTGAATTCTTCAGTTTGTTGCTTAATTCAGGCAACAAATTCGACACAAATTTGTCAACAAATAACCGCTGGCCTCCCTCAGCTCCCATGTCCTGACCGCTGTGGTCGACAAACGCTTCCTCAAACCTTGTAAAGAAATCCGAGACACTCTCGTCTTTCTTTTGCTTACAAGCTGATAACTTATCCCAGTTCACCTTCATCGCTGGCATGATAGTTTTCATGAGCGTAATGATTTTCTGCGGCAAGTCTAAGATTAGCTGGTCGGGCTTAGCCCCACCAACTTGTAATGCATCAGCCGCTAGCAGTGCAGCCCAATCACCCCCTAATTCAACTGCGTGGTTGGCTTGACGAATTTTGGCCCAAACTGGTTGCGGTACAATATTGCCAAACAACATGTCGATGTCGGCAAGGTTCATAATAGAAGCTTCCACCAGTTGTGATAACTCCTTATAATAACCAGCCGGATTTTTACGCGGATCGGGTAAGGATTGCTTCACTTGCAAAACTTCCGATCGTTTCCATGGAAGATGTATCCATACCCTTCGAAAATGGGCTAGAACCACAGGGTTTGCATTAGGATCACCAGGCACCCACAGTGGCGGAACCTCTCTCATAGGATACTGACCAGGAACCGTTTTCCAATTCTCGGTGGTATCATCTGAGGACACCCGAGAATGTGCTGTGGATCTGAACGCTAATAAGCGTTCCACGGCACGTCGTACATCTTCACCTATGATCATACCGTTGGAAAAGTGACTCTGAAGTTCAATTATGTAGGACGGTACATTATCTACATCATCATTATACCATTCTTCCCTCAAAAAGTTACCCATCTCCTCAAACACGAATCTCTGCGTAGGCTCATTAAACTGAGAAAATGTATCAAAGACCACACGAGGAGTGTAATTAGCAGGATGTCTTATCCACCTATGTGCCATGGTTATTAATGTCTCTTTCTCCCTACCACTAGGGATCTGACTCCGTCTCTGAGGAGTTTCAGATGAATCAGACGAAAATAACGGACCAGAAAGAGGTGAATAAAGGGTAGCAACAGAGTTAGGAACACGCTTACGAACAGAAGGGGAAAGAAAAACAGGGGCAACAACACTGGAGGTGAAAGAAGGCATAGTAGGAACTGACAATGTAGTCGGAGTAGCAGAAACAACAGTCTGCGAAGGTACAGGTACAGGAGCAGTAGGAACAAGGACAGGTGGTGAAACAAACGTAGGGTTAACAACGGGCTGGCCCGCAGCCACTGGAGCAACAAGGGGAACTACAGGAGGAATAACAGGAGCAGCTACAGGAGCAATAGCACCCTGTACATAAGGAGGTGGTGATTTCATCAAATATGACAACAAGGAATCCTCCTTCAAATCTTCTTCTTTCTTTTCTAGATTATTCGGTAAAACCGGGTAACATTTATCTATTTTCATATGATGCAATCTAGTAGAAATTTCCATTTCCCTTTCTTCTTTGTCCTGTTTACATTCTTTTATAGTTTGCATTATCGGAACGAACCCTTGCTTTTGATCCTTTTTAAGTTGTTTGATTTCTTTCTGCTTGGCCTCTTTACGCCATATCCGAAAAGAATCAAACATAGCTGGCCTAGCTTTCTTTAAAAATAATTTAGCCTCAAGATTATCTAAAATCGAAAGTTCAAAAGTTCCATGTGGTGGCCATCTAAGGTCACCGTCTTTCTTTGTATAGCGGACCCAGTAATCATTATATATTATAGGACCCACCCCATGTCGACTATAAAGATCATGTATCGGAGTTCCAACTGGAGGTATCGGACACGAGTCCTCCAACCGGGAATCCATTGCGCAACATTGGAAAATACGAAACAAACCACTATGGCTAGGCATCATGCACACTAACCTAGTATCAAACTTCAAGGATTACCGAAGCAATAGAACCTCGTGTAAGTCAAAACCCTCGGTTTTTGGCAATTGCAACTGTCAAATAATACTAAGAACCAATACTAAGAACCACAAATGCAATGGAACCATGCAATACAACAAAGCCTTAAGGCTATCACAAAGCTCGGAGAGCTAACCACAAAGCCTGAGGAGGCTATTACAAAGCTCGGTGAGCTATTACAACAAAGCCTTAAAGGCTAACAACAAAGCTTTCAAGAAGCTAGAACAACCACTAAGGACTGGGAGCGACCCACAAATACTTAACTCAGAACTTCAATGGCGTCACCAGGAAGGCCCGTCTATCGTCTCGCTTGTACATAAGGTCTGGACCGGGTGTCGAAGACAGGTCGACAGTCAGGGCATCGGTCCGTCGCAGCCGTCAGGAGGCGGGAATCTTCGCAGGGAAAAACTTCGGGCCACTTATTTCGACAACAGGATCGATGAAGCGGGGTGCACCTTCCCTCGGAGATTTCACACGAAGTTCCTCACGATCATCAGGCTTTGGACCGGTACCGCTGAAGTCGCCCAACGTTGGGCGCCAACTGAAGGACTGGACTTTTAACAGTACCAGCGGTGCCAGGGAACAACACCTATAACCTTCATGGGATACCTGTTTCGGCGCACAAATTACAGAGACACGGGAAAATTCCTTCGGCGTCAAAGATCAGCGTTTATTACTGCAGGGAGGCAAAAGTCACAAGAAGTACAACAGTGTGTAGGTTCTGAGAGTCTGCTTCAAATTGCATATGTAGGTCGCTCTCTTTTATACAAAATGTTGCCATTGCACAACATGTGGACAAAAGATTACAATTCAGTTCCCACAGTAAAACTTCAAAAGGGTCGCTTTCATGTGTTCAGAATCCCGGAACATCATTACAATAGCCATGCCGGTTCCCAACTGTAAAAGTACATCTTCCCACCATTAGGCACACCCATTAGAGTTGTAAATGACAAAGAAGAAGAGACAAGAACAGCTGCAAGGAAGTCAGACACGTGTAGAGAAAAGAGTGTGGGTGTAATATCGGAAGCATGATCGTAGGATCAAAGAGTTGGATCCATCGCCTGCAAGGCTGTCACAATAAGCCGGCACGACCAGATTACCCTCAAGCTGAGCCATTTGCCTTTGCTGTGTCATTCCTCCGGCCATAAAGACGCATGAAAGGAATATGCGTCTTCCGCAAGGCTTGGGAACTAGAGGGTCAGGGGGCGAACAGTATCTGCTCGCTGACTACGTGAGGGCAAGAAACAAAATGGATGCTGTATCTAAAATGGAACCCGAGGGTTCAGATGAAGAACGCCTAATATTAGACGAACCCTGGCAGGTAGTGTAGCGAAATTTCGCACACTTGCCGAACTCGTCATTTGCGGTTCGTAGATACCAAACTTATCCATATTCGGCAATGCCCAGAACATCGTAATAATTGTTACGGAACCTCACCAGCACCAGGACAAATACCAGGACCAGAACCAGTATCAGGACCAGAACCTTTACCATCCCCAGCAGCACTGGGCCTCATCTTATCCAGCCCACGCCAGAGGAAGGCAGACACCGGACCTCCGGGTACCTGGACCCCCCCTGACTCTGAGGACTGGGCCTTCACCTGTCCCCCCTCAAGCCTCCCTCCCTCAGCCTCCCGGGCACCCTGGGCCCGGAGACGCCCCCGCGCCTCTGCTCCGGAACCTGCAGGAGGACTTCCGGTGTGATCTGGACTTCCTGGACGAATGGTCCATTGCGCCCCAGTGGCCTCTCGTCTTCACCTCCGGCTCCTCCCGGCATGCACTGGGGCTCAGTGACCAGCTTAGCTGCGGGCCCTGAGGTCCTGGGAGTTCAGGGGGGTCTTGTATGAACCCCGACGGGAGCTTTGTACAATGTACACTTTGGGACAGGCTTGGACACATATTCCTTCATGGAAGAGGATAACTACAGGTCTCAGGGAGGGTTACTGGGAGCAGCAGAGTGTGGTGGGCAACAATATAATTACCAATATTTAATATTTATTGTACTGTCACTGTTCTCCAGCAAATATATTCTCAATTCACTTGCACTATTAAATGGTGATCCCGATTCTTTGTATTACGATTTTTTGCCCCAATTCTGCTGATTTGTGGTTTGCAGATTTCTTTGGAAACGTGAATAAAAAAGGGAAAGATTTGATCTATTTTTGTCTTTGTTTTTCTTTCACCTTTTGTTGACCCCCACTCCCCCACCCAGTGACTGTTCAATATAATAAAATGCGTGACAAAATATAATCTGCAGCTGAAGCTAGCTGCTGCGTGTTACGGAGACCCAGCTCTTTGATAAATTTGTGTACATTGGTTCTTTAAGCTGTGAAATGGGTGCTTTTTCACCTTGCCATGCTCCTCTTGGAGATAAATGTGTCCCCTTCTGTAGAACCATTACCCCAACGCTATTGCACTTTGATCTATTTGGAAAATGTATTAACGTTTAAAATAAACAGATATGCGATAAGAAATCTCCCAAAACACATCTGTTCTAACCAGTGGTCTGTGAAGGGGGGGTGGGGGGAGGATGAGTAGGGGAACTGTGGGCGGAGAATCAGAGCGTGGGAATAACCCAAAGATTGGATCAGTGGGCGTAGTCAGAGGTATGGCCAGAATGCGCAAAATATCCAATTTTTTTGTATTTCTTGGGCATTTCACTAAACAGTTGCAGCTTATTATGTTATTAAATTCAACCAATAAATACAAATGTTTATTTAAGGTTAAATAGTGAGTTATTAACATTAAAATACATTCACAAAGTGGAATACGTTGTATTATAAATAAAATAGTCCTTTGTAGCCAGATGTAATGTAGATAAATATAGTAGATTTATTGTCAAGATAATCACATCAGTAAATCACAGGAAGATGGTAAGTCCATGTGATGCCCCACCAGGAGCAGCCTCTGTCCTGCTCAGCCTGCACACCAACTGACACTCCACAGCTCCCCAAGCACCCAACATTCCACGATCTCATCATACTTCCAACATTCTAGACATCATCAGACACACCAACACTCAAACTGGCTGAGCAGTAGAGAAGAGACACTTAGGCAAAGGGAAATGCAGCAGTAGATTATAACACATCCCCCTCCCTAAGGAAACCAAACACAATAAAGGATAATAATAGATGCATGAAGATACACTGAGCATTTGAATCAAGTACATATAACATAGAAGAAAATGCATGACAATTCAAATGCCAATGTAACCACACACCTTGAATCACAATAAAAGAGTTCCCGGAAAGCATTAAACTCAGACAGTATTAATAACCAAACCAACATTACATAAATAAAACCAAGAAAAACCTCAAAGAGAGTAACTACCAGGTAAAACCCAAAATTGCTTCAAGTCAAACATTAATAAGTAAGAAGCAGAGAAAACTCGCAAGAAAGTGCCATCTGCAACACAATCTTATCCAGGATAGCACTTAAAGAAAGTTACAGGAAAACCATTCACCCACCAACCAAACAGAGAGTGTACACGCAAAGTAACCTCAAGTGAAGGCGTTTACTCCACGCAGACCAAACCACAATAACCAATCAGGAAAACCATTCACCCACCAACCAAACAGTGAGTGTAAACGCAGAGAACTTCATGTGAAGATGCTTACTCCACGCAGACCAAAACAGAAAGACATTCATCCACCCAAACTAAAAGTGAAGTAGATTGGCAAACCAAAAGTCATTCAAGTAACACAGAAAAATGTGAAACCATACCCACAATAAGTGGTTGAAAAACCAAAGGAACACACAAAATGTGAATCCAGGAAAAACCAGTGATAAACACTACACCCCAAACTCAGGGCAACCCATAACGGAAAACCACGCCAAACCAAGTACACACCAACCCAAATATGCAAGCAAGGACAATAAACACAACACACACTCTCCTCCTCTCTTCCATATAAATTCAAAAACAAACAGAAAGATCTTGCAACACTTGCAATATGCCCACATTACAAAATTGTAAACACCCAGAAGTAAATAGGACAAAGCAACAGTAACATAACAAATTAAAACAAAGAACGTGGTCACCGTAGTCTAGGATTGATGAGCGATTTCTCACCCGAAATCCTTGTAAGCTCTCACCCGAAGTCCATGAGCAGTCCATGTGGTACAAGCCAGATCCAGTGTATCCAAAAGTTCACAACTGCTCCACCAATTATTCAGAACAGTACCACAATCCCAGTCTTGACGGCAACGTTTCAGTTAGCATCCATCGTTTGAGTGACTTCCGATGACCTTCCTTTAAGCGAGGGTGTCCTCAGCCGAAATCCCCCAGCATAAAGTCAGTGGCTCCTATCAGCCCACAAGGTAAAAGCCCAAGAAATCCTTTGTCGAGTAACGGTACCAACAAGGACACGACAATCCCACCATCAATTGGCAAAATCAAACGTTGCATCCCATGACAAGTACGAGTGATGAGAAGTCGGATGGACATCGTGAATGAAAATGAAATGTCACTAGGCTCAAAGTCCATAGAACAGTAATGCAAAGCGTTTTTTTTTTAATTAAAAAAAACGTCGTGAACCTCAGTGTTGGACTTGGCCCTTAGGGCAGGTTCACCCCTAATCTTTTTGCTTTTATTTGTGACCCAGTGTTAGTGATTTTTGGGTCTCTGCGCACTTTTTCCCTGTGTCCCAGAGTAAAGTGCGTGCGTGTAGTATGGCTGGCCTGCCCTCCCATAGGAATGCATGGGGAATGTGTGTGTCCATGTTAGTTCCTGATGCGTGGGGAGTGCAGGCTCGAGTTTGGTATGTGTGAACTCGTGAGAATGAATGCTGCGCGATGGTATGTGCGGCTTGTATGTGTCTAGAAGGGAAGTGCTACTTCTAGACATTGATGTATGTGTGCAGTAAGGGTGCTGGAGCGTGATTGGCTGGAGCTCGCTGGCATGCCAGGCTCCAGGAAGTCTGGGTGGGTCTGCCCGGTGGTGAGTGTGAGATTAGCATGAGTGATGTGTGGGAGGAGTGCACCTGTGTCCTGAATGGGGCTGGGGTTTTCCCCACACAATGCTGGCTCCGCCCCCCTGTAGTGCGACTGATGACCCTAGCCCTGCCAGTGAATGAAAGGGGTGGTTGGACCATCAAGGGTGCTCCACAGCCAGCTGCAACTGGTTTCCCCCCACCCTGCACCCTGAAGACAAAGGATTTTGTAGTATAAGAAGGGGCTGTGTTCCCTTACAATTTGTTCTCTTTTCTGATCCTGCCAGAGGGGGCTGTTGCTGCTGCTGGGGCCAGGAGGACCGCCACTTGGACTGTCTCCCTGCCTGGAGACCCAGTGAGCTGGCTCTGGGCCCAGCCTTGCCCCCCTGCCTGCCTCCAGACCCTGCTGGAGCTTGACTTTTTGCTTGGAGCGCCTGGAAGCGCTCTACCCTGGTCCCCAGCGCTGGGAGCGCTTTATTTGTGCCTTTTAGCGCTGTGAGCGCTATTCCCTGCCTGCCTAGCGCTGAGAGCGCTTTTCTTTGCTTACAGCGCTTTGGGAGCACTTTACCTGCCTTTAGCGCTAAGGAGCGCTTTATTTTACTTCCTGCGCTCATGAGCGCTTTAATTGCAAAGGCCGGTGCCTACCCGGCATTGCCCCATGTTATTTTAATTATTGGACGCCGGTGCCCACCCGGCATTGCCCCGTGATCACCGCCGCAGCACCGGGCCGAGAGGAAGCAGCCACCGACGTCACCGCCAGGCCGCGCTGGGATTGGCCCAGCCGGCCGAGCCTCCCGCCGCGTCATCGGGGGAGGAGCGGAGAATCAGGAAGCAGCCTGCATGGCCGTCCGAGGCTCCCCGTGAGGAGAGAGGAGACCCGCGCTGCCGAGAGGAGAAGCCGTCCCGCCAGCGAGACAGCCGGGGAGTGGGGCTCAGTGCAGAATCGGGGAGGAGGGCGTCGGGGCACATTGCCGGTGCCCGCCCCTCCCCGTCAGTGTGAAGAGCCGGTTGAGATTCTTGGGGGCATTCCTGTTTGCGAGCCTTGCGAGGCTCAGGCCACCTCTGTTTTCGAGCCCCTGCGAGGCTCGTCACCCACAATTTATTTACGAGCCAGAGAAGCTCGTGGGGCCACATCTGTTCTTAAGCCCAGGAGGCTCCCCGGCCGCATATTTGTTCTTTGAGCCCCGAGAGCCCCCCCCCCTAACTGAGTTACGAGCCTGAGAGGCTCTAGGGGCATTTAATTGTTTTGGAGCGTAGAAGCTCTTAATCGCCATTCTTTTGATCTAGAGCCCAGTGAGGCTCTTGGGACACGAGTGCTTTGTGGCAAAGCCCTGCGAGGCTCCCACGTGGTGTTCCACCCCAGTGTGTTCTTGAGCCCACGAGGCTCCAACATTGGCATCATCAGTGATTTACAACTGTCCAGCACTTAGTGGACAGTTGCTACGTTTAGGCTTTGCGTTCTGTGCTGCCTGCGCATCCTTCCCTGACAATTTGAACTCAGGGCATTTCAGCCCTTGAGAGGCCAGTTGGCCTGAGGGACAGTTCTAGTGTTGTGCTATGTGCACCCTGCGCATTTTGAGTTACTGGCTTATTTTGATTCCTGCGCAAATGTTCTACCTGCACCTCTGAATGTGTTTTAATGCCTCATGTGCAATGTATTTTATGTTTTATCCCCTTTGCTAAAAGTGACCTGCTTAGAGGATTGTTTATGTGTTATTACCTTTGCTAAAAGTGACCTGCTTAGGTGATTGTTTATGGTTCTTCCCCTTTGCTAAATGTGACTTGCTTAGGGGATGGTTTTCCTTCCATAGGTCCTGATGATAAGGTCCTAGTTCCCTGCGTGATTTTCCTACAGTGTTTAGGGTTGCATAGGAGGTATTTACCCTTTACCAGGAAGTCCTGGTTGTGTGCTACATGTAACTATTTTGTGTGCTACATTCATTATATGTTTATGTGCTAAGTGTTATACCTACAAGTATTATTTCTAAAAGTGCATTCCCCTGACAGTGGTCCAGGTGGCCCTGTCCTGTACATAATCCCTTGTAAATCTTGCCCGTGCCTGTTGGCACATTGTAAAGTGTGTGTCTTATCTAATGTGTTTTTATTATTATAATACAAAGGCTATTTTTGATATAACCTTGTGTGGAGTTTCCTTTGTGGTGGGCCTAGGGTGTTGTCGCTGGGGTGCGCGCGCAGACGCTTTACACATCGCCTCCGAGATTAGCTTTGCTGCTCGCGTCACGTTACCTAGAGGGTGAGCAGGGGTTATCTTGGTGTGTAACTCCCTTGCCCTGACTTGGGAGTGGTAGTCTCTGACTGACTTTGGCGCAAGCCCTGGCCAGCCAGGGATCCCATTTCCAACATTGGTGGCAGCGGTGGGATTGGAGTTGCGTTTGCGCTGTACCACAGTGGCGACAGGCCACACTACAAAACTCTACAATTTTAGATAACCACATTTGGGGATTATTGTTTTTTAGGTGAAGTTTAAGTATTGCTTCTCCTGAAAGGTGTCATTTTGTAATTTGTGTCCAGTACCTTGTTCCCCGCCCTGCTCCCAGATTGGTACCTGTGTCGCTTTATGGTCAGGTTGAGAAATCAGGGGTGGTAGAAACTGCCTTACCGAGGGGGGGGGGGGGGGGTGAATGAGTGGTGTGTTACACTGGACAGAGGAGTGCAAGTTCTCTGAGATAGGAATCTTGCTGAATTTTTGTAATTGTATACTCCTGTTAAAGCTCAGACCCCCAGGTTCCCTGTGTCAAACTCTTCTTGAGAACGTCCGCCAAAATGGAGCCTGTTTTTGATCTCTGTGGTCTTTTTAGGTACAGTAGGTCAGAGCTGGTCAGATTCTGTGAGGAGGGAGGCATGGAGGTGAGTGAGTCGGATACTCAGTCCCAGCTGAGGGACAGCCTGATCCAATGGCAGAAGGATCAGTGGGATCTTGAGCACAGTGAGAGAGAAAGGGCCCGGGCCGCACGCCATGAGGGTGGAGAGTCTGTGGGGAGCCCTGAAGAATGTGAGGATGAGAGTGAATGGGCGCCAGCAGATAGTGAGGATCCCATAGATAGGGCGTCCCTTGCTGGGTCCAGTGTCAGTACCAGCGCCCCATCCCTTGTCCTGTCCTCAGAGGAGTGGTTGGATAGGAGGGAAGAGCGGGAGCATCAGCTAGCGATGGAACAGCTCAGGTTGGAGCACGCCAAGCTAGAGGCTGAAAGGGCCTTGTTCAGGGAGAAGGTAACCCTAGAGGGTAAGTTATCCCCTGAGTGCAATTTTGATTTTCTGGATTCCCCGGGGAGGGTTGAGTCCAGTGGTGGCAGCTATTTAAATGTTAGTGTAGACAGTCCCACTCCCAGTTCCCCGAGTATGGTACCTGTTTCCCCAGAAGAAGAGTTCAGGGTGAAATTCAGGAACCTTAGGAGACTGCCTCACCAGGGGTGGCAGTATTTTGTGGATGACTGTTCTGATGCAATGTGGGATTGGCTGAGGGCTAACTCGGACAATGAGGTGGACGGAGTAGTGAATATGTTCCTCAAAGAGCAGTTGCTCAGTGTTGTGTGTCCAGAGTTGCGCCAGCACCTGCTGAAGTTGAAATGTTTTTGTCCTTGGGACCTTGCAGAGGAAGCAGAGCGCTGGGACAGTGCGAGAGGTTCTCTGGAGTCATTAGTGAGTGATTCCAACAATAGTGGGTCAGGTGTCCTCCAGCCCAGCGTGGTGGAGGAGGGTGAGAGTAGCCCAGCTAGGTCCCAGTATAGTGAGGAGGGTGTAGGGGCTGACTGCCTGTCTCAGTGGAGCGGGAGTGAGTGTGTGACCGAGAGTCCCCAGACGCCCGAAGCCCTGCCTCAGAGCCTGGATGGTTTCTTTAGGGAACACCAGGATTGGAACCTAGGCTTGCCTGTTAGTTCACTTGAGGGAGATCTCCTAGTGTGTAAAGGACCTGGGGCATCTGTAAGCAGAGCTTCTATGCTTCTAGAGTCTGGCAGTACCGCTCCGGTAGGGAGGGTACAGGAGTCCAGCGAAAGGAGTGATTGGGGGATAGTATGTGAGTCCCCAAAAGTCCTGGAGTGCCAGGCATTGGTTCCCCCAAAGGTTTTAGACCAGAGGTTGGAAGGCCAGGTTCAGGATCCGCCTGACCTGAAGGGTGGGACTACTGTAATCAGTGTCCTGACCAGTTCCTTTTCCAGAGGTACCGCCCCGGTTGGGAGGGAGCAGGACTCTGGAAGGGGGTGCAGAGGGTGGGAGAGCCCACCTCTGACCCCGGTGCAACCTGAGGGGTTAAACCCCAGGTTGGGAGAATGGTGTTTAGAGGGTACCCCTCGCAGGAGGAGGAGGAACCCTAGAAGAAGAGGTAGGGGGAGGAGAGCCTTCCCTGAGACTCCTGGTCCACCTGAGGTTGTAGACCCTAGGTTGGAGAACCAGTGGCAGTCTAGCCCTGTCTTGCAGACAGGAAGGGTGGAGAATGGCTATTATGTGCCAGGGGTTACTACCCCCCACTCTGTGAGTAGGCAGGATCCAGTGGCACCTGGGTGGCCTAGGGACTGGTCCTGGCCGAGGGCAGCTGGAGAGTACCAGTGGGGTACCCCAGTTAGTCCCTACAGTAGTTTTAGAAGGAACCCCAGGGGTTCACCGTGGCATAAAACGGGAGGGTGTCCCTGCAGTTGCGGGCCCGCGTCCGTGTTTTATCGCCCCAAGCAGGGAAGCCCATCACGGTGGTGATTGGTCTGCCCTGAGTTTTGGCTGGAAGGGGGTTGTGTTGGACTTGGCCCTTAGGGCAGGTTCACCCCTAATGTTTTTGCTTTTATTTTTGACCCAGTGTTAGTGATTTTTGGGTCTCTGTGCACTTTTTCCCTGTGTCCCAGAGTAAAGTGCGTGCGTGTAGTATGGCTGGCCTGCCCTCCCATAGGAATGCATGGGGAATGTGTGTGTCCATGTTAGTTCCTGATGCGTGGGGAGTGCAGGCTCGAGTTTGGTATGTGTGAACTCGTGAGAATGAATGCTGCGCGGTGGTATGTGCGGCTTGTATGTGTCTAGAAGGGAAGTGCTACTTCTAGACATTGATGTATGTGTGCAGTAAGGGTGCTGGAGCGTGATTGGCTGGAGCTGGCTGGCATGCCAGGCTCCAGGAAGTCTGGGTGGGTCTGCCCGGTGGTGAGTGTGAGATTAGCATGAGTGATGTGTGGGAGGAGTGCACCTGTGTCCTGAATGGGGCTGGGTTTTTCCCCACACAATGCTGGCTCCGCCCCCCTGTAGTGCGACTGATGACCCTAGCCCTGCCAGTGAATGAAAGGGGTGGTTGGACCATCAAGGGTGCTCCACAGCCAGCTGCAACTGGTTTCCCCCCACCCTGCACCCTGAAGACAAAGGATTTTGTAGTATAAGAAGGGGCTGTGTCCCCTTACAATTTGTTCTCTTTTCTGATCCTGCCAGAGGGGGCTGTTGCTGCTGCTGGGGCCAGGAGGACCGCCACTTGGACTGTCTCCCTGCCTGGAGACCCAATGAGCTGGCTCTGGGCCCAGCCTTGCCCCCATGCCTGCCTCCAGACCCTGCTGGAGCTTGACTTTTTGCTTGGAGCGCCTGGAAGCGCTCTACCCTGGTCCCCAGCGCTGGGAGCGCTTTATTTGTGCCTTTTAGCGCTGTGAGCGCTATTCCCTGCCTGCCTAGTGCTGAGAGCGCTTTTCTTTGCTTACAGCGCTTGGGGAGCGCTTTACCTGCCTTTAGCGCTAAGGAGCGCTTTATTTTACTTCCTGCGCTCGTGAGCGCTTTAATTGCAAAGGCCGGTGCCTACCCGGCATTGCCCCGTGTTATTTTAATTATTGGACGCCAGTGCTCACCCGGCATTGCCCCGTGATCACTGCCGCAGCACCGGGCCGAGAGGAAGCAGCCACCGACGTCACCGCCAGGCCGCGCTGGGATTGGCCCAGCCGGCCGAGCCTCCCGCCGCGTCATCGGGGGAGGAGCGGAGAATCAGGAAGCAGCCTGCATGGCCGTCCGAGGCTCCACGTGAGGAGAGAGGAGCCCCGCGCTGCCGAGAGGAGGAGCCGTCCCGCCAGCGAGACAGCCGGTGAGTGGGGCTCAGTGCAGAATCGGGGAGGAGGGCGTCAGGGCACATTGCCGGTGCCCGCCCCTCCCCGTCAGTGTGAAGAGCCGGTTGAGATTCTTGGGGGCATTCCTGTTTGTGAGCCTTGCGAGGCTCAGGCCACCTCTGTTTTCGAGCCCCTGCGAGGCTCGTCACCCACAATTGATTCACGAGTCAGAGAAGCTCGTGGGGCCACATCTGTTCTTAAGCCCAGGAGGCTCCCTGGCCGCATATTTGTTCTTTGAGCCCCGAGAGGCTCCCCCCCCCTAACTGAGTTACGAGCCTGAGAGGCTCTAGGGGCATTTAATTGTTTTGGAGCGTAGAAGCTCTTAATCGCCATTCTTTTGATCTAGAGCCCAGTGAGGCTCTTGGGACACGAGTGCTTTGTGACAAAGCCCTGCGAGGCTCCCACGTGGTGTTCCACCCCAGTGTGTTCTTGAGCCCACGAGGCTCCAACGTTGGCATCATCAGTGATTTACAACTGTCCAGCACTTAGTGGACAGTTGCTACGTTTAGGCTTTGTGTTCTGTGCTGCCTGCGCATCCTTCCCTGACAATTTGAACTCAGGGCATTTCAGCCCTTGCAAGGCCAGTTGGCCTGAGGGACAGTTCTAGTGTTGTGCTATGTGCACCCTGCGCATTGTGAGTTACTGGCTTATTTTGATTCCTGCGCAAATATTCTACCTGCACCTCTGAATGTGTTTTAATGCCTCATGTGCAATGTATTTTATGTTTTATTCCCTTTGCTAAAAGTGACCTGCTTAGAGGATTGTTTATGTGTTATTACCTTTGCTAAAAGTGACCTGCTTAGGTGATTGTTTATGGTTCTTCCACTTTGCTAAATGTGACTTGCTTAGGGGATGGTTTTCCTTCCATAGGTCTTGATGATAAGGTCCTAGTTCCCTGCGTGATTTTCCTACAGTGTTTAGGGTTGCGTAGGAGGTATTTACCCTTTACCAGGAAGTCCTGGTTGTGTGCTACATGTAACTATTTTGTGTTCTACATTCATTATATGTTTATGTGCTAAGTGTTATACCTACAAGTATTATTTCTAAAAGTGCATTCCCCTGACAGTGGTCCAGGTGGCTCTGTCCTGTACATAATCCCTTGTAAATCTTGCCCGTGCCTGTTGGCACATTGTAAAGTGTGTGTCTTATCTAATGTGTTTTTATTATTATAATACAAAGGCTATTTTTGATATAACCTTGTGTGGAGTTTCCTTTGTGGTGGGCCTAGGGTGTTGTCGCTGGGGTGCGCGCGCAGACGCTTTACACATCGCCTCCGAGATTAGCCTTGCTGCTCGCGTCACGTTACCTAGAGGGTGAGCAGGGGTTATCTTGGTGTGTAACTCCCTTGCCCTGACTTGGGAGTGGTGGTCTCTGACTGACTTTGGCGCAAGCCCTGGCCAGCCAGGGATCCCATTTCCAACACTCAGCAAGACAACGAAATCCTTCCCAAAGTATTAAGATGGCCGCCACAGCGTCGTTCAGCGTCGCTTTCTAAAGGAGATGGGTCTCGTTTTTACCCAAGAATCACCAGCACGCTGAAGAATTCCAACACGTCATCAAATGAACGCTAGCCGGGAAACAGGGATGAGCTCCGCTGGCCAACCGTCACCGAGACACAAACGGTGAGTTAACGAACATCGGAAAATACATTGGCTCGTTAAAAGTGAGAACATTTTCATGTCCAAAACACGCTGCAAATGCGCTGAAATGTCCTATTAAGTTGACGAAGATTATATAGGCCGTTAAAAAAAAAATGTTGGTCTTAATGAGCGAAAAGACACTCAGCCCCCAACCTTGTTTCTACACATGCCGCTAGTCCGCTTCGCACGTGAACACCACCTTTGGTCCCAGGTTAAATCTTCACACATGCAGCAAAACTGCCCACTCGTAATAACTGTGAAGGGAAAACTCGCCGTCTGCTGCCACCAGTCCCAGGTCAAATTCAAAGGGCAGCAGGAGAGTACACCAAAGTAAAGATTAGAAGCGGTAAAAGGACAAGTAACAGCCATCCAAAGTAATCTTCAGCATACGCTAGCGCTTGTGAAAGTCATATTAATAGAAAAATTCAGGTAACATGCAAGGCTGGTAAATCCAAATCTTTTGTTCAAAGGAAAGCTAATGAACTTTAAACGCTCTGGACTGCAGGCTATCGTGTTGACTAAGAACACTGGTGGGGCTTACCAGAGCGTAGTTTATGTAATCTTCTTTCTTTAAAATTCCTGTAGTTTTTCAAGTCCTTAGTTTTAGGGTAATCCAGGGTTATCCAGGGTAATGTAGGGTAATCCTTCACCAACACGTAGTTCCTTTTACCTCGTCGCCAGTATTATAAATAAAATAGTCCTTTGTAGCCAGATGTAATGTAGATAAATATAGTAGATTTATTGTCAAGATAATCACATCAGTAAATCACAGGAAGATGGTAAATCCATGTGATGCCCCACCAGGAGCAGCCTCTGTCCTGCTCAGCCTGCACACCAACTGACACTCCACAGCTCCCCAAGCACCCAACATTCCACGACCTCATCATACTTCCAACATTCTAGACATCATCAGACACACCAACACTCAAACTGGCTGAGCAGTAGAGAAGAGACACTTAGGCAAAGGGAAATGCAGCAGTAGATTATAACACGTTTCCTTTCACAAATACGCTTAAAAGTAGAATCGCAAGCCATTTGTCTGAGCCATGCAGTTTCTGTCATCAGCAAATCTCCTCCCTTTTCCCACAAGAGCAGCTCAAATATGAACGCATGTACCAGGGCGCTGAAAAATTTAAAACATGCAGTAAACAGAAGCCCCAGGGACACAGGTGAAATAAGAGCATGCAGGTCCGCATATAACCAGGCCCTTAAAGTAAGGAAAACTGTGCTAAATAAGGAGGCAATAGATTCACTCTGCGAGGCTTCAAAAACTAAAAATTCCGCCGCATTTTGGAAAGTAATTAACACCCCTTTCCCTTACGAAACCCATACGGCGCGAATTGAGATCGCAATAAACGTGGATAATTGGGTGGATAATTTTTCCAATCTTTACAAGGCACAGGATGATACCCGTAGCGGAGGTCCTCAGATTAGCTAAGACTTACAACCAGACCCTAATTTGGTTGTAACACTTGATGAGGTATTTCTCGCCCTAAGAGCTACCAAAGGAGGCAAGGCAGCTGGGCCTGACGGGATCCCTGCGGACCTATTTAAAGTAAACACTGAAATCTGGGGTCCAATGTTGGTACAACTTTTTAATGCGGCTTCGTCAAGGGGCTTGAAAGATTCCTGGTTTTCCTCTGTCATCGTCCCTATTTATAAGAAGGGGGATAGAAACAGCTGTGCCTGTTACAGGCCAATCTTCCTTCTCGATTCTTCAATAAAAATCTTGGGACGAATAGTGTTGGCAAGACTCCAAAGCTGGGCGGAGGAAAATGAAGTCATGAGCGACTTGCAATTTGGTTTCCAAAAAGGGATTGGCACAATCGAGCAAGGCCTAAATTTAATGTTATTGCAACATAAATATATAAGGATAAAGTCGGAACGCTTGTATTTTACCTTTGTGGACCTTTCGTCAGCGTTCGACTGCGTGTCACACACCAAATTGTGGGCAATAATGAAAAGTTTGGGAGTGGACAACACCATCATCTGTTTCCTGAGGGAACTTTATAGTGGAGCCACAGCTTCTGTTCGCTACGGTAGGGGGGGCGAATGCTCCAGACAATTCAGTGTGGGTCGTGGAGTGCGTCAAGGTTGTGTATTAGCACCTTTTCTTTTCCTCCTCTATATTAATGGGCTTGAGCATCACCTGCTGCAGGAGTGCAGAGATATGCCCAGGGTGGGGAGGAGGGCAATCCCTGCGCTCATGTATGCGGATGATGCCGTGCTTATGGCACGTACTCCTCAGGCTCTGCAAAAACTAGTAGTAAGTTTTGAGAACTTCATGCTGAATCTAGACCTGCTAGTAAATTGTAGTAAAACTTTCACAATGAACTGTGGTCCAAAATCAGGTAAACCGATGAAACGGATGTTTTTAAATAATGTTCCATTAGATAACACCCCAACCTTTTCTTATTTGGGCATTTTATTCCATGAGTCAGGTTCTTGGACAAGCGCAATTAAGGCCAGAACTCTTTTATTTATGAAAACGATCATGGCCCTAAAGAATTTTGTTAGAAAATTGGGCAGGAAGCCGATAAAAGAAATGTTAACTATATATAAAGCAACATGCTTATCCGTGGCTATGTATGGCTCAGGCTTGTGGGGGTACGCAAATGTTGATCCAATCCAGGTGGTGGAAAACAAATTTATGAGGGAAGTCCTTGCAGTTCCACAGTGTGTTGCCACATTTAACTGTCACGCTGAACTTGCTCAACCCTACATAACAGACATTATTAAAATTCAACCTATCCTTTTGTGGCATAGGGTATGGACCACAAATGAATGCGTTATGAATCGGGCTCTATTACAGGATACCCTCAGCTTGGATCACGTGGATAGAGCAGAATGGCTGGGATACGTAAAGTGTTTCCTGACTGAGATTGGGTGCTATTCTTATTACTCGGATCCATCTTCAATGGATAGCATCTCAAGGAGTACACTGAAAACCCTCTGCCTGGACCATCTTGAGGATAAGAGGAGGAGAGCTGAAACTCTGAAACATTCAGTACATTCCCACCTCCTTACTCTATGTGAGACTAAGTCTGTACAGCCATACCTATCCCTGCCCATGACAAACTATGATCGCTTTCTTTTAACTCGTTTTAGATTTTGTATATTTTTTAGATTGGTGTCTTTTCCTAGTATGAATTCATGGATACGTATATTGCCCACTTGCTTGTGTGTTGGCATGTCACATCAATCGGATATCCATATCCTTTTCTTCTGCAGACTTTATAGTGCCTCTCGTAGAAAAATTATCGTCCCTTTTTTAAAAGAAATGAATTTAACCAGATGCCGCCCAGCTTTTTTAGAAGTCCAGAGAATGGATACGGTTTTAACTGTAACTGTGGTTTTAAACTTTTTAAAAAGTGTTTTTAAATTACGGAAACAAATGGTAACGGAAATGGTTTACATTTTTTCCTACTGAATAACTGTCTATTGATCCCCCTCACTGAACTCACATTAAGAGCTGTAATCATTGTAATCTGTTTTTATGTCTGTTACTTTTATGGTTACTTGTTTTTAACCGAATAAAGTTCTTTGAATTGAATTGAATGGCAAAATATCCTTGTGTGCAAATGTTTTCCACATGATTATGGCTCTGGCACATTTGCCACATAATACATAATTTGCTGCATAATCTGACAATTTTAACTATTACATTATTTGAAGCTCAAACGGATCATATGTTACTAAAAAATGTGACTTGTGAGAAGTGGAGGGCGCTTTGTAAAGGTTGACTGATCACCTTTCTCACTGCTGCATTTGTATGTTACACTTGCACTAATAGGGCAACATTTTTTGCAAAGACTGTTAGCATGTGTAAAAATGTCAGAATAATAAAGAATCAGAAAATATACTGCATCACGCTGCAGCCTTTTTTTAGCTGCATAATAGTCAACACTGCAGCATCATGTTATCCCTCTTTGGTGCATAATTCAAGTGGTCACAAAGCAGGCAGCACATGTTAAAAGTACTTGTGCATAAACCAAAGAGACTGTGAAGGTTACATACTTAGTTTGGTGTGCGTGCAAATCTTGCATTGTCGATCCTTTGTGAGTTGCATCTACTACTGCTGAAACAAGGCCAAATGGAGGCACAAATGAGTGAGATGGACTGGACTTTAGTTCTGGTGGCACCTTGTGCAACAATGTTTGTTGGTGCCCCCCAATGACCACCTCCGCCATGGATTCCCACACTGCAATTCTTTAACAGTACCCCTCAAGTCTCCATAACTGTGCTCTCTCTCAGATGCATTGAATTTGATTTACTTAACAACAAGGGGTGGTGATGGACAGAGTTTCTGAATTAAGCAGAATACTCTCACCCAGTCAAGAGATCAGGGCTAGATCCAACACCGTTTTTTAGCTCACTGCACCATCCCAGTTCAGAACCTGGCTATATGCAAATTAGTCTGTTCCTGCCCCAGTGCATGATGGGAACAGGGCAAACCAAACTACCAAGCCAATTCTTACACTGGGAAGGAAACAAGCTTCCGGGGACCGGTTTCTGGCATTTCAGCCGTCGTCGGCCCGGCTTGCTTGAATCCTGATGGTGCAATGAGCAAGGGACTCACATCTGAGTATACCCTTCCACGCTTAGGGTGGACAAAATATTTAACAACAAGGGGTGGTGATGGACAGAGTTTCTGAATTAAGCAGAATACTCTCACCCAGTCAAGAGATCAGGGCTAGCCAGGTTCTGAGCTGGGATGGGGCAGTGAGCTAAATAACGGTGATGGATCAAGCCCTGATCTTTGGACTGGGTAAGAGTGGTCTGCTTAATTCAGACACTCTGTTCATCACCACCCCCTTTTCTGAATCGTTTTTGGCCACTATAGGTGTGGCAGGGTATACTCAGACATGAGTCCCTTGCTCACTGCTCCATCAGGATTCAAGCAAGCCGGGCCGACGACGGCTGTAATGCCAGAAACCGGTCCCCGGAAGCTTGTCTCCTTTCCGGTGAAGAATTGGCTTGGTAGTTTGGTCTGCCCTGTTCCCATGATGCACTGGGCCAGGGACAGACTAATTTGCATATAGCCAGGTTCTGAGCTGGGATGGGGCAGTGAGCTAAATAACGGTGATGGATCACGCCCTGATCTTTGGACTGGGTAAGAGTGGTCTGCTTAATTCAGACACTCTGTTCATCACCACCCCCTTTTCTGAATCGTTTTTGGCCACTATAGGTGTGGCAGGGTATACTCAGACATGAGTCCCTTGCTCACTGCTCCATCAGGATTCAAGCAAGCCGGGCCGACGACGGCTGTAATGCCAGAAACCGGTCCCCGGAAGCTTGTCTCCTTTCCGGTGAAGAATTGGCTTGGTAGTTTGGTCTGCCCTGTTCCCATGATGCACTGGGCCAGGGACAGACTAATTTGCATATAGCCAGGTTCTGAGCTGGGATGGGGCAGTGAGCTAAATAACGGTGATGGATCAAGCCCTGATCTTTGGACTGGGTAAGAGTGGTCTGCTTAATTCAGACACTCTGTTCATCACCACCCCCTTTTCTGAATCGTTTTTGGCCACTATAGGTGTGGCAGGGTATACTCAGACATGAGTCCCTTGCTCACTGCTCCATCAGGATTCAAGCAAGCCGGGCCGACGACGGCTATATTGCCAGAAACCGGTCCCCGGAAGCTTGTCTCCTTTCTGGTGAAGAATTGGCTTGGTAGTTTGGTCTGCCCTGTTCCCATGATGCACTGGGCCAGGGACAGACTAATTTGCATATAGCCAGGTTCTGACTGGGATGGGGCAGTGAGCTAAATAACCGTGATGGATCAAGCCCTGATCTTTGGACTGGGTAAGAGTGGTCTGCTTAATTCAGACACTCTGTTCATCACCACCCCCTTTTCTGAATTGAATTTGATTTACAGCGCCACTCATACCAGTGTAGGGTGTCAGAGCACTTTACATCACCCACATTACACAGAGACGATCAATTATATGTGTGTAAAACACTGTATAGGAAATGTTACATAAGACTAAGGACTATAAGGTGTAGGAGTCCCATGACAACAATAGTAGTAGGCCGTATAGTTTAACAGTGATTGGTCTGGAGAAACACAACCTCAGAATTTAAAACGTAATACCATGTGTTAGACCTGGTACCATTGGCATGAGTCTCCCTTTCATTTTTCACTGACTGCCTCCTCTGTTTTTGATATGTTTTGTTGGTTTAGGTGCTTTGGGTATTGTGCCACTGCTATTCAGTGCCACAGTGCAAGTGCTCCTTTTGTTAAATTTATGTATTGATTAGCGACTCCATGATTGGCTTATTTGATTTACTTGTCCGACCTTAGTACAGTGCATCATGTATGCCCAGGGCCTGCAAATCAAATGCTGCTGGTGGGCTTGCAGCGCTGATTGTGCAACCCACAGAAGAAGCTTGTAAAGTCTGTCTCAGGCGTGCCATTGCAGAGCTTGTGTGCCGTCTGGTACTGCCATGTCGACTTGGCAAGTGCATACACTTGCCAGTTCTGAAACCTTCCCTTTTCTACATATCAGACACCCCTAAGGTAGGCCCTAGGGCAGAGTGCATTGTATGTAAGAGGTAGGACATGCCCTGATGTGTGTGACATGTCCTGATAGTGAATTACAGCCATTTTCATTTTTCACTATTGCAAGGCTACCTGTCCCCATAGGCCTGAATGGGCAGTTTGATTATAACATTTTATAATCCTAACTGACCCAAGGAACACAGTAGAAATTCAAATTTAGTATGCTTGAACTCAGAATGATAAAATACATCTTTTAGTAAAGTTGTGTTAGAAGGTAGTTCTGACGCTATGAGCCGCCCGGATTTTTCGCTTTTTGAGCACCTACTTGTTGAGCTTTTACTGTGGGGGAGCCTCATAAGTTGGGACTCATCCACAGTGAATGCATAATGAGAGACTGCATGGGGATTTTACTGGTGTCCCCCTGGCATGACCAGGCAGATGCGCAGGAGCTGGAGTAAAGGACACCGGGCTGGTTACATGCAGACCCATGTGTAAATTCGTGTGCACACGTGGATGGGCTGCTCAGGGGAGATTCTTGCTGTGCGCAGTCCAGGAACAGCTACAAAGGGAATGGTGTGGCAAGACTTATGCAGAATTGGGTGGTTACATGGAATAGGCTTAATACAGTGGAAAGAAACATGCTAGGGAAATTCAGTGTGCTTTACAGTGTGTATTCCATTATTCTCTTATGGGGATAGGGAGCACATGGGCTAGTTTTACTTTCCTAAGGCCTACAGATTTCAGACACACACTAAAATCCACTGTAACGGGTGTGAGCCCTGGGGGGAAGGGGCTTTTTCAGAGACCATGTGACAGGAGACCCTGGACGACGCAATCTTGAACAAACCTTGTGAGTGACAGGGGCTGGGGTGGCTCCAGGAGACAGGGTGAATCAGCACAGGGCTGAATAGACCTATCGTGTGTAGAGTGGTTGGAGGAGTAGCACTTGGGCCTGAATAGGACGGTGCCTGCCACAATGCTGGCTCCACCTCCTGTGGTGTGTCTGATGACCCTGGCCAACCCTCCCAAAGGAAAGAAGGAGTCATGTAAACAAAGTGCTCCAGGACTTCACAGAACTGGTTTGGACTAGGTACAGGACCCTCTGCCTTCAGAGGACAAAGGATTTTGCAGTATAAATATGGGGACCCAGACCCCAAGACTTTAGATCACTTCTGGGAACACAAGACAAACCTTTGCCAAGGAGAAGAACCAAGGAAGCGGCAGGAGTTTGTACTGCCCCTCTGCCAGTGTGCTGTTTGCTGGGTTGGCCTGCAGTGGTTTCTTTGATGCCAAGGAAAGGTGGAGTAACTTTTGAAGAACTTTCATCCTCTTGCAGAATACTACTCCACGGGCTTGATTTGAGCTTGCCTCCTGACCGAAGTCTCAGGGATATCAGACTTCACCCCTTCTGTTTGCCTGCATCTGGAACTTGCTGTTATAGCTGCTACAGAAGGAATTCGGCAACACCGATGCCAGCGAGCGACGCCCTCATCTGCATCAAAGCCGTGACCGCTGCTCCGACTTGCAACGTAGACCCAACGCAGCCCGCCATGCCACATCGACGCCAGCGAACGACATCGTAAGCCTGCCATAGCCATGAGCGCTGCTCCGACTTACGACGTAGGCCCGACGCTTGCTGCTGTGCTGCATCGACTTAGCCTATGTGATCAAGGGTAATCTTTACCCGAAACTTGTCATGCCAAAATTGACCCTGGAAAAGATAATAAACCTGACTTAAATACTTTCGCGCTGCTTGGTGGTCCGTGATTCTGTGGTGCTATATCGGTGAGACAGAAGCTGTGTGGATACCAATTGCGAAAGATTTTTGGTTGCTTTCGCTCCACGGACCCCGCCCTGAAAGTTGGTGGCCGCCCTCAACCTCTTGCTGCCTGCGAATCCGGATATATATATATATATATATATATATATATATATATATATATATATATATATATATATATATATATATATTCACTGAAAAAACCATAGGTTATAGACCATATATAGTTAGGAATTAGCATTTAAAAAACCTTATTTTACTCACACAAAACCATTGAAATTCCATATATAGTTAGTTGCACTAACTATATATCGCGCACCCGCAATCCACTGCTGATCATGTCACATATTACATCATTCATGACATGGTCAGTGACATCACTGATGACATCACTAATGACATCTCAAATGACATCACTGATGACATCACTGATGACAACATCCAGTGACTATGTTTCTGTAAAGTTAAAATATGTCTTACATATTGAAGAATGAGTGGATGTATAAGTGTCTGGATGAAGGATTTAGTAGGTGCATGCCTTACTGTATGAGTGAGTGATTAAATGTGTCTCACTGAGTGCATGGGTTAGTGACTAAACTGTCTTAATTTGTGCATCATTATGTCTGTTGTTCTGTAAACTGCTGCATGTGTTGATCAGTAGCTATATGAGTAACTATATGGGTTATTGATTGGTTGCCCAAGTATTTGTATGGGAGACTGAGTGTGTGTGTGGGTGGCTGGGAGGTGTATGACTCTGTGCATAGATGTGTGAGCAGTTGATTCACTAGATGTATGGGTTCAAAAGTGCATGTGGAAACAGCTGTATGGGCGGTTGACTGTGTGCATGAGTGTAATGGTGAGTGAATGGATATCTCAGTGCTGCATGTCAAAGTAAGTACATATGTAAAACACAGTACATGTGAGAGTTGACATATATAAATAACTGTGCATAAGAGCCAGTGAATGTGTGAGTGGCTGTATGGATCACTGTGAACTTGTATCAGGGATTGTATAATAGAGTAAATATGTGTTAGTATATGTTTGAATAAGTAAGGTGTGTATACCTGTATAGTTGAGGAAATGGAGGTGTGATTGATTCTTTGCATGACTGACTAGGTGTGTGAGTAACTCCATGGATGAGTGACAGTCTGTGAGTGTCTGTTTACACTGAGTGTATCTAAGGTTATATTAGAGTCTGAAGAGGTTCATCGTATTATCACATGAATGATGTCATCAGTGATGTGATCAGTAATGTCAAATGAGATGTCATCAGTGATGTCATTTGAGATGTCATCAGTGATGTCATCAGTGATGTCATTTGAGATGTCATCAGTGATGTCATCAGTGATGTCATTTGAGATGTCATCAGTGATGTCATCAGTGATGTCACTGACCATGTCATGAATGATGTAATATGTGACATGATCAGCAGTGGATTGCGGGTGCGCGATATATAGTTAGTGCAACTAACTATATATGGAATTTCAATGGTTTTGTGTGAGTAAAATAAGGTTTTTTAAATGCTAATTCCTAACTATATATGGTCTATAACCTATGGTTTTTTCAGTGAATTTTCAAGGTTTTGTAAATGCTAATTCCTAACTATATATGGTCTATAACCTATGGTTTTTTCAGTGAATTTCAATGGTTTTTTAATAGCAAATATCATAAGCTGTCGAATGTCAAGTACGTGGTAAGTGAAAACATTTTCGTGTTTATGCACACTGATCTGCTTTGAATGGTGCCCCCCCCCCTCATTTCTATTAGGAGTACTCTCTCTTTGCAGATAGTGAAAGGTAGTTAACGCAGGCCTTTGCCCCCGTTGTAATCCGTCGTGCCTGCTTCTCTCTCCATTTGATTGATTGTTATCCAAGTATTTACTGTTTTAGAATTAGTTCTCTTTGGTTCATTCTCTATTTACAAACACAGAGTCGCAATACTCTGTTTAGTCTTTGCAGATAACGAAAAATCGTGTAAAAAAAAGAAAAGGAATCGAGTAAAATCAGTAGGCCACTAATGGGATCTCTTTTTGACCTCGCTAAAATAGAAACATTAGGAACAACCCCTCATGACAAATACAAAACTAGTGAGATGAACTGAACTCCACACAATGATGGCTGCAAAACAGCTCGGCTCCGCCACCCACCCCGCCCAAAATAACGATAAAGAGCGGCTGCCATGATTGGTTGCGGAATGGCCACAACGGAGCTACGAAATGGTGCTGCTCTCATGCTAACCCCAGCTTCAGTCTGAAACATCCAGAAACACTGTAGACTACCAATTCGATCAGTTCCGGTAGCGCCCCAATGTAACCCGGTAGAGAAGAACTAGCCCTCCCCTCTTTGACTGATGGTTCTTGTTGCCTGTCCCTTCTGTTGTCATTTAACAGAACTATTTAGCCTGCTGAAAGGGGTTGTGTTCCGACCGCTGGTTGGTGGAGACATTTTGACTATATTCTGGACCTGCGTTGTCGCGTAATGCGTCATATGACGCGCCGCGTTAGCGCATCCGGAAGTCATCCGGGGCACGCAGCGCGTAACGTAAGCATAACAAGTCATGTGACTTGTTAATAAAACTTTTCATTGGTTCATTTTACTTTTCTTATTGTAATGATGAAAGGCTTGGTCATATCCCCTAAAAATTACGCTTTTCATTACTTCCGAACATTATTTTTTCTTAAATATATGTTATAATGTTCCAGGCTAATGTACTTTCCCGGAAATTTTACAACTGTCCTGCAAGTAAAATATATTCTTTTTTCGAGAAAAAGAGCGTTTCTTCGTCCCATGACGGAGCCGTTGAGCAAAAGAGGGTCGACCTGCTGTCTTAGTCGCCGATACGCCTGAATATGAGATTCTTATCGATCACTTTATGTTGCAGGAATAGAAAACACAACAGCCCTTGACCATTTATCTTTACTGCGTTCCTTCGTATTATACCTTTTACCCTTCATGTAATTGGTCTGCTTTATTTCACTTGCCTTTTAATGATTCTAAAACAGTGACTATTATTAAAAACTTTACCAATGTATATACTACTACCATGTTTTCTTTTAAAAACCTTTATTGTGAAAATTTCATTATACAAATACGAGCCTATAACCACGTGGGCCTGCCACGGAGCAAACTGTAATCGTATATGATGAATAGACATTTACACTATAGAGGAACGTAACGGGCGGGCCATTAGGTTGCAAGAACTAAGGTGTCTAACAGTTACGGAATCGGTGGACGTACATTTTATAATTAAAATACGACAGGGCCAGTTACAATAAAATTATCTAGATATACATTTGCGGGCAAGTACCATGGGTGACGTTAATTCGAACTTTCAACAGTACAGTAATCAATAACACATCAGAACTTAATATCAATAGGGATGTCGAAATATTCAATCAATTCTCGTCCCCGCCCGCCATGTGCTTCAAAACTGCATACGTATCTCGTGATTTCAAGGTTCTGCAACCAGTACACAACAAGGAGTTACGAGTCCCATTTATTCCGGCGCCATTTTGGGCGAGGACGGGCAGGTCCAGGATATAGTCAAAATGTCTCTACCAACCATCGACTATGATGATGTTCATATGCTGTATTTATTAGAGTAACACTCATCTGTCCACATGAAATTAATTTACCACAATCTAAACATGTCATTTTAATCTTTCCAAAGTTCTTCTAAATATTTGGGACCGTTTCCCTTGCCTCTGAAGCTCTCAGTGCCACTTCTTTGATGAATGTACTAGCAGGTCAGGGGTTCTCCTCCAAATCTCTCTTTTATGCAGCACTATAATTAATTGGTGCCACCTCTCCATATGACGATGCATGGTATAGTTACCACAACTATATTTTTTTTCGGTTCCTCTGGAGAGTTCATCGTGGCAGATGAAGCGTGTAACGTACCGGGCATTTACCTTTTTTTGCATGTACAGAGAAGGAAAAAAAAATCGAGCGTCCGAGTTCTAAGGTGTCCCAGGGCCATTTTAGTGGACCAGGCCCAAATCCAAAGAACAGGCCGCCATTTTGAGAGTCCTCTTGCAGCCGCCTGTCGCTGTAGCATCAACAGCAGCCGAAACTCAGCTGAATGGCAACTGAAACGGTAAAGGGGCGCCCCACTACAGCAGACGAGCCTCCACCTAGGAAGGCCCATTCACGCCGGCTCCCCCCCCCCCCCTTCGGGCACCCCACGCCGTTATTCGGAGCAGTATTGTAGGATGGCCACACCAGTGCGGCAACTTGCTAGACATCACCCCGGTGGTAACCGAATCTCAACGCCTTGTGGTGTCTACTATTCAGAAAACATTGTTATGCTGCCTTCGACCTATTCGCCGCAAGTGCGCACACAACTCAACTGCATAGCTTGCTAGACACCACCTCGGTGCCATCCGAATCTTGGAATGTCAGCGCCTTTTGGTGTCTTCTCTTCAGAAAATATTGTTGCGCTGCCTTTGGCCCCATTCGCACATCGGTCCGCAACTTAGACATCACCTCGGTGCCATCCGGATCTTGGCATCTCAGCGCCTTGTGGTGTCAGTCAGAAAATATTGTTGCGCTGCCTTTGGCCCCATTCGCACATCAGTCCGCTACTGACACCATCTCACAGGCCAACAGGGCGCCCCACGCCGACTTTTACCATTGTAGGATGGCCACACCAGTGCCACAACTTGCTAGACACCACCTCGGTGCCATCTGGAACTTGGCATCTCAGCGCCTTGTGGTGTCTTCAATTCAGAATATATTGTTGCGCTGCCTTTGGCCCCATTCGCACATCGGTCCGCTACTGACGCCATCTCACAGGCCAACGGGGCGCCCCACGCCGACTATCAGCATTGTAGGATAGCCACACCAGTACAGCAACTTGCTAGACATCACCTCGGTGCCATCCGGATCTCGGCGCCCCACTGCAGATGAAGTGCCTCTCAACTATGAAACCACCACGGTGACATCCGGATCTTGGCGCGTTGTGCTGCCTTTGGCCTATTCGCACATCGGTCCGCTACTGACGCCATCTCACAGGCTAATGGGGCGACCCACGCCGAGTTTCAGCATTGTAGGATGACCACACCAGTACAGCAACTTGCTAGACATCACCTCGGTGCCATCCGAATCTTGGCATCTCAACGCCTACTGGTATCTTCCATACAGAAAATATTGTTACGCTGCCTTTGGCCCCATTCGCACATCGGTCCGCAACTTAGACATCACCTCGGTGCCATCCGGATCTTGGCATCTCAGCGCCTTGTGGTGTATTCTCTTCAGAAAATATTGTTGCGCTGCCTTTGGCCCCATTCGCACATCGGTCCGCAACTTAGACATCACCTCGGTGCCATCCGGATCTTGGCATCTCAGCGCCTTGTGGTGTCTTCTACTCCGAAAATATTGTAGAAAATATTGTTGCGCTGCCTTTGGCCCCATTCGCACATCAGTCCGCTACTGACACCATCTCACAGGCCAACAGGGCGCCCCACGCCGACTTTTACCATTGTAGGATGGCCACACCAGTGCCACAACTTGCTAGACACCACCTCGGTGCTATCCGGATCTTGGCATCTCAGCGCCTTGTGGTGTCTTCAAATCAGAAAATATTGTTGCGCTGCCTTTGGCCCCATTCGCACATCGGTCCGCTACTGACGCCATCTCACAGGCCAACGGGGCGCCCCACGCCGACTTTCAACATTGTAGGATGGCCACAGAAGTGCGACAACTTACTAGACACCACCTCGGTGCCATCCGGATCTTGGCGCGTTGTGCTGCCTTCGGCCTATTCGCACATCGGTCCGCTACTGACGCAAACTCACAGGCCAACGGGGCGCCCCACGCCGACTTTCAGCATTGTAGGATGGCCACACCAGTGCGGCAACTTGCTACACACCACCTCGGTGCCATCCGGATCTTGGCATCTCAGCGCCTAGTGGTGTCTTCTATTCCGAAAATATTGTTGCGCTGCCTTCGGCCCCATTCACACATCGGTCCGCTACTGACGCCATCTCACAGGCCAACGGGGCGCCCCACGCCGACTTTCAGCATTGTAGGATGGCCACACCAGTGCGGCAACTTACTAGACACCACCTCGGTGCCATCCGGATCTTGGCGCGTTTTGCTGCCTTCGGCCTATTCGCACATCGGTCCGCTACTGACGCAAACTCACAGGCCAACGGGGCGCCCCACGCCGACTTTCAGCATTGTTGGATGGCCACACCAGTGCGGCAACTTACTAGACACCACCTCGGTGCCATCCGGATCTTGGCGCGTTGTGCTGCCTTCGGCCTATTCGCACATCGGTCCGCTACTGACGCAAACTCACAGGCCAACGGGGCGCCCCACGCCGACTTTCAGCATTGTAGGATGGCCACACCAGTGCACCTTACTAGACACCACCTCGGTGCCATCCGGATCTTGGCGCGTAGTGAAGCTGCAGCAGCTGCAAATAAGCTTCAGACAGTGTTACAACCGCTGCTCAGAACTCTCAACTATGACACCACCTCGGTGCCATCCGGATCTTGGCGCGTTGTATTGCCTTCGGCCTATTCGCACATCGGTCCGCTACTGACGCCGCCTCACGTGCCAACGTATTTTCTCCGCATTTTATACCCTATGCCGCATAACAGGTCATGTGACTTGTTTATAAAACTTTTCATTGGTTCATTTTACTTTTGGTTTCCTAATGATGGAAGGCTTGATCATATGACCTAAAAACAACACTTTTCATTGGATGAAAACTTTTTTTTTTTCCCAAACGATGAAAGCCCCACCTTGTTTCTGGATGTTTCAGACTGAAGCTGGCGTCAGCATGAGAGCACCACCATCTCATAGCTCAGTCGTGGTCATTCCGCGAGCAATCATGGCAGCCGCTCCCCACCAGAAGCCTGCAGGAGTCGGGGCCCCCAAAACTTTTGATGAATTCTCAAGGCGGAGGGGACGCTTTCGAGAATGGGGTCCAAGACCTAGCAGACAAGCGTCCGATTTCCAAGGTGTCCCAGGGCCATTTCAGTGGACCAGGCCCAAAAAGGAAACAGCCATTTTGAGAGTCCTGTGACAGCCGCCTATCGCTGCACCGCAAGAGTGGGCGCAACTCAGCTGAATTGCGGCTTTTGACACAGTGGACCAAAAACGGACGGAATGGCAACTGAAACGGTAAAGGGGCGCCCCACTACAACAGATGACACTCCACCTGGAGAGGCCCGTTCACGCCGCCTCCCCCGGGGCGCCCCACGCCGTTATTCGGAGCAGCATTGTAGGATACCAAAACCAGTGCGGCAACTTACTGGACATCACCTTGGTGCCATCGTTCTGCTGCCTTGGAACTATTCGCACAACAGTTTGCTACTGATGACCCACCCCCCGCGACGCCCCACGCCGTTATTTGCTGGGTGGCAACTTACTAGACATCACTTTCGTGTCATCTAGATTTCAGCGCGTTCTGCTGCCTTGGAACTATTCGCACAACAGTTTGCTACTGATGACCCACCCCCCGCGACGCCCCACGCCGGAAATCTGGACGTTGTGCTGCGTTGGGACTATTCGCACAGCCGACCGCTACTTCGTTGTTTTTCCCTAAAAATGTTTATATGTTATTACTATTTCTGTTTTCTTGTATATATTTATAAATTATTAAAGTTTTATAATCTTACTACTTTGTCGGAGTGCTATATATTTTTAATGTGACACATAATTGTAAAAACTTTGATGTACAAAGAGTCATCCCTGGAATCTTCCGCTTCAGGCTCGGTCCCCTCCCCAATCACAATACAGGATGGTTTTCAGATAATAGCAACGCTTCTGCTGTGACGGATCTCATCGAGTGTGGGCCTTGATCTACTATAACTCCTTTGAAGAGGGGTGATTCTTTACAGCTGTGGCCATAAACTACATCTGCAGGGCTAGCTGATACCCTAGGACCAGCCTGGACAATCGGACACAGAGGAAAAGGAGTGTCAGAGGGTGCGGTAGTGAATAGGGCGAAAGGGAGGTGTCGGGCGGGCACAGGGTGTGATTCTCAGGGAAGAGCAGCGCAGATGGGGGGAGGTTTATTACCCATGCATAAGACAGAGAGCGGGGGTGACCACTGCCTGGGGGAGATGCTTGCGAGGGTGGGGAGCCATGCTAAGGATCGACAGCGTGCACAGAGTGGGTCTGGTCAAGGCATCTAAAATGGCTGCCGTGCACGACAAAAGTGTGGCATTTGAAAAAAGACAAGATGGCGCAGACAATGTTTTTCAACACTTCCTGATTTCCTTCGAATCGAACGTTAACAGACGTTGGGGCATATTACCAAAGTTAAGCGATATTTATCCCTAACGATGCTTAGCAACGATTTTTTTACCGTCAGAAATTATCACAGATAAACCTTGCTATTATCAAGGTTTATCGCAAATACGATAAAAAACGACCGCAATGCATTAATATCGCTGAAAACTCAGCGATATTCATGCATTACCGAGCTAATGCTCTTAGCCATGTTATCCACCTCCCATTGGATAACATGGCTAAGAACTGCTCAGGGCAGGTGGTAGCTTTTGGAGATATTTGCGCTTATCTCGAATATTTCCAAAAGTTGATAATAGGAGATAGCGATGTTAGCGACTGTTTCCAGTCGCTAACATCTTGGCATGCCCACTTTGCATGTCATTAGTGATAAATATCACTCACATGCAAAGTGGGGCCCAAGATGGTCGCTATCTTCTACTAGCCGTCGCTAACTGGTGTTAGCAACAGCTAGGTAATACACATATAATTTTATCTCCGCGAAGCGGAGCGCTGTTACAGATATATATCTTGTTTTTGAACGTTAATTTCTCAAAATGCACTGAAGCACATATATTGAGACCTAGCAAAGGCACATCGGGCTACCAGTCCCTACAATTTTGCCAAGTTTCGTGCAAATCCATTCAGCTGTTCGATCCTACCGAGAGACAAGATGGCGGCCGCTACGGACTGTTTGGAATGTTTACAGACACCGGAGAGCCAATCAGCTTCGCTTCGCAAAGCTCCGTAACGCGAAAAGTACGCGAAGCGGTGCGCTGTTACAGATATATATCTTTTTTTGAACGTTAATTTCTCAAAATCCACTGGAGCACATATATTGAGATCTAGCAAAGGCACATCGGGCTACCAGTCCCTACAATTTTGCCAAGTTTCGTGCAAATCCATTCAGCCGTTCGGGCTAAAAGTGAGGCCAACCGCCCTATGGAAAACTCAATGTTAAAAACACGTTTTGGGACCCCCCTTTTTTCTCGGCCCCCCCTTGACGAACCCCCCCCAAATTTTCAAGGGCTACTCAGAAACAAAATGTGCAATTTTCCTGAAAATTTCAGCCAATTCCGTCCACAAACGCCAAAGTTATTAGACATAGAATTTTCAAAAATCCCATAGAGAAAAAATCCTAACTATATATACCTACTGGCGACCGCCAGTAGGTAATATATATATATATATAACCTACTGATGGTCTCCATTAGGTAGTTATAGTTAGGACCTTGTTCCCTAGGAAAAACATTGTTTGGAACATGATGCTGTTTGACCAATCTTCATGAAATTTTCAAAATGAATACATCACTCAATTCAGCTGCTATGTCAAAAGTTTCAGGGCAATTTGTCAAGTGGAGACGAGAAAAAGTGGGGTCCCAAAACACTTTTCGTAACAATTTCCTATAGTGATTTTGAGCACAACTACAATCAAATTGAAGAATGGAATTACACCAAATATGGCAAAAAGTTCATTAGTTTTGGGGTTATTAATGGCAAAAGAAATATAGATATCGCTATTATTTTGTGCGTGAAAATTCAGAACCTAACTATAACATCCCTGTAACCTTTTTTATTTTCAGTGAATGTTTAAGGTTTATTAAATGCTAATTCCTAACTATAACGTCCCTGTAACCTTTGGCTTTTTCAATGAATTTCTATGCTTTAATTAATGCTCAAAACAATAGAAATTCAGCTGTAATAGTTAATGTTAAGTCAAGTAACTATATCTTGAGTACTACGGTAAGTATAACTCACTCCCCAACCATGCAGAGCTAAATACCCCATAAATCACATAATTGATGACATCTTCTATGTCATCATTGATATTATCCCTACAACATTTACAATAAAATTATTGATGAGAAAGCTGTGCAGAGCAAGAGCAAGAATTATAGTTACCTTAGGGCAGGAGTAACCTTTGTTTTTTTTCCAGGTAAATAAATCTATTCCATATAAATATATATATATATATGTCACTGACCATGTCATGAGTGACATATACCTCAGTCACAAGAGTACGCAGACCTTTAAACTTGACAGCTTGCACTTCCCATTTGAATACAGAAACAGGAGAGAGAAGAACAGAAAGAAGCAAGAGAATTGCAAAAAAACCAAGGGACAGAAAGAGTAAGAAATGTGCAGAAAGAGGCAAGAAGATAAGATTAGAAAGAGGCTAGAGAATAACAGAAAGAGGCAACAGAGAAGCAGAAAAAGGCAAGAGATGTGCAGAAAGAGGAAAGTGAGGTGCAGAAATAGGCAAGAGAAGTGCAGAAAGAGGCAAGAGAAGTGCAGAAAGAGGCAAGAGAGGTGCAGACAGAGGCAAGAGAGGTGCAGAAACAGGGAAGAGGGGTGTAGAAACATGCATTCAGATCTTGGCCAAATGACAATATTACCGACCTTGTCAGCATTACGTATTATAATCTAATTATTATTCTCCAGTTTCCGGATTAGGTTCTGATATCTCTTATTGTCATTGCTCTGCTTCTTACGTGCTCTCTGAGTTGTCTGATTGAACTTTTTGAATTGTTCAGTTATCTTTTCATTACACACATTAATTGTATCTCACTGCATCACAGGTATAAATCTAGATTTAGGTTTAAAAGAGGATGACTCTTCCATGTGTATCTAGTTCCTGTTGTATCACCACTGATTGAATAGATTGTCTTGAACCGGTCTCTGAATCCTTATTTTGCAATTGCTGTAGGTCCTGCATAAAATAAATATCTAAAATGTGTTCATTGTCTTCATTGCTGTCATATCCCTGAGCCCTTTTAGTTGTTTTAATCACAGGCTGACTATTTGGTTTTTGAAGATGGTATTTTGTAAGCTTCAATTTCAGGATGACCTTGTAGATGTCGATTCTAGTTAGGCTATAGCTAACAGAATTTTATGGACAGTAAGTTAGTCCTAATGCTAATAGTTGTTTCTCCGATTCATCCAATACTACACTGGACAAGTTGATCACTGTTTTGCTATCTTTATGCACTCCATTTGCTTGCATTCCCACTTTGCATCTGATTGTTTCTTGTCTCTTGATGCCCATGTGTTTTCTTCTCTCTCTGCATCTTTTATTTCTCATCTGCTTGTTTTGAAGTTTGCAATTCTTCAGCTAGAGTTAGCTTGTTTAATCCTGACGCGCCCATCTGATGCTCTACTTCCATCAGAATCTGATTTTTGTTTTCATGGGCTGAGCTAAGATCCGAGGCTGGTGTCATATTGGATGTTGATCCACTAATTCTATCATCTCATCCTGTTTCACAATGTTGCAATCAGTTTGTTTTTGTTTCTTCATTGTGTCATACTTTTGTGAAAAATTAAAAATGTGCCCAGTTTCATAGTCTATTTTGTCTCTTTGGAACTTATGCACTTTTCTGTTTTTAATAATGTCCTCCTGCTTACGTAGCCTTCCTGTCATCTCTTCTCGATATTTTATGATGAACTATGTTTGATCAGAATTCCCCAACTCACTGTTAATAATACCAATTTCCTTTTATAGCTGTTCGTGGTCTATTCCTCCATATTTAACTAAAATTTAAACTAGCCTTTTGTATGCTTCTAGATTATTTCCTAGCCATCCTTTGAGCATCAGGAGGATTAGATTTTCAAAAGTTGATGCCAGAACAAATCGTAGCCCCCTTGGTACACGTTCAGCTTTGAGATGTTTTTGCAGGGACTTCCTTTCCCACCACTTGGCCTGTTCATTTTTTGATTTGCTTTTTCTAGGGCTCTCAAACGAATTTTGACATCCACTATTCCTCTAGCATTGATATTGCTTGTCGATCACATCTAAATTTGGTAGGTTTTCAAAGAATAAATCTGCAACCGCTTCTCTTTCCCATATATATATATATATCTACATATATACACTACATGCACATATACTTACCTTAACTATTATTACCAGGCATGGGTAAGGCATGCATAGTTAAAGCATATGACTGGTAAAGATTTGCGTGGTAGTGGTAATTGATGCATGGAAAGGCTGCATGTAGTAATGCCTTTGTTGTAAACGGTGTAAAGGTCCTCCCCTTTATAACTGTAGCCCCCTTTGATGTGATGTTATACCACTCCCAGTAATCTTCAGTACCCACTTCAAACTGGCCAAGTGTTACCTGAGAGCTTCAAGGTCATCAGGGTCAATCAAGGAGCCCGCACTTCTGAAGGTCTTTCAGGAAGAGGATCCTTCACCACCCATGTAGGGGATATTCTTACTAGGATTCTCATCTTAAACCAAGTAAAACATCAGTGACATCAGTTGTACATCTCGAATGTATCTCATGGGAAACTCTTCAATAAACACAGAACTGCAAGCCCAGGGCCAGTATCAACCCTTGCACCGGCACCGCGCAAATTGACTACCAAGAACTTCCCCACCTGACCAATAATTAGACCAGAAAACAGTACCATGATGTACCAGGTATTCCTCACAGATGGTGGCTGCCACCAAGATATAGGCCAGGTCCAAGGCAGGCGTTATACCTAGTAAGGGGCCCCCCTCTAAGAGAGCTAAGGTCAGGGAGAAGAGGGGAACACAACCAAGGGATGTGTAACAAGCCCCCTCATGACTATATTTCTTTGGTTTATGTGTACAACATCAGATCAGAGCTACACATATGATTTATACAATTTGACACTTTAGCCATATGATTTAATTGTCATAATATTTTTTATTCAAAGGTACATAGAAAAGATTTTTTTCTTTTCCTTTTTTTTGTAAATACAAAACCATAAAAATATACATTCACATTTATGTGCAATATTTGTTATACATTATTATACACTCTTAAGCATTTGAGGAACAAACATAATGTATGGTTCCAGACCCCTACACAAATACTTATAATCAGCTAGCATCAATTCTCAAACTCACTCAATCGCAACCAAAACACATCATCCAATATCAACCCCTCTTCATATCTGGATCATGGGGAGACCTAGAACTAATTGGTCTCCACGGCCCTTTTGGTGATCTAAATTCAACAGGGTTTATCAGAAGGTCGACGCGTGTTTCGGTGGATTGGAAACAAACGACGGACCACCTTCCTCAGGACCATGCCAAACAAGCTGACAACCAAACAAGGGGTACAATGAGTGTTTTTTGTTGCTCCTGCTAATTCAAAGAGGCCACGGTTGTTGATTTTCAACTACTAGTTATTTCTCCAGACTCAATCCTATATGTTCTTCATGAATACTCCATATATTTGATTTCTGTACTTTATGAGAGATCTTCCTCGGCGATCTGCGATCCACAGATTAATTGCTCCGTTGTTTTATTTCAAATATGCGGAGGGTAGTTACCATGATCGTCACTTAAACATTGGCCCTCTCGGGGAATTCCCCCAGCAAGGACAGTGGCCTCGTATCTTCTCTTTCACTATTACCGGCGCATTCGTAAAATAATGACAATTAAATCATATGGCTAGAGTGTCAAATTGTATAAATCATGGGGCAGATTTATGAAGGCCTTGCGCCGCCGGTGCGTCATTTTTAACATGGGAAAAAGTGACGCACCGGTGGCGCAAGGCCTTCATAAATCTGCCCCCATATGTTTAGCCCTTATCTGATGTTGTACACATAAACAAAAGAAATAAAGGTCACGAGGGAGCTTGTTACACATCCCAAGGCAGGGGTTACACAGAGCTCGCTGAACTCTGGCTTATCACAGACCACCGCCGCCACCTCAAGCCAGTGTCTGTCACGTGCATCTCGGTGGTGTAAATGTTCACTTCAGCCACACCCTCATGCAGTACTCATGAAGGTAGCTGTTGGAATGCAACCCGCATTCTCATCACCTTTTTAATAACAATACAGTTTATAAAGCGCCTAGTTACCTCACACGAGGTGTCCCGGCGCTGGAAGCAGTGCTCCGTACCCTATATATCAGTTTATTCTTGTGTCTCAGACCCACAAGGTTCATCTGTCTTGAGAGAGCTCCCGCCGGTAGCGCCTTGAGGTGAATGGTTGATGCTGGCAGAGCTGCGCCTTCTATTAGTTGTCAAGAGGGGTCCCCTGGTGGTCTGGATCGGCCCCGTGGTGAGGGCGCGCGTGCTTTTAATGCCCACTCAAGGGATAAGGAATGTTTGGAAACGAAACAGAGGTTCTTTCCAAGAAACATGAGCTCGTGGGGATGTACGGATTCCGCCTGGGCCGCGGTTTCCTTACAGTAACTTCCCAGCCCTCTCCCCGCACATCCTGGCCACAGCTGCGAGGTGTGACCTTGAGCTTCACGTATCCCGGCCGGGCCTCTGGCATCCACAAGAGACAACAGCCACCCACAGCAGCCCACCCGTGACCCCCAGCAGCCCAGGGGCAGCAGCCTCGATGCACGGCCTGCTGTTTGCATTAAGACCCCGCCAGGGCCGGCTCTAGGCTCATGGTGGCCCTGTGCAGGGAGCGTAGGTAGGGGGCCCCGGAAGAGGGGGTCCGGGCGGGGCGGAGTATGTAGCAATCTTAAAATTAGTACCTTTTTAACATTTTGGGCATAGTTTAACTTTGACGACTTTGTTAGAAGAGACACTGCACATATACGATAACTGTTTCTTTAAGTCACGGATGGTATGAATTTTTGCTTGCACTATAGACAGATCAGTACTATAGCCTTTGCCGCTAAAGCTAAATGATAATTAAAATGTTCATAAATGAGTGTACATGCGCTGTCACACTAGTACAAAGGCAAGGCCACAAAATCCAGATGCACTGGCACTGCCCGTGCCCAAGTGTGTAAAAGAAACCTTTCCAAAACGAAAATAATAACTGCTTTCACTGTAGCACATTCAGCCGAGCTCATGCTGGTCCTCAGACGTCAATCAGGAACGAGGAACACAGGTCGGTGCGGAGCCAAAGGCCAGGCAGTGAAAGGGAGGATGGGGGAGAGGAGAGGGGGGGTGGGGGGGTGACTCAGGGCTTTGGAAGTTAGTAATAGTGAAAGCCGGGGAGGCCGCCAAATCCCTGCCAGGGGCCGCCACGAATATGTATGTATCCGATTCCTCGTGGCGGCCCCTGGGGTTTGGCGGCCCTGTGCAGGTGCACACTTTGCACATGCCTAAAGCCGGCCCTGACCCCGCCCTCTCGCCATTCACGAGCGCCTTGAGGTCCCCTGGGGAGGACAGTGCGTGTCTGGTGGAGTGCCGGGTCACTGGGCTCCCGTGCGGTATATGCATTCCACATCAGCGCCGCCGCCCTCTCACTGCACGTGGAGCCCTTGGTGGATGCCCGTGCGCACAGATTATTCTCATTCAAAGCCCCCCCCCCCCCCCCCCCCCGAGTGCCACAAAGCGCCAATAAACTGGCCCTCAGTGCTTCATCACGTAGTAATGCTGGTCAAAAGAGGACCTACATCATACTTGTACATCTTTACGTCACTTCCTTGGCATGTCTGTCAAACTTCCAGTCGAATCCCGAACGTTTTATACTCATCCTGTCATTAGTTCTCTGTACATGAATTCAACTATTCGTGTAGAGCGCCCTGGCGACCTTGGAACAAACAGGCGCTATATACAATCTATGCATAAATGAAAGGACGCCCACGTGCCCGCCTGATAGTGTCATTATGTGCTATGTGTGAGGAGATGGACGAAGGTCAGAAAATATAGACCCAGTTAGTTGATTAATATTATTTTACTGGCCTAAACGCCTCAGCGCATATCTGCCAACAGATGCTTAAAGTTATGAACACATTTCAAATATATACTTAATGTTAAAGTCAATTTTGTATTGCACCAATGGGAGTCATCGTGTTAGACTCACATCTCTCCAGTGGTGTAATAAAATAACTGCCTTTACAATTGGCTTAAATCTAAAGTATAGTCGGACTATAGTACGTGTAAGCCAACGCAGCGCCCATTCTGTGCAGGGTTCTAGCAGACAGGACAACATCACATTCATTTCACTGTCTAATAAAGAAAGTTATTCACCCTAAGTTGTGGAATAATTCTAGTATTTCACTATCAGCGTATATGATGAGTTTAACATGACAGTAAATTAATACATTTAAAATAATACATTTAGCTATTGTTCCCTTCCAGCACGTGGACGGGGAAGGGATGTATATTGTGTCCATTAGTGTATTGGCATCAAAGAAGGACCCACATACCCCCCTTCAATGCCCCTCTGTGATCTCTTTGAAGCTGGCGGTGCCGAAGAGGTGTGAAAAGTGGGCGGGGCGGGGCGGGTCCGGTGCCAGGGCTCAGTTCTGACCCAGACTTGAAAGCTGAGGCATTTTCGGGTGCATCAAACACTGGCACTGCCCACCCGGCACCCTTTGAACCATACCTGGAATACACGTGCCCGTGGCCCCTTCCCGTGAGCCTCTGCTCCAGGAGCAGCTATAGCCGGGGGCCGGGGTGGGCCTCTCAGAACAGAGTCCGGAGCGGACAGGAGGATGGAGAGAGACCCCGAGCTGGAGCTGGTGATCTGCGAGGTGCTGTCTCTGGAGAATGACTACCCTCGAGCCCACCCCTCCAAGAGGGCTCGGGAGACCCCGCAGCAGCGGACAGAGCCCCCAGCAGCCCTGACAGGTGAGTGTCTGGACTGGTCCTGGCCCAGCAGCCTGCCCCGGGCCGGATCATTAGTGTCTGTTATTGTTTTTAAGAGATGAGGAGTGTTTCTAACAGCCCTTCCGTCTCCACCATGCAGGAGCATCTCGCGAGCTGGAGGACGGGGGGACCCTCAAGAGGGCCAGGCCTGCTGCGATACCCTCGGAAGAGCCCTGGCTGGCTCCTGGCGGTGCCCTCAGAATGACCGGGCCCCCTTTGCCCTCTCCTGAGCCCTCTCTGCCCTCTCCTGAGCCCTCTCTGCCCTCTCCTGAGCCCTCAGGTCCCTCCTCTGGCGGGGGCTGCAGGAGGAGGACCAGTTTCAGCACAGACCAGCTCGCCCTCCTGAGGGCAGCTTTTCACCTCAACCCCTACCCCGACTTCAGCAGCAGGACTCACATCTCCGAGGTGACCGGGGTCCCCGAATCCAGGGTCCAGGTGAGTGGTGCGCGCCGGCCCCGGGGCGGCATCTCCTGTGCACTGTGCGTAACATCTCTCTCGTTCTCTCTACTTTTGATGGCTCTGCTCCCCTAAACGTCTCTCCCTCCAGTTATGTAACTAGGCACCACTCTAAAGCGACCTGATATTTCTCATATGTTGCATCCTTCAGTCTCTGCATAGGACCTACCCTTACCGGGCTCTGTCTCTCTCTCTTCTCTGCGCTTTCTCTCTTCTTCGACCTTCTTTCTGAAAAGTCTGAATATTATGACCAGAAAACATTGCCCCATTGGTTCCCTGCCTCCTGCCGCTCTGAGGTATTTAAAAGTGACTTTAATTCCGCACATAACCAGAATGGACAGAAAGAGACAGGCCCTGTTGGAGAAGGGCGAGGGGAGGTGGGACAGAGGATAAAGAGGCAGCAGAGGGAGGTCCCGGGGTCCAAGGCGAGGGGTGCAAGGGTTCACGGGGGGAGGGTGCTGTCTGTTCTCTTTAGATGCTCCCGTCTGTCCTCCCCTCACCCTCTGTTCTCTTCTTTCCCTTTGACACAGGTCTGGTTCCAGAACCGCAGAGCGCGGCACTTACGCAAACCCGGAAAACCATCTGTGAGTCCAGAGCAGCGGCGGCAGCAGAACCGGCAACTGGACCAGTGCCTGGAGCAGCCCCAGAACCAGGACAAATACCACGACCAGCACGAGAACCAGGATCAGAACCTTTACCATCACCATCCCCAGCACCAGGACAAATACCAGGACCAGAACCAGTATCAGGACCAGAACCTTTACCACCCCCAGCAGCAGGCCTCATCTTATCCAGCCCACGCCAGAGGAAGGCAGGTACCGGACCTCCGGGTACCAGGACCCCCCCCTGACTCTGAGGACCGGGCCTTCACCTGTCCCCCCTCAAGCCTCCCTCCCTCAGCCTCCCGGGCACCCTGGACCCGGAGATGCCCCCGCGCCTCTGCTCCGGAACCCGCAGGAGGACTTCCGGAGTGATCTGGACTTCCTGGACGAATGGTCCATTGCGCCCCAGTGGCCCCCAGTCTTCAACTTCGGCTCCACCCGGCATGCACTGGGGCTCAGTGACCAGCTTATCTGCGGGCCCTGAGGTCCTGGCAGTTCAGGGGGTCTTGTATGAACCCCCAAAAAGGACTTTGTCCAATGTACACTTTGGGACAGGCTTGGACACATAATTCTTCTTGTAAGAGGATAACTGCAGGTCTCAGGGAGGGTCACCGGGGTAGAGGAATGTAGTGGGCCACATTATACTTACTAATATTTAATATTTATTGCACTGTCATTGTTCTGCGTTCTATTTTGTAGTTTGTAGATTTGTTTACAAACGTGAAATACAAAAATAAAGAATGTGAGTATTTTTGTCATTGTTTTTCTCTCACCTTTTGTTGACCCGCCCCCACCCAGTGACTTTTCAATATAGTAAAATGCTCAACAGCTTATCATCTCCATCTGAAGCGGCTGGTGCGTGCTACGACCCCCCAGCTCGTTGCTACATTTTATTACACTGGCTCTTTAAGCTGTGAAATGGGGACCTTTTCACTTTTCCATGCTCCTCTGACAGCTTGAGGTGTCTCCTTCATGCCAACCATTACCCTAAATTCATTCCACTCTGATCGATTTGGAAAAAATACTACAATTTTAAAATTAACAGATATGCATTTAAAAAAAAGCTATAATTACGCTCCTGTTCTAACCCAACTCTCGGTTTATTCGCCAAGACAACTCGGCAAATGAGCATAACTCCACTACGCATAACTCATAGGAATACCATTGCAGCTGGTGGGATGGGGTAAAGAGCAATCTGCCGGGTGTGACCAAATCTTTGGCGTGCACCAGATTGTTGGATGCATGGTAGGATGATAGAGAAATTGATAGACAGATGGACTAACTGACCGAAGGATGTGTGTAAATACACACACACACGCACACACACACACTCACACACACCCCTCTCCCCACTTACTGGCAGCCGCCAGTATGTAGTCATAGTTAGGACGTAGGTTCCATAGGAAAATCATTTTTTGTTTTGCCAAAAACTTTGGCGCGATTTTACGAATCTTCAAGAAATGTTCAAAATTAGTACAACAGTCAGTTCAGCAGCCATGTTGAAAGTTTTGGGGTGATTAGTCAAGCCAGGGCCAAGAAAAAAAAGGGGGGGGGGGTGTTACGAAAACACATTTTCTCCATGCAAATTCCCATTGGGATTTTAGACATGACTACAGCCTGAGCGGCTGAATGCAATGACAACACATTTGGCAAAAAGGTAGCTTTTGGTTCAAAGAGCAACCTTTTTGGTGAATTGTTGTAAATCTGTTCAGTAGTTTGGGAGAAATTGAAGAAAAAACAAATTTCAAGTCAAGTCAAGTCAAAAAGGCTTTATTACGATAAAAGTTATCATAAAAGCGTCACAGTAAAAATACATAAATTCATTTGATTTAAAAAAGAAAAGAAGAATACCAAAATTTAATTACAGTCAGTTTTAAAAAATATTGATTTTCATATAAAAGAAGCATTTCATAGGTGATTAATTAAAAGGGAATTAAACAATTGCTTTAAGCCTTTTACTTCTAATACACCAGGCCCATGATGAAAATTTAGAGAGTACAAACATACAGCGGGCGAGAGTCTGACATTAATATGCGTAGTGACTCCACATGGTGCCTGGTCCCCAACAGGCGGCACAAAACAAATTTGTATATCTAGGGACACGAAGGCTCCACAAACTTTCCAGATCTTGTGCAAGGGTCTGATTGGCTCCCAACCCTACAGTGAGGAAGTATTGACAGCAATCGTGGAACTTGGCTTTCGCCGAGTCCCAGAAAAAACATTATTAAAAGAAAAGGGGGCAGGGTAGGAACACCCTGACCACTTAGCTCTGGTCCTGGGTTCGCAGCGGAACTCAGCCAAGGCAAAAAAGCATTTTTAATTTTTTTTGCCAAAAATCATGGTTGGACTGCAACTCTAGGAAAACAAAACAAGCGTGGGCTCCAGTGCTTGTTTTGAAAAGGGCCCGGGGGGCCAGTTCCTGGGGCCATTTTATACAAATCGGAGATTTGGGTGCACGGGGTCCCGCTCTGGACCACCACCTTCCAGGGGCTTTATTTTAAATAACTGAGAGGGTCCGTGTCTGCCACCCTGCTGGGCTTCCTAGAAACCCTGGAGACTACCACCTCCCTGGGGCAATAAACACAATTAATTATGGTGGAACTAATGGACCCTATGGGCCCCTGGGACCACCACCTTTCTGGGGCCAAAATAAGATTTTAAAGAGGGGGAGGGGGCATGGTCTCCCTTTTTGGCCATATGCTGCCCCAGGGACCACCACCTCCCTGGGGCCAGCCAATAAATATAACAGGAGGGGAGGGCCATGCTGACCCCCTCCTGAAGCCGTATATGGCCCTGTGGACCAGCAACTCCCAGGGTCTGCTATGTCCCGGGGTTCCCACCCCAAGACATAGGTGTTTGCTCTGACTTGGTGTGAGCTTTGGCAGCTCCTGTGAAGTCAGAGCAACCACAAACTTTGCTTCCAGCAAGCGGGAGCCATGAAAGTGCTCCCGCTTGCTAGGAGCAGAGTTTTCATCTGTTTCCATGCTCGCTGTCTAGCAAGCGATTGCTCTCACACAGAAGGAGCTGCATGTTTAACAGCTCCTATTCTGTAAGAGCAATGCCAGCTCCCGTAGGAGGTGGGGAGCTGGCAGGGAACATGGGGCATTCAGGCTCCCCCAACGGTCCACAACGATGCTGACTGGGTGCCCGGGGTGGGCTCCAGGGCACTGAGCATTGGAAGGTGGGTCCCCAGGGAATGGGTCCAAGGGGCTGAAATAGGAGCAGGGGTGGCGTATGGCCCCTTTCCGTTATTCTATTAAGACCGGTCCCAAGGGAATGAGGTCCCTGGGGGCGAAATGGGCCTGGGGAGGTGGGCCACTCAACCAACCCTCCCCCATGAAGTCGTGGCCAATCCCAAGGAATGGGGTTCCCAGGTATTTTCTAGACCTGATGCTCATTTCACAAAAAATAAACCTCAACAGTAAACAGTTACACATATAAACATAGAAGGGGCCCCAGTTGAAGCTCCACCTCTGTAAAGGACATATGATCCTAACTATTGGGCTTGGCGAAGGCAAAGCAAGTGTGTTTTCTCAGCAATTCCATATTGAAAAACAAACTGAAATCCTTCGTGGAGGGGACTGCATCGTTGATCTATTGCAGCATAATCTGTTTGTGACTATGGCAAGTGGGTTCCTTCTTGTCCTCTCCTGGTGACAGCAAAGTCAATGGTTCTCCCTTCAAATTGCTAAGAGTGTGCATATGTGGAAATTACTTAGATGTTCCCCCATTTGGCCCTGCCCACCTTAGTAGTATCCAAAGCTCTTCCTGCCTTTTGCCAGGAGGATGGACAGCTTAACAAGCGGCTCGCCCATTGAGTTTCATGGCAATTTTGGTGAGGAGTTCTTGATGCAGAGGAATATGAGGACATCACCGCCAAGCAAATAATCACTTACTTCATGTAGTTAAGAGGAAGAACCCTAGTTTGCTGGAGATTTACCTCTTTGTAGTCTTGTAGTCTTCTCTTTAGGAGGATTCACTTTATCACATATTTCTGGATAAAGATGCACCAGTAACAATCACATTGCCGAAATGCACACAAGGCCACTGGTCACATTTCATCAGTCTCCATTGCGCCAAATAGTGTAATACATATGGAACATTAAACAGAGGAGACAGCATTTAATATTTAACCTGTAGAAAGAACTCCACTTGGGCAGATATTTTGTGCATAACTGGGACTCTTGTTGGATAAAAGATCAGGTGCTGTTCCTTTGTGGCCAAGTCACTCACACATCTACTGACACACCCACGCAGACACTTAGACACCCACTCATTTACTAAGGCACTCACATACCCACTGACGGTCCCACTCAGACAGCCACTCACAGTCCCACTCAGACACTCATGTACCAACTCACAGACCCACTCAGACACTCACTCAGACACTCATGCACTCACACAGACACTCTCGCACCCACTCACAGATCCATTCAGACACTCATGTACCAACTCACAGACCCACTCAGACACTCACTCAGACACTCACTCAGACACTCATGCACTCACACAGACACTCTCGCACCCACTGATAGACCCACTCAGGCACTCATGCCATGTCATAAGTTATGTCATATGTAAGGTCATAAGCAGTGTATTATGAGGTCGTAAGTTATAGTTAGCTCAGGTAATAATAACTGCAAAATGTCTATGGTTTTGTACGAGTAAAATCTGAGCATAACATCCCTGTAACCTTTGTTTTTTTCCAGTGAATATATATATATTAAGTATGTGAGTCTGTCCGATTATGTTTCTCCATACATTAGTATGTTTATAACTTGGTCACGTTCTTTGCTCAGAGTCAAAGGAATAAGCACACTATGTATTGAAGTATCAATGCATTTCTTCCCAAGAAAGGAAAAAGTGCAGAATGTAATTAAGCCCTCAAGACACCCCACTACTTTTGAAACCCTGACAGTTATCAATGTGTGTTTCGCTTGAATCTGACAAAATACTGCTATAAGGTTACTTGTATTACACCATTATTATCATTTCTTTATTTTTGTCTTATTTTAAAAAAAGTCTGTGAATCGTAACAGAATGTATTGGTTGAATGTGATCCTAAAGCAAACATCAGGGTCTATTATAAATTTTGCCAGTTGGGCATCTGCGTTTGCCATTTCACCTCCTATTGGGATATACAAGATCCAAGCCTGTGGGGCAGCTTTATATGGGGTGGACATGTGGAGACATTGCAATCTTGACGCTCTTATCACGTCTGAAAATGCTTTTATTAAGACCCTTTTGAAACTTCCTTCCAGTGCCCCATCCCTCCCAATAAGATTTTACTTGAATCTTAGAACAATTGCTGACCTTGTTGCATTGAGACCCATCCTATACAGAATTAGGCTCTGGTCAACTGAGGATCTGGGCCCCTTTAGGAATTGTGTCAGGGTGTAATTGTAGATGGCCAAACATTTGGAAAGATTCCCTGGCTATTACATATAAAAGCATGGCTATTTAAGGTAGGTTCGAAAGACTCTTGGCTGTACCCTACTGCACAAACTCGAGATGCTATTGAAACTTTGTCCTAAGAGCCAGAACATCTGCTGCTTCTTTATGCAGTCTTGTGTACTCCTATTTGCAGGCCAAATGTATGCCATATTTTGAGCATTTTATGGATGTTATCAGTAATCCAGCTGCACATACACTTTATATAAAATTCAGACTTGGGCTCTTACCTCTGGCCTCCTTTTTTGGAAGGCCCATGCAAAACAACGTTCACATTTGATTATCTCACTTTGCCGTCTTGTTGGTTTCAGTGATCGTCATACTGCTTTAAGGGTATGCAAAACTAATACTAGAGAGTTGATTGTTTTTGCACTTTTGTTGAGGTATCTGTCTTCAATTTGGTATATTAGGATGAGTGCATGAAAAAATATTAAGGCTTACTCCCTTTGAATTAGTTTTTTGCTCTAGTTTGAGTCATGAGATTATGAGTTTCAGTTTTATTTATTGAATAGTGTCTAATCATCTATATTACATGGGATTAATTTAGATTTCCAGGAAGTTTCGTATCAAATTTGTATTTTACCAAAGAAATGCACCGCTGAATTATATTCAGGACCAAAACTGTATTTTATTGATATATGTATTTTTCTTTTTGGAAAGTATGTGTTTGTTTATATTACACTTTCAAAGTATATTTTTAAGGAATTTATTATTGTGTACCTTTTATGGTTCACTTGAGTCAAAATAAAGGAATGATGATGATGATGAAGTCCAAAATTAAGATATTTCTAACACAAAACTAATCAGGTCTCAGCACATGTCCCTGTAAAAACTGACCAGAAAGAAAATGATCATGAGTTTATAATACATACTTCTAGTACTGGTAACCTTTTAGGAAGAGATTTCCTTTGCAATATGAATTGTGTGATTTTCGGCACACCAGATGGTGTCGCAATACAGATGCAAGACCAAGAGTCAGATTTTAAAATAAAATCCCAAGAATTGAGAGTTTGTTTATTTCCTTTTCTTACAAAAAAAGAGTTACCTCCCGATTTAAGACACACAATAAAAGAGGAGGTATGGGATTTTACAGGAAAATAAATTGGACTGATTACAAGTCCAGATCCAATGAAAATTACAGTGAAGCCAAATGAAGTTTATTCTCAAATACTCAGTAAATGCTTACTGTGAAGCAGAATAAAGGATGAAAACAGTCACTGAACAGGTAATCGAGCAGCCTTAGGAAGGCTTTGTAACTCACAGATGAAGGGCATGAAGAAAAACAAGTGGTAAATTCAGGGTAATTTAAGACCTGAGGAATATTAATTAATTTGCAGCACTTTGTAGTGCTGAATCCTGCTCTGACTGTTTCATATTTCGGCTGATACAGAATGGGGCACAGTCATTGCCACACTTTCTTTTCTATTTCTCTTCATGAGAACAGGCAATATCTCTTTGCATTCAGATTTTGAATAATACTGAACAAAATTGTTGGTGCTGTATTCCACAAGGGTATATAGAAAGCCCATCAATCTACAGCTACATTTTAAAGAAAGATTCAGAAAATCTGTAGTTGTCTTGTAACTCAGTACTGGTGCAATATATAGATGACCTAATGGTTGTATCAAAAACTAAAGAAGATTTACAAGTTAGATACAAATGCACTCTTGAACCATCATTCAGAAAATGGGCATAAATATCCCATTCAAAATGCAATTTTTCATGACAAAAGTCTATGTTGGACACTATATTGAAAAAGGGGCCACAAAAGAATCTAAAAATGTGTTTCTATAATCCTAAAACTGAATCCACAAAGTACACAAAGAAGCCAGGGTGTTTCTGGGAATGTTTGGCTGCTGTAGAAAGTAGATTCCAACATTTTCCCTGATAGCAAAGCCTTTAATCAGGCTTACTCACATTGATGTAAGTCATCTTGTGCTATTTGACAGTGAATGCATTAATGCCTTCCTAGAGTTCAGAGATAAACTATGTATCACACCTGCTTTAGGAATGCAAACGTATGAAAAAGATTTTACTGATTCTGCAATTAAAAATTGGGGTGTGCATTGTCAGTATTTGTGCAAAAATATGGTGAGGAGAAACATACTGTGGCCTACTTCTAGGCCATATTGTATCTAGTAGCTTCAGCACTTCCCGAGTTAAAAACAAATGGTGGCAGCAGATTGTGTTGCAATTTATCAAGCAAATGAATTGTGATGGGTTATACACGTATTGTGTCAGGCCCTCGTTCAGTTAATAGTTTGCTGACTCGTACTAGAACTCAACACTTAACAAACAGCCGACTGACTGAATATGAACAAGTGATCCAAGCAACTGAAAATGTTTCAGTTAGGAGATGCAATACCCTGAATCGCGTGGATGACAACTGAAAAACAGTAAATCCTACACAATTCAATGATGTCACCACTGTCCAAGTTAATACCTGGTGCTTTACATGCTGATTGTGATGCAAAGGTCAACATTTTCAATAAGTACTGGTTTCATCCACACTTTAGAACTGTAGCTATAAGTCTTCGTCAATGTTGTATTTTTAGCCGGCAAATGAATACTTGGAAGAACACATTCGTGAAAATGCTCTACATAAGAATATCTGAGGGTCCATTAACCAGAATCCAGATGGATTTTGCGGAAATGCCTGTTCACGATCATCTGAGATACATTTTAGTGACTGCATGTCTTCTTTGAAGGTGGGTAAAGGTCTACTCATCAAGGCGATGTGACAGCCTAACAGTAGCTAAACTATAATTGAGGGAGCTAATCCCTAGATTTGGTATTCAACCTTCTTTAGCATCAGTTAAGAGAACTCACTTTGCAACAGAGATCATGAAGTTACTGTGCACATCCTTACTAATTGAGCAGAAGTTCCATTGTAGTTACAGTCAAGAAGCGTCGGAGTAGTGGAGAAAGTTAATGGCACATTGAAGTACAGGCTCTTGAAAGTGTGCCTCAAAGTCATTAAAGTGGTCAGATGCTCTTCCACTTGTGTTAATGAGTCTTAGGAATACAGGTCTTTATCCCCATATGGTGTTGGTGGAGAGAAAAATGACATTTCCTTATATTTCTTCTGCTGCACGTCTGTGATGCCATTGTGTTGGGACTACTGTGTAGGCCTAACAGATGTGGTAGGCTTTCTCTCTCGTCAGGTAAACTTGGCAACACCATCGGCAAAAGAAGAATCGAGTCATAGTCGCTAGCCAGATGACTGGATGGGTCATGATGAAGAAGCACATTTGCATATCCAGCCAGAAGCCAAGGTTGAAAGATTCCCATCAAGTGGCCCTGGTGACTAGTATTGCTGTGAAATGCACAGCCTTGCCACAGTGGTTCTATGCAGCTCACATGAAAAAAGTTAAGCATGCCGATGAATAGGGTGACCACCTGCACGTTAATTTTGCAAACAGTTCATAAATCCAGCCTAATGTCCATTGACTTTTAATGGGTTTTACCAGACAGCATTGGTCGATATATTCAGATGGACGTCGATTATGATGGCGGACGGACCTCCGTCCGTCCGCCCTCCCCGAGGTGGAGGGACCGTCCGCAGGGGCAGCGGCATTCGCTCCATACCAATTAGGATGTGACCGCCACCCTGGCAGTCACATCCCGTATCTTTAACATTGCTTCAAGCAGCGCCCGCCGCAAGGTTAAAAAGTGCATGCTTTGCATTTGCATGCACTAAGCGGCAGGCACAAAGCGGTGCCGGACGCTTTGTGCATGCAAATGCAGGGGGGTACCATGGGTACCCCCATGTGCACCCCCACCACCCCCCCTTCACCCTGGGGGCCCGCAAGGGGCCCCTAGAAGGAAAGGTCCTCATGCTTTTCCACGGCGGAAAAGCCGCCGAGGAAAAGCATGTTTACACACACAGCCTAATTTGGCTGACGGTGTCTTGCAGACACCGCTACCAAATTGCGGTCAACACCCCGTGGATCAGCAGCAGACGGACCTGCCGTCCGCCGCTGTTCCCACCGCCATCCTAATCTGGCGGTGGGTGTTTTCTCGGAACGCGGCCGTGAATCCACATTCTCCAGGTCGGCGGTGGCTTCCACCGGCCCGGAGGATGCGGATTCACCGCAATCATAATCGACCCCTAAGTTCGGTTTTGCAGGTTCATTCATACTGTGCAGCGGACAGCTCCTGTGGTGTCTTTCTAAGCTGTTTTGCATTTGCCACCACACCATTGCATTACAAAAGGTTAGAAGTATAAATAACACCGAATTAAAGAGAGATATATTGTCAACAATACAAATAAGATTTTGGAAGTACATTTATTCTTAATATTTTCAAATTAATTTCCCTTTTAAATAATTTGCACAAAGAGTTTTAAGCGCATATGAAGTTCTCATTGATGCTGAGCATGTTAAATAATTTTGAACTTTTATTATTATTGTTTGAGGTGCAGTGATGGACTGATGGATGGGTAGGTGGGTGCATGGATGCAGTATGAGGGGGATAAATAGATTGTGCGCAAATGGGTGAATAAATAAATAAATGACTGTACTGGCCCAGAAGATGGACCGATGAGTGGTTCTGGGAGAATGTATTATGTGGGTTGAATGCATGGAAGGATAGATTGGTGTTTGGGCAGATAGATGGATTGATTTAGGTGGGTGATTGAATGGATGATCAGGGTGGGTGCAAGGATGCATACATGGATGGATAAGTGAATAGATATGAAAAACATTTTTTACAGTAAATTTTAGTGTCATTCCTCAATAGAATGTACATAAGACACATCCCATCCTTGCTAGCTGTAGACAAAATTGTAATTAATCCGGCATAATTTATGGAATTTCATGTTACTCTTGGTACATGAAATTGCCATAATTAAACTATTACACTATGGCAAGCAATTGCACTGCATTCTCAAAAGAATTATAGCAAGGGAACAAAGCAAATAACCAAAGCAAAGCCAATAACCATAACATGAGCGGCTGTTGTTTGCAGGGATTGTTTTCAGCATGAAATGAATCCTAGTGGCCAAAAAGGATGCACAGATGCATTTTCTACTACATACAGCACAGCATTTAACACTAGATTGGAATTCCCAGGTACTTTTTCTGAAATCTCACATCCACATGAAATTCACACTAGTTTCACATACACTAATCCTGGCAATTCACACAGTCTTTCATCTCAACTTGAGTATTTACGTATGTAGACACATCTGTTCTGGCAGTGGTACTGTAAAAATAGGCAGGTCACATTTACATTTACATTTCCAGTCCTTCCAGTAAGCCTTTATCCCTTAGCAATGCCTTCTATCAGTCATTTTATAATGCCATTGTAGAAGCCACAGTAATCACATACTTTCTGGTGTTTGTGAGGGCTGCCCGAGGACTATATATCGAGATCTCAAGTGCCATGCAGTGGACTAGCCACCTGCCTAGGTTTACACGTCTGGGGAGTCACATCATGCCATCTGCATGTGATGTCTCTCTTAGAACTATGATACTGATGTGTGGAAATGTTCTGGTATATCTATCTGGTTCAATGTCCAGTAAAATATTGAGCAGGGCAGATTAACGTGTGAGCTTGAGAAATCTAAAGATCTGTGACAGTGTGTGGACTGTGCTAAGCCAAATGGTATGAATTAGTGAGGCATAACTATGTTGTGTGCAGAAATTCCCTTCCACATCATTACATCTTAAACATAGAATGCAGCAGTCACACTGAAAGGTCCAGATAATTGTGGGTCAAGTAGGTGCAGGGTATGTACTTAAATTGGATCAATCGGAATTGGGCTGAGATTTTCGCCTCCCGCAGTGCCACTAAGGGGTTTAGCCATCCCGCAGTGCCACTAAGGTGTTTAGCCACTACTATTCATCAAGCTGGCTTAGGTCCGGCTGTCAAGATTCTTGTAGTGTCAGAAAGGAATGGGGAGCAATCGATATAGCGGATACATTCTGTGCCTCCCCATTTCACCCATCAGTAGTTTGGCTTCTAGTGGGATAAATTCTGGGAGGGTGTTGATCGATTTGAGGTATGTGGAGATAGCCTGGCAAAGCTGCAAGTACTTAAAACATTAATGGGTATGGATTTGGAACTCTGATTGCTGGTCTGAAAATGAGCAGATAGTTTTTTTTTTTTTTTATAAGACCTTTATTGATAGAAATCGCAAGTACAACACAGCGAAGAGCCCAGGGCTCGCAAATATAGTACATCACAATACAGAAACGCGAAGGATCTGGTCCAGGAGTACAGAGGTCTAATTTTAAAGGTTGCGTTACGAAGGATAGACGAGATCAGGATAACATGACACAACAGGGTGATCCCGGTCCGTAATAATCAGGATAGCCAAATACACAACACAACAGAAACCAGAATCGCTGCGCACCACCCACAAAAACGTCTAAACCCCGAGAAGAAAAAAGAAAAGGAGAAAGAATAGAAGGCCCATAGAACCAAAAATAAAAACAAAACCCCCCCCCATCCACCCCCCCACCCTGCACCTCTGCAGCTGGCTACGGCCTTCCCCCCCCTAGCAGCGTGCCTGTCGCCCAGGAAAAGGAGTCCCGAAATGCAGAAAGTAAGAGAAGAAACCCATTCTAAACTCCCATGAAAGGGAAAACGGGGAGGAGCCCACCACCCGTCCCCCGGCTCCACCCACCCGCACAGCCAACAGCACTAAACATGGCGACCGGTGGAGGCAACCATTACAAGCGAGAGAAGGCAGAAACACAAATGCAGCCCACATCGTAAGCACAGATAGCGATCTACATCCCACATATCTACCCCCAGTATCACCCACCCATGGATCAATAGGGACGTAGAGGCCGGTGCCAAAAAATGGTACCATCAGAGCAATTCACAAGGCACGAAGCCGGCACAGTGCATAGACAAAGAAATCAGAGACACAAATCTGGCTCGGTCAGCAACGAGAAACCCATCAATCAATAATAGGAGGCGTTCATCCCTGTCCCGTTCTTTCACGTGCACCACAGTTCACCAAAGTGTCCCCAAGAAACGCAAGCAGCAACCCAAAAGTGGCAAGTCGGCACAACCACCCAATCCTGGCAGCCACGTTCAAACCCAATAACCCCATCCCGGGCAAAGAATAAACCATCCCCATGTCACAATGCGGAGTCAAGCCAGGAGGAAAAATGTCAACAACCAACAATACCCGAGGCGACCCCCGGGCAATGGGGAGTATGGCCAGGGGCAGGCACTCCCGTCGCGATTTCAGTCCAAGGTTTTCACATCGCCCCAGGCACGCAACATCCGCAGCCTTGAAGTTGTCGAGATCCGGAGATTCAGCTCCGCCATTGTGGAATAGGGCAGCCATCTTGATGGAGACGGACGAGGAGCAAGAACAGTCGGAACGTATCAGCGAATCAGCCAGTCGCAATCTCCCCAGTGCACACATGATATCATCCACCTTTTCGATCAGGGTTTGAGCAGAGTGCGCCAGAACGTAACGGAGGGAGAGAATAGCAGCCAGAAGATCGCCATATCCCAAATCATCACAACTCTCCCCTTCAAGTGTGTCCCCTTGCACCACAAATCCGCCATCACACTGCAACACAGACTTCACCAGGCTGTGATCCATAATGGCCGCCGCTTGCGTGGGGGTAGTCACTTCGAAACAGGGCAGGGCACTCAAAGTGGGAAACCAGAGGTCCACGCACTATAATGTTCACAAACAGTGCCAATACGGTGCCACAAACTTACGACCCATAGAGATGTCGTCATGGAGCATGTTGCGGGAGCAGAAATTCGGGAGCCGCCCGTCGATTGCGGGGCTCCACGAAAGCCGTTTCTCAGCAGCCAGAAGATAGGGCATTTGCCGCCGTGCGGTGCCCCAAACGAAGCGCCAGGCACGAGTCACCCGTACCTGCAGGAGAGCGGGGCGTGCTTGTCAAAGGTCGGCTGCCTCGCACCAGGAGAGCTCGGATCAGCTCACAGCGATTACCGGCATACCGAGTCAGGCACTGAGCGGCCGGCCTCACCGTCCACTCGAGGCCCCGGTCTGAGAGCGCTGTGGGCCGCGTACTGCAATCCGTCATTACTCCCGCTCACAAAGACGCTACAGTGTCAGGATTTCCCCACCGGTCGCCGAACGTCATCAGCATCACAAATCCGCCATGTCGGGCCAGGATAAAGGGCAGGATAGTTTCAAAGGAAAAGACGACCCTCGGAGCCGAGGGACTGAGCGTCCTACCCGGACGCCATCTTGGCTCCTCCCATGAGCAGATAGTTGATTGCACCATAATGTCCCCTAATATATAGACGCCTTTGATGTCCCAGGTCCTAAAACCCAATAGGTACTGACGTCTTTTAACATGGCATCCAGCCAGAGCAGAGTTTCACCTGTGATGCATCTATCCTGCTTAAAGGCCTGCAGTGTATTATTCTACACCCAAATGTGCTTGGAGAACAGTGGCAAGAGACTGAAGGGTTTCCCCTGCCTATAAGGTGCAAAGAATATGAATCACCGATGAACCACCATTGGGGTCCAAGGTGGGGATGTTTTTCCAGTTATTGACAACCACTATTTGGGCTGAGTGGTAGGATACATGTCAGCCATATCAAAGCCTCAATCATATTGAGACTTCATTCATTTATCAAGGGACAACCTGGGATTATGCACATCTCGTATTTATATTCTCTACATGGCATTGAGTCATGTAAAGAAGTTATGCTGAAGCACTGGGGAAAATGTTGTATCTAGTAAAGTGCTTGAGAGAGTGACACCATATTTATTTATGTGGGCTTGCCCGATCAAGGATAGCCAGAGTGGGACCAGTACAGTGGGTCCTGCTGGAGAATATCCTGCAGCAGAGGCAGCGCCCTCCCTCTTTCCCGCACTCAGTCTTCTCAGCACATGATACATGTATTAAAAGGCATGTAAAATCATTGGTTGCAAGCTTAAGGCCATTGGTCCAGTAAATTAGTGCTGAATCTCCTCTGATTGAGTAGACCACTGATTTCTTTGTATTAACAAAGAACTCTGAAAAAAGGCGATCACCTGCATAGAGGGAAACATTATCCTCATCTCCAGTCCAGTCAAAGGCCAAATTGAGAAATTTGGAGGAACCATTCCACCAGAGGCTTTATGGCTGAGTGTCAGTATCTGTTACTAGCTGAGCCAAACATTTAGGGCCTCATTTATGAGAAATGACGCATCGCTGCGTGAAAGCAGCGATGCGTCACTTCTCAGTGTGCCCTCCTTGCGACATACCTGATGCATCATATTTAATGTATGACGCATCATGTCGCAAGGAGTTACAGATACGTCAGTATTTCTGACGTATCTGTAAGCGCAAAAGTGACGCATTGCTGGAATGTGTCACAAAAGTGACGCATTGCTGGAATGTGTCACAAAAGTGACGCAACTCCAGCAATGCGTCCTTTCACATGGGGCAGGCCCCATGTGAAAGGGCCTGCATCAGTCTTACGCCTGCTGTGAGGCAGGCGCAAGATTTTGACGCAACGGCGTCCTAGAAGTGACGCAGTGAAATCTCATAGATTTCACTGCGTCACTTCTACGAGGCTTTTTGCGGGGGAACGATGCAGGTATAATGTAGCTCAGGGGTTTACAAAGTGACGCATCTGCTTAGATGCATCACTTTGTAAATAGTGCGCAACAGGAGGCATGTTTTGCGCCGCGTCACAAAAAGTGACGCATTAGAAGCGCAAAACTGACACAAGGCCTCATTCAAGGCCTCATAAATGAGGCCCTTACGGTCAGTCCGCCACCATCCAATAAGTCTCCACCCGGTCTGTTCCCACTGCCTGCCAAGGTCAAGCATGAGTGCCAGTGAGGAACAATCCCATCTGCATCTGGCAAGAATAGATGTATATATGAAGAGTCCAAGGTTGGGGAGAAGCATTATAAACTACTGTATCCAAAAAAGGAAGTGCAAGCCCCAGAGTAAAGTATACACTATTGTTAATTAGAGTGTTGAAGATGCCAATGCTCGCTCAGGACCATGGATATTGCAGAGTCCGCAAGAGGAGTGGAACGTCTATATCTATGAATGCATACATGAGGTGTGCAAACTGTCAAATGACTGAAAAATAATACATTTGAAGTATTCTCCCTTAGCCAATATACACTGGGGAGCTCAGGCCAGGTTGCTCTGTGCTTTCCAGGAATGCTTATGACAGGGGCTGATAAGGGGGCGATATATATGTTCAGTATAGAACACAGTTTGCATATAGCATGTTAGAGGTGGCAATAGATCTACCTATCAGTTTGTGTTGTGTTTGTAGAAATTGGAAGGAGAGGCAGCATTTGAGCAGTATGACTACCTCCCCTTAAATCAGAACAAACGTTTATTACATACTATCCTCCTTCTAGCAATGTATTATTAACCTTTCTGCCATACCTCTGTGTTATACGAGTAGCATTGCTGTATTAGCCAGAGGTGAGGGGGTTTAGGCTTCTGCGTTGATGTAAAGAAACCGCTGCTATCCATACAGATACCAGGAAAGGATGTGATACACCAGAGGTAGTTTCAAAGCACTGGTGGCAAATGTCCTTTGTCTTGGCTGTCACTCTTTGCTCACTGTGTACACGTTCGCTATTTTTTAAAATCTTTAAATAAGTCTAGTTACAAATGAATATTTGTTCAATAGTGCTTTGTATTACACATACAAAAGACTATAAACCAGCACTGTCTCCTATTTGTGTCAGATGCCTATTTACTTTCATTTTTAATATTGCTTGACCTACTCAAATGTGTTCTTAAAACGAACATTTTGTTATTCATTTTTGTCCTGAATTTCTTTTCTATATTCTGACCCTTTGTCAATAATGTTTACACTCACTGCCTTGATGTGAGGTGGTCACCCTACAATGAAGAAGGGGTGACAACAACTACCGACTCTGTGTCAAACTTGGGTTCGCTGAGTAGATCCAGAGGAGGGTGAAGTTTGAAACCAAGAACTAACTCAAGTTCAAGATCAATAACAACAAGAACAAAGAGGAAAGTGAGAACATCAAACTCAAAATCAAGGAGGGAAACTGAAAATTCTAATTTCAAAATCCAGCAAAGGAAAACAGCTTGCATTTGAACGAGAGAATTAAGCTGTTCTAGACAAAGATGTGAACCAAGTAAAGAAGTGGATCTTAATATGAGAATGTGCATCAAGAGGATTCATTATATTATAAATAATTTGAAGTGGCTTGCTGGTAAAGTTGATTTCACCAGTTGGATATGTCTCACTTAAAATTTAAAATGTTGAGTTAACCACTACACATAATTTCATAGTAGACAAAGTTAACACAAGTCAATAGGTAATTCTAAGGAGAATGCATGATCTCATTTATAAGCAGAATATCCTAGGATTAATACAAATTCATAATTGTTCTGTATGTACATTCCTTCCTGCTTATGTTTGAGGGAGTAACATATTTGCAGCTTCCTTCAAAATCTTCCTTATCATGCAGTATTTTTGTTTGTGTTCTTTGTGGTCAAGACGTCCTGGAATCTTTTCTTGCTGACAACAATATATCTTTAGGTGAACGTCCCATAAATACAAATTTAGAGTCTATTTCTACCTATTTGAGATTGATAGTGTAAGCTAAAACATTGATAGTGTAAGCTAATCTGGGCCATCACATGACATAAAATAGGGTTGTGTGTAAACTGAATGATGGGGAGTGTAAGTTTATTAGAGAATAACATGAAAGAAGAGTGCAAATTAGTACAGATTGGAAAGAAACAAGAGAGATTGAATTGAAAGAAGAGGCTGAACAAAGCTTCAGAAATTCAAAGACACATCCTAGGCTAAAAATCGAGGATAAGAGGAAGGAGTGATGTGTATAGTGCATGAGAAATCTCAACATTATGAGCCAGTAGAAATAGTTGGAAAGAGTAAGAGTGACGAGAGTTATCTGGTTGATGATGAGTTTCTGGATGAAGAACCAATATTTAGAAAAATGTATTATGTCCGAAAAATGTATTATGTCCGAGGCAAAACTGCTCATTCTATTCAATAGCATTATTGGGTGGGAAGCTGTTATCTTGCTTGAATAAAATGAGTGAAAGGGAAGAGATTAGTCTCAGCAGAGTGAAACATAGTTTTTAAGTACTGATAGATATGTTTGCTGCTTTGATAACTCCCAGTAATGTGGATTTGAATGATGTGAAAATAAGAAATCTGTCTACTTTGGTGGATCATGTGGCTACTAACACTACCCTTGTATTAACCAATATTAATGAAGAACTATTGGCTATTCGTGTAATGGAGAATAAATGGCCTTGCTTTGGACATTCATCTTTCAAAAGAGGGCAGAGTCTGTCACGCACTAAGGGTCCAACAGTGCCGCACATACAAAATACAAATTTGACAATAGCAAGCTTATTAATAATTCTATTACTAACATAACTAATATTTTCCATGAGGCAAAAGTTCTTGAAGAGTGTGGTTTGAGGGAGACAACCAGCTCATAGTTTAGCGAGAATGAAAAAGGGATTACTAAGGTTGATGAATGGTTTGGTGATGTATGTGGGAGCATACCACATAAAGTTCTAACCTTAATAACAATTTTCCATCTTTGTATAATCAGTCTCTTTCTTTTAAATTACATTTTTAAAAGTAGTTTGCTTTAAGAGTGGTGTAAATTGTGGGTGCGAAAATAAGGTGCAGGTGACAGAAAAAAGGAAGAGAGGGGACATCGAATGTGAAAACATTCAAGGTGCATACCTATGAAATTATCAAGAGTGTGGAAGAAACAAGATACAAGAAGCTGAACATTTTGGAAACTGGGTTGGAAACTGATTTAGTTCAAAAGTGTGACTTTTGATGACTTGTTCATCAGGGGGAAATTCGTTAGAGCAAACTATGACTATTTAATAGTAGGAATGATTTGCATTTGCAACAAAGTTGCTATCACTAATAGGACTGTGTTTTCCTTAAACTGGACAAACTATGCCCAGACTCCAAGTTTAATTAAAAATGTGAATATGCTATCATTTCTTACTGTCTCCACATGTGACAAAATTTGCACTGAAACATTATTGAATGCAGTATGTTTTGTGATTTTGTTATTTCCTTTTGAATGGGATGTTGTTCTTTGTAAGCTGTAGAAGAAACTTTTCATCCCAAATGTTACAGTTCAACGTTCTGCCTGCTCACAGCTTAGTGAGCCCATTAATTTCATAGGTCTTTCATTGTTTTATGTGTACAGAGATTTGTACTGTCACATTTGATAACATTAGGGCATAAGAGGCTAGTTATTATTAACCTACGGGATTGTATTAGGTATTGTTCCATTTTATTCTGTATTGTGATTTGCTGAACCTATGTATCATTTTGCTCACTGCCTGTTTACTGCATGATTTTACAGCGCATTTTGTAGGGGTTGGCAAAAGATTCCACTCCACTGGCGAGTTTGCTGAATCTTCTCCAATCTGCAATCCGCTTGGGACAAGGAGCTCAGTGAAAACTCCGCCAACGCCGCGCTGCAGAGTTTTTTTTTCACATGTGGCTCACCAACGTTAAGTTGATAAGTGAGAATTTGGGGAATCCATTGAAGATGCTCCTGCCACTGATCTGCCTGTATCCGGGAGCCGACCTACCTGCCACGGGCTCCAAGAGGCGGTTTTCCTACAGATCTTCTTGTCGAGCGGGACAGCGGGGCGCCAGGGACAGCAACTCCCAGCAGCCCTGAGTGGCGCACACCGCCTGCATCCCCACAAAGCGCCTGGAGGTGCTTAAATCTGCCTCGCACCTCCCGCAGCACGGGAATCCATGGAAGTTGCTCCTGCCACTGCTCTGCCTACATCTGGGAGCCGACCTACCTGCTAAGGGCTCTGAGAGGCGGTTTTCCTATAGATCTTCTTGTCGAGCGGGATAGCGGGGCGCCAGGAACTGCAACTCCCAGCAGCCCTAAGTGGCGCACACCGCCTGCATCACCAGAAAGCGCCCGGAGGCGCTTAAATCTGCCTCGCACTTCCCTCAGCGCGGGACGCGCGCTGGCGTTCCAGGGCACTGCCCGGGTGATGCCCGGGCCAAGGACGGGCCCCTCCGTGCAGTCACAGCCCGACAGAGTCCGGACTGGGCTACCCCTCTGACATTTGGACATTGGTAGCCCTATAGCTGCGTGGTAAGCTTCAATTATTAGTGTGGCCGGACTTCCTGTATTTTTTACGTGCTTGGTAAATTCCTTGTTCATTCTCTGTTTACAAAGGGAAGCATCATGAGTAAACGCAAGGGGCCTGCTGCCACCCTAGATGCTTTTATCATCAGGGCAGAATCTCTATTAAATCATGAGATTCAAATTGCCGAAAGGAGACTATCTCTTGAACCAACACACACACAAATGTGCTCACCCAGGCTTTCAGGTACTCCGCATCTATCCCCACTGGTATCCGTAGAAACCGGTAAAGAGGATGGATTAGCAATCAACTGTTCTAATACATCTGTTTCTACAGGGACAAATGATACAATCAATTTGAAAGTGGGAACTAGATCAAGAAAGCAAAACCAGATACTGGGGAAAAAAGGAGATGAGAAGTGTGTAAAAAAGAAAGTTTTAGCTCCAAGGAAATCTAAGGCTAGGGCTGCCGGGGGTTTGGCGCAAGGAGGGAAAATAAAATCCAGCCTTGATTCGTCTAGAGTACCTGTGAAAAATGTATATACCCAGACAGAGCCTAATGATGATCAAAATTACCTTGCACTAGCCAATTATTACAGGAATCTTGAGTCCATTGTTAAGAGATCTCTTGAATCTGCCATGGAAGCCATACTATCCGATTTAGTGGGCCATATTAGTGTGGCTCTAAGGCCCTTGGAAGGAAAGTTGGGCCTATTGCAAAATTCTATAGGACTATTGAGTAGAGGTAGGTTCCCCCCTAGTGATTGTACTCAGAAGAGAGGGATGGAAAAAAAAGATGGAGATCCGCTAAAACTAAGTGTATAAGGCGCCAATAGGCCTATACCGCTTGAGCCAGAGATAAGTATATGTCGTGGTATGACCAGGAATAGCCTGAGATCACACAATAAGTCCACGGGAGACGATAGGGCGGCAACAATGGTTGAGATAGGAACCAGTACTGAACCACAACGTAATGCAGGAGGTTCTTTACTTTGCGATCCAGCTTGCGATAGACCAGGAATCCATATTGATAAACCAATACTATACAGCCCCGAAGGTACAGATCTAATTCCCAATAATGACGTCCTAAATTTACCACCCGCCTCATGCCCGTATGCGTTAGTTTTAGCAAGGGTACCGGCGCTCAGGAGGGACCAGAATGAGAATTGGATGAATCTGAAAAATAAGGTGATAGATTGGCTAGTAAAATGTAGGCAATTCAATCCAATGAGAGCAGCTGATAACCTAATGGTACGCAGGATAGGCTAGGTGGGAGAATCTATTAGGAATATTAGAGGGGTCTGTGTGGCGGTAAATTTTAGACGGCCACAGATGACCAGGGCCATTTTAGCCACCAAAGAGATATTTGCTTTGGGGAATACTAGTATCAGTGTGTTACCGTTGGGATATTTTCACAGACCGATGGAGAGAGGCAATGCAAATGGTGTTGATCCAATGGTCCCTTTGAATAATGGCTTTGAGGTTTTATCAACCCTCGAGGATCTTGATTGACATCAAAAGTTCCCATATTGTAGGTTGGAACCACCAACAGTGCCTAGGGAAGACGATTGTCTGGACAGGGGTTTTGTCCCTGAGACACTGATGGTGGAGATCCACCAGCCTCATCTGCTAAGGGACCCAATGGATGAAGTAATTATCCCAGAGACAGTAGAAGGTCCTCGGGAACCACAGGTGGCAGACATAGAGGTGCTCCCAACCAACAGAATAGATACAAATGATTCATCTATAACAACTAAGACTATAGGAGATGACTTAATGCAGCTTAGGGTCTCTAGCAACATACCGAATCTGCGTGTACATCTTGGAATATTGCAGGTTTAAGGAGGAATATGGTTGACCCATCTTGGAATGTATATATAGAGGTTAGTGATGTGATACTTCTACAGGAGACCTAGCTTTTAGAAATACCTCACAGAGTTGGTTTTAAAACATTTAAGGGCATATGTAGGTAGCCGTTTGGGATTCGCAAACGCCGAAACTCAGCGAATTTCGACGTTTGTGAATCGCAAATGGCGTTTTGATATGTAGGTGCCACTTAGCAAAATAAGGAATCGCAAAAATTGCGATTCCCTATTTTGCTTATAGCATTTAAGGAATCTCAATTGTGCGATTCCTTAAATGCTATGTAGGGTTGCCCTAAAAATTGCGATTTTTGCATAAGGAATCGCAAAATACCACCTACTTCAAGTAGATGGTGTTTTGCGAATTCCTTCAAAAATGCATTTTTTAAAACAATTCAAAGTGCCATGATGCACACAGACATGCCCTTAGGGCATGTATGTGTGCCACATGTACTTACAGGCACATTCCAGGGGTGCAACAGGTGTCCTTTGGACACCCTGGCACCCTTGGAATTGCGATTCTCAAATTGTGATTTTCTCATAGAAAATCGCAATTTGAGAATGTATCCCCATTCATTCATATGGGCCTCTTAGCCCATAGGAATGAATTGGACACTCATTCCTTAATTGCGATTCGCAATTTGCGAATCGCAATTAAGGAATGTTAGAGATTCGCAAAAAAAATTCAAATTTTTACCTACATTCCATTTTGCTATTCTCAAATAGCGATTCCTTAAAAATCGCTATTTGGGAATCGCAAAATGGAAATTACCTACATATGCCCCAATGTGTGGGGGTAAGTCCCTCAGTGAGAGGAAGACCGTCGGGGGGCTTGGTGATTTGGATTCGGGTATCCCTGCAGATTAACATTGATCCACTAAATGTACCGTCCCAAGATACATTGGGCCTGAAATTAGTCGCAAAGAATGGTGGGGTCTTATTTTTATTTAATATCTATAATAGACCTGGCCCTGCACATCGCGAGTCAGCAGTAATAAGCCAGCTAGACCTCCTCTTTGATACACTAGGATACAGACCAAATATCATAGTTGGAGGTGACTTTAACTGTAATTATGAACCTGTATCGGGATTTGGTAATTTGCTGGAGGGTGAAGACCTCGCGTATAATATCCCAGAGATAGAAAGTAAAAAAGAGGTAAAGTGTACAGTAGCGGCGACTCAACTATTAAGGCTTATAATGGCCCATAGTTAGAGAGCCTGAAATGGGCGCCTTCCCTCTGATAGGCCAAATGTCTATACGCTTAGCAGTAGTAATATAGACTATATTTTAGTGACATTGGGTTTCTGGAGCCATCTGGTTGATTTAAAAATAGATGCCAGAACTGAGAGTAACCATCGACCCTTGAGTTTGGTGGTATTATCAGAATTATTTTTTCCTTTCCAAACTGGTTCTAATGAGACCGGCACCAAGGATGATGAAATTATGTTAAGGAAAAATAATCGAGCTGTAAAATGGCCACATATTCTAGGGAATACCAATGCAATGGTTAGTATTTATTCCATTTTTGTAGATACCATTGCACCTTTTATAGAACATCCCACAGGCCAAATTAAGGTGACAGACCTGCATGGTACGCTGATAAATGCCTTAGGACCAGTACTAAGTAAAATACCCAAAGAAGGGATTGGAAGAGCATCAGACAAGGCTGACTTTGGTAATACCTGGTACAATGGGAATTGCCGAGTGGCCAAGACAGAGCTAATCCAGGCCATCAGGAGTGAAAATATAGATAGAATAGGGGCAAAAAGCCATAATTACAAACAGACCCTAGAAGATGCAAGGAGGTCATGGGATGAGGCGATTTGGTCAGACCAAATTTGTGCGGCTAAAGCCAAGGATCAGACAGGTTTTTGGAATTTGATGGCTAAAGGTAATAGGTGGGGAAGAACGCAAAGAGACCCATTCCTCGCTGAAAACACATGGGTAGATCATTTTTCTGGCCTCTATTCTGAATCCAATGGCAATGCCTTTGTGGTAACAAAAGACATGAAGAATACTGCAAAGGCAGCTAGACTGCACTTCACACTAAACGAAACGGTACTAATACTGGAGTCAGTTAAATCAGGCAAAGCACCAGGACCGGATAAAATCCCGGGTGATCTTTTAAAACATGATTTGAGTATTTGGGGACCCTATATTAACTGTCTCTGCAATGCAATAGCTGATTTTGAACCAATACCAAATTCGTGGAAGGGGGCGGAAATAGTCACAATTTTTAAAAAGGGAAATCGACATGATCCAGCTAATTATCGCCCCATTAGCTTGATCGACATCCCACAGAAACTATTTGCCAGGCATATATTATCTAGGCTAACTGCATGGACTGAAGAGGTTGACTTACTCTCAAAATACCAAGCTGGGTTCAGAAAGAAGACTAGCACTATTGATCAAGTCTTCAGATTTTTGTGTCTTTGCTGGAAATATATAACCCTAAGGAAAGGTAGTCTATATATTGCCTTTGTAGACTTGAAGGCTGCGTTCGATTTGGTACCCAGGAGCCGGCTTTTGGGTTGTCTGAAAGACCTAGGGGTGCCAATCGAACTGCTTGTCCAGATAATTAGGCTACATGAGGGAAACTATGCTAAAGTGAGATGAGGGCCGAGGGGTGAACTTACCAAGGAAATACCTGTGAGAAGGGGAGTACGTCAAGGTTGTGTACCTTGTACGTAAATGATATCCCCTGTTTCTTGGAAGGCTGTAAAAACGATTCCCCTATGCTGGCTGATGAAGTAATACCCGCATTACTTTTTACAGATGATACCATCTTAATCTCGCAAACTCCCAGCGGCCTCCAAAATCTGCTGAATTCCTTCCATTTGTACTGTACTAATAAGGGACTTGAAATAAATCCCAGCAAGACCAAATATATGGCTATTAATCCCCACAAATCTTTTTAAAAGAATCTAGAGTTAAATTGCCAAAGATTAGAATACGTACACAGTTTTAACTATTTAGGCATCATATTGGACACAAAATTGACCTGGAAGCCACAACTGGAAAAAATAGAATAGTATTGCTCCAAAATTGTACTCCCATTATAAAGCAGCATGGGGGGAGTACCTCTAAGGCTGTATCTTCTGCCATTGAGGTTTTTAAATTCAAGGCTCAGTCAGCTGCCTTGTATGGATCAGAAATATGGGGACCCTATTGTAAACGTAATTTTGAAATTGGAGAAAATAACTTTATCCGTAAATTATTGTCTCTACCTAATAGGACTCCGTTGATTCCGGTAACATTGGATTTGAATTTAAAATGTACTGATAATCTTGCTGTATTACGTCCCCTTTTATTTTGGGTAAGAATCTGGTCAACAGTGGAGCTGTACACAATAAAAATGGTTTACAGGAGATAATGAGTATTGGCCTTTTATGGTTTTATGGTTTTTATTGGCCATTCCATGGTTCCATCATGTGTCAACCTGGTTTGAAAAAATAGGGTTATCACACTACTGGGAGGAGCCCTCAGAGCTGACTATGGCATGTAGTAAGGTTGTTAAGTCATCTTTTTGGACCTATATTAGCAGTAAATTACTACCTGATTCCAGTCTAGGATCTCTAACCACGTTGCTTCTCTTGTTCAAAGAAATAGCCCAGTTTGAACCGTTTCTAGTTGAGGTACGCCCGCAAATTGCTAAATCTTTGTACCTGAAATTTAGATATGGGGTTCTACAAACAATAATAAATCCAAATGGGGCAGTAATCGCAATGATAAAGATTATGATAAATGTAAGTTTTGTAAAAATTTGGCAGAGGTCAAGGAAGATGATGCACATATACTTTTTTTTGTCCCTTATATGACACTCCAAGAAAAAGATGGATTAAACCCCTCTGCAACACTTTGAACTTAAGGCACAGTAGAGAGGCAGAGCGTCTATTAAGGACAGATACCAGGCAATTGGTGGTTTTTTGTGTATCTAGATTCCTGTGTAATGTGATGTTTATTAGAGCCAAAATTGGTTTGAAACTGTAATACTGCTACATGTAACTCTAGTAAACAATTGACATATTTTGTATTTATATTTTACATTTGCAAAGAACCCAGTGATGAATTTTTCAACCTCTTGGAATGGTGGAGCTATCGGATGTTATATATTTTAACAAATTGTAATTATGAGGAGTGCTATTGAAAGATTTTAGATAGTTTTTAATGTGATTACTTTTATTGTTTGAAATAATTTTATCATATTTATTGTATTTATAGATCAATTGGTTTTAATTCTATATTTAGGACGGACCATGAAAATTGTGATTTCTAACACCCAATCAATGTGACAAAACAGCTATCGATTAAGTGTATGATGGAAATGTTTACTTTTTTATGCACTTTTATGGTCTAAAAGACCTAAATAAAGTTATAATTGAATTGAATTGAATTGATTTGAATGATGTGAAAATAAGAAAGCTGTCTACTTTGGTGGATCATGTGGCTACTAACACTACCCTTGTATTAAGCAATATTAATGAAGAACTGTTGGCTATTCGTGCTATGGAGAATAAATGGCCTTGCTTTGGACATTCATCTTTCAAAAGAGGGCAGAGTCTGTCACGCACTAAGGGTCCAACAGTGCCGCACATACAAAATACAAATTTGACAATACCAATCTTATTAATAATTCTATTACTAACACAAGTAATATTTTCCATGAGGCAAACGTTCTTGAAGAGTGTGGTTTGAGGGAGACAACCAGCTCATAGTTTAGCGAGAATGAAAAAGGGATTACTAAGGTTGATGAATGGTTTGGTGATGTCTGTGGGAGCATACCACATAAAGTTCTCACCCCAATAACAATTTTCCATCTTTGTATAATCAGTCTCTTTCTTTTAAATTACATTTTAAAAAATAGTTTGCTTTAAGAGTGGTGTAAATTGTGGGTGTGAAAATAAGGTGCAGGTGACAGAAAAAAGGAAGAGAGGGGACATCAAATGTGAAAACATTCAAGGTGCATACCTATGAAATTATCAAGAGTGTGGAAGAAACAAGATACAAGAAGCTGAAGATTTTGGAAACTGGGTTGCAAACTGATTTAGTTCAAAAGTGTGACTTTTGATGACCTGTTAATCAGGGGGAAATTCGTTAGAGCAAACTATGACTATTTAATAGTAGGAATGATTTGCATTTGCAACAAAGTTGCTATCACTAATAGGACTGTGTTTTCCTTAAACTGGACAAACAAGGCCCAGACTCCAAGTTTAATTAAAAATGTGAACATGCTATCATTTCTTACTGTCTCCACATGTGACAAAATTTGCACTGAAACATTATTGAATGCAGTATGTTTTGTGATTTTGTTATTTCCTTTTGAATGGGATGTTGTTCTTTGTAAGCTGTAGAAGAAACTTTTCATCCCAAATGTTACAGTTCAACGTTCTGCCTGCTCAAAGCTTAGTGAGCCCATTAATTTCATAGGTCTTACATTGTTTTATGTGTACAGAGATTTGTACTGTCACATTTGATGACATTAGGGCATAAGGGGCTAGTTATTATTAACCTACGGGATTGTATTAGGTATTGTTCCATTTTATTCTGTATTGTGATTTGCTGAACCTATGTATCATTTTGCTCACTGCCTGTTGACTGCATGATTTTACAGTGCATTTTGTAGGGGTGGGCAAAAGATTCCACTCCACTGGCGAGTTTGCTGAATCTTCTCCAATCTGCAATCCGCTTGGGACAAGGAGTTCAGTGAAAACTCCGCCAACGCCGCGTTGGAGTGTTTTTTTTCTCACATGTGGCTCACCAACATTAAATTGATAAGTGAGAATTTGCGTCCCGTAGTGCAATTTCCTGCCACTAATAAGCCTCGTGGTGAGATTTTTCGACGCAGGCATTCCCGACATTTCGCATTGAGAAAGCTGGAGCAAGAACTGAAAATCTATGTGAGCAGGAGAAAGAAGCAGTACTGTCTGGCGTGCTGCGTGATGCAGTTTGCAAAGTCTTGCTGTCTTTTCTGTAACTTCATGAAATTCCACAGAGATCCTCCCACCTATACTATTTTGCTATAAAAGAGGCACATTTTGGTGGTGAGTCAGTCTGGCTTTCCCTTATTCTTAGAAAGCAGGTTCACACTGATTTATTGTATACTCTTGAACTAGAATAATTTAAAATTCCACTTGAGGGAGACCTCAAGTCTCATGCTGCATTTAATGCTAGCTGTTTCTGAGCCTTATTCTAATTACCTGAATATAATTTAATATACATTTTGCTTGATTTTGAGACAAACTATATTTTGCCTTCTGCCATGACTTTAAATCATGTAATAAACATTTAACGTTTCTAACTTACAGTCTGTCTCGTGAAAACGTATCTAATTGATTACGCAATGTGATTTGTTGGGAATCTTAATCTATTAAAGATGCAGATTTCCTCATACATTCTTCAGGACAACACCGCACCCATGTCTGTAGGCATTTTAAATTTAGATAATGTGACAGGATAGTGTCATCATAATTAATAAGAAAAGCTGGTTGTGTATATTGCAGTATGAAAGTCATGTCACATAGGTTCCAAGTTAAAGGCTATGCACACAAGGTTTCTGATGGTGCACAATATGTCCTCTCATATTGGCCCAAAGCCGATAAGGCCCAAACACGTAAGTGTGTGCATGTATGTCATATTGCACCTCCATCTCTACCCAGTAGAGCACCCAAAGACCCATCCCCATGGTCATTCAGCTATATTATTAATTGGCCTTCCCCACATAATGCTAGACTTCACTCTCAGAAATATTCCCTCTCCTTGGGTCTCACACCCTTACACCAGCTCCCATTCTTCATCACTCAGGAGATGAAGATTAATAGACTTATAATTAACTAGGTCGGCAGCACGAAATTTATCGGTAGCTTCACCAACCTGAAAGATCACTGGGGGTACAGGCTTGAACCTTGCCACCTCAGCTAGGAGATGGCAGTAGCCCTCTTGCAAGGAGTCCAGCTTCACAAAGTTCTTGGGTGGCTTGCCGGTGGCCAGGTAGCACTGGTACTCCTTGTCCACTTCAGCTGCCATGACCTCCTGCGATGGAAGGTGGCAAGACCCTGCCAGCACTGCCAGGCAGTATTGCACTTGGCAATCAAAGAGAATACATGGAAAATCACCTGTGCATAGGCCGATAAAGAACAGGTTGGGTAGCTCAGGGTGTATGAGGTGTTTGTAGAGTGGGGCAAGTGATACACCACCAGCCTGCAATCCTGTTTGATGCATGAGGAATGGGAAGCGGTAATTGTAACCCGTGCAGAAGATGAACGCGTCCGCTTGCTGCAGGGAGCCATCTTGGAAGTGGACAGAAATTGGGGAAAAACCCTGGACAGAAGGTGCTTGCCGAAGATTGGTGGGCAGAGGACACTCCAGGAGTGTTTTGCGGTGACTCAGGATCACTTGCTTGGCCACAGTGCAGATCTCCAGGGCAATATCAATACCAGAGGGTCCGGCGCCCAGGACAACTACGGTTTTGTCAGTGAACTGCTCGGGACAGCGGTAGGCATGGCTGTGAAGGATGAGACCTGGGAAGAGAATCACGCAGGATTAGTCAGGTATATGAACAAACAAGTACTAAATGCATCATATAATGCTGACAGATGATATTTACTTAAATTTTTTTACCTTTAACACCACAAAATGGCTAAAGTTGTTATATAACTCACTGCAGGGCAAAAGAGTCATGCAGAATAACATTTAATTGTGAATTGCAGAATGTGGCATACTTATAACTTCACAAAAGAGCAACGGGAAACAGATTTTCACTGATATGTGCACAGTTCAAGTTTTGCAAAAGGGCAACTGCAAACAGACTTTCACTAAAATGTGCAGACTCAAAGGGGCAGATTTACAAGCCCCTTGTGACACTTTTACGCCACCGTTGCTTCACTTTTGTGACGCACCATAGTCGTAAACAATGCGCCATATTGGAACACATTTACAACGTGATGAATCTAGGGAGATGCGTCACATTGTAAAGATCTGCGCTACATTATACCTGCATCAGGTATAACGTATGCAGTGTGGGCATTCCGACACAAAAAAAGCCTTGCATACCTGCATCACTTCTACGACCCCACTGCTTCAAAACCTTACGCTGCTTGAAGCAGGCATAAGGAGTGACACAGCATAATAGGAATAGCCATTCCTGCGCATTGCTGGAGTTGCGTCGTGCTTCCGACACAACTCCAGCAATGCGTTGCCTTTACACCTACAGATGCATCACGCATCTGTCAATCCTTGCACCACGGTGCGCTGCATTGTAAATGCGATGCATCCATGGTGGCGCAAGGTTTTTTTTGCATGACGCAAATGAACTGACACATATCTGCTAAAATGCAGAGATGTGTCAGTTCTTGTAAATCTGCCCCAAAGTATTGGCAGGTGAAATGTACTTAAATGTTAAAATCTGCACACTTCATCAAGGAGGATGGCTTACGCAACGTGAGGAGCTGCTGACCCACAACAAAAGTGGTGATCAGTTGGGTACAGTTTACCCCACACCCATGAGCACATGTGATACCATAGACTCTGACTTATGAAATCAGCAAGGACAGGGAAAAAGAAAGCTCTGGAGCCCTGGTGACATCGAAGACTCTGATCCCTCACAACAAGGACAGGAAACAAGGAAACACCAGAGAGACATCAGCTCAAGTCCACATTCTTTGACTTTCATGCCCGACATAAAATATGGTAATTCCCCACAAGATTGCTCATTTGTTAGCTTGGCGCTCACAAGGACCCAGACAAACTGCTGTCCTCCATAAATATGACTCTTATGGCAGCAATCAACACCCTTATCTAGCAATCAAGCTAACTAGAAATCCATATGGATATAGTTCAAACAATAGCTCTAGAAATTGTGACAACCTCGCCAAATTAGACAACATTGAAAAAGGGCTCAAGGTCAGGGAGTGCCATTGCACAGAAATTGTAGAGACATTAATGACACTCCCCAAAGTCCTGTCATCCATGATAAATGAGCTGTGGAACCTCACTTCCCCTGGCTAGGGAAACCTAAACAACGAGAATATAACACCAGATGCAAACTGGCAAGCATGCTTAGGAAATCACGCAGAATAACTAAAAGGGATCGGTTAAGAAAAGGACAAGAGGACTTGCCTCCCCCTCCACCGGTGTCAACTTCAACAAAACACACCCACAGGCAAAACAGACCCTGACTCTATAAGTTCAAACTTAATGAAAAAAGGCAAACCACATGATGACGCAATACAGAGGCAGCAAAAAGAAGAACCAGCAAAAGTGTCTTCAAAATTGGAATCAGCGAAAAAAATGTCTGGGGCAAAAAGTGTTATCAATGACACAGGAAACACCAAGTTCCGGTAAGCAAGGGATTACTACAAGTAAGTTGTCAGGACTCGAGAAAAAAAGATTTAAAAAACAACAGAAGTGTCAAGACTACACAAATCAATTGAAGCTGGGGACAACCCCGCTCGCTTCCGCAGACCTAATAGCAAAGCCAATTACGAATCAGGACGAGCCACAAACATGAAGTTATACCTGATTGTCACAAAGATGCATAAGTAAAGTAAACTTTTTGGAGAAGGGAATACAACGGGTACCGCCACTTTCACACACTAGCCTTAACATCAGGGGTAAACCCAATGGGGCCAAAGCTGGTCTGGAACCCAAACAACTTTTCACATGGGTAGGAAAAAGGAGACCGAGAGGCCCTGTACAGTCCCCAGGAAGAGGCAGCTAAGGGTGCTCCACAGACAACAACAGAAACTCGATTGAGAAGCACCGCCCGGAATCACCTAAGGAGAAACTCGATGTAGGAAAAATACACTCACAGACTGCGAGAGTAAAATACACGTAGGGCCATATCAACAAGGCAGCGTTAAAAAATTATCACCGATTTTGCAGCCATTTTCGGCCGAAAAGCGGCGATAACTTTAACGTCCTATTAGAAAGGACACGCTAACGCGTGAATCCATGCTTCTTCACACATTCCCTCAGCGCCCAGCTTTGCATCTCTAATGAGGTGCAAAGTGGGCGTTTCTCCCCAGGATAATGGGAGAAATGTCGCTAAGCGACATTTCCCCTATTATCAAGCATCACACAAAGCAGCATACGACAGGAGAAGTAGCGATAAAATCTGTTATCGCTACTTTCCTAAAGCCTGCTTTGAAACTGACTCAGCCATGATATCCTTTGGAAGGTGAATATCATGGCTAAGTATGTGTAGCCCTATCAGCAAGCTATGTCCTAAAGTTGTGCGATTATCGCTGGATTTCCAGCGATAATCACACAGTTAGGCAGCTTGCGTTCTGAATTTGATCACTGTGGAGATAAGCGTTGCTAATAGCACGCTATCTCTGCGATAAAATTCAGAGTTGGGTGGCGATAGTTATCCTAGTGCACTTAGCGATAATTATCGCTCCCTCTTGATGATATGCCCCCAAATTCCGCCCAGTAAAGCAATACATGTAAGACCATTTTTCAACCGTTATATAAATCAAAGGGTAGGCATGACTCACTCAACCAGGCAAACCTACTGAGGCTCTCTAAACATACACCTTCATTGACAGAAATAACAAGTGTAGAGATGGTCAGAGTACAATTTATTAAGTATGGGTGAAATTTGCGAATTCGCGCGAAATCGAATTTGCGATCCGCATAATCCGCAAATTTGTGCAAATTTGCGGATTTTTTTTGCGTGTTCGCAGGGTTTTTTGCGTATTTGCGGGCCGCTTGCAGCGCACCGACCACGAAGTTACCCATACGGTCATACATGGGCGCGGCCATCTTGGGCGCGTTGCGTATTTCTGTTTCCGGGCGCTATTGGCAAGTTCGCGTTGTGTGTGGCGCGCTATTACGAGTTCGCGTGTGTTTTTGCGTGCTCGCGGGGGAAATATCATGCAAACTTACCCACGCGTTCCTCAATGGGCGCGGCCATCTTGTTTTTCATTCATTGCTATGGTTCTGGGCATGGTTTTTCTATCCTCTTTCAATCTTTGCAATCCTTTGTTTCTTTGAACTTTTTTTGCTCTTTTTTGCTCATTATCTATCTCTCTATTTGTCTAGATCTATATTTTGTGTTTTTTTCAACTTTTTGTTACTTTAATAACTACTTTTTTTGTTTAGCTCTCTCTTTTATTATATTTCTTTCTTTCCCCCTATTCTTTTCTTCTTTCGCCCAGGACCATGGCAAAGGGAGCTGGGAACAGCAAGTGGAAGGGTCCCGCACCCCGTACCTGGCTCCCATGCGGGCGATTGAGGGGGGAGGATGTAGTGGCCAGGGAGGTTTTTACCACGGTGGAGGTGGCCGCTCTTATATTTTTTGTTCTGCGCCATCTCCCTAAGACCGTGGCAGCAGGGGGCAGGCCCGGTCAAGGGTATGGCCTCCGGGAGCGTCGCCAGCGGTGGAATAAGGTGTGCCGGGCCATGCGGAGGGAGTCGGGGGTCCGGCGCACCTATGACCAAGCGACGCACCGGTGGGCCGACGTCCTCGACCGGGAGCAGGATCTGCTCCACCTGCTAGGTGTGGAAAACCCTGGCCTTGGTGAGTAGGTATTTAATAACTACTTTGTATTCTTCTGCTCTGTGTTATATTTCTAATATATGTTTTTATCGAAGAGCAAGAATGCTGACTATTCGATTACATTGCAGGTAAAATAATGTTTAAATAGCTTCTGTGATTGCAGGTGCTCACCTCCTCAGTGGCGTTGCTACTATGTCTACTTGTTTGCAACTTTGTACTCATTTTGCCTGAATATGTATGAGTGTAGTTTTACAGAACTGCGTAATGCTAGAGAGAATAGAGACTCAAGTCTAGTCCTTCCTTTGTACTCCTGCTGCCACTAAGAAGAAGAGATAGTGATGGATTGATAGATTGAGTATATTATGACTTGTTATTAGTAGTAGGACATTTTTTAGTACTCTGCAATCATGATGACGGACTGTGTCTGTCACATCGTGTGCTGCTGAGTGCTGGCAGTCATAGTGGAACCTTTTTTGTTGTTGGTTTAGTTAGTGATTTACATAACTTTCCAAGTAGACGGTCTGCGAATCCAGGAATACTGTACAAGTATCCTCCTAGTTGACCAGATCAGATAGGTCAATACATGTAGTGCAATTGTTGCTAATTTGTTTCCCGAGATAATTTTAGATTGTGGTCAAAGAAATCAAATATTTCCAAAAAACAATCATCCATGTTTGTGTTTATTTCATGATCATCAGCACCTCCCAGGGGCAAGGCAGCAACATCCCAGACTCCGGCGGAACAGAGTGGGAAGAAACGGTCCTCTGCAGGCTCTTCTGCTGGCCCCAGTAAGTTGTTCTGTTGTTAATATAATTATACTTCCCTAACTTTTACAGCTCCTATTCATTCCAAACTGTATCCTAATTCTATTTTTTACAAAATAGTCTTTGATCTTCTTGTAGACGGTTTCTACTTTCTTATCCTGCCTCTCTACCATCACTCTCTGTGCTACTACTATTTACTATTATTTATGAGTCGGTCTGTGTAGGTAGCTAAGCTTGCCCAGTTGGCAAACGGTGTTAAACAAAACTCTGATCCAGCAAAAGCTCTAGAGGCACTCAGTGCAGTCCTCTGGGTTGGTTGCCCTTGCTGTCTATTCCACTCTTCCTAATGTTAGTGCTTTGACAATTTCCAGCACCAAAATGTCAATGTCCACCAAGAATAAGCTAGTAGTTGGCTTTTTGATTTGATAGTAGCACATACCATACCGCTAGTGTTTCAGGGACTATTCTACACATACAGAAGTAGGGACAAGAGAAATAGGACATTGTTGATGATAGGTGCAGTTCGACTTTCCACATACCTCAGTCAGAAGTAACTGTGCGGGACTCGGGAGCCCTCACCTTGTTGGAACTTCAAGTCCTCCTGGTGGTGGTGAGGAGTAGTTGGTTCTGTCTGTAATTATAAAAATGTTGCACGTTAAAGAGCAAGCATTCAACAGTTGTGCCAAAAAGAGTTGCATGTTATGGCTAAGCATATTAGTTAACACCCTCCCCAAAACCGTGACTTCTTTTCAGTCCCAATAATAAAAAATTGTTTAACATTTTCTCTTCCATTACGAGAAGAAGTAGGGGGTGGTGTATGGCATCTAAAAATATGACATGTTTTTCTAGGCGTCACAACATCGGATGCAGCACTTGCCACCACCAGTGCCGGGGCCAGCAGCGTGGAGGGGTCCACTCAAGCGGCGGATGCGGCGGCGCCACCAGGAGGAGCTGAGGGGGATGGCTCAGCAGCGGCGGACGGTGGTAAGTTATTATTATACTCCTTACTTATTGACATTCTAGAGTAGGCTCGCAAAGGAGTGTATGATGTACTGTACAGTAGACAGTACACTACTACAAGTACACTGTACTGTTAAAAACAGTTACTGATTTAGAACAAAAAAATTTTAGCCAATCACGGAGAAGACAGTCACCCTTTACTTAGCAATAGCATTAGCGGTTGCAGTTCTCGAGTAAGCAATGGCCCCCTCTATTTGACTTAAAATCAGCTGGGAAACTTTTATCATGAAGCCAAGTCATATCAGATGAACTTGAGGGATGTGATGAATGAAAAGGGAAAGAACTTAGGGTCAATGGAAGGACGACCGAGTCGTAACATATATGACTAAAGAATGATACGTGTTTTTGAATGCAGGCAGAGGTGGCTGATAGGAAGGAATCAGATGCATGGCTGCTTGAAGCAAGGATGGTTGGAGGAGAAAGAAAAAATGACTGCCTGTGTGGGCCAATCAGAAAATTCATGTGTGGTGTGCATTGCAATATATCATTTTGGTGAAACTCAAATGCAAGTCAAGACGGTGGTTCACCAAATAAAATGAAAAGGGTGTTATTTGGTTGTTGAGAAAAAGTAAAGTTGTTACAGTTGAGACATTAAGAAGAATGATAGACGTTTACTTTGGAAGCCTGGATGGCATCTTCTTCCTCATACATAGCAGAGGTGTATGTAGAGCAGACGCTCAGTGCATGAAGAGTGTTACTTTGTTCGAACAGCATGTCCGTGCCAGAGTAGCACAGCAGAGGAAATCCAAATACTACAAGTTGTGATTGTTCAGAAACTCTCCCTTGCCTAAAGTAACAGTACAGTAGTTTTCTTTGCAAGCACAGCATATATTGTGTATGTATTGGACAATTATATCAAGTCAAGTCCCTTCCTCTGGCAATTATGGTTACCACACTCACTCCCTATGTTTATAATTTTCTTTCTGCTGTGTTAATCATGGGTGGACTATCGCTGTTGTTCACTCAATCTATCACAACAAAGCACCTAAAGTCATCCATCATATAAGCAAAGAGATCATGCGATCGGCTGGATACATGATCGGAAATGAATAATCTTCATTTTCCTTTTGTAGTACTGAAGGCCCAGGGGGGGGGCAGTGTGAAATATAAATTACATTGAGCAGTAGCCTTTGATGTAACCGAGTATGGCCAGTGCCACCCCGATACAAAAGTAAGAGCTTCCCTATCCCCACCTGCATGTACTGCTTAAAATAATGTATGCAAGTCTGCGTCATCATGGCTTGTGTCTCTTTTTCTTGGGTGCAAGCTGACTGAGCAGGCATTATGCCGGATACCACAAGTTCACGTACAAGTAATTTCTTTCGCAAAACTAGAGAAAAAAAGAAGAATACTGGTGTACTTTCTGACTCTCTGACTATGTATTGAGTCCATAGTGCTGCCTGGTAGTAGAATTCCTGAAACTCCCACTGTTACAGGCCTACAAAGACGGCGGAAAGATACATGCCAAAATATTATACTGTGCTTGCAAATTGCTAGTGTTACTGTGAGACAACTTTCTGTTGAATTAGTTTGTGTTATTGTTAAAGAGTATTGGTTACATTATTTTTCTTTCTTTCTTCATATAGATGCTCCCAAAAAGCTCACCAGAAGGGAGATGGCTGTCGGGGCCAGGGCCCGGAAGCTGGAGGCCATTCGGGTGTAATATTGCTGGCTGTGGGCTCGGGAACAGGAGGAGGGGCGTCAACAACCTCCTCCAGCACTGCCCCCGTGTCCACCAGCCAGCAGCCTCCAGCACGGCGCCATGCTCTGACAGCCCCCTGCCGCCGCTCAGCTGCAAGAACACCAGCAGCTGGCCCCCCCAGAGCCTGGAAGGCTCGCATGTGCCACCTAAGCCCAAGAGTGGACTACCTGGAGCGGAAGGTGGACAACCTTGAAAAACAGCAAGGAGCGGCGGGACCGCTTGTCCAGACACCGCCGGAAGTGACTGTGTCCCTTGCCCCTTTTTTAAAGACTGTTGGGGGGGGTGGGACTCTGGAGTTGGGGATTATTTGGGACTAGTGGACTATTTGAAATGGACAATTGTTTGGGTTAGGGAGGAGTGGGACAAGTTTATTTTTGTTAGGGGAAATATATCATTATTCATTTTACATACTTCAATATAGTGTATGTGTTGATCTTATTTTGTGGGGTGGTGGGCGGGGGTTACAGCACTAATTGGTTTCCTCAAACTTACCAGCATGATTTATCTAAAATGTCCAAAAATGTTCAAAAGTGCCACTAACTGAGTCAGTGAATTCAATTGGCCTACTATGACTTTACTAGTACTACTGTCAATCTCTCCTCTGAGTCCTAGCCCATTATTCTACATCCCCAAAATGCTTATCTAACCTGTGATTCATGTTTGAGAATAGAGCTAGGCACAGCGCTGGCTGCATAGCAAATGGCGATTACGCCATCCCGGACCGAAATTCCGTTGTTGTGGTGTTAGTAGGAGTGGTACCACACTAGCAGTAGCAGCATATGAAAAACAAAGTAAAAAACATGAGACATTGAGTGGCCTGAGAGGAGTATTAGGAGGAACAGTAGCCTAAGCAATGCTGAAGATAAGTATGGGGAAAAAAGAATTGCATGGATGATTATGGCTACAACAAGAACAGTGACACAGAAACGTAACAACAAGTCTTCTTGACGTGTAGGAGGATGATGTTGACGATGGATCTAATCAATGGTGGGCCTGAAATTCAGAATTTATTTTAAAATACTCATTGTTGTTTTTTTAACCAGCATTACAATACCCTAGGATTCATCTAGCTGCCTTAAAATTGTTTGAGGAGGTTGCTTGCACCTTATCCTCCCCAGCAAGTGTGTGGAATTATTGTTGTAATTTACTCACACCTCAATGAAAACCACACAGCCCGGGGGAAGAGGGTTAAGGTTTGAAACTTGGATAGGAATGGGGTTTGTGGGGAAAGTTTTGTGGAGAGAGGAAAAAAAACACAGCATGGACAAACAACAAATGAAGATAAACAAATCTTTGGCTACGAAGCTATCCATAAATCTTTTAAGGGACATAAAGGAAGTGCATGCACTACTGCATGCATGAAGTTGTTTGCTAAATGGATAAGTTACTGAAAAGTAAATAGTACTTTCTACAATGTACTAACTATGAAGAAACAATGTGACAGTACAGGGCTGCAGTAATTACACAATTTCACTTGCCTATCTGCCCTCAGATAGAAGAATCACTTAGTACATTAAATTAGTTTAAAAAATAGCAAAGAATGGGCGTGGCTACGATGGCGGCCTGAACGGATGTGCTTTGTGTGGCTCCCCAGCCCTGTACCCCATAGCACATCGTAAGTTGCTGCAATTCCCCCAAAAACTGCTCGTGCTTTCATTGCTGGGTTGTACCCCATTGCGACACGCTCATGGCCGCGTTTCAGCTAAGCGGCGAATACCTACACCCCACTGCGACCACCGCCTGGGAGTTCAGCGCTATGGCGGCGCGAAGCTGAAGCTACCCGGCGGAGCCTGCGACGGAGGAGCAGGCCGCGGACCTGCGACACTGACCTGCCAGAGGCGGTGAGAGGTGGCCGAACCCCTGCGGTGGTGGGGCGATCGGCGCTGGGCGATCTGTGAATCCGGGGACCGCGCGTGGCTCCAGCGGGTCCCCGCTACTTTAGGCCCCGGCTTCGGGCCTGGACTGAGTGCGGACGAGACCCCTTCCTGCGGAGGCGGGTCTGAGCGGAGCTGCCGCACCTCATCTCTCGAGCGCCCACGGCCCACTAACTGCTCCGACCCTTCTATCTGTGGCTGCGCACCAACGAAGGAGTCTGTTCCAGGGCCGGAAAGCCGCCCGCCGCTGCCGGCTCTCCCGCTGGGTCGGCGCCATAATCGAGGCCCCGGCGCCGGGCCTGATTCTGCGGCGGCGGGCCACAGCAGACCGAGAGGTTCCAGGCGACTCCTGCAAGCACTGACAGGCCTGCCTGGGCGGCGTTTGCGCCCGAGGTCTCCCACGCCACCTTACATGCCCACCACCTCCAGCTTGCATCGAACTTGGAGCCACGTGTGCCCGTTGCTGGGGTTCGCGCCTACTGAGATCCTGCTCTGCCATTGATGCCCCCTGGCTCTGATCGGCGAGGATACACCCACGTGCGCCCCGGCGCTGCCCTGCCCGGCCGCGACGCATAAGGTGGTGGCGTCTACCCTCGGGGGCTTTGGATGGCCCGACTGTGACCCTGAGAGCGACGCGAGGTGAGCGGTCGACCTGCTACCAGACTCCCCGGCTTTGGGCCTGCTTATAAGCGACTGGGGGGGACTGGCGTCCTTGGCGCCCGTGGGTGCTGCATTGCGCTGAGCATCCCCGCTGACGGTGCCCCCCGCCTCCGGACAGACATATGTGCCCCACCATCCGAGGACTGGCACTACCCACTCTGGTCCTGCTGTGCTAGCGGCGGGGGCCCGGCCCTGACGCCCGAGGAAGCCTGCACGTCTCCTCCAGAACGCCAACCCCGGGTGCCCTGCAAGAACTCCCCCACGGACATCACACCAGACCTCGACCTACTACCTGAAGACTTCTAGGCACCCCGCTAACGGAGAGCTGCTACCCACCCCCAGCGCTTTCCATACGACGGCACTGGAGGACCCGCCGGACCCGACAGACTCTGCACCTCATATCGACGGAGCGCCATCTACGTCCCTATTGCTCTCTCGGACCGGATCTCCGGGGGCCCCTGCTTCGACGACATGGCTCACTCCAGTCGCAAAGGGACTCGGAGCATCGTGGATCTTCTACACAAAAACGCACCGAAAGGGGAAAAGGCCCAGTCAGGGGTGTCCCCGAAGCCTCCGGCAAGCCCCCAGGGACAAGAGGATGAAACCGCCCCCATCACCAAGGCCTTCCTAGCCTCCCTCTTCAACACTCTGAGGGAGGACTTTTAAACCCTGAAACAGGAACTGGCAGGGGAACAGCGGGAACTACGTCGAGACCTGGACAGCCTGGGCGAGCGAGTAGCGTCGGTGGAGGAGGCTGACCAGTCCCGCAGCATGGAGGTGTAGAGGCTGCAGCAGGAGATTCTTCGGCTTCATGACCAACAAGTGGACTTACAAGCGCACTCAGAAGACCTTGAGAACCGTTCCCGGCGGAACAACATACGGGTCCGTGGAGTCCCGTTGAAATCTGAGAAGAACAATCTGGTTGAGTATTTGCAAGATCTGTTCCGGGAGATCCTAGGTGAGGCTAAGGAATTTGTGATACGCATCGACAGAGCACATAGAGTTGGCCTGGCGCGAAGAGCGCCAGCTCCACCACCGGACATATTGGCCTTCCTCCCGGACTTTCCCCTAAAAGAACGCATTCTACGAGAGGCCCGAAGGAAACAGCCTATCCTTTTCCGGGACGAACCCGTAGCTCTTTTCCAAGACCTCTCTGCCATTACTCTGCAGAAACGTAAATCCTTCCGGATAGCAACGAACTTTTTGAGAGACAATGGTATACCCTCCTCCTGGGGTCACCCGTTTCGCCTGATCTTTAAATGGAAAGGCTCGCTTCATCAACTCAAGTCCCTCCGCGACACTTGTGCTCTACTGAACATTGAAATGCCGGAAGGGCCCGGATCTAGAGACACATCCCCAAACAGATCGCAAGATGACCCCTCACGGCGAACAGGAGACGGCTGGCAGACAGTGCGACGGAGGGGATCCCCGAGATCCGTCCCAAAACCGGACCCGGCCACAGTCGCTCTAGAACGAGAGGCAGCTGTGCAAGAAGTGGCGGACAACACTGCAACCGATCTGTAAGGCAATGATATCCTGGGGGTTTTCTTTCACATTGTAATTACTTGGGACAACGGGTCGGGGGGCCGCCAATTCGGCCGCTACCATGGTACCCTTTCCACTGACTTTCTACGGACCTGTGTCATACACGAATAGGCCCGAGACTATGAATAGTTCTAGTTTTGGGGTTTGTTCTGGGGAGGTTGGGGGGGTGGACGAGGGGGTGGAGGGGGGCTATGTTGGGACTGGGGAGGTTCACTCTGTTGGGGTTGGGGAGGTTCCTCGGGGATGGTTGGGAAGGGGGGACGGGGGGGGAACAGTGTTGCAGGTAGGGCGGGGAGGGGAATGAGGGCGGGGACCAGTATGCCAAGGGACTTCTACAGGTTTCAGGTGTTAACTATAGCTTACTGTACGCAACAGCGACCTACGCTGCTGAACTCAGATATCTTGGTATTCTCCCATGATGACTGATACACTCAAGATATTGTCTCTCAATGTAAAAGGCCTCAATAATCCGATCAAAAGAAGGGCTGTCATCTCCTATCTGGAGCACTCAGAGGCTGACATCTGCTTATTGCAGGAAACCCACCTCCTAACTAAAGATTGGCACAGGATGCACTCCCGGGCGTTTCCTCAGCAATACTTCTCTTCTCTTCCATCTAAGAAAGCAGGGGTGGCCATTCTCGTGTCCCGGCGTTTCCGTGGCCGGGTGTGGGCCAAAGTAGGTGAAATTAAAGGACGCCTCCTGGCCTACACCTTCCTTGTAGGGAATAGAACACTGACGGTCAGCTCCATCTACGCTCCCAACACAGCTCAGGAACCATTCCTGAAAACTGCACTCTCCTAAACACTACAGTCACCTCACTCTCAGCTGCTCATTGGGGGGGGACCTCAATTTAGTCATGGACACGAATAAGGATAGGTCTGGGCACCGCTATGGGGACACTGGCGCGCTATCAGAGGCGGGCGGGTCCTGGCTGCAGGAGAGGGGTCTTCTAGATCTCTGGAGGACGGCGCACCCCAACACAGCACGCTTCACCTTCTATTCCCATGTACACCACACATACGCACGCCTAGATCACTTCTTGGGCTCTTCAGAACTGGTTCCTCACGTCACTGAGGTTTCCATTGTCCCAGCGGCCCTCTCAGACCATGATGCGGTGGAACTGACACTCAGCATGCCCAAGACACCACGCACCCCTGGTTCATGGAGGCTCAACGAACCCCTTTTGCAGAGGCCGGCTGTTATTAAACAAATTCATAAATGCATTTAGGACTACCTTGCCACTAATGATACCTCCGCTGTATCGGTGTTGACCCTTTGGGGAGCCTTAAAAGCCGTAATCAGGGGGGAACTGATCGCCATCGCGGCCGCTGACGCCAAGATCCGCAAAGACAAGAGGGCTGACCTCACAGCACAAGTAGCTGAACTAGAAAGGGTTCACAGTCGCACCTGCGCTCCGAGGATTTGGCGTCAGCTGAAAGCCGCTAGGGCTCAACTGGCCAGCCTCGATACTGACAGAGCGGAATTTGCCGCCCTTCGTCTCCGCCATACGTACTACGTAGGAGGCAACCGCACCGGGCGCCTTCTGGCCAGCGCCCTAAAAGCCAAGACTCAGCGCTCAAAAATCACCACTCTCCTGGATGACTCCGGTGAGACCCTTACCGGAGACGCGCAGGTCGCTGCCGCCTTCCGCTCCTTTTACGCCACCCTGTATAGCGAGGATAAAGTATCGCCAGCTGCCGTCGACGCGTATTTGCAATCGGCGGAAATCACACCGCTGTGTCCAGCGAACGCAGAGGCCTTGGATGCTCCTATCCGCCCTGACGAAGTCCTAGACGCCATCTCACGCCTCCGCCCGCTCAAATCGCCAGGACCTGATGGCTTTTCATCAGGCTTCTACAAACTCTTCGGCCAGGTACTAGCTCCAATACTTGCGAGGTTGTTTAATTCTTTCGAGGGCCCGAGCTCCATACCACCGGACATGCTGGCGGCTGACATAGTGGTGCTGCCCAAGCCGGGCAAACCCCCGACACATTGTTCTGCGTTCCGCCCCATCTCCCTACTTAATTTAGATTTGAAACTATTCACGGGGGTATTAGCGGCCCGTTTGGGCCCTTGCCTACCGGGTATCCTCGAACCGGATCAATCGGGCTTTGTCCCAAACCGCCAATGCAGCGATAATACTAAACGGCTACTGCACCTCGTGTATAAAACTCACTTTCAAAACTCGGACTCGGTGCTGCTGGCTATCGATGCGGAGAAGGCATTCAACCGAGTCGATTGGACCTACTTGCAGAAGGTCCTGCAACGGTACCAGCTGGGCGACCGCTTTCAACCCTGGATTTCAAGCTGCTACCACCACCCTATGGCCCGGGTCAGATTGGGCGGCCTTAAATCCGACCCCTTCGAGATACAACGAGGCACGCGTCAGGGGTGCCCTCTTTCGCCCCTTCTGTTCGCCTTGTACGTGGAACCCCTGGCGCAGAAAATCCGAGACAATCCTCGCATTAGCGGAGTCTCCTTCGGCCATGAACCTCACATAGTGGGGCTTTATGCCGATGATATCATCGCTGCCCTAGACCAACCGTCCCGCTCTATACCTGCTTTCCTGGAGGAACTGGAGAGCTTTGGAACGGTGTCGGGCTTCAAAATCAACCGGGGGAAATCCCTGATTTTACCCCTGGGCAGCAATGCCCACCCTCACACCCCAACGCCTGACTTTGGTTGCGACTTACAAACTTCTACGCAGCTCCCATACCTGGGGATCACTCTTACTTCCTCCACAGACTCTATGGTGACCCTTAACTATAAAACACTTGCTTCCCAAATCCGAACCGACCTCACGCGATGGTGAAACAACCCCTCTCCTTGCTAAGCCGCATAGCAGCAGTAAAAATGTCAGCCTTACCTAAGATCTTGTATATCTTCCAGACCCTCCCAGTACTGCCGCCGCCGGGCGTGCTTGCTGATCTTCAAACCGCTCTCCATCAGTTCATCTGGGAAAAGAAACGCGCAAGGCTGCATAAGCAGGTGGCGCACAGAGGTGTTGATGAGGGGGGCCTCGGGATCCCTAATCTCCAGCAATGTTTTCAAGCCTCACAACTCCGCTACTTGGTGGAGTGGTACAGACCTGAGTCCGTAAAGAGATGGCTATTGCAGGATAGGGCGATGGCTCAGACATCACTGTGGAAGATCCCATTCCTTGCCCGCCAGCATAGACCACGATACCTCCTCCGCTCCCCCATCACACGCACCATCATGAAGACCTGGGACATGGTGGCGGTCAAGAGAGGCCTGACGACTTTCCCCTCCCCGCTCACTCCGCTCTTCGACAATCCGGAATTTCCGCCGGGCACTGATCCTCGTGCCTTTCCACAATGGCGTGGTACGGACTGCCGTTCGGCCGGCCATCTCTTTGACTTGGAGGGTTTTTTCCCCCTCGCCGATATCACGCGAGGCTACGGAGTAACCAAACCCCACATGTTCCAATACTTCCAACTCCGCCACTGGCTCTTGAACCCGGATTGTGCTCCCCTAGTTGCTCGGCAAATGACACCATTCGAGAAATGGCTGGTGACGAAAGACTCGGATAGGCACCTTATTTCAGACCTTTACAAGATGTTATCCCCCGTGGCTGGCCCAGGTAAGACAGCGGGACAGAAACGCTGGGAATCAGAACTCGGCAGGACATTATCACCCAAGGAGTGGGGGTCTGTACACTACAGAGCTGCACACACCACTCGTAATACTAGTGCCAGGGAATCGGCGGTGAAACTGGCCATCTACTGGCATCTTACCCCGGCAAGACTCAATCAAAGCAATCCTCTTCGAAGCGCGCTGTGTTGGAGGGGCTGCGGTGAAAAGGGCACTCTGACCCACCTTCTGTGGGACTGCCGCGCTCTGCAAGGGTACTGGAAAGCGGTTTTAGATGATATCGACTCCACATTTGAAACTGAAATCCCGCGCTTTCCTGCATACACAATCCTAGGGTTGCCCAACGCACTCACATTTCCCCTGAGGTCTCCTCGTGGAAAACAGATGGGCATTGCCGTGCAGGCTGCGTCACACCACGTCCTGTCACTCTGGGGATCCACCACCATACCCACCCACACTGGCTGGCTGCATAAACTGTGGTTCACGTTGGGCATGGAACGTATCCAGGCCACGCTCACACACACGGCTGGCTCATTTCAGAAGGTCTGGCAACCGCTCCTGTCCCTCTTGTCCAGAGAATTTCACAAAATCACATGCCCGAACTATCTCCGCATTCTGCGGCTCACGGAACCACCACGAGATCCCCACGAACTTGAACACCTTGACACACACCACTCTGAACGTGCTATGACAGAGGCTCCGGACGAATGGCATACTGGTCGGGGCGGGGGGAGGGGGGCAATGTTGGATAAAGGGTGGGGGGCTGTGTTCTTCTTATTGTTCTGTTCGGTTGACTCTCTTACATGGCGCTTTCACCAAAGTGTCGGCAGAGCATTTCTATGTGGGCATGGTTTATCTGCTTCCTTGAAGACTCTTAGAGAAGACGTGCCTGTCTGTCTGTCTCGCTATATATGCCTACTGCATACCTACTGTTTTGCATTGCCTGTCATTCTTGCCCTTAAAGCCAATAAAACAAATTTGAAATTAAAAAATAGCAAAGAAAAAAGTATACAATGGCTGGAGGGATGAATTGAAGCAGAGAGCAAACAAATGCACAGAGTCACACTCATAGAAGTTCACAGCAATAACATTACTTAAAAGATAAGTAGAAATTAAGATGGATACTGTAACTATTTGTTGTTGTAGTTGTCCTGTTGAATTTGGGAAGTTGCATGCATCCAGCCATTCCTCTTTTTCGCGGTACTCCTCCATTCCATCTGACGCTCCGTCGATCAATGTTGGGGACCATAAGACACCTTGTCCACTGCCTGCCTGGCGGATGCTGAATTGCGGCTCACTAATGGTAAGCCTGAGTTCATTTTTTTCCCATTGCACAGGGTAAAATCCGGCCTGTAATTGTTGATGGAAAAGCAGGAAGTGATATTAAAACACCACGGATAAAAAAATATAAGGTATGCTGTGTAGTGCAAAAATAACACTTTCAGTTTCAGAGTCGACAGCATTACAATACATACCAGCATAATTTCGAAGGTGCATACTCTGAGTCTCCTTTTCAAGGATAAATAAGTGTGGGCGAAATTTGCGGATCTTTCCCCTCAAGCTAGGTGTAAAGTGTAAACTGCGATTTTAGAACAAAATTAGACCTTCCCAGCAGTGCCCTCAGACCCCTCAACCCACCCCCCAAAAAGTAGAACACGCCCAAACAGGCCAAAAGCAAAAATGGAAAATGCCACACTTTAAAAATCTAAAGAGGCCTACCTGAAAATCGCTCCAAACGCGCTCTGCAGCTAGGCCCTAACCCCCCTTTTCCACCATGGATTTTCTTCAAACCACTTGCAATCAAAATTAGACCTTCCCAGCAGTGCTCACAGACCCCCCAACCCAGCCCCAATAACCTAGAACCCCCCCAAACAGCCCCCCAAAAACACGCAAGTGAGCTAAAAAGGAAAAACTTTTACACCATGGATTTTCTCCAAACCACTTGCATCCGATATTAGACCTTCCCAGCATTGCCCCCAGACCCCTCAACCCACCCGCAAAAAAGTAGAACACCCCCAAACAGACCAAAAGCAAAAATGGAAAATGTCACACTTAGAAAATTTGAGGCCTACCTCAAAATCACTCCAAACGCGCTCTGCAGCTAGGCCCTAACTCCCCTTTTCCACCATGGATTTTCTTCAAACCACTTGCAATCAAAATGAGACCTTCCCAGCAGTGCTCCCAGGCCCCCCAACCCACCCCCAAAAACCTAGAACCCCCCAAACAGCCACCCAAAAACACGCAAGTGAGCTAAAAAGAAAAAACTTTTTCGCCATGGATTTTCTCCAAACCACTTGCATCCGATATTAGACCTTCCCAGCATTGCTCCCAGACCCCTCAACCCACCCGCAAAAATATAGAACACCCCCAAATAGGCCAAAAGCAAAAATGGAAAATGCCACACTTAGAAAATTTGAGGCCTACCTCAAAATCACTCCAAACGCGCTCTGCAGCTAGGCCCTAACTCCCCTTTTCCACCATGGATTTTCTTCAAACCACTTGCAATCAAAATGAGACCTTCCCAGCAGTGCTCCCAGACCCCCCAACCCACCCCCAAAAACCTAGAACACCCCAAACAGCCACCCAAAAACACGCAAGTGAGCTAAAAAGAAAAAACTATTTCGCCATGGATTTTCTCCAAACCACTTGCATCCGATATTAGACCTTCCCAGCATTGCTCCCAGACCCCTCAACCCACCCGCAAAAATATAGAACACCCCCAAATAGGCCAAAAGCAAAAATGGAAAATGCCACACTTAGAAAATTTGAGGCCTACCTCAAAATCACTCCAAACGCGCTCTGCAGCTAGGCCCTAACTCCCCTTTTCCACCCCGGATTTTCTTCAAACCACTTGCAATCAACATTAGACATTCCACAGCAGTGCTCCCAGACCCCCCAACCCACCCCCAAAAACCTAGAACCCCCCAAACAGCCCCCCAAAAATATGCAAGTGAGCTAAATAAAAACTTTTTCACCATGGATTTTCTCCAAACCACTTGCATCCAATATTAGACCTTCCCAGCTGTGCTCCAAGACCCCCCGACCCACCCCAACAAATCTAGAACACCCCGAAACAGCCCCCCAAAAACTTGCAATACTGGTATATCCAAAACATGGCAAATTGCGCTGTTCACAAAAAATTGTTGTTTTCAGCACTTCCACTACTTTGATCCTCTTGAAACTTACCTGGACACTTGTTCCAGCGATTCCCTAGAATCTCAGCAAGGCAGAACAAAATTGAACCACTGCGCTCTTTGAAGAAGAAGAAGAAGAAGAAGAAGAAGAAGAAGAAGGTCTACGACTAGTTTTCACTTTTTACCCAAACACACGCGCCCGCAAAACACCAAAAAAGGCATAAATTCTGCCAATTCTGGACCAAAGAACGCCAACCCCCCCTAAAACCTTGCCAGCATCATTATGAACGAGCCTGCATCGGGCCCTGAGCCCTAGACTCAGCGGGAACCCTACCAACTTAAACCCAAAAACCCTAGTAAATCGCACTGAACCCTAAACCCTAGATATGCTTTGTCTGTCTGTGTCAAAGAGCCTAGGTATGCATACCTAGGTATGCTAGGCATACCTTGGTATGCCTAGGTATGCATACAATTAGATATGCTTTGTCTGTCTGACAAAGAGCCTAGGTATGCTACGTCAGGTTGCTTCACTCAGTGGTGCCTGCCTTGACCGCCTGCATGGCCCTGCCGCAAGCATGGGCCAAAAATCTGTTCCGCTCAAGAATTTGCAAATTTTCGGTAATTTCGCGAGATTCGCGAAAAAACGAAAAACAGCAAATTTCGCAAACATAACGGATGTTTGGCCCAAGCTTGAGGCAGGGCCATGCAGACGGTCAAGGCAGGCACCACTGAGTGAAGCAATCTGACGTAGCATACCTAGGCTCTTTGTCAGACAGACAAAGCATATCTAATTGTATGCAGAAAGCCACATAGCCCCAATTTTACATGAACTGCTGTCTGGAGTGGAGTGGACTCTGCCTGGCATAACAACAAAAGTACACTGCCTCGCCCTCGACCACTACATACCACGAATAGACAGACATGTAGTTCTGCTGTAGTAGTTGTTGTAGACTGGTTTACCTGTTTGTCACTCACTAATTGGCCATAGTTCTTCCGTAAACCGACGCTGATGATCCATCCATCCCAGTGAGTGACTGTAAAGAAAAATGATATATTATTTAATCAATCATCATGGTATATTGGCAAGTGAGTCCACTCCAAGGACATTTTGCATATTGGAAAATGCAACATAGTGGCCCCTGAAGTTGAAGTACAATTTGAATTAAACAAGGTAAAAAAAACAGAGTAGTAGACATGAGTTACAATTACTGGGTAAAAGATTAAATAATAACTAAGGGTTACAATTGAAGGGTTGACCCAAAGGTACTGGGACCTGGGTATCGATTAGTACATAGATAGGGGTCCCAGACTATGTAGAATTTACGTGCACAAAAACTTTTTCTTTAACTTTTGATACATATCACTCGTACCATAGTTTTAAGACGGATGTTGTTTATTCACATCCTCTTACTCATACATCTTATGTACAAAACATAGTCAATATTCACATATGTGCCCATAGAATAGAAGAATGGCGAAAAAGAAGGGTTTGTGTTGTGAAGGGAGGTTTGGTGCAGATAAGGGTAGTGGACAGACCATTTAGAAAAATAACATGTGATATAACAGTATTCAATATGTTTAAATCACAAGGGTGATAAAGTCAGTCACCCCATACATTGATGAACATCAGTTCGTTCCTATCCCATATAAAATGTTACACAATAATTAATCCATTGTTGTAAAATTGGGTTCACAACACAAACCCTCCTTTTTCCCCATTCTTCTATTCTATGGGCACATATGTGAATATTGACTATGTTTTGTACATAAGATGTATGAGTAAGAGGATGTGAATAAACAACATCCGTCTTAAAACTATGGTACGAGTGATATGTATCAAAAGTTAAAGAAAAAGTTTTTGTGCACGTAAATTCTACATAGTCTGGGACCCCTATCTATGTACTAAATAATAACTAAGACAAGACATATGATTCATTTAATGCACACAAAACAAACAGCAATTGGTTTTATCAGAGCCAGACAGCCATTGCTGTCCACTGCATGCCATCTTCTCATTGTTCATTACCTGTTCTACTTTTTGTCCGCATCTTCTTCGGAAAGTGAGGGCCCACAGGGCAGCCTCTCCTGTCAATTTCAGAAGTAACTCTGTCAGCAATCAGCAAGCATGTAGTCAGTCAGTAATTTCAGTCCCACTTGAGGGGACTCGTCTACGAAGACAAAGTTTCTTTATTCTTCGTAATCCATCCATCTGCCTTGAGGGAAATGGATAGGGGGAGACTGGAGGAGGAGGATAGAGGAGCATGATTGAGTTGTGAACTTGTGAACTTCAGGAATGCAGACTGCGGCACCTTCAAATCAATAAGGAAAATAAGATGAAGACAGTGCTGCTGATGGACTTGTTGTGATTAGGTGATTAGAGTTTTGTTGTGGTAAAAGTTGCAAAACAAAGAAAGACACACAGGAATAAAAGTGAATAAGGACGAAAAAAAGGAAGTCATTTTCAGGCCTCGGTGTCAGGGAAGTAGAGCTCATCCTCAAACTCTATGAATTGAGACGGGAGTAGGTCAGCTAACAGAGAAGAACTTCCGTCACCTAAGTCGGTGTCTTCTTCTTCCTGCGTGCATTCACGTATTTTGTAATCTGGTGGTATGAAGTGCTGATTCATCTTGATCAGTGTTAACCTCTCCATATTTTTGGGTGAAAGGTGGGTCCTTTTTGAAATTACAATGGCACCAGCAGCACTGAAAACACATTCAGAAGACATGGGCAATACAAATAATTTAGAGCCAGGTTGGTGATCAGTGGCCATAGAGGCCTTTTCCTATACCAATACAGCAATGGGTTCTGATTAACAAAGACCTCTGTTGGGTCATCCAGATAGGCCTGCACCATCGACTCAAGGTTCTCCAGGGTTGTTTCACTTTGCGTACCATCTGTGGCCTTTGCAGCACTGGAACGAGCAAACCCTTGATGAGTTAGCCAATCCGCTTCCTACAATATTATGGCTGGGCCTGGTGCAGGTGAGGAGGATGATACGGTTGCTGGTGTTGTTAACGGCTGTGAGGGAAAGTGACTCCTTTCGGCCACAGCTTCAGAAGTGGAACTTGACGCTGGATGGCCTGCTGATTCAGTTGTACTTCTGCCGGCTCCTTGAATTTTCTGCCGCTCTTTTTCGAACCGACACAGCTAGCCAATGTTTGCACTTTGAAACATCTGCTTCATCAAAAGGAATGAATGCTTTGCTGGCCACTGCCTTTTTGTACCGTGGATCCAGAATAGTGGCACAAATGTAATGCTGTTCTGTATGTATGTTTTTAAGCCTTTCATTGTCAACTAGGCGGCTTAATAACCTCTCCGCCAACTGATATGCGTCTTGATTTTCAGCATCATCTCGGAACATTGAAGACACTGCCTTCAGTTGGTTCTCTAGCATGACCAACAATGGGATAGCTTTGCCCAAAGAACATCCTCCCTGCTGACTTCACGCGTGAAGACCTCAAAAGGACGAAGCATGTCTGTCAGGCTTGCAACTAGCTTCCATTCCTCCAACTCTAGCCTCATGTCTTTTATAGTAGAACCCAGTTTATAGACATAATCATTTATTACCCCCCACTGCTCAGACAGACGCTCAAGCATGTAAAAGGTTGAGTTCCAACGTGTTGCCACCTCCTGGATGAGTCCTTTGACCGGCAGTCTACGTTCATGTTGAATGCTCCTCAGCTGCTTCCGGGCCTTAAAAGAATGGCTAAAATGTGTGCAGATTCTTCGGCAGGTGGTCAGTAACTTGCTAACTGTGTTTTCTTTTTTCAAGAAATCTTGCACCACAATGTTAATACTGTGCGCCAAACACTGCACTCTGAAGTACTCACCATCCTGCAAGGCCTTAACTATATTACTGCCATTATCCTTGGAAACATAACCAACTATGCGATTTCTTGGATGCAGCCATTCATAGACCTTCCTATCAAACTCATCCAAAAGGTTAGGTGCAGTATGAGTTTTCTCCATGGCAAACATGGCTACTGTTGCATGTTTCCGAGTAGCTTGAATAACTGTGTCCGTGTCAAAACCTGCTTTTAACTGGTCTTTAACCCCTGCAAAAGAGACCCAGTGTGCAGTGATGCACATGTAATCAAGGGCTTGGCAACTGGTCCACATGTCTGTTGTCAGGTGGATAGTGTGAACAGCACTCTTCAGAATAGCTGCGCCAATCACCTCCAGCACATCTTGATGTAGTGCTGGAACAGCAACCCTGGCAAAATAGTACCGGCTAGGAACCTTCCATTTAGGGCAGACTGTTGCCACAAATTTACGAAAACCCACCCCTTCCACGAAAGACAAAGGGAAAAGGTCCAGCGCTAGCATTTTAGACAGCTTTGCGTTTTACAGACGTGCCGTTGGGTGGTTGCGTTCAAATGGAGCATCCGACCAAAACATGCTTCTAATGGTGGGCTGGACCGTTTTACGTGATGAAGATGATGATGCAGACTTCTTCAAACCAGTTAGGCTCATTGATGTACTTTTTCGCATTGGTGTCTCTCTCAGACTCTAAGTGTGCCTCATACATGTTGCAGGGGTAGAGGGTGTGGGCGCTACCACTGCAGTGCTGCTGCCAGGGGTACTGGGTGTACCAGAAAAAATGTTGGTCGTTTCTTGACTTCCCCCCTGCACAATCAGCCCCTCGTCAGCATCAGATGCAATGTGAATGGATACATTTGGATCAGTTCTACTTTTGGCTTCCCGGATGTTCCTTAGGTGCGCCTCCCACTGGATAGTGTGGTGTTTTTTTAGATGACCTCTCTGGCCTCCGGTACCATAGTTGGTACCAAGCTTACCCCGACTAACTAATATTTTACAAATCGAACAAACAACCATGTTTTCCGCATTTTGGCTAACAGTAAAGAAGTCCCAAACTGGGGACTGGAGATGTCTGCTGGTGGTGGAGGTGCTACTTTGAGTTTCAATGCCAGATGAACTTGAGGATGGGCGTGGCTGAATTTGTTACTGTTGTTCACTTACAGCACCACTACTTGAGGTAATGGAGGTCGAGCTAGATGGAGGTCCCTGCCGGCCCTTCTGACTAAAAAATATGGAAGCTGTAGGTCGTGTTGGTGTTGTAGTTAACTGCGTTGGTGGTGGTACCAGTGCCACGCCGCCCACATCCCGCTCAGCAGCCATTCGGGACAGGGTGAAAATGTCTGTCTGCTGCATGCCCGCTGGGGCTGCAGTGACGTCTGTGATGACTGGGTCGTCATCAGACTGTTCATCAGCAGCAGAAGACACCACTTCTTGTTCGTCGTCATCACCCATAAGTGGAAGCCTTGCGGGAAACTTCCTTTTAGGCTGAGCTACCTTTGTCGGCTCATGGCGTGCCTCACTCTCAGACTGCATTGGTGGGTTCCAATCAAGATCAAGGTCATCAGAATGAAGGGGGCTTGAAGAAGAACTTGTAGTAGTAGTAGTAGCAGCCCTCCTTGACCTTTTTCTTGCTGGGCATCTGGAAGACAATGGATAATCATCAGGAGGAGTGGCTTCCTCGGATGATACCTCCACTTGAATATCAATTTCCTGATGTGCCCCTACTTCTGGAGGAACAAGCATTGTAGGCAGTTGTGCCGCTCCATGAACCTCTAGTTGCACCTCTCCATGTACCTCTCCATGCGCCTCTTCTTGCGCCTCTACTTGCGCCTCTTCTTGCGCCTCTCCTTGCGCCTCTACTTGCGCCTCTCCTTGTGCCTCTCCTTGCCCATGTACTTGCGCTTGTACTAGTTGCACCTGTGGTTGTCGTTGCGGCTGTGTTGTTGAACACTCGTCAGCTGAGTTGATTGGATGGTACTTTCTTGTGATGAGCCAACATCACTGGTCGATGGTGATTGAGAAACTAAAGTGGCTGCCTCAGCAGCACTCATGGTCTTGGACCTAACTTGGCGTGGTGGCACTGAGCTTAATGAAGCGGAGGTGCTGCTTCCAGCTTGGTCCCTGGCGGACACCACTGCTGCTGCAGGCGTAGTTTTTTTTCCCAAAAAAGGTGTCGGTGGGCCCACCAGTCTCCTTGGTAGGTGGTGCCACTTGCTTCTTCTGCTCCTTCTTACTGGCAGTGGCACTGGCAACTTTTTTTGCTGAGGCGCTGTGGCCATCTTTCTTTGGGCCCATCTTCTTCAGATGTCAGAACAGCAGGACGCAGTTGCACGAGTTGCAGAGTTGTCTTGTCTGTGGCCACACGTGACGTTGTGCTGCACACACCGCTGCAGGACTTCTTCCTGGCACTGGTGGTTCTCTTGTGCACCTAAAAGCAATGGAAGCCAGAGGACCATCAGTTAAACACCCCAAAAAGTCGAAAAACACACAAAAATCACCACAATCCAATGCCATCCATGCCCTCAATGATGCTTAAATTCAAGACACCCCACAGAAAGACTTGGTCTATGCACCACTCACTACCCCTGGGCCTAATGGAAGAAAGCAAGGCAAACTTGGTGCAGGCCTGAGCACACTGCCTGGCTTCAAAATGGGCCCTTGACCCCCAGCTACATGGCCAGGCGCTGCCTGGACCAGGCCTCAAAATGGCCCCCGCCCACATGGCCAGGCCCCAACACCACCCCAAAAAGTCAAAAAACACACAAAAATCACCACAATCCAATGCCATCCATGCCCTCAATGATGTTTAAATTCAAGACACCCCACAGAAAGACTTGGCACATGCAGCGCCACTCACTACCCCTGGGCATAATGGATGAAAGCAAGGCAAACTGGGTGCAGGCCTGAGCACCCTGCCTGGCTTCAAAATGGCCCCTGCCTTGACCCCCACCGCATGGCCATGCCCTGCCTGGACCAGGCCTCAAAATGGCCCCCACCCACATGGCCAGGCCCCAACAACACCCTAAAAATTCGAAAAACACCACAATCCAATGCCATCCATGCCCTCAATGATGTTTAAATTCAAGACACCCCACAGAAAGACTTGGTCAATGCACCACTCACTACCCCTGGGCCTAATGGAAGAAAGCAAGGCAAACTGGGCTTCAAAATGGCCCCTGCATTGACCCCCACCACATGGCCATGCCCTGCCTGGACCAGGCCTCAAAATGGCTCCCACCCACATGGCCAGGCCCCAACAATATCCCAAAAAGTCGAAAAACACTCAAAAATCACCAAAATCCAATGCCATCCATGCCCTCAATGATGTTTAAATTCAAGACACCCCACAGAAAGACTTGGCAGGCCTGAGCACACTGCCCGGCTTCAAAATGGGGCCTTGACCCCCAGCTACATGGCCAGGCCCTGCCTGGACCAGGCTCAAAATGCCACCCCCCCACTCCCCACATGGCCAGGCCCCAACAACACCCCAAAAAGTAAAAAAAACACACAAAAAGCACCACAAAATGCCATCCATGCCCTCAATGATGTTTAAATTCAAGACACCCCACAGAAAGACTTGGTCCATGCACCACTGAGTACCCCTGGGCCTAATGGATGAAAGCAAGGCAAACTGGGCTTCAAAATGGCCCCTGCATTGACCCCCACCACATGGCCATGCCCTGCCTGGACCAGGCCTCAAAATGGCTCCCACCCACATGGCCAGGCCCCAACAATATCCCAAAAAGTCGAAAAACACTCAAAAATCACCAAAATCCAATGCCATCCATGCCCTCAATGATGTTTAAATTCAAGACACCCCACAGAAAGACTTGGTCCATGCACCACTCACTACCCCTGGGCCTAATGGAAGAAAGCAAGGCAAACTGGATGCATGCCTGAGCACACTGCCTGGCTTCAAAATGGGCCCTTGACCCCCAGCTACATGGCCAGGCCCTGCCTGGACCAGGCCTCAAAATGGCCCCCAACCACATGGCCAGGCCCCAACACCACCCCAAAAAGTTGAAAAACACACAAAAATCACCACAATCCAATGCCATCCATGCCCTCAATGATGTTTACATTCAAGACACCCCACAGAAAGACTTGGTCCATGCACCACTCACTACCCCTGGGTCTAATGGAAGAAAGCAAGGCAAATTGGTGGCAGGCCTGAGCACACTGCCTGGCTTAAAAATGGGCCCTTGACACCCAGCTACATGGCCAGGCCCTGCCTGGACCAGGCCTCAAAATGGCCCCCACCCACATGGCCAGGCCCCAACAACACCCCAAAAGTCGAAAAACACACAAAAATCCCCACAATCCAATGCCATCCATGCCCTCAATGATGTTTAAATTCAAGACACCCCACAGAAAGACTTGGTCCATGCAGCACTGACTACCACGGGCCTACTGGCTAGTGTGGCTTTACACGCACCCCAAAATTTAAAAAAAAATCCACATATAACAGTGAGCTATTCAATTTCATGACATAAATGATATTTAAGTTCAACAAAACTCACAGAAAGAGTTGCATCATGAAACCCATGACTAACCCTGGGCCTACTGCATACTGTGGCTACCCACAATATATTTTTTTTAAAGTTGTGAAAACGTTTAACAATTGTAGTTGCAGCAACTGCAATGCCACAAGCAAACAACACCAACTTACTTGTAAAATCTCAAATCCAAAAGTAATCCAAAAGTGATCCATACAAAAAGTCCTCAAATACAAATATCCAGCAGCAGACACAAAAAGTAATCCTTCCAGCTCCAGATCCAAATGAAAAGTGACCAGGACATGGACAAAGCACTGGGAGGAGCCTGCTGGACAGGAACAGGAAGTTGGAGACTCTGGGGCACTTCCTTCCTCCCACCCCCCCTCCAAAATGGACTCCTTGCACAAAAATGTGCAGCCAAATGTCAATCTGAGGAGTTATTCTGATCAAAATCATGATTTTCAGAAGGTTTATGCTGCCTGCGGTGGATTTCTTGTGCAGAATTGCAATTTTTGCAAGTTCGGGAAAGCGAGCTGTTCAAATCTCCCGCCGGAAGTCAGCTGCGCGCCGTATCTACGTGTTACTCCCGGGATGCGTGATCGCGGGCCCTTATGACGTACTCGCGTTGTCAAACTCTCGCTGTACAAGATGGCGTACCGCAATGACGTAAGTGCGGTCGAAAAACTCTTGCGCGATCACACAGCAAGATCCAAAATGGCGCAGCACACGCAAACCGGGAGAAAAACAACTCGGCGGACTCAGAATCACGGTAAGTCAATGCCGCGCCCGCGATATTGTATTTTTCAACCGCGCCCAAGCAAAAAAAATCCACAAGCTTGCGAATTTACGGATTTTTGGGCAAATTTGCGGGATTCACAAACCGCGAAATTGCCAAAAATCCGCAAATTCCGCAAACGAAACGGATTTTACGCCCACGCTTACAATTTATATCCAAGAAGAAAAAAACAGTAGCTAAGAAGACATCGTAGTGATTTGGAAGAGCCATCGCACAGCAGAAGCAGTTCTTAGGGAAAAAGAAAGCTTTGAAAACTGGGGGATAGCAACAAAAATACCCTCTTATGTTACTTCAACCTACAAATACCGTAAAACAGTCAAAGAAGGCCAAGGAAAATTTGCAGAGCTTATTGAGAGGCACTATAAAAACACAATTATTTCAAAAATATAAAAACTTGAGTATATCGGTAAGGACTCAGGAAGATATGATCAAAAACAGACCCGTAACAGCACTTCAAATACCTCAAAGGAGGGAGAAACACTGCAGGACAAGCAGTGAGACAGTGCATGTCACTCATTATTCCTGACACCAGCGTGGTCTCACCAGAACTGTGTAATGCAAAACAGCTCAGGGCCACAGAGATTATAAATCAGTGTACCAACTAAAACAACCAATCCAGTATCACAATTGTTTCCTGGAACGTTGCTGGCATTCATAGATCCCTCAAACACATATCGGCAAGGAAAAAATTGCAAGAAGGTGACATACTATGCCTACAAAAAACTTGGGCAACAGAGCCCACGCATCTGGAAGGTTTTTATGTCATTCACAAACCAACAATTAGATGTCATTGTTATAGTATACAATCAGGTGGGATTTCGACCTTTATAAAGCGTGCAAAATAATTCACAATAAGGAAAATAAAAACAGAGTCAGAAATGCTGCATGTGTTCATAGTGGGAGGAAAAGGAAGGAGGATCTTCATTGATAGTAATAAATGTATATCTTTTTTTTTTGTAAAAACTATTTTTATTGGCATTTCAAGTCAGATCATCACATTGCAATGATTAATTTATGCAGTAACAACCGACATTTCAGGATAACTGTACATATCTGACCAGACGCCTTTTCTGATAACAATCCCCAGAACTGTTCCCTCCCTGGGTCCCTCCCCCCTAGTCAGTGCGCCGGTGTCTCCTCTCTCAGTCAGCTAAGAATCAACAGCGAGTCACCTCCTCGAACCAGTCGATAGGAGAAGGTAAGTAGTGCATACCAATGGGGGACCTGAGCTCTCGGGACCTCCGCCGTTACTTGTTACAGTGGTGCGCTGCACTGGAAATGGGGTACCCCTCAACAGAACTACCATACGGTGTCGCTATTTCGCCATCCTCACTTTGGTCACTCTCAGGCAATTGGAGCGCGGTCACTAGGGCCTCCCACGCTCTGGCCGCCTCTAATGCCCCGTCATTATCTAGTCGCCTGGCCTGTTGCAGCCGCAATGCGCTTTCCGCTTTCGAACACCGTTCCAGAGTGGACCTCCATCGCGAGTAGCTGGGGCCCCGGCTAGATTTCCAATGCATGGTGATCTTCCGTTTGGCCAGTATCAGGGCCAAGTCATAAAATTTGCTGGTAATGCGAGTGCGGGGGGTGTGAGGGAACCACAACAGTAGGCAAACGCCCATATCCGCGTCAATTTGCCGATCCGTGACAGCATTCAGGCAGGCCACCACCGCCTCCCAGTAATCAGTTAGCCTCCCACAGGACCAGAACATGTGCGCAAAATCCGCGTCCTCCGCTCCACATCTAGGGCAGAGTGAAGACGCCCCTTCAAAATATTGCGAGATCTTAGCCGGCGTCAAGTAAGCTCGGTGGAGGGAGAAAAACTGGAACAGCTGGAACCTGGCATTCCTAGTGCCTTTCCACGTCCGCCGCAAAAGCTGCGGCCACGTTGATTCAGGGATCGGTCGCCCGATATCCTCTTCCCATTTGGCTCTCAGCCCATCCAGGGGCTGTAAAGTTTCAGTCGACAGCCTCCGATAAAGGCAGGTGACGGCCTTGTAAGTGCCAGCCGCCATGACCACATATTGGCAGCATTCAGATGTTGGCGGCTCAGAAAGCCCCCTCTTCCAGTGGCTCCGAATACCGGCCACCAGCGATGCGTGCAACAGATAATCGCCCCTCGGGAGGCCGTAAGCGTCGTGCAGCTCTTGAAAGGAGAGCAGCAATCCCTCCTTGTAGAGATCACCGAGCATTTGCAGGCCAAGTTCCTCCCAGGTCGCCAGCGCAGAACAATCTCCCCCATGCGGAAAGGCGGTGCACATCCCTAGCGGGATCTCAGGGGCATATGGGCGAGTGACGCCGGATCGCCTATGGCAACGTAGCCAGCAGTTACGAATCGTCCGCTCCTCCCCTGTAAGCTGGGAAAGGTCCAATTTCTGGCCTAGAATTATAAACGAGAGGACGTATCGCGGGCGGATTCCGCCTGCTGCCCCCTCTGGGCCTCAAAATTCCAAAGCCACTGCCTGGGTAAGCCACTGCAGCTGTGCCGCCAAATAATACCACTCAAAATCCGGGGCTGCAAGTCCCCCGTCTGATCTGGGGCGCATCAACGTGGCCAGCGCCACGCGCCTCCTACCCGTTCCCCAAATGAACCCGGTGATTAAGGAGCGAAGTCTGGTAAAAACCGATGTCGGGATCCAGACCGGCAGCGTGCGAAACAGATATAGTAGACGGGGTAGTGCCACCATATTTAGTAACGCCACTCGCCCCGCGACCGACAACGGCAGCGTCCGCCAGAATTCCATGCAGCCTCGTAGACTCCGGATCGCTCTTTCAATGTTACCCTCCAGGAGGTCCAACGGCGATCGGTATATGTGCGTGCCTAGATAAGGGAGGCAATGGTATTCCCATCGCAGCTCGCCCTCCGGCTGGGAATCGTCCGTCCCCAACACCAACGGGAAGAGGCAGGACTTCCCCCAGTTGACCCTCAGTCCCGAAAATCGGCCAAAATCCGAGAGCAAGCGCCTAGCCCCACGCAGGGCAACGTCCGTGTCAGCCAAAAACAGTAGGCAATCGTCGGCATAGAGGGATATGTAGTGGGTGTCGCCTCTTAGCTGGAGGCCCTCATACGCTCGGCCCATACGGGCGTGAGCAGCTAGGGGCTCTATGGCTAGCGCAAATAGTAGGGGGGACAGGGAGCATCCCTGCCGAGTCCCCCGCCCTACTCTGTACGGGGCTGAGATGGTAGCCCCGCTCTTGACTCGGGCTGTGGACGCAGCATAAAGCAAGGCGGTCCACGTCACAAATCATTCGCCCAATCCGAAGGCCTCCAGCACTCGGAGCTGGTACGGCCACTCAACACTGTCGAACGCCTTCTCAATGTCGGTCGACAGGACAGCGGCACCCGGTAAACCAGCAGCGTTGCCCTTCATAACCCGAAGCAGCCGACGTACACAGGTGGCGGTCGTGCGCTGGGGAATAAAGCCTGCTTGGTCTGAGTGCACCAAAGCGCGCATGTGGGCCAGAAGCCGCGTCGCAAGAACCTTGCTCAGGATCTTGTAGTCCGTTGTGAGCATGGACAGTGGGCGGTAGGCCGAGTGCCAGGTAGCATCGCCACCCCGCTTCAGTAAGGGTATTACCAAGGCCTCTCTAGTAGTTGCAGGAAGGACCCCGGTATCCCAGGCCTCCCGGTAAACCGTCTGCAATCGCGGTATCAATACATCCGCATAGGCTGCATAAAATTCGATCGGTAGCCCATCTGTGCCAGGGGTCTTGCGGCGAGCCATGTGTTTAATGGCCACTCGAATCTCTCCCTCAGAAATGTCCCCGCCCAAGCGGTCCACGTGTTCAGGGTCAAGCCGGGGAAGCCGCGCCGCCATGAGAAACCCAACTAGCTCCACTGGCACACTTGGCATCTCGCTCTTATACAGGCGCACGTAGTATGTCAAAAATTGGCCATTGATCTCCGACTGAGTATAGACCTCGTTCCCTTCCGGCGTGGTCAGAGCCACAATCGGGGTGCCGCGGGGCCCCGGAGCGGCCAGCCAGGCCAGTAGTGAGCCCACCTTGTCGCGTTCGGCATGAGCCCGAACTAGGAACTCCTTATAATTGAAGCAGCGCAGCTTCTCCGTCGCCGTCGCCACTTCCTCCCTCGCGGCCGAAACCGCCTCGCGAGATTCAGGAGTCACGTGGTGACGTCGCTCCTCCTCACGTAAGGGATCCTCGCTCCGCGTAACCTCCTGCAGGAGGGTCTTGCGGACTCCTGCGGTAGCCGAAATACAGATTCCCGAACCACTGCTTAAAGGCGTCCCACTCCAGTGCTCTACTGGAAGCTGTGTCCGTGTTAGCATCAAAGTAGCCTTCCACCCCATTGCCTACCTCAGCCTTAAACGCCGCGTCCTCCAATGCCAACGGGTTTAACCGCCATGTCGGTATAGCCTGGCGTTGCCGCGTCCATTGGACCACTACCAGGCAAGGGTTATGGTCAGATATTGTTTTAGCCAAGTATTCACTGTGGCGGACCAAGCATTGAACATCCGGCGAGCACAGAATGCTGTCAAGGCGAACATGAAGCGCGTGTGGGGGGGAATAAAAGGAAAAATCCCTCTCTGTAGGGTGTTGGGTTCGCCATGCATCAACTAGGCCCCAGCCACTCTGCCACTCACCCCTACTCTTCGCTAGCCTGTGAGCTGCCGCCTGCGCCAGTGATGGGGTAGACCTATCTAATTCCACATCCAGGACAGAATTAAAGTCCCCCCCATTAAGACCGTGTTGGCTAGAACTGTCGCCAGCTTCCCAGATCGTCGTGCAAAAAAGGCAGGTTGGTCCACATTTGGGGCGTAGACGCTGCAGAGTGTCACGTCCCTCCCATCCAGGCGGCCCTGTACAGCTACAAACCTCCCCTCGGGATCAAGCACTGTCAGCAAGGGTTGGAAGGGGACCCCCGCCCGCACCCAGATCAAGACCCCCCTCGCAAAGGCCGAGTAGACCGTGGAGAACAGCTGTCCCCGCCACCTGCGTTGTAAAGCCCGCCCCTCTGTTCGGTCAATATGTGTTTCCTGCAGGAAGGCTATTTGAATCCCCCTGCGAACAAGATAGGCATGCACCTTGTGACGTTTCAACATAGAGTTCAGTCCCCGCACATTCCAGGTCACACACTTCAGTTCAGGTAGGGTCCCCATTCATATCAGCAAGTACAGTTCTGATGAAAGATAAAAGTCTAGGCACACTGACAACACCCCAAAACCAGTTCTTGAAAACCACCCAACAATCCCGTGTCCCACCCATCCCCAGAATAGGCCCCGAACAGCCGAAACCCATCCAAAAGTCAAAAACCCAAGTAAAACAGTCTCTGGTAACTACCAGAGTCCCACAATAGGTGTGAGATAAAGGGGGCGGCCTGTCGCTACGTCCAACAGACCGTGAGCTACATGTGCCACCTGGCCGACCCTCCCCAATGTGCCCTAGTTGCCCCACATCCCCACCCCTGCAAAAGCAGAAACCACTAAGGGCGGAAGGCAGTCCCTCCGCAACAACACAACTCTCCGCTCACCCGAGCCACATGCCTCCGCCCCAAGCCCAAACAGGGGCCCGGCTGCAAGTACAATACCATCACGGCGGGGCATGAGGATCATTCGTCCAATAAGCCATCAGCAGTCCCAGGCGTGACATGAGGCGGCCCAGAACCACCGGCACCCGACTCCTCCGACGCCGCTTCCTCAGAGCCCTCCCGGGAGCCCGACTCCATTGCTGATGTCGATACCACCGCCTTGGAAATGGTCGAGACCGCCCGAAGGGCCTCCTTGCGTTCCAGCTCGGTCTGCGAGACAGAAGGTGTCCCAGCCTTCGGTGGTCGCCTCCTGGGTCTCCTGGGCCGCCTGGACTTCTGCGCCACCCTCCGCGGCTCCCCAGACACAGGATGATCATCTGCACCAGCCTTGTATAGTTCCAGCCAGTCCCAGACTTCGTCCGGGGAATTGTAGTAGGAGGATTTACCATCCATCATGATCCGCAGGCGGGCTGGAAATAAGAGAGAGTAACGGACCTCCTCCTCCCGTAAAGCCCTCTTGACTGCTAGAAAGGTGGAGCGCTGCCTCTGTACCTCTAAAGAGTAATCCGGGTAGATGGAGACCTGGACGTTGTCCAAGCGGTAGGGCCCTAGTGCCCGCGCCCTCTGTAGAATAATGTCACGGTCCCTGTAGTGCAGCAAGCGCGCCACCACTGGTCGAGGAGGCCGACCCTCAGCTGGGGGCCGAGCCGGTACCCGGTGAGCGCGCTCCAAAGTGTAGAATGGAGTCAGACCCTCCGGAACCACCACGTCACGCAGCCAGGACTCCAGGTAGCCCAACATGTCCGCCCCCTCAATTTTTTCGGGCAGGCCAACCACACGTATATTGTTGCGGCGGTTGCGCCCCTCCGCATCCTCCGCCCTCTGTTCCAGCAGGTGCACCCTTTGTTGCAGCTCCCCCAGCGAGGCCTCAGTCGCCTTGGTCGTGGGCTCCAGTGCGTCCATTCGAATCTCAGCCTGCTTGACCCGGTCCGCCAGTTTGCCGTGGTCCGCCCGCAAGAGCCCCAGGCTCGTGGACACCTGTCCGATGTCCTGTCGCAATGCTTCCCTGGTGTCAGCGATGGCCTGCAAAATCTGCTCCAATTGATCTTGTGGCAGGCCCGGCTTCGAGCTTTTGTCCGCTGTAGAACCTTGACTGCACGCCGTTCCCTCCTCAGCATCCGTCGAGGGCTTCAGGCGTCTCCCCATGGTGGTAGCTGGCCGCAGGTGTAGGGCGTCCCCCCAAACTGTTCCGTCGAGGGCGTAAATCGCGTCGGCGGGCCTCCAGCCCTAGGGTCACCTCTCGTGGCTCGCTAGCCACAGCGCCGGGGGGTCCGAGCCCAACACCCCACAGTAGGGAGTCAGCTAGCTGGCAGCACTTATATCCTCCTGGGATAGCAGGTCCTGGTCTCAGCCAGGGGGGGTCAGCGCCACTGCGCGTCAGACCAGCACCACTCCCGGGGGGCCGGGCCCCACCGCCCAGCCAGAGGTCTCGTCAGGGTAGCAGCACCCACGCCGGTATCATCTAGTGGAGTCCCCCAGGCCCCAATCACCTCAGGGACCCCCCGCGCCGCCTCCTCAGGGCTCCGCGTTGGTCTCACAGGGGAAGTGGCCGGGTCAGCAAGGCGCCTTCCGCCGGTCGTCGACTCCCGGAGATGATCTGGGTTCCCCCCGGCTCGAGTCCAAGAAGCCCCCGCAGCCACCTGCGCCGGCTTGACCTCTCGCTGTGTGGGCTCCGCTAGCCGTCCACGCCTCAGTGATCCCGCGGGGTAGCCCGTCCTCCGCCGCCGGGGCTCCGGTCGCGAGGTTGCCGACTCGCCCCTTGTGGTGGTCGGCGGCCGGGCAGCTCCTGCCGCAGGTCGGCCACCCACTCAATTGAGGCCGGGGATGCAGCCGAACACCCAGGCCGCACAAAATGGCCGTCGCCGTCCAAGAGAGCTCAGGCCCAGCGCGGCTCCATACCGCTGCCGGGACAACTCCGCTGCCCCAAGGTGAGCCTGAGAGTCTGTGGGCAGGGATGTGGTCAAGCCACAGCCAGCGGGGCCAGCGAGGGGATGCAGTACAGGATAAACGGGAAGGCCGTGACGGAGCCCAGAGCTCACGCGTCCATTCCCAACAGCGGCCAAGCCACGCCCCGTAATAAATGTATATCTTAATGCCCATGGTCAGCCAATATTGGAGGCAACAAGATATACGATCGCCACAAAAGAGGCAATCTTATGCACATATCTGCTACCCAGCAAGTTGATCATGGATGACTTCAATCTCCACTATTTAGGAATGAAGAAAAATGAAAAAATGCATTTATTATTACTATTATTATTAGATAACTTTATTCGATATGTAAAAATACCATAAAAGCAACACATTATCCAATACAGGTTACAGGTACAAACATAAAAAGAGTTAATAATCCCACTGTTTAAAAACCACATGATACAGTTTCAGTCAAAAGGTTAAAAGATTACGTTGCACCTATCCCACATCCAACCAATTATTCTACAGACATGGGGACCATTCTTAAAAAAAAAAAAAGGTAATTATGACAGGGAATCTACAGGTTACCGCTGCGCCCTGAATTTTCTTAGTCTGAATGCAGCCCTTAAAAAGTTAATGATACAAAAAAGTGTAAGAGCATCTGGAGCCAATTTTAAAAATAACAGTGCCACCCGTGCCTGTTTGAATCTAGCTTTCTTTAAAATTCCCTTCAGGAAGAGTCTCCAGGGATATGAAAAAAAGGCATAGTAAGAGGAAATGGAGGGTGTCCTTATGAGATCTATAATCGCAGCCACAGGGCCCCTTTATCTCCATAGAAGGTGTGAACCCTACCGGGGCCGCTAAAATGTGATGCAAGAGATTCAACCTAAACCGGGTCATTAAAATTCTATCATGTGCACTCTATATGCAAGACAGGTATGGTTCAATGCCTCTGGTAGACCTAACTACTAGGTGTTCCCTCACCGACGGCTTAGCTAGCTCTGTGTCTTCCTGGAGCATTGATACAAAGTCTCTTTCACGTATTTGAGCCAGGGAATTTTCAGCCCATAGGCCGTCTTCTATGACAAGCCTGCTAAAAGCCACCTCCTCGTTTGCCCAGATCTTTATCCAACAGACTAAGGGGCAGATTTATGAAATCCTTGCGCCGCCGGTGCGTCACTTTATTTGACGCAACGGCGGCGCAAACAATGCGCCCTATTTACAACGTGACGCATCTAGGAGATGCGTCACGTTGTAAAGCCCTGCGCCATAAGGAGGCGTTCCTGCGCAGGGGGGGGGGCGTTCCTGTGCAGGAACGCCTCCTAAAAGTGGCTGAGTGAAATCTATGAGATTTCACTCAGTCACTTTCAGGACAATGCTGCGTCAAAACCCTGCGCCTGCTTGAAGCAGGCGTAGGTCTTGACGCAGCATTGTGGAGATGGGGCACCCTCGAGCCTTGCTGGAGCTGCGTCGCGCTTGCGACGCAGCTCCAGCAATGCGCCACTTTTACGGCACAGATGCGTCACGCATCTGTGCCGTTTTTGCCCCAAGGTGCGCCGCATTATAAATGCGGCGCACCATGGGTGGTGGAGCAGCGGCGCAGGATGACTGGCGCATCCCTGGGGATGCGCCAGTCATCATAAATCTGCCCCAAAGGGCCTTATTTATGAGGCCTTGCGTAATTTTTACGCCGCTGGTGCGTCACTTTTTGTGACGCAACAGTGGTGTAACAAATGAGCCATGTTGCATCATATTTACAAAGTGACGCATCTAGATAGATGCGTTACTTTGTAAACCCCTGCGTCACACTATACCTGCGCCAGGTATAATGTATGCAGGTGGGCGTTCCAACGCAAGAAAGGGTCGTAGAGGTGACCCAGTGAAATCTATGAGATTTCACTGCGCCACTTTTGTAAGACTGCCGCAGGCACATTGAATATGGGACTTGCCCATGTGTAATGACCCATTGCTGGAGTTGCGTCACTTTTGTGACACACTTCAGCAATGCGTCATTCTTGCGCCTACAGGTACACCAGAAATACAGATGTATCTGTAACTCCTTGTGCCATGTGCATCATACTGTAAATATGATGCATCATTGGTGTCGCAAGAAGGGCGCTATGAAAAGTGATGCATCGCTGTTTTCACGCAGCGGTGCGTCACTATTCATAAATGAGGCCCTAAGGTTTTGACTGCCATGCTGTCCTTGATATATCGGACACCCAATTCTTCATGAACAATGTGGGCTGGGGTGCTCTGCGGTAATTTTAGCAAGCGTTGAAGATAAATATTCTCTTCAGTTTGTAACTGTATGGCCTGGGTAAAACCCCCACACCTCGCTTCCATACAGCACTTTGGTGCAGCACGTAGCATTATATAACCTCAGTATCTGCTCAGGGGACCAGCGTCCTAACCTGTTCGTAAAACTCATTATGGACCCGATGCAACTGGTCATAACCAGGCGCTTTTCTTCTATCAAGTGTTTACAATTTAGTTGGTGGTCAAATAAAATCCCCAGATATGAAAAGGACTGTACCTTTCCTAGGTGATGCGAACTGATTGTGTACTTATAGGATTTCATCTACAACTAGCATGGAGGAGGGTCCTAGGGAAAGTTTAAAGACCAAACCACAGACTTTATCCCCTATGCAACACTTTTAACAACAACAAATAAATCTGGTGTTCTACAATAGAGAGAAAGAACTGAATTACCAAGTCACACACATGTGCTAACACCCAAGGACACCAAAAAGCAAAGACCTTTGCGAACTGATAGGATTTCCGTCAACTACCAAAGAGGTCAGTGTCTTCATTTGGATTTGCTTCCTTCCTACCACTATCCCATCACAGAGGAGGGTCATTTGGATCGGATTTCAACCAGGTCACAGAATTCATGGCAGGAGGAAGTGAAAGTGAAAAGGAGAGAGTGCGACCGTTTGCTCACCTAGTAACAGGCCTCAAAGATGGATATAGGATGCTTTGGGTGATGGAGTTATATGTGCAGTGCATGTGAGTGAAGTTTAAAAAGGAATTAGAAGAGAAAAAACTACTTTAATACAAAATCTCTGCTAATCCTGATTAAAAATAGTGCAGAAGCAGCTTTGAACACATAGGCTGCCTCACAATACGGTCAACATGTTTCAGCCTTGTTGACTATTAGCCATAGGCTTTCTTCATGACCTAAGCAACAAATTGTATTGCTACTGCATTACCAATTTAGTGACAAATCTTTTGTGTATGTAAAGTTGTCATAAATACAACCTTTTAAATGATCCTTCCTCTGTACAAGTGGAGTGTTCTTCACACCTGTCTTGTACGAGGTTAAAACCTCACCTCACCCAGTCACAACTCAGGTATGGGAGAACCCGTCCTCTCCGTCGGTGCCTCAGGCTCTGACTGAGTTGTCTGGGAGGTCAAATAAAATCCCCAGAAATGAAAAGGACTGTATCTTTCCTAGGTTATGCGAACCGATTGTGTACATATAGGATTTACCCGTTTTTTCCACAAGTTCCATTACATATGACTTTGCCAGGTTGGGCGATAAATCCAAATTCTCCATAAAGGACACAAACCCATCAATTAAAAGCTGCAGGCCTTTGGGGGTGCGATCTAAAAGTACAGCATCATCTGCATAAAGCAGAACAGGGATCCCCGAGTACCTATCCTAGGGGTAGCCACCTGTAACATGCTTAATTCACGGTCCAGACCATTTATATATAATGTGAACAGAAAGGGAGCTAATATGCAACCCTGTCTGACCCCACTAGAGCACAGAAAGGGTTCTGTTGTTTTCCCCTCCTGAGAGTATCTGACAACTGCGGTGGTGTGCCAATGCAGGGATTTAAAAATGTTAATAAGCCTTGTGTCCACACCCAGCCCACCCATAATAGCCCACAGTTTCCCTTGATTAACTCTATCAAAGGCCACAGTCAGGTCCATAAATGCTAAATACATTGTCCCTTGGTTGACTATTGTGTATTTGGCCGAGATAAGGTACAAATTAAGGCACTGGTCGATGGTAGATTTTCCAGGTCTAAAACCAAATTGGAAGTGTGTTATGACCCGATGCTCCTCAGCCCAGTCAATCAGCCCATTTAAGACCACCCGTCCTAACACCTTCGCTGACACATCAATAAGGGAACTCGGGCGATAACACTGCAGACTATCCTTGTTGCCTTTTTTAAAAATAGGGACAATCGTGGCAGTGGTCTAAGATAATGGCATTACCGTGTCCACTGCTGCGTTTATGACCCTAGTCAGGATTGGCGCCCAAAGATCCAGTTTGCTAATGAAAAGATCGGGTGGAATCCCATCCGGGCCCGGGGCCTTATTCCTGGTTAGGCCCCCAATTCCAATTTGTACCTCTCCCAATGAGAATCTTAATGGGGTACGACCTGTTCCCAGTGCTCCTCCAGCAACTGGTTCGTGCTTGGATTATGGTTATACAGCCTCTGAAAGGGCTCATGCCATTGCTCCGGCAGGATGTTGCTACTCAATCTTGGTTTATCAGCCTCCTGGAAAGATGGATTATTTATAGTTCTCCAAAAAGCGGTAAAATCCCTTAGTGCCACGCCTCTAATAGATCTTCCCAGGCTTGTGTCTGTAGTTGGCTTTTGCGTCCTTTGACCACCAACTTATAGTTTTTCCGGCCTAGGGTCATCCGCTCCCTGTGTCTTGGGGACATCTTTAAGGCATTTTTTAATTCTCTTAGGGCACGTGAGCATTGAAGGTCAAACCATCTTGGGGTGTCCAAATTTACCTTAAGGACTGGGGCTTTCAGCAGGCTGTCGACTATTTAGGCAACATCTTTGAAAGCATCCACTAATTGTGCACCTTCCATTTCAGGGTCTAAACACCTCTGTATAGCGCATTTGCCCTCCTTTAAAATGATTCATAGAAAGCCTTGCCATCAACCCGTGTCCAGCGCAACCTCCTACCTTGATCCATAGCCCTGGCCATCCCCTTCCCAATCCAATGGGTATCTGGTCCTAGCATACATTGGCCAGAGATAAGGCAAGAGGGTTTTGGTCACTCAATACATTACAATTGATACTAAACCAAGTCACACAATTTCTGAGTGATGCAGAGAAAAAATGTAATCAATAAATGAGGCACGGCCTATGCCTTTAAATGTGGGATGAACTGTTTTGTCCTGCTTGGTATTGACCAAATCCATTGTGTGTGTTAATGCATGTGTATTTAAAAGTCCACTAAGTTCCTTTCCCTCCTTTGTGTGTTTCAGGTCTGGACCATCCTGTAGAGTACACGTTGTCCAATCCCCAAGCAATATTATGCGATTTGGACACAAGTGACAGTTAAAATCGCCTGCTAAAACCAGCCGAGGAGCCATCTGCCCATAAACCAGTGACTGATTAATTCTTGTATGCAATTCATGCAGACTTGCAGAGCCATGTCCATTTGAATTGACATTATAAAAGTTTATAAAAAGTAACCTGTAACATTTATTAAAAAATGTCAGCCCCTGCACAACTTCCGAGCCCCAAGCTAGATCTAACCATCTTTCCTGTAATGTAGGATCTACGTAAATTACCAACCCTCCCCTGGCCCTACTTGACAAGGCATTATGAGCTGGGCAAAAGAAGATTTTATATCTTTCTAAAAAAAGTTGTTATTAACTGGTTCCCAGGTTTCTTGTAGAAAGATGATCTGAAACTCCCGTATATAGAGTAGCCATTGCTGGTCCATAAATTTGGAAGACAGACCTGCAATGTTCCAGGAGACCATTTTTATATCTTTCCCAATTAGCTAATACTTTCCTGGGGGTTATGAGAACCGTGGGTTGGCTTACTTGCGGCCCTAGCCTCGTGGGCGTTTGCCACCTGAGGTTCACAGGTATCTTGATCTTCAACTGTCCCGAGGCTGAGCTCTCCTCCCCTACATCTTTGGTCAGTATTGAGCACCCAGCTGTTATGAGCAGTATCTGCTTCCCCCACCCGACTTAGTCAATCGATGTTGTCCAAATCTCTAAGTGGTGCAAAGATGCTACTTTTCAACACTATGTTAGCCTGCCAAAGATCACCCTCCTGTCGGCCCACATATCCGCGAGGCATGTTAGGGTTGACCAAATGTCTGAAAAAAACCCAAAGCGGGAGCATTTTAATGCTTGAATCAGCACTGGCTGAATAAGATCCTCTACTTTCGGAAAGGATCTTGCACACAAGTTCAGGGAATCTAAGTGTCACAATCACACAGCCCCCTGGGAATACTTTCTTTGAACCTCTGACCCAGGATACCCTCCTTGCCATCAAGATGTGTCTATGGTCTCTAATATTAAACCCCACATTTCACACATCCAATGCACCACCTTATTAATCAGTTGTATCGTGGGTTCCTCCCTTTGGTAGGTATGAGCTGGGACGCCAGTTAGAACAACTGTATGCGGGCTTGAGGAAGGGGGAAGATCTAGAACAGGTAAGCCGGGGTTACTCTGTGCCAGTGAGACCATCTCTTTTGCTTGCTGCCGCCCATTTTCTCCCCTTCCTGATCATGAGGTGTCTACTGACTGAATTGGAGGATTACCTGGGGTCACTGTTCTAGAATCCCTTGACCCCCCCCATTCACAAAACTTGGGTTTGGTCTCTATGTTTCAGGACACACATGTTGGTTACTATTAGCCCCCCCACTATCCACTAGTGCCTGAACCTTGACCAGCTTTACCCTCTGCACCCTCTCGTTGATAGGAGATGGGGCTTGTGCATTAATGACTGCTGCTCCCCCTCCCCCAGCAACACATGAACATCTGCATGCCCCTATATTGATTAATACATTATCAGAGTTCTGGAGAAGCGACAGTCTTTTTTCAATTGCCTCTAATTTACATAAAAGGGGTCCCATAACAGTAGTCATTATAGTCGCCAATTGTTTCCAGAGCTCGGGATAATCCCCAGCCTCCACTGCTATACAATTTTCACCATCTGGAACACAGATCCTGGCCAGTCCATTATTAGGTTCTGGTGTCCGCTTATCAGGAAACCTGTTTGTTTGATGTTTAGATCTGGGCTTAGGTTTGGGTTTCGGTTTTTGTGCGGCTCCCCCCCTCGTGTGCTTTGCAGGCGGAACATCTGTGCTTGCTATCAGAGATTTCGATAGGCTTATCACACCAGCCCTGGTGGCCGTTTTTGATCTGGTGATAGTCTCATCACTGACAGATTTCATTTCCATGTGCACTGTGGGCAGGCTCACGGTTCCTACAATCAGTATGGGCGATTGGTCAGAGTTCCCACCCCCTAAGGGCTTCTAGGCCGGATTGACAATGTGAATCTGTGCAACTGTAGTCAATTCGGACCCCGCTGATGGTAAGACTGCATTCCCATTAGTGCCCAGAGCTGAAATGGCGGTACATAGGTTATCCACAGACTGCGGCGGACCTGTAGGGGATTTGGCCATGGCTATGCCTTCCATTGAAGACCGTTTGTGAGCTAAAAGGGTGTCAAGCGAGAGTCTTTTCTCAGTCAGCTGGATCTGGTGGGTCAAGAGCGACTCTGCTCTCGTCAAAAAAGCATCCAGGGTCCCTGCAACCCCCCCTTCCGCTGCTAGTGGGCCTGTGGCCTTACGTTTGCTCATAATGTTAGATAACTAATGGGCACTAGTAAGCGATGACGTGTAAACCCCCACCCAAATGCAGTTCCGTACCTTGTTTAGTTGTTGTCCAGCGCAGAGCATGCAATATCAATGGGGGTGGCCCAGCCCAGCCTCTTCCTGCCTCTGACGGGCGCAGATGGGCCCGCCCTTGGCCCGGGCAAGGCCGCGCGCGTCCTGTGCTGCGGGAGCCCTGGCCCCCTTTTAAGCACCTCCTGGTGCTTCAAAAACAATGTGCGGCATACGCGCTGCAAGGAATGATGGGAGATGTAGTTGCCTTGTCCCAGTGTCTCCACAGGATCGTCAGTGGCGGCAAAACAGCGGATGGCAGCAGGTAACAACAGGTCGCAGTGTAGCAGTGTTGGGCTCCCACGCTAAGGGAGCCCTGGCCCCCTTTTAAGCGCCTCCTGGCCCTTCAAAGACGATGTGCGGCGTACGCACCGCAAGGAATGAAGGGGATGTAGTCCCCTTGTCCCGGTGTCTCCACGGGATCGTCAGTGGCGGCAAAACAGCGGATGGCAGAAGGTAACAACAGGTCACAGTGTAGCAGTGTTGGGCTCTTAACGAGCTCTGAAAAAATCTTCAACACATTTCTAATAAATTACAACTTTAAGTCAACTGAGGGATTATACAAAAACCTAGACCCAAACTTACCGGCAGTAGCCGCTTCTTATAATAGCACCACAATTGATTACATTTTCTTGTGTACTCAACTCAGTCAAAAAATAGCTCACTTGCAATGGCAACATACGAAACAAGCGACCACGCAATCCTTGAGGAGGAACTGAGTATCCACATTAAACAACGGAAACAAACCTCCACCCCAGCCCATTACCGAGGCATTCGAGGAATACTCTTTAATCGGAAGTGATAGAGCAAGCTTCGCATTGCGACTTGCTCGAGTCATGAACCTCGCCTGTGTGTAATCAATTAATAAAATTTGTACGTCTTACTAATCTTTTATTTTATATTCGAACGAAGTAGAGGAAGCTTGCGTATGTGTATTTCTAATACAACTAATCTGTGTTCCTAAACATGGCCGCCGCTTGGAAAATTGCTTCTGCGCATGCGTCAGTCACACTCACGTGACCTGACGTAGTTATAAGTTTGGTGGGAAAGGGTGCGCATGCGTAATACACAGCTCTCGTGAATAACGTGGTGATGCTCTTGTGAATGTGTATATGTTGCTAACATTTAAACTGCATAGTATATTTTTACAATGATAAGTTTAAAGTACACAACCCATGATGTGTTTTTCATACCGTCACTTCTATGTTTTAATTTGTTTTCGCTTACTTTTCATGTATCCTCGACTCGGAGGGGTGCTGTGCTGGGGAGTCCATCTTGGAGGGTATTTCTGCGCAGAATCACTAGAAGCTGCCATGGCATTGAACTCAGGCCAAAGAAGGTTGATGCCAGAGCCACCATGGGAAAGTGCACCTTCACCCAGCAAAAGCATCATGATTATGTTCTATTGTATCGAAATGTATTCTTTCCATTGTATTCTCTGCGACTTCTCGTGGGAACCCCTATCTTGCTAGGCGGTACCCAGAGATGTAAATTAGGCTTCCAAATAGTCTATTCTGATTGGTGTGTTACCCAAAACCTACCTTAGGACCAATCCAAATTGAGGGATTCTGACACTTTGCAACATTGGGGGGTGGTACACCGTCCCAAAACAGTATATCTACCCTGGGTTCACCTAGGGAAATTGTCCGACTTGTCTGAATAGCTGACCTGTCACTGACCCAACGCACTCAATAGGTGACTTGATACAGAGGAGCTGCGGAGCTCTCTGTCCGAAATTTGACCATAGACTCTGAAGGTTTTAATGAACCTTAAGTGCTGGCGAAGCACTTTGCTGGGGAATTCGCTGACCCAATCGGGGTCCTGATCGATAGCTGCAGAGAGGGTGGAGCGCAGGCGTTGCTTCCGAACTGCGGGTGCTGGTCGTATCCTGGTGGTCCTGTCCTGATCCTAATCTGAGGGTTTCCTGTCCTGTCTTGGGTGTCCATTCTGCACCTGCTGTCCATTTGAGGGGTATCCTTCCTTGAGGGTTTCCTGTCCTTAACTGACCCATGGCCAGGGTTTGGTTTTTCAAACCAGTCTAGGTAAATATTGCTCATGAATCTCCTGAAACTGCACCTTTCTATTTTTCTGTCTTTGCTTCAATAAAGACATACCTTTGCACGTGAATTAATTTTCCATGCTTTCTCCCTCAACCATTGAATCATAAAGTTATTTGCATTTATTTCATAACGTGTTCCTATGTTACCCTACCTGTTAGAAATTATATTTTGCATTGCAGTTTGTCATTTCCTGATATGGTCTAGAACATCCTTACTTAAACTATCTAAAGAACTTTTGCCTTAAAGCATAGCGTGTCTCTCTTCATAGACTCTCCTATAGTTATATAAATGTCCCGAACTCCTGTCTCATATTTTTGAAATAATTCTAGAATACTAGTCCTAATCAAAGCCTATCCCATCTTTAGTCATTCATCTTAAACGTTCTAATTCCTGATCCTTCATTTTGAATGTGTCCTGGTTCCATTAGTTTATAAATGGTTGCACTGACTTATTTGCTATTCAGCTATGTACTTTCTGTTATTCTAATTCTCGATTGCTTAATTACTGTGAATTTGATGATTTCTGAATTTTATTAAAATAGATAAAGACCGTAAAACTTCCAGTTGTCCGTGGTCATTTTACAAAGAGTACTGAATGTTATTTGTTGGGTTTGTATTTTTGCTGCCTTTCCTTTTACAGCTAGCTCCCTGATCCATTGTGGTCATGGGTACCCGCATCGGTGGATGGTAAGTCGGGTACTCTGAAGGATAACGAAAGGAAGTCACAAATTATTGATAGCAGACCGTGAGGTCATCCGATCAATGTATATGGTGATTTGAAATATATGGGCCCGAAGCCGGAAGTGGCGAAATTATTGGTCGGGTGACCCGCGCGCTCTATCAGGATTTTCTGGTAGCAGAGTTATGGTTAGGGAATAGTTAAAGGTTAGGTAGGACTAGTTAAGCTAAGTCAAGTCGGTAGCTGCTAGTATATTGATGCTGCTACAAGAGCGGCCGTTTCGAGGAATTGATCACTCTCTTGAAATGTGTTGCTTTTAAATTTATGAATTGTTTGAAAATTGTTATTCTTGTTCTTATATTGTTATATGTATTAATCCATGCTTATGTAAAACGGTTTGTTAAGTGTTGTCGGAACTCCCCGGGGAATTGAATGGCAAGTGGTGAATAGAATCTACTTGCCTTGAGGTCGCAGGCTCAAGGAAAGTTAGGTGCAGGTTAGGCAGAACCGGAAGCACTAACTAGGGCTTTTTCTGAATACATGTGTGAATAAATGTTAGCAACGAGGTTCATTGGCAAAATTCCAATAGTGGCGTAACCTAGTAAGGGTCACATCGGAAGAGTAGCAGGTTCATCGGAGCTTGGGTGAAAGCAAAAGGGTCCGCTGGGAAACCTTAGACTCGGATATATCCCGGAAAGAGTGGATGGGTCTAGGGAAGTAACAGGTTCACTGATGCTAGAGTGAAGGGTAGGCGGAAGAGATCTACCCGCAGCGTGTGAAAAGTAAATGGAAGTAGTTTACTTGCAGTAAAACAAATCTTTCCTGTCTAGACACTTGAGCACTGTGGCGAATGTGTATTCGTTGTTAAATAACCAAACACTGAGCACTTTAGAAAGAAAGAAAGTTTCCGTTACCTTGTGAAGGGAGGGAGTCAGTCGCGAAGCTTCTCTGACGTCACTCCGTGCTGCGCTGGGATTGGTGGAAGCAGCGGGCTGGTAGTGGAGCTGAAATTGTAAAGGAGGGGTGAGCGCCGAAGCGTGGGAACTGTCTCACGAAGGGGCCGCGCACCCATTGGTCGAAACTATTTAAACTCGTGCATTTCATTGGCCGCACGAAATTAGAAAACGTACTCCGATTGGAAGTGATTTGTAAACAAAGTCGCTCACAGGAACTTATATGTGGCATACGTATACGCCATATACTAGACCTGATCCAAGGCATCTAGGGTTCGAAAGAGATCAGTGGAAAGCTAATAGATACGACATTATGTACGGAAATAAGAGAAAGATGTCCCTTGTAAATAAGGTAAAGAATTACTTCAAAAAGGACAAGCCGATTAAAACTAGAGAGGGCATTGTTATTCCACCACCAAATACTCCCGCCTCTTTCATGATGTTTGACAGAGGGTACAATACATGTGTGTGGTTAGAAAATTGGGTGAAATACACAAAGGATGACGGAATAATGGCCTTTCCGTTAGAAGGTACTTTTAATGGTAGGATCCTATTCAATTTAAGAACCCGAATGAATGAATTACATCCCAGACCGAGACTAACGCAGTATGAGGCATTAGAGGAATGGGAGATTGAGGCTTTCCAAAGAGAAAAGCCCCGAATGGACAAAGGGCTGACAAAGTATTACCCAAAACTGAAACAAGAAACCCGAGACAAAAAGATGAAACAATGGAGACAGAGCATGATTGTTGAGGGACTGTTTCCCATGGTGCCAGCAGAAGATCCTCCTGGGGGGGAAAAAGGACAGAGAAATCCAAACACTGGGGGCCCCTGGGAGAATCAGATGACGAATTGTTAGATGACATATGCATGAGAAGTCCGCCTCCTTATAATGAGGGACACCGACCTTCGAGTGCAGGAGATATTCCCCGGAGACCCCTACAAAGGGAAGAGGTCAGGTCCGCAAGTGTAGGAGGGGATTATCTAATTCCTCCTTATACTAAAAATCTAGGACCCATAGAAACCAGAAGTATTTACCCAAGGAGACCAATTGGTGGGGAAATGGGACATTCACGGGAAGGAGATTTTTGCTCTCGTCCCCCCTACGGAGGTGAGGTGAGGTCCTTAGGTTCAGGAATGCCGTTATTACAGCCCCGGGAGGAGGAAGATCAGAGAATTCTAGGCACAGGAAGTTTGTTCCCGAAACCTAATTATGGCGGAGGACCAAGTGAGACACATCCCACTGCCCCGAGTTATGCTCCCATTCTAACCCCCGCAGGTGTTACATGACAAATCCTTGGACAGGTTATTAGAAGAGAAAGAGCAGGAAGCACTAGCAAAGCGGACAGCTGAGATAATACAGAAAATGTCACAGCTAAATGCAAGTCCTGAAGCCTTGACGATCCCAGTAACGATCGGACCGGTGGTTCCGTTGTACGGGGACCGTCAAGGAAGTCCGAAAACTCCAGTAATTACTCCTGTCATTGCACCGACCAGACCAGAACCATTAATTGTAGATGACCAGACAAGTGAGTGCGAGTCGGAGGTCTCGCTGCTGGATCTGCCCGTTAGAAATACAGGAAAAAGGATACAGAAAAGACATAATCCTTTTAACGCAAGGGAAATTCAGATGGAATCGACCTCAGGTACGAAGAGTGTCACATTGGTGACTCCTGAAGAAATCGAAAGATGGAGTCAAGAATTTGAAAAACAAGCGTCCCCAACGAAACCTTTAGATATCTACAAGCTGAGAATAGAAATAGAGGAATTGATGGCAGGAAACGTAGGATTAGACAGATTAAATACCTACTCCGAAGACGAAATGCTGTTTATCTGCAAGAGTCTCACCCGAAATACCCGAGTACTTCATGAAAAACTGACAGACACTGCTGCTAGCATGGGAATAGATATTTCAAGATCGAAACCGCTGCAAAAACCATATAGGGCAGATTTCTCAGACAAAGATTTGGAAAACTTGAATGTTTCAGGGAAAAAAGCACAGGTCAAAGAACTATTGACAGTGTTGCAAAAATGGGGAGATGTGGAAAGGTGGAAAGCCAGATGGGTCAAGAAAAAGGATGAGGCCAGGTCTAGGCAGGCAACTCCCGAATTTGTTCTAAGGGAAACTGACAAGCCAGAACAGTTATGCCCTATGCGCGAAGTACCAGGTGGAAAGTATGTGCACGTTCCATGGTCGAGACAGGATATTGTGTCCTTTACTAATGATTTCCCGAACTTACGAGAAAAGCCCGTGGATTGGTATAGGCAGGTGGGAAGGTTCGTAAAGGGGCAAAAATGCCTGTGGAAAGACTTGGATGGGTTCTTTGACATCGTGGTCCCTGTAGATCTATGGACCGAGTGTAAAATAGCCATAGCTTGGCCTAGTGAGGAATACCCGAGAGATGACAAAACAGGGGAACCATCGAAAGAAGTGATGAGAAAATATGAACAAGTAATTCAGCATCTGAAACTAAAGGTGCCAGCAAAGGAAACTGATTGGACCAAGATAGATAGAACCACGCAGGAAAGAGACGAGACAGTGCACTCCTTTTATGAAAGGCTGTTGCAGGTGTTCAAAACATACAGTGGTATAGATAACATCGAGATGAAGGATATGACACATTTTATTTACAGGTTTGTAAATGGTTTAAGACCCGAAATTTGTCAATGGATAAAAGATAACAAAATCTGTTGGCATACTAAAAAGATGGATGAGGTCCTACGGTACGCAAAGTACTGTGAGGACGAGATGGCAGAAAAGAAAAAGGCTCTCAAGGAGAAGGTTATGTGGGCTCAAATGAAGCTCGCAGAACAGCAGGAAAAACAATTGAATAAAATGGCCAAAACTACTCAGAATCCAAGTCCTGGGGGTGGGGGTGGAGGAAAGCCCCGGCCCAAAATGAGCAGGGAGGCGGCAAAGAAGAAATTTCCCTGCCACCAGTGCGGAGAAATTGGACACTGGCGAGATGAGTGTCCCTATTTGCAGGATGATAACTCCCAAACACCTGATTTAACTCCACAGACGCAGAATGAAAGACCAAGAAAGACCCAACAACAGGTAAAAACGATTCAGTTGCCCCGAGCACCAAAGCAAGTATTTAAGGGAAAATCCACGCAGGGTGATGACGTAGAAGTCTGGGGAAGCAATGAGAACAGAAATACAGCAACTTCGCAGTATTTACTAAATTATACCTTCCTTTGTGATGGCCAGTACTGACGGGGCCTGAGAGGGGAGGACGAGGAGTGCGTACTTGGCGCCTCCTTGCCGGTAGACCAGTCAGGACCATACATTGAAGGAAAGGTTGACGGAAATGATGTCACTTTCCTGTTGGACACTGGCGCTACCCATTCTACTGTGAGAACAGTGGACGTTCCAAACCTACCCCTCTCGGGAGAAGCAATCCAAGTAGTGGGGGTATCTAATCAACTGATTAGTACTCCTGTTACCGAGCCCATGGAGATCTCAATTGGAAACTTTAAAGAAATGCATAGATTTGTCGTTTGTGACACCAGTCCAGTGAACTTACTGGGACGTGATTTGCTGTGCAAAATGAACTGTACCATCTTTTGCACACCAAAGGGTGTTGAAATTCAGACCCCAGATGAAGATGGCATTTATCAATTAATGTTAATAAGACCTGACTCAGAAATTAAACGAATGACTATGCAGGATTTGCCCAAAGAACTCCAAGAAACAGTGAAGCCCGAGGTATGGGACTTTACCGGAAAAGATGTAGGATTAATGAAAAACGTAGACCCCATACAGATAGCCATCAAGGACAATGCAGTATACCCTAATACTAAACCCTACAGAATGAATGCAGAAGTAAGAGCAGGTGTTGCCCTGGAAATACAGAAATTGCTAGAAGGAAACATCATACAGGAAGTAATGAGTAGCCCATGCAACACACCGATTATGGGCATCAAAAAGCCTAGTGGTAAGTACAGAGTAGTGAAAGACCTAAGAAAGGTAAACAAAATAGTGGTTCCTTGTTGTCCTATTGTCCCGAACCCAGCAGTGATTCTGTACCAGATTCCCTGGGATGCTGAGTGGTTCACTGTGATAGACCTATGTCATGCATTCTTTTCCATTCCCTTGCATCCAGACAGCAAATTTCTTTTCTCATTTGCTTTCAACAGTCACGTGTATGTCTGGAACAGGGTCCCCCAGGGGTACACAGAGAGCCCCTCTATCTTTAATCAGATCTTGAAAAAATGTTTGGAAACTTTGGTCTTACCTGGAAATTCTGTTTTGGTGCAATACATTGACGACCTCTTGGTGGCGTCCAAAAGTCATAAAGATTGTGTGATTGACACCATTGCCCTACTGAATCACCTGAGTGAGAAGGGACATAAAGTGGCCCCTGAAAAATTACAGTTCTGTGCAAAATCAGTGAAATATCTGGGGCACCAGATAGAGAAAGGCATCAGGAAAGTAACGTCAGAAAGAGTCAGAATAATTCAAAAGATGCAGTTACCCCGTACTCAGAAAGAAATCAGAATGTTCCTTGGAGTGATAGGATACTGCAGGCAATGGATTGTGGGATTTGCAGTCCTAGCTAGGCCTTTGATAAAAATGACCAAGAGAGGAACACCGGATATTGTAGAATGGGATGATGAAAGCTTAACAGCCTTCACAAAATTGCGAGATTGTCTGTGTACAGCCCCTGCATTGGGAATGCCAGACTATTCCAAGGAATTTGCCCTGTTCTGTGACACTCGCGATAATTGTGCATTGTCAGTCCTAACCCAAGAACATGGCACAACGAGAAGGCCTGTGGCATATTTCTCTGCCACCCTGGATCCAGTGGCTGCTGGATTACCAGGATGTCTGAAAGCAGAAGCTGCTACTTGCACAAGTTTAGAGCAGAGTGAATCCATTGTCATGGGACATCCTGTAACTGTGTATGTTCCACATGGAGTGGTAATTTTGCTAACCAGAACGAAAACTCAGTATCTCACCCCTAGTCGGCTGACTAAATACGAGAGGATTCTCGTGGGTGCTGCAAATATAACCATTGTCCGGTGCAACATTCTGAATCCCGCCACCCTGCTTCCCAACTCAATGGATATGGAAGATGGGGAGGAAGATGAGCATAACTGCATTGATTTAACAGAATTTTGCACAAAGCCACGCCCAGACATTAAAGAAACACCTTTGCCTATACATGACAAGGAATTGTTTGTGGATGGTTCATGCCTAAGACATGAACAAGGAGGCCTGAGTGCTGCCTATGCGGTAGTCTCCTTAACCAAAATTGAAGAAGCAGGTTATTTATTTGAAGTAAAGTCTGCACAAGTAGCCAAATTGATCGCTATGATAAAAGCTTGCAAAATGGGGAAAAACGTAAGCCTAACAGTGTATACTGACAGTCAGTACTGTTTTGGAGTTGTGCATGACTTTGGCCAATTATGGCTACAAAGGGAGTTCCTGACTTCATCAGGTACCCCTATTCGAAATGTAAAAGTTGTTCAAGACCTTTTAGAGGCGATCCAATTACCAAAGGAATTGGCAGTGGTCAAGTGTGTTGCCCATAAGAAGGACTTTGACCCTGTATCTTTGGGAAATGATTTCGCTGATCGAGTGGCACAATTATGCGCCAGGGATCGATTGATCATAAATCCAAAACGGGGGGGGGGGGGGCCGGAAACAGCTGCCAACTTCGAGTGTTTGAAGAAGTGCCTAAGTGCCTACATGGGATGAAGTGAGAGAATGGCAGCAGGCGGCACCCTGGCAAGAGAGAGAGAAGTGAAAGGAAGAAGGGTGTAGACCAAGACGTGAGGATGGTGTCATCTTGGGCCCAAATGGTATGCCTGTGTTACCCAGACACTTGCTTGGCACAATGGCTAGACTGATACATGAGGGATCACACATTGGTAGGGACGCCATGATTCTGGTATTCCAACAGACTTGGTACAGCAAAAAGTTCAGGAAAGTAGCAGAGTCCCTCTGCCAGAGGTGCTTGTCATGTCAACAGTTCAATGCAGGCAAGAGAACAATGGTAGAACTAGGGAAAATTGGGAGGTCAGGGGGTCCCTTTGTGAGAATACAGGTTGATTTCATCACCATGCCACGTTGTGAGGGGAAGCGTTATGTCCTTGTCATTGTCTGCCTATTTTCAAAGTGGGTGGAAGCTTACCCTACTCCCCAAAGTGACGCACTGACAGTAGCCAAGTGTTTACTGAAAGAACTGATACCTAGATTCGGGGTTCCAGTCACTATTGAATCAGATAGAGGCCGACATTTTTAGAATGATGTGATCGACCAACTCTGTAAAGCATTTGGGATCTCGCAAAAACTCCACTGTGCATATCATCCAGAGGCTTCTGGAGTGGTGGATCAAATAAACGGGACTATCAAAACAAGACTAGCGAAATTGTGTGATGCATCTGGCATGACCTGGGTAAAGGCCCTGCCTCTGGTTCTGATGGGACTCCGAAGTATTCCAGACCGGAAGACAGGCCTGAGCCCACATGAAATCCTGATGGGAAGAGTGATGAGACAAGCGTGGGTACCAGGAAGCAAACTGTTGAGTATTACTGATGATTTGGTGCTTGAATACTGCAAGAGATTAGGTGACCAAGTACGTTATATCTCTCGCCAGATCGGAGAAGACGCCGTCGCCAATCCAACGACTCTTCTCCACAAACTGGTTCCAGGGGACTGGGTCAAAATAAAGAAGCATACTCGGTCGAGCTGCCTGGAACCAAGGTGGGGACAGAAGCGCCAAGTAATCCTGGTAACGACCACAGCAGTGAAGTGTGCAGGTGTTCCCCATTGGATCCACGCCAGCCACACCCAGAAGGTACTACCCGACAAAGAGCCTGGAGAAGAAGGCCATCCAGCAGAGGGGCCTGCAGAAGCAAGACCAGAAGTAACTGACGACGTACAGCCCAGTACCAGTCAAGCTGAGGGGTCCGCAGACGTTGGTCCAGGGGTAGTTGATGACGAGCTACCAAGAGTCAAGCCTGCTGAGGGGTTCCCAGAAGTTGGTCCAGAAGTAGCTGATGACGAGCTGCCAAGCATATGGCCAGATGAGTGGATACCCTTGATTGACCTCACAGAAGACCCAATCAGAACAAGAGAGCGAATTTGGGAAGGTAGAGAGTGGAATAGAGAGGAAAAGCAAGGCACAGGCGAAGAACCTCAGACTATTGAGATTCACATCAAAACTGAGGAAGGAGAAGGTCAGACAGGGACTGAGCAAATAATTGATACACCTCCACTGACTCCTGATGTCGAAAAGGGACAGACTAGACATAGTGTAATAGTTCGAGCAGAAGAAAATCAAGGGATCGAAGTGCTCGAACAGGATCAGATAGGATTAAAAGAACGTGTTCAGGAAATAGAGGCAGAGACATTTGAAAGGCAAAAACAAAACTCTCCTGAACAAGGCCAGTTTAGTAACCAGGCAGAAGAAATAGATACGAGCCCTGGAACTAGTCAGATAGGAAGGGAAGTAAAGGAAGCAGAATTGCCACAAACAAATGAAAATAAAAGGGCAATAACAGAAAACGAAGTCCCAGTGCCAACTAAAAGACTTAAGAAAAGAAAGCACATTGAGCCTGGATTCATAAAGAAATTGAGACTGAGGATAAAAACGGTAGAAGAAAAACGTGCAGAAGAAAGGAGGAGTTCTCGCATAGCAGAACAACCAGAAGACACTTCCAAAAGAAGGAGCGATCGAATAAAAAGACAAAACAAAAAGTACAAGTCTCCTGAATGGACGCTCGTTTTGGAAGAATTTGAAGATCTTGATATAACAGACGAAAGCGACGGAGAACCCGTAGCCGAGTACTCTGCCGAAGAAGAAGACGAGCCACCGTGAATTTGCACAAAGTAAGCTACTGGTGCAAAGAAAAAAAGAGGGGTTGAGAAACTTCTTCTGAGCCAAAATGTCTGATTCAAACGTGAATGGTAGACCTAGTCGCAGTTGTTGCAAAACATGCTGCAAGGTATGTGTATGTAGTATAATTATAGTGATATTAGTTTGGATAGGACTAACAGTTTTCATTCCTTTTGCGGTGAGCAAAAATACTAATGTTGACCCTACTGAGATTATAAATACTGACAATGAGGAGCTGACAACACAGAGTGTAGCAAGACATGAGAGAGCACTCAAACAAACAAAACGAGACCTAGAAGCATCAGATGAGGGAGGACTACATTATCATGGAGTTAAGAATAAGACACATTTAAATGTTTTCGCAAACTTATTAATACACTATGTAGAGACTATGGAAATTGAGGATTGCTATGTCTGCATGAAGCTACCTACCTCTGTGGCTGAAGGCGTGACATACCATCACTTGCCCCTGACATATGGAATTTCCTGTAGTATTTTAGCAAGCTTATTTTACAAAAGAGGACCGTTACAGTACTATTACTCTAACAATGACGTGATCTTTTCTGAACTTCCTATACGTGGGAACCTGAATCCTGTACATACCAAAAGTGACGTTACTCGCTATATGGGCGAATACTTTCTGACCATAGGTAATATAGACATAGGTGACGCACACAGAGATAACTTGACCTGCTCTTTGCGTGAGCAGGAAAAGATGTTCCTGAACATGGCAGAGAAGAGGAGAATAAAAATACAAAAAAAGGCAGATGACGAAAAACAGAAAACGCCAAAATGGGCTGAGGACATGGAAGGCACCTCAAATGGTGGGGCGGGACCTGCTCTGTTGCTGGATTTTGAAAGGAAAGGAAAGCTATGTCTTCACCGCGAGAAGACTAGCTACTATAATAACATTTTCATTGGTTCCAGTGAATGTGAACATAATTACAAGGTAATTGGAGGATGGGGTTTCAAAAATGGGTCAGAGCCTGTGTTTCCTGGAATTTATTATATATGTGGAGACAAGGCTTATTTCAAATTGCCGGATCACTGGTATGGAAGCTGCTATTTTGGCATTGTCTTCCCGAAAATATACCATGTGAATGAAATTGCTGGAAGCAGTGAAAATACTAATGGCTTAGTGCGTAGTAAAAGAGAAAGCGTAGGTGAAATAATGGGTAGTATTTTCAGTGCACTGATACCTGGAGTGGGAGTGGTTCTGAACACTCACAGAATTTGCAAATTGTCCACCATAGTGGATGTGTTGTCTACGGACACAGCTCATGGATTTCTGCTGGTCAATACCGAAATGGTTGCGATCAGATCAATGGTTTTGCAGAACAGACTTGCTCTTGACACCTTATTAGCAAAAGAAGGTGGAGTCTGCCGGATGTTGAAGGCGCAACATTGTTGCACTGATATTCCGGACAAAAGTGTGCAGCTCAAAAGATATGTGAAAAACATTACTAAGTTGGAAAAGGAACTCAAACCACTCGAGGTTGACAGTGCCTGGAAGAGACTGGTGGATGGTCTCTCAAATGTAGGTCATTGGCTTGCTAGCTTAGGTAAAAGCTTATTGTTTAAGGTACTGATGCCAATTGGAATTATAGGTCTTATCCTATTTTTCATATTTGTCTGTTGCAAATGCCGTAAGCACACCAGAAAGCATCAAGTGAATGCCAGAGGAGTGAAACGAAGTGTGGATGAGCTTGAATTAGAAGAAATGAATAATCAGATATACAAAAAGGTGAAAAATGCTCACCCTACCAAAAATGAGAAAGAGAAGCTGAATCGCTTGCTGGAAGAGATAGAGTTGTGTAAAGTGTGAGAAGTTGGCATCTGGTTCCATTAATTTTTGTGATGATAGTAAATATCATCAAAGAGGGGATTGATAGAGCAAGCTTCGCATTGCGACTTGCTCGAGTCATGAACCTCGCCTGTGTGTAATCAATTAATAAAATTTGTACGTCTTACTAATCTTTTATTTTATATTCGAACGAAGTAGAGGAAGCTTGCGTATGTGTATTTCTAATACAACTAATCCGTGTTCCTAAACATGGCCGCCGCTTGGAAAATTGCTTCTGCGCATGCGTCAGTCACACTCACGTGACCTGACGTAGTTATAAGTTTGGTGGGAAAGGGTGCGCATGCGTAATACACAGCTCTCGTGAATAACGTGGTGATGCTCTTGTGAATGTGTATATGTTGCTAACATTTAAACTGCATAGTATATTTTTATAATGATAAGTTTAAAGTACACAACCCATGATGTGTTTTTCATACCGTCACTTCTATGTTTTAATTTGTTTTCGCTTACTTTTCATGTATCCTCGACTCGGAGGGGTGCTGGGCTGGGGAGTCCATCTTGGAGGGTATTTCTGCGCAGAATCACTAGAAGCTGCCATGGCATTGAACTCAGGCCAAAGAAGGTTGATGCCAGAGCCACCATGGGAAAGTGCACCTTCACCCAGCAAAAGCATCATGATTATGTTCTATTGTATCGAAATGTATTCTTTCCATTGTATTCTCTGCGACTTCTCGTGGGAACCCCAATCTTGCTAGGCGGTACCCAGAGATGTAAATTAGGCTTCCAAAATAGTCTATTCTGATCGGTGTGTTACCCAAACCCTACCTTAGGACCAATCCAAATTGAGGGATTCTGACACTTTGCAACATTGGGGGGTGGTACACCGTCCCAAAACAGTATATCTACCCTGGGTTCACCTAGGGAAATTGTCCGACTTGTCTGAATAGCTGACCTGTCACTGACCCAACGCACTCAATAGGTGACTTGATACAGAGGAGCTGCGGAGCTCTCTGTCCGAAATTTGACCATAGACTCTGAAGGTTTTACTGAACCTTAAGTGCTGGCGAAGCACTTTGCTGGGGAATTCGCTGACCCAATCGGGGTCCTGATCGATAGCTGCAGAGAGGGTGGAGCGCAGGCGTTGCTTCCGAACTGCGGGTGCTGGTCGTATCCTGGTGGTCCTGTCCTGATCCTAATCTGAGGGTTTCCTGTCCTGTCTTGGGTGTCCATTCTGCACCTGCTGTCCATTTGAGGGGTATCCTTCCTTGAGGGTTTCCTGTCCTTAACTGACCCGTGGCCAGGGTTTGGTTTTTCACACCAGTCTAGGTAAATATTGCTCATGAATCTCCTGAAACTGCACCTTTCTATTTTTCTGTCTTTGCTTCAATAAAGACATACCTTTGCACGTGAATTAATTTTCCATGCTTTCTCCCGCAACCATTGAATCATAAAGTTATTTGCATTTATTTCATAACGTGTTCCTATGTTACCCTACCTGTTAGAAATTATATTTTGCATTGCAGTTTGTCATTTCCTGATATGGTCTAGAACATCCTTACTTAAATTATCTAAAGAACTTTTACCTTAAAGCATAGCGTGTCTCTCTTCATAGACTCTCCTATAGTTATATAAATGTCCCGAACTCCTGTCTCATATTTTTGAAATAATTCTAGAATACTAGTCCTAATCAAAGCCTATCCCATCTTTAGTGATTCATTTTAAACGTTCTAATTCCTGATCCTTCATTTTGAATGTGTCCTGGTTCCATTAGTTTATAAATGGTTGCACTGACTTATTTGCTATTCAGCTATGTACTTTCTGTTATTCTAATTCTCGATTGCTTAATTACTGTGAATTTGATGATTTCTGAATTTTACTAAAATAGATAAAGACCTTAAAACTTCCAGTTGTCCGTGGTCATTTTACAAAGAGTACTGAATGTTATTTGTTGGGTTTGTATTTTTGCTGCCTTTCCTTTTACAGCTAGCTCCCTGATCCATTGTGGTCATAGGTACCCGCATCGGTGGATGGTAAGTCGGGTACTCTGAAGGATAACGAAAGGAAGTCACAAATTATTGATAGCAGACCGTGAGGTCATCCGATCAATGTATATGGTGATTTGAAATATATGGGCCCGAAGCCGGAAGTGGCGAAATTATTGGTCGGGTGACCCGCGCGCTCTATCAGTATTTTCTGGTAGCAGAGTTAATCGGAAGGATAAAATGGAATGAGTAGAAGGCCACCACACTAACCTTATGGAAACACAAACAAGAACATAGAAGCAACAATCCCTACTCTGAACATACCATTGAAAACTGGGGAGCATGGATATTGGCACAGAAAACAACCCTCTGCAGAAGTGCAAAGGAAACCTTAGGTAAACATTCCATCCACTACGCAAACTTGACAAGACAATATAAAACTAAGGGGCATATTATCAAGACAGGCGATAAAATTATCGCCATTTTAACGGCAGAAAACTGCCGCTAAAACGGCGATAATGGGCTTGATAATATGTTTTATGGAAATCCAATTGAAGCCCATGTTAAAGGTGAAGGGCATTTAACAGGGCTTCAATTGGAATTCCATTGAGCATATTATCAAACCCATTATTGCCATTTTAGCTTCAGTTTTCTGCCGCTAAAACGGCGATAATTCTATCGCCTATCTTGATAATATGCCCCATTAGTGAATTAACCCGAAATAAAAAAAAAGGCAAGAATAAATTATCTCATTGTTGGCACACAAATCACCTGGCATAAGTATAGAGAACTCAATACTGAGCACAAACACCTGATCTGGACCGTTAAACAGAAGAATCTAAAGGAAGAATGGATCAAGATCCATGAGCTATCCAAGCATCACAAACATTGGAAGTTCTGACAATATATTGCCCGGCTAGAAAACGATAAAGTGGATTGGCACAACTCTGTCCCTGCCGATGTATTGTTAAGTCACGTAGCCACAATCTACATAGAAAACAAAGGCAGCATTCAGCAAGCAAGCATAGTGGAATGCCTAGTTGAGTGTACAAATTGACAAAGCTGAGCACATGCTAGAAGCCTGGCGTAAAGAGCAAAACAGTCCAGCCCTTGAAAAGACAATACAAAAGATAAGAAAAGACAGGGCACCTGGTCCTAATAGGCTAACGGAGGGAATGCTTAGAGAAGACCCGGCTTATTGGGTAGGAGACCTATCCAACCTATTCACTGATTGTCAATTACAAGCCAATGTTCTTGGTGCGGTACATCGTCAAAACCAATAGTTAAGAAAGGAGAACTATAGATTGACTGCCCTTCTGGACATCGAAGGGAAAGCCTATGCTAGCACTTTACTGGCAGAGCTGAATAGATGGATCGAAGACAAATAAATCATCCCCCATATGTAATGATCCAATCCACAAGAAGGTTTAAGAAGATTTATTTGACTGCACAGCATGTAATCCTGACATGGCAACAGCAGCAATGTAACTGACAGGCAATATAGAATGAAACATGACCAAGGCTCTGATAGAACATAGAACCCACACAGAAACATAATATGCCGCATGCTCTTAAAGGAACAAACCAAGTACATGTAAATAATAAGGATACATAAATATGTAGGATATAACACATCTCCCTTATTCATAAAAAGACCAAAGAAAAACAAAAGGTTTAAACAAAATCTTGCAGAGACACAGGCCTTCTTCTGACTCGTACATCATTTTGAATTCTAGAAGCAACAGAGTCACATTTTGGTTCATGACTGAAATTGTCACAATGAATGAAATCTTCATGAGACTGCGTAACATTTTGTATAGGACATTTTGCTACTTTTCTCGAATTCTAACCCTTACCATCTTGAGTGATCACAGTATTATTGAAAACCTTTTTAATCTGAATGGGTCTGCCATACTTACTCATGCCTTTACTAACCATAAATGGTTTCAAAATCCTGACCCAATCACCCACTTTCAAATTGTGTTCCCTTGTCTTCCACTTATTATTATACCACAAAGCTGACTTGTCCTGCATGCAACTAACTTTGTTGGCAACTTCTTGAATATTTATCTCATTTTCTACCAGATTTTTACATTTTTCCTTAAACCACCAGGGACAAATGTCTGAAGCTGGATCCCTTCCTTTAAGTAATTTAAAAGGGCTAATCTCCGTGGTGGTATGAGGAGTTATACGATATGTCCAAAGCTTTTCCCTAATAATATTTAACCAACTCCCTTTTTATTTGATAGCATCACATATAAAAGTTTTAGGAACTCGATTAAAGCACTCAACCTGTCCGTTTTCATGAGGTTCATAAAGGGATGTGCGAAAGTGTTTGATATTGCAATTTTTCAAAAACGATTGCTTCTCTGAAGACAGCAATTGCACACCATTATCAGATACTAAAGTAGAAGGACATCCTTCTCTTGCAAATACTTCTTTGAAAAAGGTAATAACCGTACCAGTGGTAGCCTTGGCTACAAATTTCACTTCTGGCCATTTTGAATGATAATCGATGATTACCAAAGCAAAACGTGAAGCTTCCGGTAATAATTGAAAGGGGCCTGAAATATCAAAAGCAATCTTATTCCATGGACAATCAGGCCATTTCACAGTTCTGAGGGGTGGGGTATGTAATTTTAACATCTTGTCACTGGCGCAACACTCATTACACTCTCTAACCATCCGGTCAATTAATCTATCCAGTCCTGGCCACCAAAAATATAATCTTATTAACCGCTTCATGGCCGAGATCCCCGGGTGAGTTTTGTGTGCTAATTTCAATATCAACTCCTGAACTCCACTGGGTGGGATACATGTCCCATCTTTAAAAATCAACTCACAATCACACTATAACTCTTCTGCTACCTTGTGAAATGGGAGTAAATCATGTCTAATGCTAGTTTTGTTGGGCCATCCTTCTAGGAGATATTTTTTTAACAGAATGTACTTATCATCAGCACCTTGACATTCCATCCAAAACTATTCGGTAATGTCTTGATACTGAGAAGAAACCACATCAGAAATACTCAAAACAAAATCAATTTCCCTGAGCTCATTCACATTACCACTACTGCTACCACATGGAAGACGTTAAAGACAGTCCGCAGTAAAAAAAAAAAATTCCAGGTATATATTCCACTGTGAAATTATATTCCTGTAACTTAGATGCCAAACGTGCAATTCTTGCCGTAGAATTCCAACCTCCACCTACCGATAAAATATGCAACAGTGGTTTGTGATCTGTTCTAAGAATAAATTTGCTTCCCCATATGTAAATTCTGTAATGTTCAATAGCCCACACACAGGCAAGCAGCTCCCGTTCAATAACATCATACTTATGCTCCGTCTCATTCAATGTCCTAGAGGAAAAGGCCACATTCCACTCAATGTTTCCATCAGCTTGAGATAAGACGCAACCAAGACCATACAAACTAGCATCAGTGGTAATATTACATTTTTTACCTATCCTGAAAGGCTTCAAAGTTGGAGACTTAACAATATCATTTTTAATATTTACAAACGCCCTTTCTTGTTCATCCTTCCATTCAAATGCATTACACTGCCTTAACAATTTCCTTAACTGTTCCATTTTAGTTGCAAATTTTTCAACGAACTTACTGTAATACTCGCACATACCCGAGAATGACAGTACTGTTCTTTATTACTTGGGGCTGGAGCATTAAGAATAGCTTCCACGTTCGATTTCTTGGGAACTAACCCTTCCCCAGAGAGTGTATGCCCTAAATATTCTACGGATTTTCTGAACAGCCTGCATTTGTGCGCCTTGAGAGTGAGACCAAAACTTTCTAGTCTTCTGCAAACTTCGTCTAAATGTGACACATGTTCTACCTCATTTTTAGAAAAGACCAAGATATCATCTTGAAAACATTTGACAAACAAATCAAGATCTCTAAAAATTTGAAACATGACACGTTGAAAGACTGAGGCAGCGGATGCCAGACCAAAAGGCATCCTTTTGTACTGAAATAAACCCATGGGTGTAATAAAAGCAGTGTACTTTTTGGATTATTCCGTAAGTTCAATTTGATGGTACGCTGACCTAAGGCCTAAAGTAGTGAAGATCTGCGCACCATCAAATAAGGAAACAAGCTCATTGATATTTGGGAGGGGATGACAATCAATGATAATGTTGGAATTAAGAGCCCTCAAATCAATGCACACTCTCAACTTTTGATCTGGTTTACGTACTAGAACTATGGGTGAAACCCATTCTGATGACTCAATGGTTTCAATGATATTATCTTTCAACAAGTCATTTAACATTTCTTTTAACTCACCCCTAATATTAAGAGGAACACCTCTCAACTTTTGTTTCACAGGAATGGCACCCTCCTTTAGGACTATTTTATGCGCAAAAATTTTCAATTTACCTAATTGGTCACAAAACACTCTGTTAAATTTCTTACTCCAATAAGAAATGTCATTTTTTCCATCTATCATAGGACAAATAACATTTACCATATCCTGCTCACTGCACAGAGATACAGGATCTTTCGCACATGGATTTAAAGTAATGCCTAATTCCCATTGGTCATGCCAACCGAGAACATTAACACTTTTAAGGCAATATATTATTTAATTTGAGCTGATCTGCCTCTAAATACTAAAGGTACTCTCAGATAACCTTCAATGTCAATCCTATTACCATTAAAGTTCTCAGCCATGATGTCAGATTGTTGTAAATTGGAAAAATCACAAACTTCTTGTAATTTTTCATTAAAATTTTCCCTAGTAATTATTGTCCATGGAGATCCTGAGTCCACCATGAGTTCAATTTCAACCGTAAAAATCTGAAAAATACATTTGGGTGACCTCCTGCTGCATAACATCACACACCCTCTTTGGACAATAGAAACAACATACCCTCTATCAAGCTCTTGATTAACTTCTTCTACATTGCTAATAGAAGAAACTTTTGCAGGAACAATATTATTGTTGGATGAGCGTGATTGTCCTACACGTGATTGACTGTTATAACGTTTTTCTCTGCAAACATTGCTAAAATGCCCTAACCTTCTACAAATATTACATTCTTTATTGAGAGCAGGACAACCCTGAAAAGATGCAATATGTGATTTGCTCCCACACCTATAACAAGAAAAGGCGTTATTAGTAAAATCTGTTCTCTTGCTATTAATATTATAAAAGGAATTCTTAGTTTTCCCTTGTGTAGGAAACAAGACTTTGTTGTCCACTTGAGGCTTAACTATAAAAACTTCTTCTTCAGAAGCAGTTTTACTGGAACTAGAGCTCTGTTTAACCACGACATCCATCCATTTTTCTGACATTTCTGTGGATTTAGCAATGGCAATAGTTTCTTCTAATTTGGGATCACCCATACACCACAGTTTCTCTTGAATTTTTTTGTTTTTGACATGAACAAAAATTTGATCTTGAATCATTTCATCAGACATTGCTCCAAAGTTACAGTGCAAACATAAGGCTCTTAGAGAAGTGAGAAAGTCATCAAAAGATTAATCCTGTATCTGTGCTCTAGTATACAATTTGAATCTATTAAGCGCAATATTAGCTACGGATTTAAATCTTTTTTCTAATCTATTGAGAGCTTCTAAATAAACATTAACCGAATCACCACTACCAGAAGGTAATGTAGATTGAGGCAAAGTTCTGAAAACCTCTTGGCCTTCAGAACCAATACAGTGAAGTAGAATGATTTTTTTTCTTTCAGCCCCCATACGTTCCCCGTCAATAGCTCTCATGTAGTTAAAAAATTCCTCCTTCCACCTCGACCACGGCATGGGAGGATCACCCTTGATCTGCAAACATTTTGCTGGAGGATCAAATTGCATTGTAACAAAAGTGCTAATACTAACCAGTAGTCAAATCTGTAAACGGAAAGGAAATTAAAGCTTGAAAGTATTTGTAAACCACACAATCTAAATGCAGTGCTGAAAAATAACATAGAAAGTAAGTAGAACAAATATTGGAAATAACATAACTGTAGTGTTGAAATCACTAATGGTTGTAACTGCAAAACAGCACATTACGTTGATAAACAAATAAGACAGGAATCACTTCTATTTGATTGTTCCTCCTCGCATTGATTCCATGAAGTTGAAAATAGATGATGAAAAGGATAGTTCCAAAGTTGTAGTAAACTACAATTGAGACGATTGCCAAGGAAAAAGTAGCTAAACGCGGTGATAAAGGCGCCGTCAGCTGATCACGGAGTGAATATAGAATGAAACATGACCAAGGCTCTGTTAGAACAGAGAACCCACACAGAAACATAATATGCCGCATTCTCTTAAAGGAACAAACGAAGTACATGTAAGTAATAAGGATACATAAAGATGTAGGATATAACACCATATCAAACAGAGTTTCGCAAAGGAGGGTCAACAATTGACAAAATAGTGGCTGTATCTTACTTGAGCCTAAAGCCAACATTAAAAAAACAGTCTTTGCTTGCTTTGTCGATTATTCTGCAGCTTTTGATGGGGCTTTACGATACAAGCTTTGAACCAAGCTAAGCAACTGGCAAATCCCAGTAGGACTCCTAATCGCTATCATCTCGCTATACAGCAAAACCTGGATTAAAGTTAAGCTAGCAGACAACACAACAACAAAAATGTGCTTTACAGACCGAGGCCTAAAACAGGGCTTCAATCTCACCCCTACACTTTTTAACTTATACACAGCAGATCCAGGGACGATGCTTCAAAATGCCAACCTTGCAAGTCCCAAAATAGGCCCTAATAAGTTCCAAATATTGCAATAAGCAGAAGATCTAGTAGTGATGGACCACAGTAAATTGGCCTACAAAGGGGTCTAAACATCCTAAAGATCTATAATGTGCCCAATGAATTAACCATAAATTCACAGAAGACTAAAGTAATGATTTTTGGGCGTTGTGCAAAAAAACACTGCTTAAATGGAACATGAGCAGAGAGATAATCTCCACTACAAAAACATATAATTATCTCGGAGCGTGGCTCAGCGATTCTGGGAAAGCGACTCAACACTTACATAAAATTAATTCAAAAGTGCAGTGATCAATTTGTGCTTAGTGTGAACTCCACGAGAAACTGCAGAGTTCAATGACATTCCCAATAAGAAAGGTAACACAATCCAAAATAAGGTAAATAGTGCGGTATGCACAGCAGGCTTTCCCAGGTAAAATGGACAGTATGTTAGAAAAAGCACAATTCCAGGCGTACAAATGCATATTCAAGCTACCAAAATACACCCGCAATAGCTTGATTCACATTCAATTTGGTCTGGTGCAGCAAAACCAAGAATGCCTGGGAATGCAGGCAAAATATTACTGCCAAGTCTTCAAAGCTCCTATTGGAAGTGTAAAGAGCATGCTAAAGCCTATCCATGAAGGGACTAACCCATGGCAAATTTATATGCAGAAAGCAATGGAAACTTTGGGCTTGGCAACACAGAACTGAGGACAAAGGGCCTACGCTATGCGGCAATTAAAAATACACTTAATAAATAAATTCACCAATTGTCATGTGCAGCAGATTTAGCAAACTATATAGCCGGGAGAGGACTCCCTGGGCTGATTACAACATACAAGGAGCAAAAAATACAGCCCTACTTGAGGCAAGCCTTGGGAAGGAATGGGTCTAAAAACATTCAATGGGCAGACTAGTGCCCCTTCCAATTTAAAAACTAAACCTCGATGGAAATCCTTTGCTTCTATAACCAGGTGCAGAATCTGCAATCATAAAAAGGAATCCCTGCTACATTTGGTATGCTGCTGCCCCGGCCTGTTACAGTGTTGTTAGAAGCTGCTAAAACCAATGTGTCTATCTGATGGATTCGGACATGCAAAGAAGAGGTATAGGCTATGTTCTCCTGCATTGGCCAAATTTAGGAAATACATGGCCGAGCTGCATGTCAGGCTCACCAAGAAGGAAGGTTCGGAAGACACCAGAGGGGTTTGCCCAGAAGCAATCAAACAGAAAACAGACTCACTTTTTAATGTTAACACCAGAGTTTTAAATGATACACAGCACTTATTCACTTTAAACCCAGCGGCGCTTACAGATTACGGTGGCCGGTACAGAGGTATTTTCTGTCCTACAAGTTGGTCACATGATGTCCTTTGCCACTTAATTTGATACAAATTTTTTAAAATAATGCTGCTTATATAATGGCTTTTAATATGATTAGTATTTCCAACAAGTTTACAACTGCAATCAAATAGAATTTTACTCGTGTGTTCTCTTCACACATGTAAGAAATATTGCAAATGATTTTAAGTAATTGTGCAATAAAATATTTTTCAGTTACTTTTCACAGCCTCTTGTAGGTAGAGAAATATCCCTCACTCAGTAGAACACCATCACTAACCCTAAACCCAGGAGGTAAGGAAAATGTTACTTACCCTAGAAGCATCTCTTTCTGGAATGCTGTGCTGTAGATTCACATGTTGTGCATACTCCTGCCGTCTAGTGTTGGGCTCAACATGTGCAAGGCGTTTTTCTTTAAAAGGCCTTTTTTAGTCACAAGGCACTGAGACGCCATCTATTGCTGGTAATGCGCATGGGCATTGATTCCCTTGTTCGATTGTTTTTTCCTCACATAGGGTGAGGATGTAGATGGAGCTTAGAGATACAGAAAGATGACAATGTATAGGAAAAATTATAGATCTTGATGAACATTGGCATGTTGGCATGCTAAAATATTCACACAAGAATGTATGTATGTATGTATGTATTTATTTTTATAAAGCGCACATATCACCATTCGGTCTCACAGCGCTGACAGAGGGTATGAAAGATGCAAGAAGAAGGGAAATTATGTCATTGCCTGGAATAGTAGGGTTTTGAGTTCTCTCCGGAAGATTTTATGATTCTGGTTAGATCTTAAGGCTGTAGGCAGGGAGTTCCATTCTGTAGGGCCAAAGAATGTTTTGTGACCGTTTGGGATGCAGACCAGGTAGCTGCTTTGCAAATGTTAAGTATAGGAATAGTACCCAAGAACGCCATAGAAGCTCCTTTTTGCAGAGTGAGTGGTGTTTGAGGGGTACCAACAAATGGCGTTCGGCTTTATCATAACAGGTCTGTATACATTTGACCAGCCAGCGCTCAATATCTGCTTTAGACAGGGCATGCCCTTTGTGTGGCTTGTAGAAAGAGGCAAAAAGTTGCTGTGAACTGCGATTGAAATACATGAGTGTTGTTGACATCTAATGTTTGGAGTTCTTGTTCTGTTACTGATTCTGGACATGAGAAACGGTGGGAGCTCAATGATCTGGTTGAGGTGGAAGTTAGAGACCATCTCAGGTAGGAATTTAGGGTTTGTTCTGAAGACCACCCTCTCTTGCTACACTAGGAAGAAAGTTTCTTGCAGGGTAAGGGCCTGTATCTCACTAACCCAGCAAAGGGTAATGATGGCTACTGGAAAAGCCACTTTCCAGGAAAGGAACTGCAGAGGACAGGAGTGGAGCGCTTCAATGAAGGCCCATTGGCCTAGTGAGAACAATGTTTAGGTTCCACAACGGACGGGGTGGCATCTGTGGTGGGATAACACTTTTGAGCCTTTCCATGAAAGCTTTGAAAACAGGCACCCTGAAGCTTAATAGAACTATATGCGAAGTAGCAGTATTTTTAGGGAGACAGTAGCATACAGACTATTTTGAGTTTACAGTTTACAGCATAGTATGCTCTGGTAGTAGACCTGCTGGCTTTCTTAAGAATGTTCATGAATTCTGCAGGCAGATTAAGGGCCTAATTATGATCTTGGCAGATGGGATACTTCATCCCAAAAGTGACAGATATATCCCCTCCGTTCCATAGGACATTATGGAATTAAAAAAAAATATATATTTTAAAGTATTTTTATTGGCATTTTGTAATTTTGTAATATTCAATAAGCATATATTACCATACATTACAACATTGGAATGTTGGGCGCTCCATTGAAAACAACGGAGTGCTCCGGGCTTATAATGGCTGGTATAAGCCTGGAGCTCCAACATTCCAATGTTTCTTTTTTCACAGCTCTGACTGTGAACAAAGGCTTCAGGGAGCCTGAGGGGATTCCGATCCCCTCACGCTTCCATGAGGCTTTGTTAGAACATTCTGCCCTCTAGTGGAAGAATGTTCTAATAGCCCTCTAGTTGGAGGCAAGGTAAAATACCCAGGCAAGACAAAAGACAACAATCTGGCAAAAATGAATCTTAGACAAAACAATTAATAGCCTTCTAGCCCTTCGTAGCTGGGCTATACCGGCTATTAAAGCCCCTCTCCCTTGTTAAAGGCCCTTGCCGATCATCAGGGCCGGACTGGGAACCACAACCGGCCCTGGCAAAGTGCTCGGCTGGCCCCCCCTGCCCACTCGAGGGGGGGTTGGAGGTGCCACCGAGCTCTGTGCAGGGGCCGGTTTTCGGCCGATTTTGGTACAGGGCCGATTTTGCAGCATAGCTGCAAAATTGGCCCTGTGACAAAAACGGCCCCCACCCATGCGGCGCACCGGGGGATTGCCCGGTGCCCGCTATGGCCAGTCCGGCCCTGCCGATCATACATAGAAATAAATGACAAGTGGTAGTTTCATCACAGCTCAGAGGTGCAGGGCTATATATACAATAGTGGAGTCCAAAACCGTCTCCTACTACTCCTTGTTCAGACTAAGTATACACGTGGATAAGTGTGGCTCAGTGGTTAGAGGCGGCAGACCCGGATGCTGAGATCGGCTGTGGACCAGGGTTCGATTCCCCGCCTCGGCGGGTCTCGGGCTCAAAAATTCCACAGACTCGACAATTCTCGCTCTGGTGCCTACTCGACCCGCGGGGTCACACTCTGTGACTCTGGGCAATAGCTTGCTTAATCTCCACTACAGCCCCTCGTGGCGGGATGCCTGGCTTTCACCTTGTGGATACCCTGCCGGGGTATCTCACAGGGGAATACCAGGACGGGTTCCCTAAGCAAGCGCCTTGATACCTTCGGGTGATTCGTGTGCTATATAAGTCGCAATACATACAATAGCGCAAGTCAAATGAAGGCATCTTTACGACCCCACCAACCACTGGCATTGATAACAGTTCCTAGTTCTTGTTCCACTAAATTTGATCACAATAGCTTAAAAATGGGGACATCCATCTATGATCCAAGACACAAGCAGAACAGTCATATATATCGAAATGCTACTTTTATTAACATAAGGGAGGAAAAGAAAACAACATCCTTATAACAAAAGGAATGCCATAAATTAAAGAAAGATAAAGAAGTAAATAAAAAGAGTGCACAGGGGGACCATAGGTCACACCTAGTATAGTGCGTATAGGAGGGAATCACAGTGCAACTGTACTACTTATCAAAGTAAAAGAAGATAGGGGATGAGGTTCCCAACTAATGTCAGAGCTACCATACATTGACAGCCGGTCTCTGCCCAATAAGTTCCCATAAAGCTACCAGTCGGGTCAGTGCTCGGGATTCTCCTGGGGACCACTAGTGTCTGTGCGCTGCACAGTTCCAGGGTGGGACCTCAGGCCAGGGTCTGAGCCAGTCGCATCAGACGTAGCATCCTCGGGTGCTTCCCAAGCTACCATTCCTCCCTTTATTGTCCAGCTATTGGGTGCTTCCTCAGGCCCTTAGACTCTTCCCAACACAGCACTCTACATTCTTTAACAGCTCACATGATGAAATCTCTGTTCCAGGCCTCGAACTGCGTTCCTCTTGGGGATTTCCACTCCATCGCTATCCTACATTTAGCCACGCCCAGTGGGAGGTCTATGAGCCTGTTCCCAACCTTATGTTTTGGGGGTCTGGGAAAAAGACCTAGCAAGCAAGTCAGTATTGTGGGAGGCAGATCCCTACCCAGCACCTCCTTAAGTTTACCAAGCGCAACCTCCCGGAAAGGATGCAAGCAGGGACAGTCCCATGTCATATGGCCAAAGTCCTCATCTGGGTGCATGCATCTAGGGCACAGACGAAGGTCTCCCCCATACGTCACGTTAAGGCGGTGCAGTTTCATATAAGCCATGTGGGTATAATTAAATTGTATATATATTTCAGGCATGTGTTGCGGGAAATCTTCTTAGGGTAATGCAGGACCTTGTGACACTCCACCTCTGTAAGCTCTCTGCCTATGAGTTTATCCCACTTAGCCTGCAATCCGCTTAAAGGACCCACATATACTGATTGCAATGCAACATAAAACCATTTCACTAGGTGTCCCGCCGTCCCCAACGTGAACATAGCTTGTAGCACTGGGTGTGTCTCCAGCTCGTCCCTCCCTTTATTCCACAACTGCGCAAATGTACAGGTCAAAGCCTCATATTGAAGGAACTGACCCGAGTGGAGACCACATTCCTCCACCAGATCTGCGAACCGAAGCAGAGATTTATCTAGGAAGCAATTCCCAGCAGTATCCAAGCCTGCCTCAGTCAATCAGGTCACTTGTGAATACAGTTTTGGGGTTCCCATGTGGTAGTCCTTCAAGAGGTAACGTAGGGGTGTATTTGGCGGCCCACGGCCCATTGCCCTGGGACCTCCTCCAGGCTTGGAAAGCTGTGTGCTATTACAGAGAACAGTACGGGGTCGGCATTGCCGGTATTAATAATTTTGCCATCACGAGGTTGGTAAGTATATATGCAGTGGTCAGGGTCTATAGATTACAACAGAGAATGTATCATGGAAACCATTAAATTAATAAATTATTTTAAGATTGCTTCTGTGCAGTACGGAACCATTTATTCAAACATTTGATGGTCGATGTACTTGATAATATTCAAAAAAAGTTCAATATACAAAAAGACCAATTACTTCATTGGGTCAAACACATACTGAAGGACAAAAGTCTCAGTAGAAATGTTATAAAAACTTTCTTGTGGGTTCAATTCACATATATTATCTACATAGTAACATTACGACGCACTCAAAGTGACAAGGAAAGGAGACAGTTAAGTGGGATGGGTGTGGTTGGGTCAAAGTGAGGACTGGGTAAAGGATGTTGTGACCTTACTACAATCACAGTGGTATTCAATGCAACCTTTACAGACTAATTTTGTTCATTAGTTCCAAATGACTCTTTAACATAGGATCTGTGTTAATCCATGGGTTGCTTCCTATGTTAAGAGAATAAGTGCAATCCGGTCTACGTTTCGACCCCTGGATTAAGGGTTGATTGAAGCCTCATGCTGGGGTCTTCTTCAGACTTAAAGGTGCAGGAGCGCTTATTGTTGGGCCGTCCAGTGGCCTAACGGGGTAGGACCATCATCGGTTCCTCTGCGATTAGAATTGACTGGGACATCCGGGGCTTTCCAACTGATCAGTACATTTTTATTTCCGTTTCTTGGCTCCTCCAGATACGTTAAATAATCATGTGGTCCGCTTTAGTTCTGCAAGTTTTCAAAATGTATTCTTTAAAAGTAGCTAGGACTGTCAAAAGACTCTGAAGCTGCTTAAGACGGTCAGGGGACTCGCGGATCAAAAATACGCAGCCGGGTTAGGGATCTGGAAAGCTGCCCCTGGGGAAACTCCAGCACGGGTCCTCCTCCCTCATGGTGTTCCAAAAGTATCACGAGGTTGGAGCGGGATTCCGGGATCGATAAAAACGTGCCCTCCTCATTCACACCCTTCACCCATTGCGCCAGCCACTGCAATTGCACAGCTAGCATGTATAGTTTTAAATTCAGCACCCCTCAACCCCCCTCAGACATGTGGCGCGGTAGTGTTTTGAGGGACACCCTAGAGCACCCATCTCCCCACACCAGATCTCTCAGTAGGGCATTCAAGGGGGGAAACCAACTACCGGGCATGAGGACCTGGAGGTTGACAAAAAAATACTACAAGAATGGTAAAAAGGGGCAATTGCAGAGTCCCCAGAAGTGCACACAGGAACGCAGTAAGCACAGAGCTCTACCTACATTTCCTTCCTTCAGGTCCTCTAAGGAGTGAAAAATGTGTATGCCCAAATATTTAAAAGTGTGCTGGGCCCATGATATGTTGGTAATCAGTGCCTCAGACCGATGCCCGGGGCCAGCAACAGGAAATAGATAATTCTTCGATGTGTTGACTCAGAGGCCCGAGAAGCACGCAAAATTTTCTAGGATTCGCATGGCCGCTGAGGTGCCCACTACTGCCCTTGACAGATATGGTGTAGCCGCCCTTCAGTAGTCATCCCGATCTCATCTCCACCCAGACGGATTCTCTCAGCCAGGGGTTCGATTGCCAGAGCAAACAGGAGGGGGGAAAGGGGACATCCCTGTCTAGTTCTGCGAGAACTAGACAGGGATGTCCCATTTGTGAAGGAGTAACTCAGTTTGCAGAGATAGTAATCAGGCCCTAAGGTACCCAAATTCTAGGACTTCAGGAGTCAAATCACAAGAATGAGTTGTTTGCCGTTGGTATGTCTGAAAGTGTCTTGATTTTGGGTGAGAAGACAGACCTGGTCAGTTGAGCAGCTTTTCGTGGGCACTTCAGAAAAGTCGAAGAGTGTGGTGAACTATGGTTGTCTGGCCCAGATTAGGGCTACTAGAATAAGGGTGAGGGATGTTTGCTGAAGCCTCCGAAATATGAACAGAAGTGGGAGAGGAGGAAAAGCATAGGCAAATATCCCTGATTAGTTCATCCATAGCGCATCGCCCATGGTCTGTGGGTGTGGAAACCTGGAAGCAAAGTTTGTGGATTTTGCCTTTTCAGCAGTGGCGAACAGGTCTACGAGGGGGAATCCCCATCAGCGTTAAGTAAGGGAGTTGGACTTGGGGGCGGAGTTTTCACCTGTGGGCTTGTTTATGCATCCTGCTGAGCAGGTATGCAAAGTGGCTGTCCACTCCGGGTATGAATTGTATAAGGAGATGGACCTCGCCCCCCACCAAATGCCCTGGGCTAATGCCAACAACTGGAGGGAGTGTGTGCCCCTCCTTCTGGAAGTTGACCAGGCATTTGTGTTATGCATCAGGACAAGAACTACTTTGTATTGAATGAGAGGGAGAAAAGCACTGGGGGTTAAAGTATTGCCAAGAACTCCAGATGTCTCATGTGGAGATTCTGTTGAACAGGTGTCACTACACCTTGTATAGTCAGGTCTTGTAAATAAGTCTCCACCCTTTTAGGGATGCGTCTGTGGTGATGGTCACTTGGGCTAATTAGGTGCAAGAAAGGCTTCCCTGCAACAGATTGCTGGCATTCCACTACTGCAAAAAGCGATGATTACATCCCCCAAATCAACATTAGGTCCTTGCAATGGCCATCCACATGTGCCTAGAGATTGTTTTACCGGTTTTAACCCTCGCCGTAGCATACAAGAGCTGCACCGACTGCACCCATTCCTCTCCCAGTCCCATGCGCAACATCACCTCAAACAAATACACCCACCCCAACTTGTTAAATGCTTTTTCGAGATCGACAGAAAGAACAGCAGTTTGGCTTTTGGTTGGGGCCTCGGCATGATATAGTACAGAATAAAGCCTGCGGAGGTTGTATGAGGTGTTGCGAGTAGGAATATAACCATTCTGGTCAGGGTGTATTAATGACTTCATGTGTGGGAGTAATCTCCCGGCTTACACTTTGCTTAGAATTTTAAAGTCCATGTTGAGCATGGAGAGAGGCCTATGACCCTTAATACCCGCACCAGTCTATTTGGTTTTCGGGAGAGGAATCACCAGGGCCAACTGGGTGGAGCCAGGCAACTCCCCGGACTCATACGCATCCCCGTACAGCCTGACAAGATGTGGCGCTAATAAATCTGTAAAGCATTGGTAAAACTCTGCCGAGAGGCCATCTGTTCCTGACGTTTTGCCAGGCGCTAATGCTCTAATAGCCGCTCTGACTTCCTGCAATTTTATCGGTTCTCCCAGTTCTTCCTGGAACTCCTCCCACGGCACACGGAGAGGAAAAGGCTCAGAGAACTCTTGACTGTGCAGCTGGGAAGCCTCAGTTGGGGCTGAATATAATTGCTCATAGTACATTAAAAAAGAATCATTGATCGCATCCGGGTCATACACCACTTCCCCAGTGTCTAAGCTAATTTGAATGATTGGAGTGCCCCCCAGCTCAGGTCTGATCAATCTTGCTAAGAGTTGGCCCACCTTCCCTTCCTCTCTCTGCACTTTATCCAAGTAGGCCTTATGATTGTAGCATTGCAGCGGCCCCAACGTCTCGTTATAGTTTGCTTGCACCAACAATAGAGACTCTTGGGCCGTGTCGTCCGTGCCCTGAACGTTGTCTAGTCTACGGATGCGTTTCCAAGTCTGAGATTTCCTGTCAGAGCTCTCTATGTGCTCTCGTCGCCTGCCCCATGAAATGGCCCCACACAACAACCTTAAATGCCTCCCATTCTACTTGAGATGAGGATGCAGTACTAACATTAAAGGGAAAGTAGGTGTCTAGGAGTGTATGTAAAGAAGAGCGGAAAGGAGCATCATCCAGGAGTGCAGGATTCAATTTCCAAGTGGGTATTAGGGGGGGCAGCGTCCCGAGGGCTGGTGTGTCTTTACTGGGGGGCTGTGATCCGATAGTGTGCACCCTAAGTATTCAGTGTGTTTATCAGAGCTATTGATGGTAGGGGACCAGAGGAATGTGTTGAGCCGCGTGTGCACCTGGTGGACCGGTAAATAGAAGGAAAATTCCCTATCCCGATTTTGATGTAACCTCCAAGTATCTTCGAGGCCTCCAGTTGAGAAACCCCAAGGTTGTGCGACGCGGCTGCGTCCCCAGCAAAGGAGTTTGCAATCGGTCAGTAACAACGTCTGCGACACAATTGAAACCCCCCCAAGTATCAAGCTACCACTTAGCTGCGCAATGTGTATGTCCCTACGCCTCAGGTAGGAATAAATATTATGGCATTTTGCAATAGACCCCATTCCTCTAATGTTCCATGTGAGGAACCTTATAAGACTATGAGTGTAAATGTAAATGTAAATGTAAATGTCAAGGTATTTGTAGAGCGCACTGTCACCAAGCGATTTCCTGGCGCTATTACTCATACCGCTGTGGAACCCTTCCTGGCTTTCCCTGTGAAGTGCCCACTCCTGGGCACCCCCAGGGTGAAGCCAGGCATCCTAGCGCTGTTGGGGCCGGTGTGGAGGTTAAGCAAGCTATTGACCAGAGTTGCAGCGTGGGGCCCATGATTAGAATAGGCACCGAGGCGAGAATTGTCAGGTCCGAGGAAATTAAGCCCAAGACCCGCCGAGGCGGGAATTGAACCCTGGTCCCGGGCCAGAACTCTGCACCGGGGCTGCCGCTCTAACCATTGAGCCACACTCCTCCAGTGTCTGCCATTCGTGTTGAGTATCAGCAAACGGCATGTCACAGAGAGCCCAACCCCTTATCTCCCCTCAGCCCTGCGCCACCTCCCCCTTCTGCAAACATCAAAACTCAAAAAGAAAACAAAAGGACCCATATGATGTTCAACAGCCCAACCCCAGGGCAGTCTGACAATGGCCGGCAGCCCAAACATCAAGTAAAACAATTAGTACTAAATGAGGCCCCAACATAGTGCGGCACTAAATGGGGGTAAGCCGATAAGGCATATATCAGGATTCTCCCACCAGGCAGAGAGCACCAGCCCAACGAAGTGGCAGGGCAGCATGGGGAATGAAACAGGCAACTGCATTACAGCATTCTCCCATGTATCACATACACCGCAGCTTACAAGTTACATCAAATAATATCGTCTGCAGTGTTAGGGGTCACTACTGTCAGCTTAACACTATCGCTGCGGGAAGTGTCAGAGTAATTTTCCTCAGTCTCTCTAGAGGAGCCAAACCCCGCTCCTGAGGCAGGACTCTGGCTCTGCATGAGCGTCGCTACCACCTGCAGAGCCTCAGCTCTCCCCTCCTCTGTCTAATGAGGCAGGTTTCTTCGAGGTCCCCCCCTGCAAGGCAGTCATCTCGGACGTTTCCCAAGTGCCATGCCCTTCCGCGTGTTAGACCCAGGGCCCTTGTCCCGCGGTGCCTCCCCCCTGTAAGCCTCCAACCAGTTCCAGGCATCGTTAGGGCTGTCGAAGTAATGAGTGTTACCTTCAAGCATTATTCTCAGATGGGCCGGAAACCTCAGAGAGTATTGGAGGCCTTCACCCTCTATCCTTGCCTTCTGCAGAAGGAGATCCCTGTCCCGAAAGTGGAGCAGCTGCGGAGGCCTTCCAGAGCCAATGGCTTGGCCGGTACTCTATGGGCCCTTTCCAGCGTATAAAAAGTGGGCAGGCCCTCTGGTGCCATTACAGTTCTGAACCAGTGCTCCAAGAAAGCCACCATATCATCGCCCTCCGACCCTTCCAGCAATCCAAGGACCCTGATGTTGTTCCTCCTATTGCGCCGTTCGGCATCCTCGGCTCTTCGCTCCAGTAGACACACTCTGTCCGTAAGGGCCCCCATCTGGTGTTCCAGAGCCTTCTGACCAGGCACCAGTTTCGCAACATTAGACTCAGGGGCATATTATCAAGGGGGTTTATCTCCGCTTTTTTGGCTTTAAAAGCCAAGAAAGCGGAGATAAAATTATCTCCCTATTACCAACCTGTCGCTAACACCAGTTAGTGACAGCTAATAGGAGATAGCGACCATCTTGGGCCCCGCTTTGCATGTCAGTGATATTTATCACTAATGACATGCAAAGTGGGTGTGCCAAGATGTTAGCGACTGGAAACAGTCGCTAACATCGCTATCTCCTATTACCAACTTTTGGAGATATTCGCGCTAAGCGCGAATATCTCCAAAAGCTAACACCTGCCCTGAGCAGTTCTTCACCATGTTATCCAATGGGAGGTGGATAACATGGCTAAGAGCATTTGCTCGATAATGCATGAATATCGCTGACTTTTCAGCGATATTCATGCATTGCGGCCGTTTTTTATCGCATTTGCGATAAACCTTGCTGATAAAAATCGCCGATGTGCGGCGATAATTTTTGTCTCTAAACAAGTTAGAGACAAAAATTATCGCTAGTTGTTGGTAATATGCCCCTCAGTTTCTTTAACCCTCTCTGACAATTTCTAATGTTCTTCCCGTAGTAGGCCCAGCCCCACCGCAACCATGTTTATGTCCTGGTGAAGAGTAACCTTTGTGTCGGTTATGGCCTCTAAGATTTTACCAAGTTGTTGTTGCACCGGATCCTCAGGGGTAGACTGCAACGGTTCCTGGGCACCGTCCTCCGGGTCCTGAGGGACCCCTGTCTGGCGGCCCCTGGGTTTGCCCATCGTGTCAATTGTCCCCCTGGATTTCCCTTTGTCCGCTGAAGTCGTGAGCCCTGGAGCCCACTAATCCGCAGTTTCGGGTAGGGTATTCTTCAAGTTCCCAGCTAAGGGCCAGCACCTTCCTCTCTCTGGCGTCGCACCTAGGTGTGCCCCTATCAGCACTCTGCCCTGGTCGCCTGACGAAGACCCGTCCCTTGGCGGTAATCAATTCCTTTATGGCCAAAGACTAGCACCAAGTTCTGTAGCCCAGGCCAGTGCTGCCTGCCTCCACAGCCCCACCGGCAGACACTGAGATGCTGTCAAAGCAGGCCACGTCCAGCACCCCAGCACATCCATCCCCACATGCAGTAGCACCCACAGACTAGACCAGGGGGCCACCGCAGTCTCCGGCTTCACTTCCCAGCCGGCCCTCAGGGAACTCCACCAGCCAACTCTCCCCTATGTCCTCATGTGGGGTCCCAGGCGCCAGTGCGCTGTCTCCAGCTGGAGCCTCAGGCTCCAAGGGCACTCAGTAAGTGGCTCAGGAGGCAGTTCATTGGCTAAAAGGGGCCCCCCCAGCACAGGGGTCCCGCCAGGCCGGGCACCAGCCAGCTTACTTACCGACCAGTTGACCCACTGGGGGGGGGCTGCCTCCAATGCTCCAGCAGCGGATGCTTGTGCCTCAAGGGCCCAGCTGCCCCCACGCTTCCGGTATAAGGTAGTACACAGGCCAAGGCTGCCCCCCAGGACACCCAGGCCACTCAAGCGCTGTCCGCCTCTGCAATCTCGCCAGGAGACCCAATGTTGCTGCTCCAGATGGCCCTGCTCCACACTCCTGGTCCCCCTCCGCTGTGCTCGGTGGTATCTGCAGTCTACAGCAGGGGGGCCTCTTAAGCAACAGACGGCCCTGTTTGGCCCGTCTCTCCGGGGTTCCGACCAGCCCCGTGCCGTTAAGCACTTATGAAGGATCTGGGTGCAGGTGCGCCATCCCTAGCCGGGGCCTCGAGCTCCAGTGTCCCCCCCTGGGGGCGCGCAGCTGTTACCTCCGTCTTGGGAGGCGATTGAATATTGAAGAGTGCATCCCCTCACCAAGGTTCTGAAAGCGGCACCCAGGCTGCCTCTCACTCTCGGCCGGCAGGTACTGCAACAAGGGCCCGCCTATGATGCACCAATAACTCTTGGGTCTCACCCCCAGGCCACTGCGTCTGTCGCAATCTCGTGAACCTCCACGGCCGCTGCCTCACCCAATGTGCACCACTGATCTTGAGGGCGGCAGTGGTCGCCCTTCCAAGCCCTGATTCCATGTTCAAACAAATCACTCGGGCTCCTCGTCGTTGTCCACAGCTGCCATTAGCCATCAGTCTCGGGCCATGCATAGCCGAGCGCTTTGTCTGACTGCTGCCGTCGCCAGATCACTGGAGTCTCTCAGGCGTACCCCACAGCATACAGACAACGGAGGGGCTGTTGGGACACTCCCAACTCGCTTCGGCTACCCGTTCCAAGAAAATTAGATGAGGGCTGGTGCAGAGCTCTTGGCTCACGCGTCTGCCATGATCCTCGGCTTGGCCACGCCCTGGATATTATGGAATTATAATTGGACAGACAGGATATCCATCCCATTTGTGAAGGAGTAACTCAGTTCGCCAAAATAGTAATCAGGCCCTAAGGTACCCAAATTCTAGGACTTCAGGAGTCAAATCACAAGATTGAGTTGTTTGGCGTTGGTATGTCTGAAAGTGTCTTGATTTTGGGTGAGAAGATAGACCTGGTCTGTTGAGCAGCTTTTCGTGGGCACTTCAGAAAAGTCGAAGAGTGTGGTGAACAATGGCTGTCTGGCCCAGATTAGGGCTACTAGAATGAGGGTGAGGGATGTTTGCTGAAGCCTCCGAAATACAAACAGCAGTGGGAGAGGAGGAAAAGCATAGGCAAATATCCCTGATTAGTTCATCCATAGCGCATCGCCCATGGTCTGTGGGTGTGGAAACCTGGAAGCAAAGTTTGTGGATTTTGCCTTTACAGCAGTGGCGAACAGGTCTACGAGGGGGAATCCCCATCAGCGTTAAGTAAGGGAGTTGGACTTGAGGGCGGAGTTTTCACCTGTGGGCTTGTTGGTGCATCCTGCTGAGCAGGTATGCAAAGTGGCTGTCCACCCCGGGTATGAATTGTATAAGTAGATGGACCTCGCCCCCCACCAAATGCCCTGGGCTAATGCCAACAACTGGAGGGAGTGTGTGCCCCTCCTTCTGGAACTTGACCAGGCATTTGTGTTATGCATCAGGACAAGAACTACTTTGTATTGAATGAGAGGGAGAAAAGCACTGGGGGGTTAAAAGTATTGCCAAGAACTCCAGATGTCTCATGTGGAGATTCTGTTGATCAGGTGTCACTACACCTTGTATAGTCAGGTCTTGTAAATAAGTCTCCACCCTTTTAGGGATGCGTCTGTGGTGATGGTCACTTGGGCTAATTAGGTCCAAGAAAGGCTTCCCTGCAACAGATTGCTGGCATTCCACTACTGCAGAAAGCGATGATTACAACCCCATAATCAACATTAGGTCCTCCCAATGGCCATCCACATGTGGCCATTATGCTGCTAGGCACTCCTGCAATGGATGCATGTGTAACTTGACGTGTGGGACTATGGCTATACAAGAGGGCATCATGCCTAAGAGGTGCATGATCATCCTGACCATTACCTGGCGACCTAGCTGAAAAATAGATAACATCTTTTGGAATGCTTCCACGCTTGCTCAGCTGCGGAATGGTTTCCCTACCCTGGAAACCAGTATGGCCCCTTCAAAGGGATGGAGATGGGATTTGGTTGCATTGATGATGAAGCCTAGGTTGTGCAGTAGAAGTATGCTGGTGGGAGACAGCCATGGCAACGCGGGCTTTACACCGCGGCGCCATTACGACGCTGCCTTCATAACGCAAGTCGTTACAACGACTTGCGCTGGATGGCGTTAGATACTAAGGAATAGTAGATTTACTATTCCAACACCTTCCCTACTGTTGCGTAGGCTGGAGTTGGAATAGTAAATCATACTTTTCCAAAATCCAGCGCCTACAGCTCAAGTCTTTGTAACGACTTGCGTTGTAATGGATGCGTCGTAATGGCAGCACGGTGTAAAAGCCTGCGTTGTCATGACGTACATCCATGCTGGTTAGGTGTGCACTTTTTAACATGGTCACCAACACATTTTGACTGGTATTTAATATGATTTTGAATGGAAGTGCACTGTGTTCCTGCTAACCAAGTCCTAGTGCCAGATCTCTTTCCCAAAACTGAGCAAGTGTTTGCCCCAATTGGCGATAACTATAGTACCCTCTGTAAGTCCTTAGCAAATGGTACCCTTGGTGCACCCCGGCCTGAGGTACTAAAGAGGGTCCCTAAATGCTGCAGCATGAATTGTGCCCCCCTGCCCTAGACTCCTCACGAAGCTCATGCAAACTGCCACTGCAGGCTGTGTGTCTTGATGGAGACAAAAGTGAAAATACGCCATGGCACACATCCCGTGTGCCCTGCCTGCTGACACTGCATGCAGTATTGTATTGTATTGTAATTACATTTATATAGTGCTTACTACACCTGTTGAGGTGTCGAAATGTTTTTTCGATGAGTAGCATGCTACTCCGGAACCCAAAAAGGATTAGTAGTGAATTAGTATTAGAATGGCATGTGTGGAAGATCTGAATAGTAAAAGAGGTTTGAGATGATGAAAGGAGCTAACAGTCTAGAAAGGGTTATTATGGGGATCATATAGTAGTGGGATGGGGTTTGGGATAAATTAGAGAGTGGAGGTACAGGATATATTGAGAGAGGTGTAGGGTGAGAAATAGGGTAGTTCATTGGAAAAAGTAGTAGAATGCTGTTTGAGTTGAGTCAGAGAATTGAGGTAGAGGATATATTAAGAGAAGTTATAGGTTGAGAAATTGGGTAGCGCATTTGAGAGAGTAGTGGAATGAGGTTTGAGATGAGTCAGAGTGGAGGTAGAGGTTATGTTGTGGGAGATATAGGGTGAGATATAGGGTAGTTCATTGTATAAGCTGAATTACAAGCGAAGTAATAGTTATAAATATACATAAGTACATGGAAGGTATATCATAAGTACATGGAAGGTATATATGTATAAGGAAGGTAATTCATGTAGATTAAAGTTGCATTTAATAAGCTCAGACTTTCACGTGTTGCTGAACTTCAAATTAATTCTGTTTGTCTTTTTTTTGTAATTCAATAGTGAAGCAATTGTAGATCAATAGCTTTGATAAAAGATGCACTTATTCATGCAGTCACTTATATACATGTTAAACATAGAATAATGTAACTATGAGTAATATGCACATTTGTTAAGCAGAACTAATAATTAGATCTTTAAAAACATAATTATTACACATATTTATACAAAGCAATACACACATGTAGGTACACATCTATAGTACAAATAAATGCTTACATACAGAGGGGTATGCTCTATATTTATGTTTGAGTACGGTGGTTATGTCGGAAGAGCCAATTCTTAAGTATTCTTCTGAGGATAAGGTAGTTATCGGTGGATCTTATATTTGGGGGTAAAGAGTTCCATAGTTTGGCTGCTTGAACAGAGAATGTGCCACCCATGTTTTTCTCTTGTATGGTGGGGTTTTGAGGAGGGGTGCCAGTCTGGAGAGGAGATTCTTTTGTTGAATGTGTTTGGTTACGTCAGTCCTGAAGAAGAGCGGTCCTGTTCTGTGTACCGCTAGTGTACAATGCATCTTCCTTGGTACTCTGGTCCTTGCTGCTCAGCCAGTATGAACGTGCTGGGTGGAATGTTGGTGTGCATGGTGATGCAATGGAATGTCAGGATGCCTGTGATGTGGAATGTCAGTTGGAGTATGGGCTGAGCAGCAAGGAGGCTGCTCCTTGTGGGGTAATCCTAAAATCTAAGCTAAGAACCTATAAATATACATATTTTCAACTAAGATCAATAAACCATCCTATATAACTTACCCTTCGGCTAATGGACTTCATTTTTACAGAATGTGTATACCCTGCCATCTCTGTGGTGCTGTCACTGCAAAAGGATAGCACTCAGTACTGGTAATGTTCTGTAAGGAAATACCTCTTATTGCATGGTCATCCCCCAAGTTTTTACCCTGATGCTGCTGGTTTTTCTAACCAGACCTCAGTGACCTGACTCCAAACTGTATGTAGAATTGGCTATGAGCAATTGGAAGTGGCAAACTTACCTGAAAGTCCCTTGCAAATGGCACCCTGAGCATGCAAGTTAGAGGGGTATACCAAGGCTTGCAGCACTGATTTTGCCACCCTGGAGATCCCACAAGTAACACAAGACTCTAGGTCTACCAGTGCAGACTGGTAGAGCAGTAGTCATGCACTGCTAGCTGACCTTGCCATTGAAAGCAATGGCAAATGCCACCACATCCCCTGGACATGTGGCTAAGTCACCACTCTGGCAGGCCTATGTGATTCTGAGCCACTTATATCTCATTTGTCCTTTTGCAAGCAGCTATGTGTGACTCGCATGGTGGGGGAAATAGGTCTTCCTGTTTCAATATGTAGTTTCGATACTTTGACACCAGATCTCGAGTCTTGAGCATACATTGTATTTTCATAGCCCTTTCAAGAAAGTACCAAAGAGATGTGTCCTGAAATCTATGGTTGCAGGGCAATGACGTTAGAAGTGGTGCTTTGTTGATAGGTAAAATAAGCAGTTCCTCATTACAGTGTCAATATGGTGTTCCAGTGTGGGGTAACAGCCTAGATTTCATCTAGGTTTTTTATTCTACTCCTGAGTTGAGCAAAAGTTGATGATGGATAGCCCTAATAGTGAGTTAGTGGATCCGGATTGAGCACCACATATGAAAAGTTTGATCTTGCCTTGGGTATGTTTTGAGGTGTTTCCTTGTCACTCAGATGCTGAGTTGTTAAGTGGCCTATATAACTTGAAAATTGTCTCTGTTCTCAGCAAGGTTTTCTCGCATGATGGAGTACTGAAAGGGCCAATGAACGACAATAATAGTGTCATGTATGACTTGAAGATTGCCGCGGACAGGCTGATATTTGGAGCACTCCACTTATTACCTACCTTTTGGATCGGTTGGAGGGGAGACTTAAGAGTCATAAAGCAGCATGTCTTGGATTCCCAGGTCAGAGTGTGGGGAGCGCTGGATCATGAGGAAAGCTGCTGAAACATCTAGAGTGATACGTTCCCAACATTATTTCTGTCGCGTAAGAGCCCTGAAAAATCACATACTGATGCCCACAATGACTAGCCTTTTACTTGGGAGCGTCAGGCACAGGACATGCTTCGAGGTGTTAGGTAAAGATTGTGAGATGCTTGCGTGGGTTAGGGATGCTGCAGAAGGGCCCTTGGATAGATGATCCGTGTGTTAGAGGAATATTCTTTCAATGATAGATCACCAAAAGTATTTTACAATTGTTCCAGCCCTTGGCCAACAGAAAGTGATGAGTTGAATAGGTAGAGAAGAGCTCTGATGTAGAAGGAAAGGTGAGAATGTTCTTAAAGATGGCTGAAGACTGAGGCCAGGTGAACTCCTGATACTTTGCTAGCCTTCACAAAGTCCAAGAGAGAGAGAGAGTGTCTTGTACCACTCTTTGGGTGAGCTTATGTCTTATTTTTAGTCTGGCTGTGGCATTTGAGTTCTACTCAAGCTGCACCTACTAGCAGATGAGGTGATGAAGTGTTGAAGAAGGCATTTGATACTAATGCGCACAGTTTTCCCTTCCCGCCTAAGCCATCTCAAAAGCGGATTCCTGCCTTTGAGAGGCCATGCCCGACCACCAGCTCACCTCCTTTGGAGGGAGCTACCGGAGCTCCCTCCCTTTCCAGCTTTGGCCATGCTTGACCTTCAGCATGTGGCTTCTGTCCACACGGTCTCCCACCCTTTGCAGAACTGTGCATACATTGTACACCTTCTGACTGTCAACAGGGTCTTCATTTCCCATATTTGCTTTTGTCACTGTAGGCTTCAAATGGAGGTCTCAGTTGGGTTGATCCGGTGATGTGTTTCTGTGCTTTACCATTACCAGCTGGTAAATATTTTGATCAGTTTTGCATTTTCCTTCATGGGGGTTATTTCACTTCCGCAGCGTGGGCATAGCCACAAAATAAAGCCAGGAGTGCAGCCAGCGAGCCTCACTACACGAGGGCCATATATACTAGGAAATTGTCAGTGATCAGGGAACCCTTTTAAAAGCATGTGCTAGACACTGGTGAAAATGAGTTCCTCATCTACATTGTGGCTTCACTGAAAATAGGGATGTTTGAGATCAAACATCTCATATTAATAAATTCAGACTGATGCCAGTGTAGGATTTAGTAATACATGCACCCAAAGGGCACCTTGGAGGTGCCCCCTGAAAACCTGCTACCCACTTGTGTGCTGGCCGACTGGTTTTCAGCAACCTGCCACCAGAGACAGGTTTTTAACTTCCAAGGGAGAGGGCCTTTGCTTTCCGGGAGCCATAAACAAAGCCTGCTTGGGCAGAAGGAGCTTGACACCCCCGTCCGCAGAATGACCTGCAGATTAACGGTGCACAGTCAAAATATCGAGTTTGAAATATCGACCTACAAAAATATCGTGTTGGAAATATCGAAGGTACATAATATCGAGGTCAAGAATATCGTTGGACAGAATATCGACCCTAAGGTAAGTAATATCGATTTTTTTTATATCGATGTAAGTAATATCGAAATTTGTATTATTGTTATGTATTTTATTATGTATGTGTAATATTTATTTTTTAGGTATTTTACTTGTTTTAAATTATATGTGTTATTTTGATATATTATTAATGTTATTTTTAAGTAAATTTTATGTTTTAGTACCGGAGCGGGTTGTGGGTTTATAGGGGAATAGCGTGGGAAGTAATTTAAATATACTACATTTATCAATATTTTTTAGGAATTATAAATTAATTTTAATTAATGTTTGTGTTTAGTTCTGTAGCGGGTTGTGGGTTTATAGGGAAATTGGGTGGGAAGTAATTTAATAATAATTAATTAATGATTTATTCTTATTTATTGGAATGAGTAGATATTTTATTTATAATTAATAATTAACTGGTAATTAATTTTTTTAATTGGTAATTAATGTTTTTAATTGGCAAATAATAATTTTAATTGTTAATGACTTTTTTAGTTAGTAATTAATTTTGTTAATTGGTAAATAATGTTTTTCATTGGTAATTGTTTTTTTATTAATTGGAAATTATGTTTAATAAATTGGTAATCAATGTTTCATAAAAAGTATTATTTGGTATGAAAAATATTTGTATTGTTTAATATTTTTTAATTGTGAATTAATTTTAAATAATTAAAAAAAGAATTGTAAAGAAAAATATTTTATTGTTCAATATTTATTAATTGGTGATTAATATTTATTAATTAATATTTATTGGTATTTATTGTTAATTTATTGTTCATTTATTGTTAATTAATTATTCAATTGTAAGTATGTTTTTAATATTTATTAATGGGTATTTGTAAATGATGTAGAGGTATTAACATTTTTTATTATTTATTATTTTGAATACAATTTTTTTTTATAAGTATGTTATATTTAAATTCTACGCTATCCAATGTTTTCCCTACTGTTTCACTCTCTGGAGTTGGAATAGTAATTATAACCCCTACGCTATCCAATGCTTTCCCTACTGTAGCACCCTTTGGAGTTGGAATGTTAATTTTTACCCCTACGCTATCTAACGTTTTCCATACTGTTGCACCCTCTGGAGTTGGAATAGTATTTTTTAACCCTACGCTATCCAACGTTTTCCCTACTGTAGCACCCTCTGGAGTTGGAATATTCAATTTTACCCCTACGCTATCCAATGTTTTCCCTACTGTAGCACCCTTTGGAGTTGGAATAGTAAATTTTACCCCTACGCTATCCAACACTTTCCCTACTGTAGCGCCCTCTGGAGTTGGAATATTAGTTTTTACCCCTACGCTATCCAACACTTTCCCTACTGTAGCACCCCCTGGAGTTGGAATAGTAATTTTTACCCCTACGCTATCCAACGCTTTCCATACTGTAGCGCCCTCTGGAGTTGGACTAGTAATTTTTACCCCTACGCTATCCAACGCTTTCCCTACTGTAGCGCCCTCTGGAGTTGGAATAGTAATTTTTACCCCTACGCTATCCAACGCTTTCCCTGCTGTAGCGTCCTCTGGAGTTCTAATAATAATTTTTACCCCTACGCTATCCAATGCTTTCCCTACTGTAGCGCCCTCTGGAGTTGGAATAGTAATTTTTACCCCTACGCTATCCAACGCTTTCCCTACTGTTGCCCCCTCTGGAGTTGGAATAGTAATTTTTTTCCCTACACTATCCAACTCTTTCCTTACTATTGCACCCTCTGGAGTTGGAATATTAATTTTTACCCCTACGCTATCCAACGCTTTCCCTACTGTAGCACCCTTTGGAGTTGGAATCGTAATTTTTACCCCTACGCTATCCAACTCTTTCCCTATTGTAGCGCCCTCTGGAGTTGGAATATTAGTTTGTACTCTACGCTATCCAACGCTTTCCCTACTGTAGCGCCCTCTGAAGTTGGAATAGTAATTTTTACCCCTACGCTATCTAATGTTATCATTACTGTAGTTTTTTGGGGACTTTGAATAGTAGTTTTATTTATTGAGCTATTTAATATTGTTATTATTATTTTTGATAATGTAGTATATTATTAATTTTAAAAATATTGAAGGTATATATTTTTTTTATTAAATATAATTATTTACTTTTTATTTAGGCTATTTTTTGATGTGTGTAGATGTATTTGTAATTTATAATACTTTTGAATAATTTATAAGTTATTAAAACAATTATTAAAACATATTATTAGGTAAGTATATATTATATTTTTTATGTATATGTTTAATTAATGTTATATTATTGTATATGTATTATTCATTAATTTTAAACATTATTAAATATGTTTAACTATGTTTATTTGGTTTATAAGCATTATTTACATTATTTTACATTTTGTTTATTAAAAAAAAAAGATTTTTAATCACGATATTTTTATCTTCGATATTTTTTTTCCGATATTTTTGTACTTACCATTTTGTAGATAGGCTGTCGATATTCTTGCTTCCGATATTTCAATGTCGATTTTTGTGTAGGTCGATATTTTTTCCATCGATATTGTGTCAGTGATCCCAGATTAACATTCCTAGGTCCACCGCATTTGGTATGCGAATCTGATTTCTCTCGTAGGAGAGGAAACAACCCCCCTTTTGTCCAGAGCCCTTTGACATCTGTACAGGCAGGAAAATTAGCTAGGCAAAACAGGTGAGACCACCCTTAGGAGAGCACCACCCCTGAACTGGGCTACCTGAAGTGGATGCAACTTTTCAGAAGTTATGATCATGGTGATGACAAATGTAGGATCTTTGGGACAGGGTAATGCCCACTTTCATCATATAGGGGGTGTAATGGCCTCTAGGGGTAAGTAGCCCATTGCCTTCTATCCTATACTCCCCTAATGCCCCTAAATTCAGTATTAAGGGGAGCCCTGGCACCAGGAAATCAGACCCAGCAGACCAAAAGAAGAAGAAGGGGCAAAGAGCCGCAAAAGCCAGAACTGCAGAAAAAGCAACAGACTTGGCACCAGCCTTGCCAGACTATTCGCCTATTCTCAACAGTTGCACGGTTCTCCTGCATCTTGCAGGTACCATAGACTGAGCTGTAAGGGTTTGCAAGACTGCGAAAACCCTAGTCTAAGCTGAATTGGACCAACTGTGCCAATGTGGTCCCCAGATTCCTACCGACCAATGAAGCAGAAGGACAGTGAAGAGCCGCAAAAGCACTTACTTAGGAAGAAGCAACTGACACAGTGCCAGCCCCGCCAGCTTGTCTGCTGTTCTCGACAGAGTGCACCAAAAGTAGTCTTGTCCTGCAGCAGCTGTGCTTCCAAAGCCTGAAAGGCCTACCAGCATTCATCAAAAAATCAAGGACTCCCTTGGAGCAGTAGAACTGCTTCCTGGCATCCTGCAGGCACCCTAAAGAAGATGTGAAACTCCAGAACTGCAAAAACCTGACACAGCAAAGCACCAATGCACCCATGCTTTCCAGCCTGAGCTGAAGTGGGCCAACAGTGCCAGCATGGTACCCAGACCTTTAGAGACAAAGCCCACACTGGACTTGCCTCTGTGGACTTCCAGATACTGCCTGCAGCCTCTGTTTGCAGGCCCCCTCTACTGCGAGTGCTCCCGGTGATGAAAATCTGACAGCTAAAGACACCTCTGCACATGTCGCCCCTGAAGAAGAGGACCAAAGGAGTCCCCAAGTCTCTGACCCTTGTATGAGTTGATCCCCCGTTGGTTCTGCCAAATTGGTCCCCCAGTCCCAGCCTGCAGCCTCTTTTCCAGCAGACTTTTCTCCACAGACTTGAATGGGGCGCCCGCTTCTGCAAGGCACCTCTGCACCTGTCCACTCCAGTACTGCCTGAAGTGAACAGTTAGTGGTGCCTTGCACCTTCCCCAATACTCTCCTTATGTCCAGAAGTTTGGTCCTGTAAGTTACTGTTGAGTGCCCAAATACAATACATACCTTTCCTCCATAGGTGAACATTACCATGAAGTTCTTCAATTTTGATTTAAAGTATCAAAAAAATGTTTTCTTTAAAGCTGCTATTTTAAAAAGTACTCACCTGATTTTGCTGATCTTGGTGTCTAAAGTTATATAAAGATATGTACTATTTTTATAAATTGGTGTGGGTCTCCTTATTGAGTCTTGTGCATCATTTATTGAATATTGTGTTTATTTGAACATGTCTAATACTCCTCTCTGCTAAGCCTAAGGCTGCTCGACAACACTACCTCCTAGAAGAGCATCTTGGAATTGCTAGACCAAGCCCCTGTCTACTAGTAAGGGAACTCCTGGACTCTTTGCACAATATACCTCTTTTTTGTATACCATATAAAGAGCCAGCTTCCCACAGCTGGGAATTTTCTGGGGCTTTGTGCTCCTGATCATCCAGTCGTCCAAATAAGGAGAAACCTAATAGACGCAGCTCTTGATGAGGTGAGCAGCTACCACTGCGAGACATTTTGTAAACACCCTAGGAGCTATGGTTACTCCAAAGGTAAACACTTTGAAGGCTTTTCTTGTTTGTGGTAAGTGGTAAGCATTATCAGTTCAGTGTGCAGGTTGGATAGGGATTTGTGGAAGCATGCGTCTTTTAGAACAAGAGCAATCATGAAGTCATCTTGCTGTAGCAGTGGAATGACATCTTGGAGTCTCAACATGTGGAAATGCTACACAAGGATGTACTAATTGAGAGACCTGAGGTCAGGTATGCCTTAGGGACTTCTCCTTTTTGCGGATCAGGAAGTTCAAGGAGTACACCCCTTTTCCGTAGTGCTGAGGTGACACAGGTTCTTGAGCCCCTTCGCAGAGTATTGCATTCATCTCCTCTTGGAGAAAGTGCTGATGTTCTGGGGAGAGCTTGTGTGTGTGGGGGGGACGGGGATGTTTGGTGGTGTTTGTGAGAGTTCTGGGCAGTATCTCTCCGCTATGATGTCTAGAACCCACTGATCCGAAGTGATCTCTGTCCAGTGGTACGGAAACTGCTGTAATCTTCCCAAGATAGTCAAAGGGGAAGGGAGTCACTGCTTAGTAGGTGCAGTCTTATTGGGGGCTGTGCCCTTTCCCATCCCTCAATTATTATTGCCTATCCTCCCTTATAGTAACCCCTGGTTGGTGGTTTCTGTTGTTGCTGTCTGGGAAGGATGTTGAGAATGTGGGGCTGTGGATTTGCTCCCCCCACAATATGGTGTGCAGCAAATGAGTTGTGGGGGTGCAGGGCACCCTTGGCCTTGTCATCTGTGTACTTTTACATTTTTTCCAACATCTTATCAACTTGGCTGCTAAAAATGTGCTCCTCATCATAAGGCAAGTTGAGGAGATGTTGGAGTGCCGGTTTAAAGTCAGACCGGTGCAGCCACGTGTGTCTGCAGAGGATGACACTACTGTTGATTGCATGTGCAGCAGTGTCTAGAGGGCACCTGAAGTTGGTGTTTGATATGATTTTCCCATCCACCACCAACTCTTGGCCACTTTGCTTATATTACTTTAGATAATGTTGAATTACATCTTACATTTCATCCCCGTGGGCATGGTCGTGCGAAGACAGCATGCCCACTAAATTGTTAACCCACCAATGAATGGCAGACTGATCGGTGACACACTTGTCAGCAATGCCAATCTTTTTGCTCTCCGGGTCTGGAGGGGAAGAATCACCTTAACCCTGACTCAGCTCTAAAGGTGGGTTTAGTGTCTCTTCAAAAATTAATTTTCTTTTGGGAGGAACATAATCTTAAGTCTTGTGTGGAGGCTTGGCCCAGATCTGACTAGTACCAGGTTGAATGTGGATGCAATGCTGGCTGCTGTTGAGCTCCTCATGGGGGCGCTGAGGAATTAGCTGTTCAAACTCATTGGAGGCAGCGGAAGAGGCATTCATGGATAGCACCCTCTTCTGATCCGATGGTTTCCGAGGCCCTTGCAGTGCTGAAATTGCTTTCAAGTCCAAAGTCATTGGCTCCAAAACAGGTCAGGAGGTAGTTTTCAGGTCTGGAACTGAGTTAAATGGACGAGGCATGGAGGTGGACTTAGGCAACAAAGTATGTTTGTGCTGTGACGAGTCCCTCCACACCATGCCCACCAAGGCATGTGCAGTGGAGACCCAAAGGCCTCATAAGTGCTTCAGGATCCCAAGGCTTTAGCCTCCTGAGGAGGTAAATAATGGGGAGGCACCATCTAATAGGTGGTAGTACTCACTGCGGTCACTTTGGATTGTCATTGCGCCAGCAGGGGGCTCATCATCCTCCAAGTCAGAACTGGAACTCTCAATCAGCAAAGGCTCTTCTACCACGCCTCGGGTAGTCTCCTGTTGTTGTTCACCCTCAGTTTCTCGGTCCCCGAAGAGGTCGGGGAGTCCTCCTGCTGTTGGTGCACCATGGAGGCCAAGGTAATACGATGGGCTCGATGGTTCCAAAGGGTCTTTTTAATATGGACCGTGAGACAGGATGCACAGGAGTCCTCTGAGACAATCAGAGGTTAAAGAGTAGATGGAAATGGAAATCTGTCCACTGTGCTTGGAGTTGCTGCTCAGTTATTAATTTACCTCAAAAAATGTAAAGACAAGAGGCATTTGACAAAAAGGGAACACGTTGGTTTAATTAAATGCAGCAGCCAGTAAAGCATTGACAGAGTAGTTTCTTAAGACAGTCTCAATGTACAGAAGTTTGGCCAATCATATATACAGTTTGTGAGCACAATAAACCAATTTCACATTCTTAGAGAGCATGTGGGTCTGGGCCTAGTCATAAATCATGAATATAACCTTCTGATAATGGACACCGATAGCTCTTGTCCTTGGGGAGAGCTAGTGTGGGCCATTGTCTATGCGTCCAGATGCCCGGCATGGGGATCGCATGATCACTATATGTGGTGTGCATGCTATGTCCTGATTGGGTGAGCATTCCTGACCACATCTGGTATTTAACTTTGTGGTTTTTTGGAAACATGTGCCTTTGGCCAAACGTGCATTATTGGGGCCAATTTCCTCAGACCTGTTTGATCAATCAGGGTTTTCCATGGTTGCACGTTTGTCTTCAGGCTGAGTGTAACCCTACCTGTGACCTATCAATCGATAGGCCTGGGTTTGGGTTGCAGGGCCTGTCTGGCCATGTATCTCTGACTCAGGGTTGATGGGGAAGTCATCTTGCGTTACTTTGAAAGCAATGATACGAGCTCATTATGGCATGTACATAGAACATGGTCGTCATTGATATCATATTTACCAACATTCTAATTATTATGCATACAGTTGTGGTAGCATATATCGCTATTCCTTTTATTTGTATTGACATTGTCATGGATGCATAGTTTATGGCGTACATCGACATTGCATTTATCGGTATTGCCACTGTTGTGCATGCATATAACATGGTGTACATTGACATCCCTTTCACCGATATTGACCGAATGACACTTGTGGCAAAAGCAGAACAGAATACTTTCCATCACTAGAATGTTCTGGTGGATCAGAGATGATTTGGAAAGGTTAGAGGGGGCCAGGTCCCTGCCGGGGCATTAAAAGTGTTTGATCTGCAGAAAGTCAAGTCTAAGGGAGCATGTGGTAGGGGAAACCAAACGCGAGATTGCAGACTCTTCCAGTGAGGAACGGACCCGAGCGATCCCAGCGAGAACACCACACACACCAAACCGGAGCTCAAGGGTAAAGGAGTCAGATGGCAGGAGTACACACAGCATATGTATCTACAGTTAAACATGCCTCAAACGCATAGTTTAAGACATTGTTCCTATCTTTTACAGGAGACATGGGACACGGAATTGTCGATTGTATTTGTGTTTGACTTACTTTTGACCTATTCCACGTGCTTACACCAATTAGGGCCAGGAAACATTAACTGGTATAGACTTTTTAAAAAGGTTCTAAAATTCTGTGCGAGAATTGCAATCCACATCATGTTTGTGAACATGACTCTACCCTTTTACCTTCCTTGTGAGTACACTGTTTTCACTTTCAGGATTGTGCCAAAGCCAAGACCAACAGATGATCACAAACTGTGCACAGTGCCCAAAGCCAAGGGACGCCATTTTGCTACTGTGTTCTGCTGCTTTTACCAATTTACTGTAGTTGTATACTTCCTGCCTCTTTAAAGCCCATTTGCTCTGCCAAAATACTTCTAAATTCCCAAAAATTATTAAAGTGTCGTGTACTCACACCTCTAGCTAGACATTCATATCTTTATTGCAACTATATTAACATCATTGTACTGCGCCTAAACTCACCCTACAACACATCCTTTAAACTAGGCCTTGACTGCTTAATTACTTCGACCTTGAAAGTCAAGGAGACTTAGTGAGCCCACCTTTCCATAAGCCTTGGCTGGTAGGAGTTAACAGTTGGTGGCGTATTTGTTGATTCGCCATAGCTTGATAGTCAAACTGCCGTCATCAACTCATGACTTAGCCTGACTGCACTGGTTTGTCCTGCTGAACACTCTAGAGCTCGTAGAGGAGAAGAACTTCCAGAGGCTCACTGGGGCATCACCCTGTAGAAGGCCACCATCTTCAAATGAAACTCTGAATCAAAGGGACCAAAGGACTCGACATAAAGAGAAAAGCTCTAAGAAAAAGTCCCAAGGTAAACTTTACTTTTGTCCGGGACCTAGCACTCAGCCTATCCAACTTGCGCTCCATCGCGGTCTGCCTAAAACTTTAACATTGTCCCAGCACAATCGCAACCAGATAGCCTCAAGTGTTGATTTAAGCTTTTTAGGCACTAGAATACGCAATTTCTTATTTAATCTTTCAAAATTCATATTTCCGGTTCCCTACATTGGGTTTTTGTCATTATGGTGTAATTTTAAAGATATTCGCTATTTTTATAAATTGGTGTTGGTTTTTATTGTGTTGTGGCTTGTACTTATTTACTGTTTTGATAACAATTAATGCTTTACCCATATATGTCTCCTAAGGAAAACCCGACTGCTCCTTTGCCAAGTTACCAAGGGTTAAGCAAGGATTAATTTAATGAAACTTAATAGGACCTATAAGTGATTGGGGTAGTATTACTAACTGATGTTGAATACCCCACCTACTAATATACCACTTTCCTACACCCATTCAATCTAATTTATTCAATCTCACTCTGACTCACTCAGTGACATTCATTCTTACTTACTTTTATTCACTGAATACCACTCAGTCTAACTCTGAATCGCCTAGTCTTGCTCATTCACACTTAGTCTGACTTACTCAGTCTTACTTACTCTCTCTCTGACTCACTCATTCTTTGACACACTAAGGGGCATACTCTCAAGAACGTGCAATAATCATCGCCAAAATAGGTTAACGCAAATTTTCATATCGCCGTCTATCAGAGGAAAATAACTTTGTGTTAACATCGTATTCACAATACGGCAGTAACATGCAATAGTTTCACGATAACGCGTCAAATGTCCGCGATAAAATCACCGGGACGGCGATAAAAATCTAAACCTGAACGTGAAAAAAGTTGCGATGGGCCCAACAAATTCAGCGATAAGCAGCGCAAGTCCTGCAAGTCCCAAAAGTCAGGCGGGAAAAATCACTATAAAAGCGGCAACAAAAAACTGAAACAACTGCAAAGCACCAAGGAGGTAGCCGGAGTAAGTACAGAGGACAACCAGAACCCCACAAGCCCCACGGAGGATCAGCCTGGGACCATCATTGGGGAGATGGTGGTAGGAGTTTGGGGACGGGACACTGGACAACATGACCTGAGCCAACACCAACAGGGTGAGTAACAACCAGGGACTGGGGGGACGGGGGAGATGGGCACAATGCCATACATGCACAATTAAGTAGAGCACATATGCGGAGAAATCATACTCAAGAGTCACAACTCCGACCAAGAGCCCAATTTACCCAAGTCTGCAACATCTCAGCACTGTATAAGCACAGAAGTGAAAGGCACGCTGCCTGAAAGGGATAAGGACCAGCCAAATCAGAGCTGAAGGGGCAACTAACCCACAATGCAGCACACACACATAAGAATCAGAGCACCTCAACATTGACAACAATGTGGTACTGTTGGACCTGGCCCTTTTGGCAGGTTCACCCCGAAACTTTTTTGCTTTTGCCTAGCCTGTTTTTGTAACCTGGTGTTGGTGATTTTAGGCCTCTGCGCACTTTTTCACTGTGGTACAGTGTAAAGTGCTTGAGCTCTCTGTGTATGTGTAAGAGTGACCTGCCCTCCCATAGGAATGCATGGGGAATAAGTGTGACCATGGTAGTTCCTGATGTGTGGGGAGTGCAGGGTCGAGTTTGGTATGTGCAAACTCGTGAGATTGAATGCTGCGTAATGATGTATGCGGCATGAATGTGTCTAGTGTGGAAGTGCCACTTCTAGACATGGGTGTGCGTGTGTAGTGAGTGTGCTGGCACGTGATTGGCTGGAGCCTGGCTCCAGGAGTCTGGATGGGTCTGCCCAGTGGTGAGTGTTGAGATTAGCATGCTAATGTGAGGGGAGGGGTGCACCTGGGTCCTGAAAAGGGCTGGGCTTTCCCCACACAATGCTGGCTCCACCCCCTGTGGTGCGAGTGATGACCCTAGCCTGACTAGTGAATGGGAGGGGTGGCTGAGCTCATCAAGAGGGCTCCCAAACCAGCTGCGCCTGGTTTTTCCCCCACCCTGCACCTTTAGACAAAGGAATTCACTGTATAAAAAGGGGCTGTGTCCCCTTACAAAATGTTCTTGTTTCTGACTTGAATCCTGCCAGGGGCGTGCTGCTGCTTGGGCCCAGAGGAAGGCTTGCCTCCCTGGGCCCTGCCCAGCCCCTGGATACCTGATGGACCTGGATGCCTGGAGGATCTTTTCTTTCTTAGGGTCCTCTTTTGCTTCACTTTGCCCCCAGGACCTTTTTCTTTGAACCCTGTGCATTTGCTTAGGACTGCTGGGACCCTCCTTGCTAATGGGGTCTTTACTGAGGGGCCTGGCGTTGTCTGAGCCCCCAGCGCCTTGAGAGCGCTTTATTTTACTTACTGGGCAGAGCGCTGTCGTTTTCCCTTGGAGGGAAGCGCTCCTGCCCCTTTGAGGCTTATTTGCATATTTTTATGGACGGGTGCCACCCCGTTTATTTAATTATCTAATGGGTGCTCACCCCGTTTCTACTTTTATTTCGTGCACCGAGGGTGCCCACCCCTCGGTGCAGCCCCGCAAAGAGAGCCGCCGCCGCTGCGGCAAAACCGGAAGTCCAGCCCACACCCGCCTGACTGTGGGCGGGGCGGGGAGGGACTCACTTCCGCTTCCCCGGGAAGCCGTGGCGTGGTTGCCGGGCTCCCGTAGGGAGAGGGAGACCGGAGATGCTGGCTGCCCCCCCCCCCCTGTCATGGCGAGAGGAGGAGTGTTGCGGCCTGTTGCAGGGCTCCCCTGTGCCGAGTGAGTCCCGCGGTGTCCGGTGAAGTCTGGATCGACGCCCATGCACCGAGAGAAGAGGAGGCAGCGTGAAGCTGCTGCCCCGCCGCAGAGCAGCCGGTGAGTGAAACAGGCTGGGGCGGGCTCCATAGGGGCTACTGCTGGTGCGGGGGACGGGCACAGCGTGGTGGTGCATTTAGGGCGGCCCCGGATGGCAGTGGGTCGCCCCAACGTTGTCTAGAACCCACGAGGCTCCCTGGGGGCATTTGTGTTTAGAAACTCGAGGCTCCCACGACCACGGGGGCATTATTGTCTAAAAAGCCTGTGTGGCTATCCCCTGGCCTTATTTTAGGCGCTAGTGTTTGGGGGCATATTTCATTTTAAAGCGCTAATGCGCTCCCTGAGTGCACATGTTGTTCTAGAGCCTGTGGGGCTTAAACAGAGGGTGCAGATTTGTTCTAGGGGCTAGTGAGAGCCCCTGTCGCAGTTTTGTCTACAGCTGCCCAGCAATTAGTGGGCAGCTGCACCGTTTAGGCGCCAAGGGAGAGAGAGTCCCTGTGTGGGACAGAGATGGCACCGTGGTGCCAGGCCTTCCACAGCTGCGTAGCACTTAGTGCCAGCTGCAACGTTTAGGCCCTGTTGTTGTTCTCAGCTGGCCAGCAAGTAGTAGGCAGCTGCAACGTTTAGGTTTGCGCCGGTGGCGCACCCCTGACTGACGCTGCATTGGCAGCGCGCCCTGACATTCTGGACACAGGGCTTTTTGAGTTCCCTTTTTGGATGGCCATTTGGCCAGGGGGCTGGTATGTGGGTAGGGCGCAAGGCCCTAATGTGATTTTTGCGCAATGTGATTTTACTATGTTTATGATAGTAATTGCCTAAGGTGATGTTTGCACAATGTGATTATGAGGTTATTTTACCTATGTAGGTTTATGCTAGTGAGATGTTTTCACTATGTGAGTTACGCCCCTAAATATGATTTATTCTTAGGAGGCAGAGTCTAAGGTGTTTAGACTAGTGAGGAGATTGCCTACTGTATTTTTACCGGTCAGGCCCAAATGTGAGTTATGCGTAATGTGCTACGCCATTATGCCTGTGACACCTCTGAATGTGTTGTATGCATTATGTGTCTTACCTACACCTCTGAATGTTTTTATGCATCATGTGTTTTCCTGTGCTACACCTCTGAATGTGTTTTGATGCATCATGTGCCTTGTTCTTACACCGCTGAATGTATGTTTATGCATCATGTGTTTTCCTTCCCTACACCTCTGAATGTTGTGATGCATCATGTGTAATGTGTTCTTGCCTATACCCCTAAATGTATGGTGATACTTAGGTGGTTGTTCTTTCTAGTACAGGTGTGCTAAAGTGATTATTATTCTATGATCTACAACGTGCTATTTCTAACAGTGTTTCTAGTTCTAAAAGTGCTGATTCCTGACTGTGGTCCAGGTGGCCCTGTCTTGTACATAATCCCTTGTGAATATTTCCCGTGCCAGTTGGCACAATGTATATGTGTGATTACAATCTAATGTGTTTTGACAATACAGAAGTTATTTTTATATAACCTTATGTGGAGTTCCTTTTGTGGTGTGCCTAGGATGTTGTTGCTGTTGTGTTCATGCGCAAATGCTTTACACATTGCCTCCGGGATAAGCCTGTCTGCTCGTGGCAAGCTACCAAGGGGGTGAGCAGGGGTTATCTTGGCGTGTGACCCCCTTGCCCTGACTAGAATGGTGGTTTCTGCCTGGCTTTGGTGTAAGCCTTAGCCAACCAGAAATCCCAGTTCTAACAGGTACAAACTGCAATACTTTCACAACAGAACAGAGGACACAACTACTGCCGCTTGTGTGTAGAAAATGGCCATTCGCATTTGGTATAGCAGGAAACTGTGAGATAATAATGTACAAGTACAACCTCACATCCGTTATGGTGTAGAAATGTCAACTGTCCCGCATCAAATAGGCATCTTCTCACGAACAATCACAATGTACATTGTCATTCAGTCTGTTGGTAAACTTTTACAATGCGTGAACATACATGTGAACACAATGTCAATCTGCATCTCCCTTTCACATTGCAGAGGGAGAATCAACACCTCCTGCAGAGCAGACCCAACAACACAGCACTGATGATGAAGAGGACCTCCCCAACATCGACACCGGCGCCCTCCAACAGCTCATGGACACTTCCGGCCACCTCCAGGAGCAGGGCATCCCAGCTGCATCGAGGAGAACACACCCCCTGCACAGACCAAACAGCAGGAAGCACCCATCACCACAGCTCTCTCCCAGGACCCCCACGGCCAACACATGGTTTTTCAATGCCATGTGTTAGAGTGCCAGGAGACGATGGCTGATCAACTGTGGGTGGGGTTCGACCACATGGCACCATACTAGGTGCCAATACGGGGGTGTCTAAGTCCCATCAGGGACCACTTACAGTCCCTAACGGACACCCACTGTCCACTCCATGCTTTCCAACAATCCATGGCTGACATTTCTGGAGTCATGGCTCTGAGCCAAGAACAACTGTCTAGTCAGAGTGGCTCCAGCGATGTCAGCCGGGAGTTGGGACACATAAGGAGAATGATGGAGAGCTTGGAGAGGATGCAGGTGGAAAGAAGTTTGCCACTGCTGCACACCAGCGAGATGTAGCTGTGATCTTCCATGTCCTGCAGATCCTCTTCATGGCATTGCCACCACAAGGCCTGGCGTGGATGATTGCTGCTGCTACCACTCCATCCACATCTCTGCCCCCTGAAGTGTCAGTGCCAAACAGTGCAAATTTAAGGAAACAAAGGTCCTATATAAGATAATAAACCAATGTAATATAGACCACAATAGGCTCTATATAATTCTTTCCCTTGTCCAGCCGGACAGGGAATTTTATTAGTTAAGTAGAATAGAATCTTATTTTAATTCAAATATACAACAACAATTCATTGCAGCAAAGCACACTCCTGTGCCGTACCGTGGGAAACAAGAAAGAAGGATAAGATGATAGGAAAGGGTGTTTCAGGCAAAAGAAAGAGCAAACAGGGTACTGTTTTTTAGTCAAGGATTTTAACAGTATATCCTGAAGTGGTCCATACAGATACAGGTACAAATTGAATTCACTGTATGTCCACTCAGAGGAGTCGACGTTTCGATCCGGCGCTCTAATTAACAAAGGATCATCATCAGGACTTAGTTAAGTGTTTACCTGGTTTAATCGTTACAGTTAGCCTGTTGGGGAAAAAACAGGGAGCAAAGAAAAATAAAAAATAAAAAGGAGAATTTATCAATATACGACTGGGGAGAGTAGTCAGTTTTAGCCATTTTCAACGTTGTCACATTCGGAACCGCAGTGGGTGGACTGTGCTGGTGATTGTGGATATAAGATATCCCAGAATTTGCTGGAGAACATTAAAAACATTGCATAAAAATCGGAATCGCAGTGATGGAGAAGTGATGGATTGGAGTTTTGACGGTGCATTGTGTTAGCTACATATTATGCTCGTCCCCCTGTGTTTGTGGCGAGGGGAGCAAGGTGCACTTATCTATATACGTGGGTGGAGATGCGTTGATGCTGGGAACAGCCTACCTTTTGGATATAAAGGTCAACAGGGGATAGACTACCGCGCGGCGATGGGCCGCCAGTGGGTTTCAGTGCAGATGGCAACTGGTGGGTTTGGCTGTGGGAGGAAATTAAGGGTTACATCTCAGTCAACCAGGGTGGTGCCGACCTTACTGTGGTGGTGTTTGAAGACATACCTTGGGCTATTATATAGAGCGTTTATATAGAGCGCTGGCAGCCAGAGAGTTACAGTGCAAGTGGCATCTCGTGGGTTTGGCTGTGGGAGGAAAATATGGGTTACATCTCATTTAAGCAGGGTGGTGCCGACCTAGCTGTGAAGGTGTTTGGAGACATACCTTGGGCTCTTCTATGGAGCAAGCAAGGCGCGTCAATTGGATTTAAGGTGGCAGTTCCCTCCGTCGTTGTGGTCAAGGTTGATGGAACCGGTGAATGGGGTCCTATTGGATCTAATATTTAGAGAGTGAAATTAATAACCATTAGTGACCGCACATGGGCGATTTGATACTGAGGGTTGTGGCAAAGGCTAGAAGCTACCCTTGTGTTTGGAAGGGGAAGATAACCCTTTACGTTGCTGTCGCGCTTGAATTACGCGATTTTGAGTTTCGGCGTGGCTCGCTGGCCGGTGCCGGGAGGCGGTCATGGGGAATCCACGATCCGCTGGGGGGAAAAAAGGAGAGGAAGCATACTTAATTATAGTGCTGGGACCCCGCTGGGACTGGATAGAGTGCCGGTGGAGCAGGAGCTTACCTAGTCTGGACTGTGCCGTGAACTTCAATGGTTCTGCCGTGTGCGCGCTGCGAGTAGGTGCGGGCACTTGATAAACGAGCTGACGAGCATGGTCATGTGACCATGTACAACGTCCTCGTTGGCTTCAACTCCAAGCGGGCCGCCATCTTGGAGTGGGTTGAGGTGTGCAACACTCTCTAAGGGCTCCGAGTCCATGCGGATTGGGAAACACGCCTATTTTGTAACGCGCTAAGGTAGACGCCATCTTATAGTGGTGTTCTAGCGCATCCGCGCCAATGTGGTAACAATTAAATGGTGAGGGGGACCATTATTGGGTGAGTCGTGACAGATAGTGGGGTAGTGTGGAAGTGATGAACAGTGGTTGGGAGTGATTGATTCCAACGGGAAGTGCAGGTGACACATGATAACTACATGATTATCTTAAAACAAAAACAGTTCATGATGGATTCAGGGCATGTTGTCAATCATTGGAAAAAGTCTCTTAGAGGAGGTTGGTCCAATCCTCACTTCTGTTCAGTCCTGTGTGGATGGTGTTAAACTGAATTATGGACTTAAGTTCCTCGCGATTCAAGAGTTGGCTTAGGTTGCCCCCTCTCAGTGGTAGCTTCACCGCTTTCAGAATTATCCATTTCAGGTCATCCGCAGTGTGTTTGAGTTCAGAAAAATGTTCAACCAAAGGCTCATTCGGAGTCCCACACCTAATGCGACTTCTATGTTGGCATATTCGTGTCTTCGCCTTTTGGGTGGTTTGGCCAACGTACATTTTAGGACATGGACATAGAATTGCATAAATTACGTTGCTGCTGTTACAGTTGGTGAGGCTCTTCATATCATAGAAGTCGCATTAGGTGTGGGACTCCGAATGCGCCTTTGGTTGAACATTTTTGTGAACTCAAACACACTGCGGATGACCTGAAATGGATAATTCTGAAAGCTGTGAAGCTACTACTGAGAGGGGGCAACCTAAGCCAACTCTTGAATCGCGAGGAACTTAAGTCCATAAGTCAGTTTAACACCATCCACACAGGACTGAACAGAAGTGAGGATTGGACCAACCTCCTCTAAGAGACTTTTTCCAATGATTGACAACATGCCCTGAATCCATCATGAACTGTTTTTGTTTTAAGATAATCATGTAGTTATCATGTGTCACCTGCACTTCCCGTTGGAATCAATCACTCCCAACCACTGTTCATCACTTCCACACTACCCCACTATCTGTCACGACTCACCCAATAATGGTCCCCCTCACCATTTAATTGTTACCCCATTGGCGCGGATGCGCTAGAACACCACTATAAGATGGCGTCTACCTTAGCGCGTTACAAAATAGGCGTGTTTCTCAATCCGCATGGACTCGGAGCCCTTAGAGAGTGTTGCACACCTCAACCCACTCCAAGATGGCGGCCCGCTTGGAGTTGAAGCCAATGAGGACGTTGTACATGGTCACATGACCATGCTCGTCAGCTCGTTTATCAAGCGCGCACACGGCAGAACCATTGAAGTTCACGGCACAGTCCAGACTAGGTAAGCTCCTGCTCCACCGGCACTCTATCCAGTCCCAGAGGGGTCCCAGCACTATAATTAAGTATGCTTCCTCTCCTTTTTTCCCCCCAGCGGATCGTGGATTCCCCATGACCGCCTCCCGGCACGGGCCAGCGAGCCACGCCGAAACTTAAAATCCCGTAATTCAAGCGCGACAGCAACGTAAACGGTTATCTTCCCCTTCCAAACACAAGGGTAGGTTCTAGCCTTTGCCACAACCCTCAGTATCAAATCGCCCATGTGCGGTCACTAATGGTTATTAATTTCACTCTCTAAATATTAGATCCAATAGGACCCCATTCACCGGTTCCATCAACCTTGACCACAACGACGGAGGGAACTGCCACCTTAAATCCAATTGACGCACCTTGCTTGCTCCATAGAAGAGCCCAAGGTATGTCTCCAAACACCTTCACAGCTAGGTCGGCACCACCCTGCTTAAACGAGATGTAACCCATATTTTCCTCCCACAGCCAAACCCACGAGATGCCACTTGCACTGTAACTCTCTGGCTGCCAGCGCTCTATATAAACGCTCTATATAATAGCCCAAGGTATGTCTTCAAACACCACCACAGTAAGGTCGGCACCACCCTGGTTGACTGAGATGTAACCCTTAATTTCCTCCCACAGCCAAACCCACCAGTTGCCATCTGCACTGAAACCCACTGGCGGCCCATCGCCGCGAGGTACAGTCTATCCCCTGTTGACCTTTATATCCAAAAGGTAGGCTGTTCCCAACATCAACGCATCTCCACCCACGTATATAGATAAGTGCACCTTGCTCCCCTCGCCACAAACACAGGGGGACGAGCATAATTTGTAGCTAACACAATGCACCATCAAAACTCCAATCCATCACTTCTCCATCACTGCGATTCTGATTTTTATGCAATGTTTTTAATGTTCTCCAGCAAATTCTGGGATATCTTATATCCACAATCACCAGCACAGTCCACCCACTGCGGTTCCGAATGTGACAACGTTGAAAATGGCTAAAACTGACTACTCTCCCCAGTCGTATATTGATAAATTCTCCTTTTTATTTTTTATTTTTATTTGCTCCCTGTTTTTTCCCCAACAGGCTAACTGTAACGATTAAACCAGGCAAACACTTAACTAAGTCCTGATGATGATCCCTTGTTAATTAGAGCGCGGGATCGAAACGTCGACTCCTCTGAGTGGACATACAGTGAATTCAATTTGTACCTGTATCTGTATGGACCACTTCAGGATATACTGTTAAAATCCTTGACTAAAAACAGTACCCTGTTTGCTCTTTCTTCTGCCTGAAACACCCTTTCCTATCATCTTAACCTTCTTTCTTGTTTCCCACGGTACGGCACAGGAGTGTGCTTTGCTGCAATGAATTGTTGTTGTATATTTGAATTAAAATAAGATTCTATTCTACTTAACTAATAAAATTCCCTGTCCGGCTGGACAAGGGAAAGAATTATATAGAGCCTATTGTGGTCTATATTACATTGGTTTATTATCTTATATATGCTTAGGACCTTTGTTTCCTTAAATTTAACTGTTACCCATGGTCCGTAGCTACCCGCTGGGTCCCCTTGTTTTTCTAAATTAAGTGCCAAACAGTGCGGCAGACATTCCACCTCTGGCCCCTGATGTGTCACAGGCCACACAGTGATGCAGACAAAACACCACCACCCACATGTGAGGAACCTGACCCATCAGAGGACGAAGATGATGATGAATCTGGCTTTGTGGTAAGAATGAAGTGGTAGCATTTATCTCCGCCATATGGCCGGTCTCAGCTTGGTTCTGCCTTCTGCATCGTGCCCTGGAATAACACCTTCCCGTGTCCCCTGATATACTCAGCGACACTCACCTTGGACCTCAACATGGACTGCCATATGTTCATATGTTGTTTGGTTACCAATGACACAGCAAGCACAATGCGGACTGAAGTCTTCCACTTCCGATGAACTTGTCAATCCCTAAAGGACTCTGGCTGGCCCTCCACGGGCCAACAATGTAAAGTAGGGCTTGCATGGCCCTGTACTAGTCCAGCTTCAACACTCCACTGAATGTGAATAAAACATTCGAATTCACACAGATGTGTCATGGCTATGATCAATCAAGTATGTAAGTATGGATGAATGTAGGAACAGTGCTTCCACAAAAAGGTACTCCCTGAGCGGTTCAATGTGGTCACTGCACACGAGGATTTGTGCAATCTCCCAGGTCCTGCTGCCAGCATGTATGCCAAGTATCAAGGCATCCCATAAACGGGTATCACCGTGACACTCCTGGTTGTGGGCCAACAGGGGACACACACCACATGTCAAAATTAATTTCAGCTACCGTCCTGTTGGATAGGCAGACAACCATGGATCACTCGATTGTGCACAATCGACAGTACAACACAGGCTGAAAGCAGGTGACGTTGGCAAGGTGGAAGCTCAGCCGGTAATTTCCAATGGCAGTGCCCCCAGTAAATGCAGCATAAGTGCACGGTACAGTTCCATGTGACAGGGGTTGTGCATGTGTCCGGGATGTTCTGCTATTGCTTTAGTGGCTCTGGTTGAAGTGGCACTGTTCTGACCTGCTCCAGTTCTATGGATGAAATGCCACCGCTCAGATCAATGAGTTGTTTTATTGTGCAATGGTTGTACACCTAAGGTGGTGTGGGGTAAGTGTGAAGGCCAATCCATACAAGATAACTTCGAGCAAGGACTTCCGTCTGTGGGGTATGTATACGTTGGTCTTTTGTCGGGCTGTGCATAGTGTGGGAGTCGTCATCAGCTGCTATAGTATCGTGTGGCACAGACACCACAACAGAAGCACACACATTCGTTAATTCCTTGCCGAGGCCAGAACTGAACCACGACCAGTGCCCCTGGCAAATTCTTCACATCTCTACGTTGAACTGGCGTACGCCGGCCCAGCCCTCTCTACTTATGCTTACGGGGGCGGACAAACCTACATGTCCAAGGACTTAGCCACTGCCTGAGGTGACATGGTTGCGTCCGCTGTCCACAGCACAATGTAAGGTTTTTATTACCATGGTCACATGTCCAGTGACGCCTGTGCTGGATGGGTGTGGGGTGAGTGTAAGCCAGCCCTCAGTGAGTGGTTGGTGTTTGCAACAACTAGGACAGTGACCATCGGATCACACACACAGATTCAATAATAAAGGGTCCATGACTTGTGTTGCACTGAGGTAGGGGCACCAGATCTGAAATCACACACAAAAGATTCAATCATAAACGGTCCATGACTTGGGCTGCACTGAGGGAGGGTCACCGGATCTGAAATCGCACACAAAACATGCAATCATAATGGGTCCTTGACTTGTGGTGCACTGAGGGAGGGGCACCAGATCTGAAATCACACACTCAAGATTCAATCATAAAGGGTCCATGACTTGAGCTGCACTGAGATAGGGGCACCAGAGAGGAGCGGCTCATGTGAAGAAATTGTTAATGATTGTATCCCTTTGGGATATTCCTGCTGCAGCTGCAGTGGAATGTGTTACACCAGCCTCATCTTCATCATGGATGTATGACATTACAACGCATGCTTTTACATCGCATGCCTTTACAACGCTGTTTTACAACGCATGCCTTTACTACGCATAGTGCTTTGGGGAGCTGGATAGTGAATAGTTTAATTTACTATTCCAACTCCAGTCCCCGTGGATAGTAGGGAAGGTGTTGGATAGTAAATTAAACCTATTCCCTATCCTAGAGCTCCCCCCAGCGCAATGCGTTGTAATGGTTTGCGTTGTAAAAGTTGCGTTGTAAAGGCACTGCGTGGTAAAAGTTGCGTTGTAAAGGATGTTTCCCCTTCATCATCATTGTCCCAGGTCTTCCCCACTGCCTGAGGTAACATTGTTGCGTCCACTGTCCACTGCATGAAACTCAGTCATAAAGGGTTCATTACTTGTGGTGCACAGAGGTTGGGGCACCGGAAAAGCTGAGCAGGGTATCACGCTGATGATGGCATCCAAGACAGCTGTGAGCAACTTTAATAGGCTAGCTGTAAGACTCCTCTGACTCTGGCAGTTGTTGGTTGGAGGTGGTCCTGGCGGTGGTGGTGGGTGTGTAGCCAGCGATGATGGTGTGTCCTTGTAGGTCAGGATTGGATTTGAAATGTGTGAGCCATTCTGACCACAGTGTAGACCATAGGCAGTGGTCAGCAAAGACCCACAGCCATGTGGCGTTGACTTGAGATGCACAAAGTAGGTGGCACCTGATGAGCTCAGCGTGTGAGCAGCCAGCGATGACGGCGTGTCCTTGCAGGTCAGGTTTGGATGTGATATGTGTGAGCCCTGCTGACCGCAGTGTAGGCCAGAGGCAGCGGTCAGCAAGGGCCCATAGCCATGTGGCGTTGACTTGAGCTGCACAGTTAGTGGCACCTGATGAGCTCAGCATGTGCGCAGCCAGCGTTGATGCGTCGTCTAGGTGGGCCACTCTGGATGCAATGTCTGTTGCTTACTGGACTGCACCATGAATAAATCAAGACATGATTTGGATTGGGGGACCTGCTGACCGCAGTGTATGCCAAAGGCAATAGTAAGCACACACATGACTTTGCAGTGCTCTGCCGTTGGGTGCACTGGAGGCCTATGTTGTGGAAGCCAGCGATCGGCTGAAGAGGCTGGCGGTCACGGCGGTAGACTCGTGGCAGGGTGAGGGGCGCAGACCTGGAAGACGCGTTGGCCATCCCAGAAGTGAACCACGCCCAGAGCCCCGGCCTATTTAGTCACACTCCTACGCTAGACTGGCGTACGCCAGACCAGCCCACTCCGCTTACGCTAGAGGGAGGACGACAAAGCTACATGACCGAGGTCTTCCCCACTGCCTGAGGTAACATGGTTGTGTCCACTGTCCACAACACTACAAACACCAGTAGTATATGTCCACATGGACATGTCTGTGCTCTGCATACGGAGGTTTGTCCAGCACATCTCCGCCACACTTGGCATTGTGTGCATTCTTATTCGTGGGTGACTTGCCTCCTTCACACATACTTGGTTCCCACCTCTCCCCACATTCTGCAATTGTGTGGCTGGGGGACATACCGTTTTCAGAAGGTCAGCTGTCTTGTTCTACGCTGTCTCGGGGGTAGTCCAAGGAGGGTGCAGGAGGGGCTGGGGGTGGTAGCGGTACGTGTTGTGGTCCTCTTGGGAGCTGCATGATCTCCGAGCTGCATGATCAGTAGCTCCATGACATGTGTTAGTCTTCAGATGTTGCTCTGGGCTGGGCTCCCTTTCATACTACAGGTTGTCATCCTGCTTAACACCAGTATAAGGCAGGTGTTAAATCCCTGCTGCTAACGTGCCTTATTGTCTGTTTTTGGATCACATCGCAGATCAGGCTGGTCGTTGAGAATGTGTTTTCATGTGTTTTTCCATGGGAATGCCTACTCTGCATATCATTAGCGTTAGTTGTCGCTCTCATCCGTGGTGATGTTTTTTGCGGCAGCTATTCCTGGAAAACTGGAGATATCGGCAGTTTGCACTAGCCTGAGAATAGGGCGATAAATCTATGGCCACTTTTGCCGTGCTAAAGTGCAGACATATCGGTGATAGGTCCTTGAGAATATGCCCCTAAGAATCACTCAGACTGGGAATCACTCAGTCTCACAGATAGAAACACTCAGTTAGACTCCTTGCCATTTCCCCTCACTTTCACTTGTACTCACACATTATCACTCACTCTGACTTATTCCTTCATTGACACTCTCTCACTTTCACTCACACATAGACATGCTCGCACACATGTGTTCCCTCAGAGAAACACACTCTTATGCATCCACACTCAACATTTAAACATTTTTTACTTCCCTTGTTGCCTGCTCAATTGCAGTTTCAACTCCTGCACCTTTCTGCTTCCAGTGCGGGAGCATGATGAAACTGAAACTTCAAACCTGCGCAGTAACAAATGTTAGGTTTCAGTCTCTGTTGTCTGCTCTATTACCCCACCTTTACCCAACTCTGAAACAAACTGAGAAAGGGTTGGGTGCCTAACTGATTGGTGCATAGCCATGGGCACTACAGGGCTTAGGCCTGAAGTGCCCATGGCTACCTTTAGTTGTGGCGCCTTAGATGTCACAGATGGGGGAAACACTGAGGCATGCCAGGGCCTTGATGTCAGGACTGGGGACTTCACCAGCCCTGGATAAAACTCTCTGATGGCTGGTGCAGGTGCCTTTGTGCGCCTGACCCAGCCATAAGATGATTTATTTTTATCATAACACAAGTGATTTATAGATTATTAGTCGCTTGTGGAATAATAGCAAGGAAAATGGGCCAGATCAGAAGCAGGGAGTAGCCCTGAAGCCCCCAAAGGAGAGCCGCCCCTGATTACAGTGTAATTAACGACCACTGTCTTGCTATCATATACACCAGAACAGTCAGAAATCCTTCTTTTATGGAATTCAATTGAGGAAGTAGAAGACCTCCTTTGTTATCAATCAGGCTATATTGCAGAAGCCGTCCTGCATCCTGAACTCTAGCCAGACATGTGTGGTGCATTTAGTCAATTAGGACCTGAAATGGGCAGATTTTACTTATTAATTAGCCAAAAAACTGCCTGCTGTGTTTGTCAGCTGCAGCAGCAGGTCAACAGAGAAGAGTCAAATATGTCTTTAGAAGAAATCTTCAATTTGCTACAGCTATAAATACTGCAACTCCTAACTTTGCTACAGCTATAAATACTGCAGCTCTTATCTTTGCTACAGCTATAAATACTGAAACTCGTATCTTTGCTACAGCTATCAGAATCAGAAAGTACTTTATTCGGCTAACAAAATTAACCATGAAAGTAACAACAACATAGACAACATACTACATAGAGAAACTGAATTAAAGAAAAATACACATACAAGTTATATATCATTTACACTGATACTTTTCCTTAATTTCAATACATATTTAAAATAATTTAAAAGAACCGCAACAGTAAGAACAGTGTCCATTCTCTGACATTCTAAAAATGCTAGTCTACATCTTTTTAAATTCATATCTTTAATGAACGGAATTAAAAAATTTCGACACGGAATATAATAAAATTTACAAAAAAATAAGATATGAATATCAGATTGGGGCGAGGAATCATCGCAAGGGCAAGTGGGTAAGGTCTGTGTCCATAAGTTCATCTTTGGGAAGGACAGGTCTAAAAAGAAGGTTCAATCTAAAACGAGTTAGGAGAAATCGTTCATGGTTTGGCATTACCAGGGTCAAGTAGGGCTGTACCTTTACCCCAGTCAGTATTTGGTTATGGCAAGCAACTGTCTTTTTATTTGCTTCTGCTCTTCTTCTTTTATCCACGAGGTATTCCAAACACAACTTTTTCAAAAAACTTCTAGATATGTTTACCATAGATAGTGGATCCTCGTAGTATTCGCAGTGGTCAATATCAAACATAAATTGCTTTATATATGCTAACCATTGAACCCTGTCCGAGTTTTCGCTATTCAGAATGTCCTGTATCACAGCCCGATTAACTATACATTCATTTGAAGTCCACACCCTGTGCCAGACAAGAATGGGCTGTATGCGGATTAAATCTGACAAATAAGGTTGACCCAACTCCACATGGCAGATGTAGGTAGAAACACTCTGTGGTACAGATAGAATATCCCGTAGGAAGATGTTTTCAGCTATCTGTAATGAATCAATATTTGAGAAGCCCCAAAGTGCCGCACCATATAGCGCAACGGATATACATGTGGCGTTATATATGGTCAGGATTTCTTTTATAGGTTTTTTCCCCAGCTTTTTCATACAAATCCTAACAGCCATTAGGGTTTTTTGAAACAAAAGGGTTCTGGCCTTTATGGCACTCAACCAGCCACCCCGCTCATGAAATAAAATACCCAAGTAGGGAAAACATGTAGTATTTTACAAGGGGAGCTTATTTAAAAACATAGTTTTCGGCTTTTTACCAGATTTTGTGCCGCAATTCATGGAGTAAGTTTTACCACAGTTAATTTTCAGATCTAAGCTCGACATGAATTTTTCAAAGGATACTAACAATTTCTGCAGGGCCAGGGGGGTTCGAGCCATAAGGACAGCATCGTCCGCATACAGAAGCGCTGGGATCGGCCTCCTCCCCACTCTAGGCAAATCCCCGCACTCCTGAAGTAGACGATGTTCAAGTCCATTAATGTAAAGAAGAAATAAGAACGGGGCGAGGACGCAGCCCTGACGTACTCCACGACCCACACCAAATCTTCTAGTACATTCTCCCCCACGGCCATAGCGAACTGATGCCGTGGCACCTGAATAAAGATCTCTCAAGAAGCAAATTATAGCTTCATCGATGCCCAGCCCTTGCAAGATATCCCATAATTTGCCATGCGAAACACAATCAAAGGCCGAAGACAAATCAACAAATGTAAAATATAAGCGCTCCCCTTTAACCCTAACATATTTTTGCTGGATAATCATTAGATTTAAACATTGTTCCAGGGTTCCCAAGCCTTTCCGAAAGCCGTACTGTAAATCACTCAAAATTTCATTTTCATCAGCCCAACTCTGAAGTCTTGCCAAAATTATTCTCCCAAGGATTTTTACAGAAGAATCAAGAAGAGATATTGGCCTGTAACAGGCACAATTTTGTCTCTCTCCCTTTTTGAAGATTGGCACGATTATTGAAGTGAACCAGGATAAATGCAAACCATGGGATAGGGCGGCATTAAATAGCTGTGCCAACATAGGGCCCCAAATCTCCACATTGGATTTATATAAATCTGCGGGGATCCCATCAGGACCAGCAGCCTTTCCACCCTTAGTCGCATTTAATCCGATTATGACTTCCTCCAGCGATACCACCAACTTTTCCACGCCCATTACAGTTTTCCCCAAAGTAAGAACATTAGTCGGACCAGGGGCATCCTGCGAGCTATATAACATTGAGAAATGTCCCACCCATTCCTCCTCGGTAATCACTGTCTCAATTCGGGCCTTGTGCTTATCGAAAAGAAAAGGTGCATTGACTGCCCTCCAGAATGCCGAAGCATCTTTAGACTGTGCAGCCTCACAAAGTTCTTCAAGGGCCACCTTTTTAATAAGATTTTTTCTATTTTTCAGAGCCTTATTATAGAGTTTCCTTAAGCCTCTTATTACTAAGTGATTCCGGGGTGAATTATGGATGGCATTTTTCAAGTCACTTAGAGCCCTAGTACAAGCGGTATCAAACCAGCTTTTAGAACGCCTAGTCTTGTTTCTTAGCTCCACCCACAGATTTTTCTTAATTTCAAGGGCTATTTTATCAAAATGCTCTAAAATCTGGGTGGGGCATGTTAATTCTCCTAGGCATACAGAAAAACTATCCGAACAAGTATTTAATATTTTTTTTAGGAATTGCTCAGTAATAACTTTGCCCCATTTTAGAGTATACCCGTTTTGCCTACCTATAGTTAAATCAGGTGCAATATCACAAGGGGGGATACAATCAGAGGGTTCGCAAAGAAGATTTGCAACATCCAATGATAAAGGCAGATGGTCACTTAGGGGCAACTCCAGAGTCAGCAAACTATTGACCTTATTACCCCAGCTATTAGATGCGAGAACAAAATCAATAGTGGACATTACACCTCTGCCAACAAATGTCGGTTTAAATGGAGTGGAATTCTGAGCTATTTCATTTGCGAATCCCAAATCAAACATAAACAGTAGTTCATTTAGTGAATCCCCAATCAGCGAATGTTCAAAATGTGTTAGATGTGTATCTTGTTCTAACATAAGGCCACAGAGCCCATTTCTGCCCCCGCTACAGAGTGGACAATTAAAATCACCCCCCCATAAAATTACAGTTTCCTTATTTGATTTATCTATTTCATGTAGTATTTTTTCTCTAAGTGTTCTTAAAGTAATCACTATTTGATCTTTCGGGATATTATTGTAAAAATGTATCAAAATTACAGTGAGTCCCTTAGTACTTATGGTTATAAGTTGAAAATAATTCGAGTTAGGTTTAAAAATTACTTTCTCATATTTAAGCTTATTTGAAATAAAGGTTATTAGACCACCCTTCGCACGGCCATATACCGGCCTCGGCTGGGGTAAAAAAAGGTTCTATACCCATTTAGATGGACGGGTTCTGTGGACCATGTTTCTTGAAGGACCACAACATCCCGTTCATCTATAATTGAGTTAAGTGCTGGATTATCTATCTTATTTTTTAAACCTGCTACATTCCAAGATAGGAATGTACAGGAGGCCTGTATTTTATTTCTTCCTGCCTCTTGGACCAAGGAAATATCACAGTCTATCTCCTTGCATTGTGAGGTCACTTCCCCAATGTTATTCCCAATCTCATCCTTCTGCACTATAATAGAGCTAGAAGGTGAGGACTCCTCACCCATGTCTGGATTTGTATTAACAATCAGTTCTGATGGCGAGGTTATTCTACATCCCTCGCCTATAGACGGATTTCTAAGGTTACCTTTAAACGTGTCAACCTCCAACAGACTCCGATGGATTGTGTGAGCGGCACCCTTTTCATGTCAATCCACATAATCAAGGCCCGAAAACACATCAAATCTGTTATAAGTTGGTAAGTCAAAAGGTGAGCGGAAAAAATCCCTATTCTCCCGAAAATAGTTATTATTCCCATAATCCATTCCAGACGTGGTTGGGAAAAATTGTCTCTGAGGGATACGAAAGTGGGGTAAAGCATTCGGGCCATACCCACGGGGGTTTGGCAAGGACCAATCTACAAGTTGTCTTACACTATCCCTGCCTCCGGGCTTTTGGCCTGGGCAGTAAGGATAGAAATAACTAAGATAGTGAGTAGAGATAGAGTCACTGCCAATTGACTCATACCAATCTCCTATATGACGAACTGCTCTATGGTCTTTAAAATTTATAATGATGGTATCCCCTTTCTTATCTTTGGGTCTAGAACCCACCCAGATTGCTCGCCTCACTGTCCGGATTTCTCCATTAATGTGTGCTGGAAGGGGTCTGTTATTATGTAACCAGTGTGTTACTTTATTTCTTAAAGCACGGTGATCTTCCCTGGCATCTATAGATAGCTCAGGGACCCCTGCCATAACTATAGTATAGGGAGCTGCTTCAGGCGGTAAATCAACCGTTCTCCTTTGCTACCGTTTTTCATTATGCACGTTTTCCGTGGCCTTCTCCTTACTAATCTTAGATTGGAGTATCTGTGGCCCTTCTATTGCCAACAATTTATCATTGTCTTGGCCACCTACACTGTTCACAGGTTTTGTAGAAGGTTTATTTTGTAACGGGGTCACCAGTGGGGCACTTTTAGATATAGAGCCAGTTGATTTCATCCCGGCAGGTCCTAATTTTACTGGGAGCACTGGAGGAGGTTTTACTAGTTTGGGGACGGTAACAATAGCCGGAGGCACAAGTAAACCATCGGATTTCTTTAAGACCACCCCCTGTATCAGATCAGCTAGAAGTTGTGTATTTGTCCCGACTTTTCCATCTAGATGTTCAAGTCTAGTGTTACACAGAGTCATTTTATCCAGCAACGGTTGAATTAGATCTTTTAACAAGTTTTCTAGCCTCACACATAAGACTGTCTCACCAGGAGTACAAAAATCAGATATTGGTTGAGGCAAAGTTGCCACCTTGGTCACAACAGGAGTCGAACCAGTCCTCTGTACTTTAGCATCCCTAGCGGGCATAGGGCAACCCCCTCTTTTTTTTTGTATTATAAGTAGTAGTTTTCGAGGGTAACGAATGAGTGGAATTAGTAGACAGAGCAGGCGAGAATCTTGGGGAATCCGAAAGCCCCTCATCCTCATCCATACTACTTCGACTAATTTGTGGAGATTTCAGGCTAACCGGAGTTTTTGATACGGAAAGTTCCTTCATAGAAAAGTTGAAAATTCCGGTTTCATCCTCCCCTTTACCTAGATTGGGAGGCCTGCTTTCTTCCACACTACTATGTACATGTAGTCCCAGGGGGGCTATCCCTGTGTTGCCTACACTAATTTTTTCGTTTAGCATATTAACTACTTGTGTGCTTTTTCTCGGAACTTCTAGTTGTACTTTATGATTTTGCCTCCCCCTTCTCTTTCGTGTTTTCACCTTTTTAAATGTTCTTGTAGGAGGGGTATACTTTAGTTTATCCGCAATATCTGCGTAAACAAGGGGGTTTGTAGCATGGACTTGTGCTGTCACAGTCACTAACCTACCAGCAGGAATAGGAGGTTTTTCGGGCGAGGATATATCAATTAGAGGTGCCTCATCCTGCAGCGCATGAGAATTCCCCTGCCCAAGAGAGGCACGTCTATTAGAGTTAATCTGAGTAATTTTTTGGATTAAATAGTTATCCATAGCCCCTTTATCTGTTTTTTCCTTGTTCATTATAGAAGCTTGACAATAAACTGATTCTGAAAATATTTTTAAAAGTAAATCGAATAAGTAATAAGAAATCTAAACTAATCTTAAGCAGAAAACAGGACGGCTGCGACCATCAAAGTCAGCACATAGTCCTACAAATAACTAATATCATTATTGGCAATACCTAGCAATCTGGAATCCCAAGTTCCAAGTGCACCAAAGTCTGGTGCCCAGTCCAGTCTCTGCAGTCCTCGGAGGGCCTCAGAGGGCCCACCCTTTGCCCGGGCTTCGCTCCGCGCTTTGCTCCGCGCGCGTCCCGCTAGCGCGTCTGTGACTCACTTTAAATAGCGGGAGGTGGCGGGAAGAGGACCAGCTGCGGCGAGTTTGGTGAAGCAGCGCCCGCTGGTCCTCCCAGTCCCTTAGTCCTAGGAAATCCCTCGGCGGTATCCTTGTAGATCAGGCAAACCGGCACTTGGCAGCCTCGAGCGGCTCCCGCGAAGCGGGGGCCGCGAGGCGTGGGTTGGAAGGCTGCAGAAGGGGCAGAGAGTCCAAAAAGCATCGTGCAGTTTTCAGCGTCTGTAGAGTTGACACAGAGCGCTCACAACCCTATGCTCTTCAAGGCGAGGCGGGAGGGGGCGGGAAGAGGACCAGCTGCGGCGAGTTTGGTGAAGCAGCGCCCGCTGGTCCTCGCAGTCCCTTAGTCCTAGGAAATCCCTCGGCGGTATCCTTGTAGATCAGGCAAACCGGCACTTGGCAGCCTCGAGCGGCTCCCGCGAAGCGGGGGCCACGAGGCGTGGGTTGGAAGGCTGCAGAAGGGGCAGAGAGTCCAAAAAGCGTCGTGCAGTTTTCAGCGTCTGTAGAGTTGACACAGAGCGCTCACAGCCCTACGCTCTTCAAGGCGAGGCGGGAGGGGGCGGGAAGAGGACCAGCTGCGGCGAGTTTGGTGAAGCAGCGCCCGCTGGTCCTCGCAGTCCCTTAGTCCTAGGAAATCCCTCGGCGGTATCCTTGTAGATCAGGCAAACCGGCACTTGGCCGCCTCGAGCGGCACCCGTAAAGCGGGGGCCGCGAGGCGTGGGTTGGAAGGCTGCAGAAGGGGCAGAGAGTCCAAAAAGCGTCGTGCAGTTTTCAGCGTCTGTAGAGTTGACAGCTATCAATACTGAAACTCGTAGCTTTGCTACAGCTATAAATACTGCAACTCTTAACTTTGCTACAGCTATAAATATTGCAACTTTTATATTTCCTACAGCTATTAATACTGCAACTCTTATCTTTGATACAGCTATAAATACTGCAACTCTTATATTTCCTACAGCTATAAATACTACAAAATCCTATAATAATAAAATAATAATAATACGTTTATAAAGCGCCTGGTTACACTATATCAGTGTCTCCCCGCGCTATGGATACAGACCAAGAAAAGCAACAATAACTGTCCGAACAGGGAGCACAAAAAGGCTTAGAGAAAAAGTAGGACTTAACTACTTGGGAAATAGGTGAGTCTTCAATTTCTGACGAAACCTCACCTCAGATGGTTCCATACGGAGCTCGATCGGAAGTGCATTCCACTGTTTACTGGCCAGGTATCTAAAAGAGCGACCGCCCATCCGTGCTCTATAAATACGCGGAACCTGAAAGAGCATGCTAACTAGGGATCTCAGTAGCCGCTTAGCACGATACATGGTCAGTAAATTTTGTAGATATATAGGGCCCTTTCCCTGTGCCATGCACATAGTTTTAAACACAATTCGTTCGCGGATGGGAAGCCAATGCAAGGTGGCTATGGCCCCACTCCCGGACGACTTCCGGGGGAGATTCAATGCCAACCTAGCGGCCGCATTCTGAGCGCACTGAAGTTGGTGCAGCCCTTTCTTACTCAGACCAATATACAGTGAGTTCCCATAGTCCAGATGGGAGGTGACAAGGGTATGTATTAGCGTTTTCCTACCAGTAGCGGAGAGTAGGTCCAAGGTTTTACGCAGACTTTTTAGAATGCCATAGCACTTGCCTGCAACCCCTCTGATATGGTGTTCAAAGGACAGATTGACGTCCAGTCGTACTCCCAGGTTTTTCACCTGCTCAGAGCGGTTGGGAGTGGGCCCTAATTTGGGCGGCCACCATGCTGAAGACCAGATTGACGGCGTTTTCCCCATCACTAGAAGCTCGGTTTTGCTCCCATTGAGGCGTAGGTAGTTGTTATTCATCCAGCCTGCCAATTCCCCTAGACAGGTGGAGAAATTAGCCACCGCCTCTTCCGGGGATTGGGATAGGGTCACCACCAACTGCGTGTTGTCAGCGTAGGACACAATCTCCACCCCGTAAGCTTCCACTATCTTCGCCAGGGGTTCCATATAAAGATTGAACAAAGTAGGGCTCAAAATAGAGCCCTGAGGAACCCCTTGCTTTAAAGATCGTGCCTCCGATTTAAAGGGGGGACAGTGGACTTGGAACCTTCTATCCGCAAGGAACAAACGCAGCCAATAATGAGCCGGCCCTACAACCCCAGCCTCCCTGAGACGGGCGAGTAGTAAAGGATGCGAGACGGTATCGAATGCCGCACTGAGATCTAGTAGCAGCAGAGCGGCCGGCCGCCCTTCATCTACTTTCCTACGAAGCAGTTCTGTGGAAAAGAGCAGAGCCGATTCCGTGGAATGGTTGGCTCTAAAGCCTGACTGTGAGGGGTGGAGGAGTTGGCATTCCTCCATATATTTACCCATCTGGGCATTGACAATTTTCTCCACCACTTTCGCGCAGAAAGGTAAGAGCGAAATAGGGCAAAAATTGTCCAGATGGACAGGTTGAGGTTGGCCTTTGTTTTAATCGGGATTACCTGAGCTCTTTTCCAATCAGGGGGTGCATAGCTTACCTGAAAGGATAGCTCTGCCATACGTCCTATGTGAATTATAAGAAGTTCCAACTGGTTCCTAAGGATCTTAGGTGGAGCCGCATCTGTTGGGCAGCCTGACTGGATACTCAGAGCTATCTTCATCAGTTCCGGTTGAGCGGGAACTACAAACTGGTCGAGGCACTTATCCTCCCTTAGCCTCGTTTCTCCAGCTCGCCCTGTATGTATCTCATCAGCTCCCGTTGGGAAGGACCGATATATGGTCTCAACCTTCTGCACAAAGTAGTCCGCGAGCGCCTCGCAGTTCTCCTTGGAGTATGTGTCCGGAGCCAGCGTTCTATTGAGTGAAGTAAGCTCCTTATATATGGAGAAGAGTTCCTTAGAGGAGTTCTCTGCTAGTTCAATTTTTTTATTTAAAAATTCTCTTTTAGTTCCCCTTATCTGACCATGTTACTCTTTCAGACTATTCGTATATTCCATCTTGGCCGACTTATCATACTTTTTGCGCCAAGCGCGTTCTAAACCTTTGCATGTGGACTTGGCTGCTCTTAAATCAGCATTGAACCACAGCGCTGTCTTAGTGCGTCTCACCGGGGCACTGTTCGTCCACGGCGCGACCCTGTCTAGGGCCCTGGTCAGCCAGTCCTCATATTCCTTCCAGGCTTCGTCTAGGTTCTCTCTCAACGGGGGACAACCTTGCCTCAAGGCAAGTTCCAAGGCTGCCTGATTGACTTTCCCCCATTGCCTACGTCTGTACGCCACCGGTCTAACTTGTGCGGGACTTTTAGACAAACCTGGTATAGAGAACTGAATCAGATAATGATCTGACCATAGTACCCTGATCGGGGGCTGTACCTTCACACCATCCCAATTTGCAAAAATAGGATCGAGAAGGTGGCCCGCCTGGTAGGTAGGCGTCAAAGATTGAAGTTTCAACATGAAAGACTCCAGCGTGGCGATCACCCCTTATGCTTCCCTATTTCCTTCCTCCTCCAAATGCAAGTTAAGGTCTCCTAAGATTAGGAGCCTGTGGTAGCGTAGAGCAGGCTGAGCCAACACCTCCGTCAAATTGTCTATGAATTGCGATGCCACCCCCAGTGGGCGGTAGATCAAATAACCATTTGTAGTCAGATTGGGCGAGGTTTTAATTGAGAAGAAGCCTGCTGCGCTATTATTGATGCACACTGCTTCCAGGGTGCATATCACCTCCAGTTTATGCACCAAAGCGATCCCCCCCCCACGTTGTGTACTACGATCTAGTCTCAGCATACCGTATTTGTGGGGGAGTGCTTCCAGGACTTCCGGCGCAGATTCCCCATACAACCAGGTCTCCGTTAAAAAGAGTACATCTGGCTGGTGATCGATTAAAAGATCAAAGATTTCAAGTCTATGTTTTTTTAGGGAGTGACAGTTCATCTGTATCATGGTTAATGTCTCATCCTCACTCTCATGTCCCAGGGATTATATAAGCAGACCATGCACCTATGGGGCATAGATTCAGCCCGCAGTGCATGCTTACAGGCCGCTTCCATGGGTGGAGACATACGCTCCATCTGTTCTTTAGAGTACTATAGTCTTATGGGAGCATCAGGGGGTTTTTGGGAAGGGGTGCAAGCCCCTAGCCCAGACCGGCCGCGGACGGGCGCAGACGGGCTTGCCTTTAGCGCGCCCGCTGCGCGCATCTGCTTCGCGGCCGCTGAGCTGTCTGCATTAAGTAGGGGGCAGGACGGCGCAACTAGACCGCTAAGCTCCTTCCTGTAGACCCGGAAGTGATGGGCTCCTCACCCTCCATAACAAACGCCCACAATGGACGCGGCGGAATGTGGCGGGCAACCCAGGCACAGTCAAACAGAGCAGGTAAATTCCCCAAGCACCATTAATTCCCCACAAGTCAATTACTAATTCTGAGCGGTAACAGTTAAAAAGTAATTTTAAAGATTAAAAATGTTTTCCAAATGCCTCCAGCGCCCTCGCTCTGAGACAGGGGTTAATGCCTTAAAAATGGAACCGCCTGTCTCTGCCACTGACAGACCTGTATCCACCTGTGGGGCGGGCAACACAGGCACAGTCAAACAGAGCAGGTAAATTCCCCAAGCAAAATTAATTCCCCACAAGTCAATTACTAATTCTGAGCGGTAACAGTTAAAAAGTAATTTTAAAGATTAAAAACGTTTTCCAAATGCCTCTAGTGCTCTCGCTCTGAGACAGGGGCTAATGCCTTAAAAATGGAACTGTCTGTTTCTGCCACTGACAGACCTGTATCCACCGCGCGGCCGCTGTCCTCCCCCCATTAAGTAGGGGGCAGGATGGCGCAACTAGACCGCTAAGCTCCTTCCTGTAGACCCGGAAGTGATGGGCTCCTCACCCTCCGCAACAAACGTCAACAATGGACGCGGCGGAACGGGGCGGGCAACACAGGCACAGTCAAACAGAGCAGGTAAATTCCCCAAGCACCATTAATTCCCCACAAGTCAATTACTAATTCTGAGCGGTAACAGTTAAAAAGTAATTTTAAAGATTAAAAACATTTTCCAAATGCCTCCAGGGCTCTCGCTCTGAGACAGGGGTTAATGCCTTAAAAATTGAACCGTCTGTCTCTGCCACTGACAGACCTGTATCCACCTGTATCTTTGATACAGCTATAAATACTGCAACTCATCTTTGCTACAGCTATAAATACTGCAACTCTTACCTTTATTACAGCTTTAAATTCTGCAACTCTTTTCTTTGCTACAGCTATACATACTACGGATCACTGACTAAATATCGAGGGACAAAATATAGACTACCCAAAATATAGATTCCAAAATATCGACAGACAAAATATCGAATTCCTATCTCCAAACAGGTAAGTACCAAAATATCGACCCCAAAATATCGTTCATATATATATACATTATAAAAATATCGAATTTCTTAAAATTAATGTAAAATTAAAAAAATAGCTAAAATAAATAGCTAAAATATACCTAAAAATACTTAAATTACCTTAAAATTATTAAATAACTAATTTAACTTATATAAAAAAATACAATCATATCTGTTAAAACATATATATATATATATTAACATAATATTAATAAAAAATACACAATATTATTACCGTAGGATAGCGGAGGTGTAAAAATTACTATTCCCACTCATGGAAGTGCAACAGTAGGGAAAGCGTTGGATAGCGTAGGAGTAAAAATTACTATTCCCACTCCAGAGTGTGCAACAGTAGGGAAAGCGTTGGATAGTGTAGGGTAAAAATTACTATTCCCACTCCAGAGAGTGCAACAGTAGGGAAAGCGTTGGATAGCGCAGGGGTAAAAATTACTATTCCCACTCCAGAGAGTGCAACAGTAGGGAAAGCATTGGATGGCGTAGGAGTAAAAATTACTATGCCCACTCCAGAGAGTGCAACTATAGGGAAAGCGTTGGATAGCGTAGGGGTAAAAATTACTATTCCCACTCCAGAAAGTGCAACAGTAGGGAAAACGTTGGATAGCGTAGGGGTTAAAATTACTATTCCTACTCCACACAGTGCAACAGTGGGGAAAGCGTTGGATAGCGTGGGAGTAAAAATTACTATTCCCACTCCAGAGAGTGCAACAGTAGGGAAAGCGTTGGATAGCGTAGGGGTAAAAATTACTATTCCCACTCCAGAAAGTGCAACAGTAGGGAAAGCGTTGGATAGCGTAGGGGTAAAAATTACAATTCACACTCCAGAGAGTGCAACAATAGGGAAAGCGTTGGATTGCGTAGGGGTAAAAATTCCAATTCACACTCCAGAGAGTGCAACAATAGGGAAAGCATTGGATAGCATAGGGGTAAATTTTACTATTCCCACTCTAGTGAAAATAAATGAATATAATTCACATAATCATCAATTAATCAATTAATAAAAATAAATTATCAATTAAGAATTAATTAATTACCAATTAAAAATTAATTAACAATTTATTCTACATAAATACCAATTAATTAATTAACATATTTAATTAATTAATTATAATTAAATTACTTCCCACCCTATTCCCCTCTAAACCCACAACCCGCTACAGAAAATAAATTAATTTAATTCACATAATTATCAATTAATCAATTAATAAAAAATAATTATCAATTAAGAATTAATTAATTACCGATTAAAAATTAATTAACAATTTATTCTAAATACATACCAATTAATTAATTAACATATTTAATTAATTATAATTAAATTACTTCCCACCCTATTCCCCTATAAACCCACAACCCGCTATAGAAAATAAATCAATTTAATTCCCATAATCATCAATTAATCAATTAATAAAAAATAATTATCAATTAAGAATTAAGTAATTACCAATTAAAAATTAATTAACAATTTATTCTAAATAAATACCAATCAATTAATTAACATATTTAGTTAATTATAATTAAATTACTTCCCACCCTATTCCCCTATAAACCCACAACCCGCTACAGAATTAAATTACACAATAAATAAATAACATAAAATTAATTACTTAAAATAAATTACAAAAATATATACACTTTTCACACATATACTAACATAAAAACACTTTAAAAATTGCGATATTATTAAAAATTCTATATTTTTAATAAACTATATTATGTACTTCGATATTTTGACTGTCTATATTTTTAAAATCGATATTACATTACTTACCTTCAAAACGATATTTTTGATGCCTATATTCTGTCCATTCGATATTTTGTCCATTCTATATTTTGGACTCGATATTTTGGTTTGTCTATATTTTGGATTCGATATTTTGACCATTTACCCATACTACAACTCATCTTTTCATCAACTATAAATACTACAAATTGTTATCTTTGCTACAGCCATACATACACAACTCTTATCTTTAATACAGCTATAAATGCTACAAAATCTTATCTTTGCTACATCAATAAATACTGCACCTCTTTGCTACAGCTATAAATACTGCAACTCTTATCTTGGCTACAGCTATAAATACTACAAAATCTTATCTTTGCTACAGTTATAAATACTGTAGCTCTTATCTTTGCTGCAGCTATAAACACTGCAACATTAATATTTGCTACAGCTATAAATACTGCAACTCTGATCTTTGCTACAGCTATAAATACTGCAACTCATATTTGCTACAGTTATAACTACTACAACATCTTATCTCTGCTATAGCTATTAATATTGCAACTCATCTTTGCTACAGCTATAAATATTGCAACTCTTATGTTTGCTACAGCTATAAATACTGCAACTCATCTTTATTACATCTATAAATACTAAAAAATGTTATCTTTGCTGCAGCTATAAATACTACAAAATGTTATCACTTCTACAGCTATAAATACTGCAACTAATCATTGCTACAGCTATAAATAGTAGTCTGGTCTGCCCTGTTCCCATGATGCACTGGGCCAGGGACAGACTAATTTGCATACAGCCAGGTTCTGAAACTGGGATGGTGCAATGAGCTAAAAAACGGTGTTGGATCTAGCCCAGATCTCTTGACTGGGTGAGAGTATTCTGCTTAATTCAGAGACTCTGTCCCTCACCACCCCTTGTTGTAAATACAGCTATAAATACAACAACTCTTACATTTTCTACAGCTGTAAATACTGCAACTCATCTTTGCTACACGTATAAATACCACAAAATGTTATCTTTGCTACACCTATAAATACTGCAACTCTTATCTTTACGTCAGCTATAAATACTACAAAATCTTATCTTTACTACAGCTATAAATACCATAACTCATATTTCTCACAGCTATAAATACTGCAACTCTTATCTTTGCTACCGCTAAAAATACTGCAAATATTATCTTTGCTATGGATGTATGATGATACAACGCATGCTATTACAACACGTACTTTTACAACGCATTTTTTACAACGCATATGCTATTACTATGCTATATTTTACAACGATAACCATTACAACGCAATATATATAAAAAGCATTATGTGCCATTATAACGCAATACAATACTACGCATTCCAAACAATTATTTGTAAAATAATTCCTGCCACAGGATGCAGGGAAAATAGGGGTTTTGGGTGGGTAAGTGTATTAAAATGTGGTCCAAAATTGTACACACATATTTTTAAAGTGGTACTCATTTTGAAAATTAATACTCAGGTATTAATTGTAATACTCAAGTATTTATCGCGTATTAAAATATCGATAAAAAAAGGTAAAAATGTCACAAATGTGCAAATTACATATACACAATCATATAATAAATTCTTAAAAATATTGCAAAATAACATAATATAAAAGGAAGACTTCAGAATAGAAAACAAGGGGACCACCCTTTTATGACCTTGGGCCAAAAACAAGTCCTACAACAGTATCCATGACATGGAATACAGTCTCTAGCACACAAAATGGAGGACAAAACAAACACAAACCATAAAACGGGCAATTTGGAAAATGAAAATTAAATTATATGTTTTCACATGATATTAACAAGGAAAAAATAAGAAACACAATACATATTTTTAGGAAAATAATAGTGGTACCCAAAAAAGGTATAAAAAGAAGACGTCTACCATTTTGAAAACAGTGGTCATCTGACTACCAGCGAGAGCAGATGCTTTTGAAGCCCCCTCTCTTTCTCTCACATAAAAAGTCACTGGGAAATCACATAACAGCCTCTGAAAACAAACAAGTAAGTATAATAAATTGCTGATGAATATCTAGCTAATTATTTGGAATAAACAATACATTAATTTTAAATATGATCATTAATTTGCATTTTAATCAAAACCTGTTCACTGAATTTAGAGACTAGAGAAAAAATATTGGTTTTCGGTTACTAAACTCGATAGTAAGTCAAAAAATTAAATATATTATTTAAATCATTAAAAAAAACATTTTACAATGTTTTTGAAATTTTATTTTAAAAAATAATGTCAAAAGTTGAAATGAGTCAGCCTCCGATGAAAAGATACACACTAGGGGGTCGATCAGGATGGCGGACGGAAGAGCCACCGCGGCCCTGGAGTAGGCGGAAAAAGCCTTTTCCGTGTCCGCCTGCCGCGGATACTCCGTCCGCCATATCAGGATAGGAAAACGTGTCAAATTTCCGTCCGCGACGGAAAAACACGCTCCGCCGGCCAACTACACACGACCACGCGGCGGACGGAACACATCCAAACGCTCCGCCGTACGCACTGACGTCGAAGACCGTCCCCCAAATCAAGATGGCGGAAAACACACATAAAACCGCTGCGGAAAAACAACCTGTCTTAACACGGCGGAATCCCCACAGCGAACATAGGTGACACAGCCGAGATACCCACCGCAAGCTGACCACCACCATGGACCCGGCGCTACACGCTTTCCCGATGCTCTTCGCGATCCACCACGTCCTAGTCATGGCCTACTATGGACGACGACGCAGGTAAGGTACAAACCATTGGCTGTCTGGAGGGGAATACCAGCAAGGGACGTGACGTAGGGAGGGGGAGTGTCATGTTACCGAAACCACTGATGAGAAGCATATACGAATACACATTAGCAGGACGCAAGCAGGAATGACAACGACAGACCACGAGACTTGATAGACTACCTTTATTGTCAAATAATAGGGGTCAAATCACAGTGTATGCGTGAACATGGGCAAAGTGGGCACCAGAGCAGGTACAACATAGCAGGTAACGAGAGGGCAGCATGCAGTATCAGAGCATCAACAGGGCATTGTGCATTACAGAGCAGGTACATCAGAGGCAGGTAACGAGAGGGCAGTATGCAGTATCAGAGCATCAACAGGGCATTGTGCATTACAGAGCAGGTACATCATAGGCAGGTAACGAGAGGCCAGTATGCAGTATCAGAGCATCAACAGGGCATTGTAGAGTACAGAGCAGGTACATCATAGGCAGGTAACGAGAGGGCAGTATGCAGTATCAGAGCATCAACAGGGCATTGTGCATTACAGAGCAGGTACATCAGAGGCAGGTAACGAGAGGCCAGTATCAGAGCATCAACAGGGCATTGTGCATTACAGAGCAGGTACATCAGAGGCAGGTAACGAGAGGCCAGTATGCAGTATCAGAGCATCAACAGGGCATTGTGCATTACAGAGCAGGTACATCAGAGGCAGCACAACTACGTGTCCCTACCAACCCGTCACAGGGACCACAAGAGTGCCACGCAGTTCTCAATGGACACACCATGTGAATTAACATTTGAGTGAAGTGTACAGCACGTCACATCACAGAATCAGGGGGGACTGCGTGAACTACCTGCCTCGGACACACTGGCAGCACCAGCAACAGGAGTGTGAGACACAGCCACAGCCCGAGTGACACACACATGGGCCACGGACCCAGACACACTGGCAGCACCAGCAACAGGAGTGTGAGACACAGCCACAGCCCGAGTGACACACACATGGGCCACGGACCCAGACACACTGGCAGCACCAGCAACAGGAGTGTGAGACACAGCCACAGCCCGAGTGACACACACATGGGCCACGGACCCAGACACACTGGCAGCACCAGCAACAGGAGTGTGAGACACAGCCACAGCCCGAGTGACACACACATGGGCCACGGACCCAGACACACTGGCAGCACCAGCAACAGGAGTGTGAGACACAGCCACAGATGTAGTCACTGACACGTGAGCCACTGACCCAGACAGACTGCCAGCACCAGAAACAGGAGTGTGCAACACAGCCACAGATCTTCTAACTGACACGTGAGCCATAGACCCAGATACACTGCCAGGACCTGCAACAGGAGAGGGCACAACTGACACTGTGCCACCATCTGATACATGAGAGTCAACTGCACCGGCGCCACTGGGACAACTGAAATGATGAGCCACAGGGCTGTATGGGCCAGGAGGCAGGGTGGGCCTGGGAGCTGGGGATAGCTCACCTAGAGCCAAATCGGGGTTTGCAGGTGTCAATGGTGTGTGTCTGCGTTTCTTAGGGAGGTGTGAGTGCACCCTGGACAGGACAGGACTGCCAAGTGGTGGGGACTCCAAAGAATCACCACCCAGTATAGGTGGAGCAACTGCTGCCGGGGATCTGGTTTCGGGGGACGTGCTGGAGCCTGCTTGTTGTTTGCTCTGTGCCTGCCGCCTGGACTCGGAATGATGTGTAATGGGGGATGCAACAACAGGGGACACCCTCCTCTGCTTCTGACTGGCCTGGATGGGAGTGGAGGTATGGGGGGACTCCGCCGCGGAGACATCAGTTTGGCGTTTAGTAGAAAACATCAGCCTCAGTGCAGCCAGGGGTGAAGTATGCCTGTCCTTGATTGCGCCATTGTCCATGCTAGATGCCTTGTCCGTAGGATGTGCCTTATCCTTAGGTGGAGTGTTGTCTCTGGATGTAGCCTGTGCCCTGCTCGCCGCCCTGTTCCTGCCAGCAGACTTGTCGTCTGTGGTGCACCTGCCTCCAGCAGACACCTGCTCCCTGTGTGTGTCGCTGCCCTTGGGAGTGTTCCTATCCACTGCTGTGGGCCTGCTCTTGGGAGTCTCCCTGCTCTTAGTAGGTGCCTTAGTCTTCTCACTGTCCTTGGGAGTGTTCCTATCCACTGCTGTGGGCCTGCTCTTGGGAGTCTCCCTGCTCTTAGTAGGTGCCTTAGTCTTCTCACTGTCCTTGGGAGTGTTCCTATCCACTGCTGTGGGCCTGCTCTTGGGGGTCTCCCTGCTCTCAGTAGGTGCCTTAGTCTTCTCACTGTCCTTGGGAGTGTTCCTATCCACTGCTGTGGGCCTGCTCTTGGGGGTCTCCCTGCTCTCAGTAGGTGCCTTAGTCTTCTCACTGTCCTTGGGAGTGTTCCTATCCACTGATGTGGGCCTGCTCTTGGGAGTCTCCCTGCTCTTAGTAGGTGCCTTAGTCTTCTCACTGTCCTTGGGAGTGTCCCTTACCTCTGCTGTGGGCCTGCTCTTGGGAGTCTCCCTGCTCTTAGTAGGTGCCTTAGTCTTCTCACTGTCCTTGGGAGTGTCCCTTACCTCTGCTGTGGGCCTGCTCTTGGGAGTCTCCCTGCTCTCAGTAGGTGCCTTTGTCTTCTGACTGGCCTTGTCCAAGGAACAGTCCATGGACATGTGAGTATCCCTTGCCTTCGGAGTACCTTTCGTGTTGAATGCCTGTGTAGCTCCGGAAGGCATGTCCCCCAACAACACTTGTGGATCCTGTGTGTGTACTCCAGTGCATCTGACGTCGTCTACGTGAACAGATTTAGCTGATCTAGGGGATGGGGTCTGTGCCCTGCGTGCCCTGACGTGCTGTCTGACGCTGCTTCTAGTGCAATAACCTGTATTTGAGTCCTGCTCTGAATAATCACTACCCCCTGAGACATCCAGCGGTGTAGATGGGGAAACAGAAGTAGCACCCTGTTCATTCGACTGTACTATTGCAGACGACACACTGCTTGCCAATGACTGCACTGTCCTGTGTAGACCTGCAAGATCGCCATGCATCCCTTCCATGAATGCCACCACCTGCCCCAACTTCCTATCATGATCCTGGAAAGCATTTGTCATATTGGTCTGACCCACACACAGCTGTCGCAGCAGATCAACGGCCTCAGCACACAGTGCATTTTGGCTCACCGTGGCAGGGGCAGCGGTGCCTGCACCGAACGCCACTCTGCTCCCCCTACTCCTTCGGCCACGAACAATACATGGTGCAGTTGGCGGAAGTGTGGGCCCTGTGTGCTGTCTTCCGACAGAAGGTGATGAGTGCCCACTCCCAGTCTGTGACAACAGTGCAGGCTCACCAAGAGTGTCCGACGAGGAGGACGATGGTGTCTCCACATGCGAGTCCTCAGGGACGGTCCTGTCCCCCTCTCCGGCGCTGGCCTCCTCCGTGTCAGTCTGCGTGTGTGCGAAGTCTGAGCCGGACTCATTTCCTCGGCTACTCTCCACCGTCTGTGGCTGAGTGTCCTCTGTCAAAGCTGAAATGCACAGAAAAGATGTGTGAGTCATGGGCACACTCACGTACAGAAGGAACAGGATAGCCAAATCACATAGCAGACAAAGGTTCATGAGCCCTCAGCCTGCACATGGCCCACCCCTACCAGTCATCCTCACATTTTCTGCCATGGGGACATGGACCACTAGGGGATGTGCTTTAACACTCAACTACTAAGCAAGTGGCGTGTCAACATGGCGGACCTGGATGTCAAATGAGTACCACCCAATGGGACCAAAATGCCATCACAGGCATACATACGCAACACGGAACTCAATGGTGTGTCTGTGCACCAATACATGCATAGCACTCACAAGTTTCCTACACAGACAGTATGCTCACCGCTAGTTTGCTGTTGATCGGCACTCAGACGTTCGGCCAGTTCAGGATGCGTCACTGCAATGATACGGTGCATGAGAGGGGTCATGGAGCGTCGGGCCAGACGGGGCGTCCTTGGAATCAGGCCCAGTGTTACTTCCGCTACATTCTTGCTCAGCCTGGAAATGTCGTCCCAGCGTTTGTGGCAGTGTGTATGTCGTCTGTTGCACACCCCCAATGCCCGTACTTCCCGTGCTATGGTCCTCCACAGGTCCTTGCGAAGGTGCAGCTTGACCTACCATGATGGGAGACAAAAGGGTTTAAGTCAGTGGACAGGTGGCCTGTCACACACATAGGGGCAAGACGTTACTGTCAGCAGCCATGCACAATCAGGAACATATGTCTAGCCCACACTACACAGCTAAGATATAAATAGGCCTGATCATTTGGCCCCCTCATGCACACCAACATGTCCCACACTGCACTTACCACCCGTCCCGGTGCGCCGTAGAGGCGTCCATAGTTGCGGAGTACACCGTCCACGAGGACATCAAGCTCCGCGGCGGTGAAGGGTCGAGACCGGATCTCTTTGCCTCTCGACATGGCAAGATCACGGAGTATGGCACTAGAGCAGCAGTCGGTGGTCAGCTCAGCAGCAGCAGCAGGTCGAGGTGATGGTCACAGGCAGCAGTCGGTGGTCAGCTCAGCAGCAGCAGCAGGTCGAGGTGATGGTCACAGGCAGCAGTCGGTGGTCAGCTCAGCAGCAGCAGCAGGTCGAGGTGATGGTCACAGGCAGCAGTCGGTGGTCAGCTCAGCAGCAGCAGCAGGTCGAGGTGATGGTCACAGGCAGCAGTCGGTGGTCAGCTCAGCAGCAGCAGCAGGTCGAGGTGATGGTCACAGGCAGCAGTCGGTGGTCAGCTCAGCAGCAGCAGCAGGTCGAGGTGATGGTCACAGGCAGCACTGGTCCCCAGGGTAGGAAGTTTCATGTTGGCCAAGACACATATATAGGGCCCTCAGCACGTGTCAGTGACATACGTCGCCAGCAATTGGTCAGCCCTGGGAGCGTGATCGTGAAATGGGCCAATGACTGGCCCTGTTGTTGCGGTGCACAGCTTCCGCTACTTGCGATTGGCCGTATGCGGCCAGCGTCCCTCTTCCCATTGGCTGCATGTGCAGGGACCGTGACGGGCACACATCGGCAACCGCACGTGCAAGCTTCAGGCACGGATGCTTCAGTTGCAACAATGTACTATCACTGGCGCCTCCATGGCGGGGCACGTACACAGCGGGGGAGGTGCAGGCCTATACACCCTGCAGATGTACTCAATGGACATGCCAGTTCATGACCCCCCTTACAGTCACCTTGCATCATCCACCGTACACCGGCCGGAGCGGCCGGCCCATGAACATCCGCCGTGCCCGGCCATGAACACAACCGCCATGGCCGGGACCGGCGGTTGTTCATGGCCGGGCACGGCCATGGCGGTTGTGTTCATGGCCGGGCACGGCGGTTGTTCATGGCCGGGCACGGCCATGGCGGTTGTGTTCATGGCCGTGCACGGCGGTTGTTCATGGGCCGGCCGCTCCGGCCGGTGTACGGTGGATGATGCAAGGTGACTGTAAGGGGGGTCATGAACTGGCATGTCCATTGAGTACATCTGCAGGGTGTATAGGCCTGCACCTCCCCCGCTGTGTACGTGCCCCGCCATGGAGGCGCCAGTGATAGTACATTGTTGCAACTGAAGCATCCGTGCCTGAAGCTTGCACGTGCGGTTGCCGATGTGTGCCCGTCACGGTCCCTGCACATGCAGCCAATGGGAAGAGGGACGCAGGCCGCATTCTGCCTTTGGGAAGTAGCGGAAGTTGAGCACCGCCATGGCGGCGCCAAATATGTGATCTTGTCAGACGCTGCACCGTGATGTGTTGTGTGCAGTTGCGTCATGAGGGATGTGAGCGTGATTGTGAAAGGTCATATGTCATACAATATAGCATGTGTGTCCATACAATGGACATCGGTCGGCACACAATGGCCAACAGATGTGCATTCGTACGTGTTGACGTCGGGTTTGACCCTACAGACGTTGTTACATCTTCACAACTACACAGTACATCACGGCTGTGTGGCCAATTCATGCATCTGTTGTCGGTTTATTGTTGTGTCGAGGTGACTACAGTGGTGGTGGTACACATGCATTCCGTGTATGTGATTTATACGTTCTGTCACCATGCATGTCATTACCGTATGCACATCATCATTGGTGGTGGCATTTGTGCTTGATGACATGGCGTGTGTAAACTTATCGTTTGTGTGCATGCAGTTGCATGAGTGTCTGTGATGTGTCTACGATACATTAGGGTGACGACTGGAGTTATGTCAGTAAGGTACACATGTGATGGAGTTGTACACGTATGCGTCGTTTGTACGTTGACCTAAGTTACATCTCTCTCCCACACAGGAGGGCTCCAAATGTGCATCGCCCATACACTCAGCTGGAGGATATGGTAGACGAGGAGGTGATTCGGAAATTCAGGCTGGATCGACGTCGGTTGCTGGAGCTTGTGGCTCAATTGGCTCCTCATCTGCAGCCACGTAGAACGTATCCTGGCTCGTTTACACCCACTGCAAAGGTCATGGCGGTACTACATTTCTTCGCTACTGGCACATTTCAGTATACAGTTGGAGGTGCCGGGGGTATGTCACAGGCAATGTTCAGCACGGTTCTTCGGGATGTGTTAACAGCTATGATGCTGTACAAGGATGAGTACATACATTTCCCACGTCCGGAAGAGTTGCCAGCTGTCAAAGCTGGTTTCTATGCACTGGGCCACATACCTCACGTTGTGGGCTCAATTGATGGCACGCACATCGCGCTCATTCCACCACGGGCACGCGAACAAGTGTTCAGGAATCGGAAACACTTTCATTCGCTGAACGTGCAGGTGGTGTGCCTGGCGAGCAACATCATCTCCCATGTGTGTGCAAGATTTCCTGGATCCGCACATGACGCCCACATCATGCGAACCAGCAATGTCCCACGACTCATGGCAAATCTGCCACCCGGTCAAGCGTGGCTTGTTGGTGAGTGTGCAGTGGGGACTCTTGTGATCTCTGTGTTGCATGGGGTACCCACCATATCTTGTTCTGATGTTTGTCTCTGTCATCCCCCTACATAGGCGACTCGGCTTACCCAAACCGGCCCTGGCTCCTCAGTCCCCTACGTAATCCGAGGACGGCGGGTGAAATGCGGTACAATGAGGCACATGGAAGGACACGGAGAGTCATCGAACGTACCTTTGGACTGCTGAAGTCTAGGTTTCGGTGCCTCGATAAGACCGGAGGGGCACTGCCTTACTCACCAGGAAAAGTATGCAAGATCGTGATTGCCTGCTGCATGCTCCACAACCTGGCAGTACGCAATGACATTGAACTGCTGTTGGACCCTGAAGACGAAGGAGTTCCTCGGCCTCCCATCCCACCCATGTCGACTGATGAGGATAGTGGTGAGGAGGAAGGTGTGGACCAGAGGCGCCAGCTCATTGATCGCTACTTCCCTTGAATGTGAGTATCTACCTCTAGTGGCGGTTGACAATGCCTCATGTATGTTTTCTGGTGTTGTGTGGATATGGGGTTATTCAGCTGGGTGTGGTTTGTGATGGTTGCACATGTGTGTCTTCATGTCTTTGGACATAGGAGTGTCCATGATGTGTGTGCTCCCATCCCATGCTTGTGTGATGGTTGTCGTTTGTGTCATGTTGCTGTGCATTGTGTTGTGATGTGTGTGAATCTCTTTACTGACGTGTGTTTGCTGTCTCTGGTTTTCTCTAGGTCACTCCCGCAGCGCCATGATCATGTGCGACTATGATCCCTGTACCTGTTTACGTCTGTATCTGATGGCAATCATGTGAATAAACATGGAGGCAAAACATCATTGTGTGAGTAAATGCAATTTATTGACAGGTTGTGCTTTTGTGCTGGTGAATATATACAAGTAAGTGGGAGGGAGGGAGTTGGAGTTGTAGGTAATGGCAGATGAAATGTCCGTGCTGACACCACATTGGGGGGTGTCAGGCTAGTCCAGCAGACCAGTGGCAATGATTGTCTATGTGGGACAGGATGGTTTGCAGGGTGAATGTCTGGCACAGGCAGTGGCATTGTCAAGGTCGTCCCCTCTTGGAGCGTGTGCCTGGCGCTCCAACACTGCTCTCAGCAACTTCCTGCCTCGGCCGCCCCCTCCGTCTCGGAGGTGGTACAGAGGCAGCTGGGAGGGCAGGTTGGTGATGGGCCACATCCGTCGCCAGGGGCTCAGGTGGTGGTGGCGGCGGTGGAGGCGGAGGCGGAGGCGACGGGGGAGGCGGAGGTGACGGTGGCGGTGGCGCTGACACACATGGTGGAGGAGGGGGGGGGTTGTTCCGGGCAACCCATTCCCTCCACATCGTTGCCTGCTGGCCCATGATCACCAACATCTGGCCAAGGATGCCAGAGATCTCGCGCAGGCTGTTGGTGTTGTCCACTGAGTCCTCGTGAACACGATCAGCGTTTGCCTGGGACCGGTCGTATGAGGCCTGGCACCTGGCAAGAGCTTGTAGGGACTGTGCCACTGGCTCGGGTAGCTGTCCCTCCTCTGACCGGCGGTGTGTGGGTCGCCTGATTGGCAGTTGTCCCGTTGCCTGTGTTTGTGGCCCACTCACCCTGCTTGTGTGTGGGGCCGTTGGACCAGCGTTGCGCGCTGGGTCATGCTGGGTGGCACCGGCAGGAGTCGTGGTGCTCGTGGTAGTGGTGGTAGTGGTGGTACTGGTGGTACTGGTGGTACTGGTGGTGGTGGGGACTGTGCAGATCACAGAGACGGGTGCCGCGGGAGTCACACATGCGACGTTGGTCGGTCCCGGGAGTCCCTGTGAGCCAGATGGCCCTGGCTGCGTGCTTGGTCCCGCTCCATCCTCCGCCCCGGAGCTGCCTGTGTCGTCGTCGGCAGAGAGTCCTGTAGGTGTGGGAGGCGAGGCTGGCGGCCGGGTACTGCTTTCCCCAGTCAGTTGACGATCACCTGAGGGACAAGATCGAGCAGGTCAGTAATGTGGACAGTACATGGTTACATTGATTTGTAGACATTTCTGTTTCCTGTCGCACACACCCCACCCTCCACCACCACCGCCACCCTCCCCGTGCACATGGGGGCCTGTTGGGAGTTGTAGTTTGGGCCTCTCACACACCCCACCCTCCACCACCGCCACCCTCCCCGTGCACATGGGGGCCTGTTGGGAGTTGTAGTTTGGGCCTCTCACACACCCCACCCTCCACCACCACCGCCACCCTCCCCGTGCACATGGGGGCCTGTTGGGAGTTGTAGTTTGGGCCTCTCACACACCCCACCCTCCACCACCGCCACCCTCCCCGTGCACATGGGGGCCTGTTGGGAGTTGTAGTTTGGGCCTCTCACACACCCCACCCTCCACCACCGCCACCCTCCCCGTGCACATGGGGGCCTGTTGGGAGTTGTAGTTTGGGCCTCTCACACACCCCACCCTCCACCACCGCCACCCTCCCCGTGCACATGGGGGCCTGTTGGGAGTTGTAGTTTGGGCCTCTCACACACCCCACCCTCCACCACCACCGCCACCCTCCCCGTGCACATGGGGGCCTGTTGGGAGTTGTAGTTTGGGCCTCTCACACACCCCACCCTCCACCACCGCCACCCTCCCCGTGCACATGGGGGCCTGTTGGGAGTTGTAGTTTGGGCCTCTCACACACCCCACCCTCCACCACCGCCACCCTCCCCGTGCACATGGGGGCCTGTTGGGAGTTGTAGTTTGGGCCTCTCACACACCCCACCCTCCACCACCGCCACCCTCCCCGTGCACATGGGGGCCTGTTGGGAGTTGTAGTTTGGGCCTCTCACACACCCCACCCTCCACCACCACCGCCACCCTCCCCGTGCACATGGGGGCCTGTTGGGAGTTGTAGTTTGGGCCTCTCACACACCCCACCCTCCACCACCGCCACCCTCCCCGTGCACATGGGGGCCTGTTGGGAGTTGTAGTTTGGGCCTCTCACACACCCCACCCTCCACCACCGCCACCCTCCCCGTGCACATGGGGGCCTGTTGGGAGTTGTAGTTTGGGCCTCTCACACACCCCACCCTCCACCACCGCCACCCTCCCCGTGCACATGGGGGCCTGTTGGGAGTTGTAGTTTGGGCCTCTCACACACCCCACCCTCCACCACCGCCACCCTCCCCGTGCACATGGGGGCCTGTTGGGAGTTGTAGTTTGGGCCTCTCACACACCCCACCCTCCACCACCGCCACCCTCCCCGTGCACATGGGGGCCTGTTGGGAGTTGTAGTTTGGGCCTCTCACACACCCCACCCTCCACCACCGCCACCCTCCCCGTGCACATGGGGGCCTGTTGGGAGTTGTAGTTTGGGCCTCTCACACACCCCACCCTCCACCACCGCCACCCTCCCCGTGCACATGGGGGCCTGTTGGGAGTTGTAGTTTGGGCCTCTCACACACCCCACCCTCCACCACCGCCACCCTCCCCGTGCACATGGGGGCCTGTTGGGAGTTGTAGTTTGGGCCTCTCACACACCCCACCCTCCACCACCGCCACCCTCCCCGTGCACATGGGGGCCTGTTGGGAGTTGTAGTTTGGGCCTCTCACACACCCCACCCTCCACCACCGCCACCACCACCACCACCCTCCCCGTGAACATGGGGGCCTGTTGGGAGCCATGGACATGTTAGTGTGTTGGTGTCCGACGTGCATGGGTTGGGGCGTGGGGGATGTTTCTTCTCAGTTGTGTGAGCCTGACCATGTCGTGCTGATCGTGGTGCTTGGTTTGTACTCACCAGTCTCTTCTCCTTCGTCAAGGCCGTCTAGGCTCTCTGGGTGTAGTATCACCAGCACCTTCTCCTCCCAATCGGTGTAGGGTATGGGCTCCGGGGGTGTGCCACCGCCAGTAAGATTGGCTCTGGCGTGGTTTTTCGCTCGGATGCCCTTGACCCTGGTCTTAAGGTCATGCCACCGCCTCTGAATGTCGTGCTTGGTCCTCGGCACAGTCCCCGACGCATTCACACGAGTGATGATCCTGTCCCACATGTGGTTCTTTTGCGCCACGGTCGTCTGCTGGACTTGGGCCCCGAAGATGTTGGGCTCCACACGGATAATTTCATCTACCATTACCCGCAACTCTGTCTCCGTGAATTTGGGTTTTTTTTTGGGTGCCATGGTGTGTGGTGCTCAGTGTGTGAGTTGAGTGAGTTGGGAGGTGCAGGTGTGTGGTGTGTGATGTGTAGGATTTGTGTGGTGGGTGTTTGTGTGGTAGGGTGGTGGGTGGGTGTCTTCTATGTGATTTTATGTGAGTTAGCAGTGTCTCGAATGGCCCTCTTGCTGGCAGCAATGCTGTGGTGCAAGGGATTGTGGTTGTGTGGGGGTGTCTTTTTATAGTCGTGTCTCGATGGTTGTTGGCAGTCAGGTGGTAGGTGGGCGTGTTGACTTGTGTGCATTATTGGATAATTGGGACGTGTCATGGTGGCTTGTGCTGGGGGGGGGGGCCTTGTCAATGTTCGTATGTTTGCTTAGGACTTGCGGTGCACTTTCATACATTTGTTAGGCGCTAGGGATGTTGTGCGTGTTGGCCTTCCGCCCTGATGCTGTGGTTCTCGTTGCATTGTTTCCGCCGCGGACGTGGATGGCTGTGAGTTCCGTTGTACGGGCGGATTTATCCTAATTGCGGCCACGGAGTATTCTCAGGGATGGCGGTACATGTTTTATTTTCCGCGGTCATTTCCGTCCGCGGCAGTGGTTGTTCATTGGACTCCGTCCGCCGCGGACGGACTTGGTTGTGTTCCGTCCACCGCGGACGGTGTTGGTTGTGTTCCGTCCGCCGCGGTCGGAGTTTCGTGACATGAATATCCTAATCCCAACCGCGGTTTCTCCGCGGCGCTGCCGGGAGTAAAATTTCCCCCACCATGGCGGACAGTACCCATTTCCGTCCGCCATCCTAATCGACCCCTAGATGTGATAATTAAATTATGTAAAAAGGTATATTCATTCAACCTTTTTCAATATTCTCCAAAAACATGAAATATGCAGCTCATAATAATATTTATAAACCTCTATGGTCTACCTATGTTTGAGTTTTAAAAGGAAAATGTAGCTATACGATGTTTAAAAGGTTTTTACTTGAACAACCCAATATTTTGTATTAAAAATACTGACAATTTTTATTCATAATAATTCAATCAGGCAGTCTATTCAGATCGCAAATTCTATAAAGAAAGGAGAATTCAACAAGGCATCCAAATTCCAATAAACCTTCTTCCAAGTAACACATAACTTTTTTAGGTGAGTTCTAGTATTGAAAAATAAATTATCTTCAAATAAAAATTACATTATAAACATAGAAAAGTTTGTAAATGTTTTTTAAATTACTCTAACAGAGCTGAAGATTAAAGAAACACTTCATATGAACAAGAAGGAGAGACATCGTTTAAAAAAAGTTAATTTTACAAAAAAATTATACTTAATATAATTTGTCTTTTTTAACATGAAGATGTTTTCTTATACTGATGGGATACTATTTTTCCTAAAACAAATTGATCATACTCGTACCTCATTTTAGAAACAGAAAACAGAAGAATATCCACTTTGTAAACCAATTATTTAAAAATCATGTGCAAGGTAAAAAAGAGTATAATTGTAAAGATATTCCATTTTTTATATGCGTCTCTCTTTTGGAAAACTTGTCAATTTATGGATGAAGGGCAATATTGAAAAGTTTAAAATTAAAATCATGAACATATCTACAATTGTTTTTTAAAATCACAAGTCGAATATTTTTTAGGAAATATTGATTACTAATATTTGCATCATTATTTGAGTATTGTTTTTTTAAATAAATATTTTTATTATTTTCCAAAGAAAAAAGAAACAAATAACAGGTGATTTACAGCACGAGATGAAAGGATAAGCAAGATACATACAGGGCCTAGTGGAGGAAGAACCATCAAAAGCATACACATAAGCTACATCAGGGACGTGGCCGCACTACAATCAGGATAAGCAGACAAATGCCCACCACAAACCCCACCTCCCCGGAAACAGGATGAACATTGAGCAGCAGACCAAATTAGGAGGGAGGTGGGAGGGTGTCGCAGTAAAATGATACAAGGCTACAGCCACATCCCGAATACAACCACAAGTTACGTCACCACTGACTGACTTCTGCTATAATACCTTCACCAGAACCCATCCACCCCAAAACACTAATGCGCGCCGCAATGAGACCACAATTATCAGGATTATAAAGGATTTTAAACACAAACACTACTAACACTAACTAGATGAACACCCCACCCCCTCCCTGCACCCCTGCATATGGCTTGCGCCTGTCCCCAACTAGCAGTGTGCCTGTCGCCCCATCTAACTAGTACTAAAAGAAGTAAATGTGGAGGAGGACACCTCAATATGGGCCCCCGGTCCCCCTTCCCCTGCCAGAACCACGGATCCCCAGAATGAAACACACAACTAAATCAAGAAGTGATATTAAAACGAAACTGGGGAAACAATAAACACCACCGACCTCCCGTAAATACAATGTTGACGAATCCCTCTTCAGAAAACCCATGGTGCCAAGCCCCAACAATCAGTCTCAACCTTGACCCTTCCGATCAGTCGTGCAGGCCCCTTCCGGACAGGCTGTCGCCTCCACGGATAGTCAATGTGCAGAAACAGTTCAATAAAGTTCCTTCCGAGACAAGGCAAAGTTGTAAAGTCACTGGGAACCCTGTCGGCATCAACGATGATCCTCATCGACAAGAGCTCACGATGACGTTGTCCCTGCAGTCGTTGTGAAGGTGTCGGAGAGGAGAAAAACACTGTTTCGTCCCGTAGATAGATCCCATCAAGTGTAACCGGAAGGGAAGCACCAACCGATCCAAACACAGTAAGCAATGATGGTGGGCTTGGCGATTCATAGTGAGCATCGAGTGTACGGTCATCGGCCATCACAGTACCATGAAGCTCCGACACCTCTCGTGGCACAGGGCACACTGCCGTCACAGGGACCTCTGTGGGTTGTATAGACCAAACAGGATAGTGGAAGGAATCAGGGTCCGGTCCTACCTGCCCATGTCCCATTGGGACCGCAATCTTTTTCTGAACGATGGATTCCACATGGGAATGTAGTGCCCAGAGTGCTGCCAGTACAGTCCGAATCAACGGTTCAGACCCAATCCGTCCCACCAAATATTGTTCCGAGTCGACCATGTTCGCGCCCCCAGAGGCATCGGTTTCCTCAGGGGATCGGCAAATTCGGGATGGACTGGAATGGAGGGAGACCGAGGACTTATCACGGCCACAGTTCAAGCTCTGGTACCGCAAACGAAGACTCCGAACCGGCAAACACCAGCGGCGGGGAACCGGGTCTCCGGGTCAGGGGCCTCCGCCCACAGCCACAGTCGTGCCTCGTCAACCCTCCATCAATTGTAGGCCAGGGCAACAACCGCCGTCAAAATCGGGCAAAAAAATGTCTCCACATCCGAGGACCGGACCCTGTCGATCACCCACAGTCGATGGTATTCAACTGGAACCCGGCTGGGCCAGTACTCGAGTCCCCAGCTCACAAGCTGGTGTAGGCCCCAAACTAAAACTTGACGTAGCTCCGTCCACCAAGCTGGTAAAAATCCCGGGATCGCTCCAAAGTACAACACGATAGTTCACACGCCCGGAGGCAGGGTGTAAATTCAGGAATTGTAGCAGGATTATCCGGCAGGGGACGGAGGTCGGCGGAGCCAGGAGCCTAAGCGGCCATCTTAGTTGCTAGCGTAGCTCCTCCTCTATTTGAAAATTGTTAACATTTTTTTACTTGTTCCCCTTAAAAAACTGCAATTATTTTGATACAAACGTTATCTCTATTCCAAAACTATTACAAGGTATGTAACATAACTTTCCACAGATATCAACAATAAGAAAAGAGCTCAGACAAAAACCATAAGACACCTGCTTTGCCAGACATTCGAAAGAAAATTAAGAGCATCTTCAGAACCTCTTAAAAATTTGTAAAGGTAAGTTCTTTTAAAAATTGATTTAAAAAAAATTATACTAACACCTTTTTCTCCTAAACAACCAACATACCAAAAAATTAAATATAAATCAACCATACATATATCTTTTTCTCTTCCAGGTTAAAATAATCAACACTTCAAAGACCAAATTGAAGAACAACAGAGACCAACTTGAAGCAAAACCAACCAAAGCAAAAGGTAATATGAACTGAAACAAATTGACAAATGTATAATTTAAAAAAAATAGAAGATTTTCAAATGTTTTAATAAAACAAGGAGAGCAGTTAATTTTCCATCTTCAATCAATGCATTTAGAACAGTTTTTTAATATTAAACCAATATCAAAATAATGAAATAATGAATAAAAATTGATTTAGACTTACAAAATATCCTACATTTTCTTATCATTTCAGATAATGTCAATGGACAAGACAGCACATTACATAACTTCGAGCAAGGGAAACCGCCTCCTAAAGCATGCAGGGTACATTTATTGCAAGGAGAGACTAACAGAACCACGGTTTCATTGGAGGTGTGTGCAATACTACTCAACCGATTGCACAGGCAGAGCGGTTACTCTGGGTGAGTTTTAAAAACTGCAGTACATAACCACTCTGCCTCTGCAATGGAGATTGAGGTGAGAGAAACTATTAATGAAATGAAGGATATTGCAAGCAACTCCACTGACTCCTGTGGTTCTATTTTAAGGGAGGTTGCACAACATGTCCCAAGTCATTTTGCCAGCAGTATGCCCATTATACCGAATCTGAGACGAATTATACAATGTAAAAAACAGGTAAGTAACCCACAAAAAGTTACATCACAAACCTTTTCTGACATTCTTATTCCTCCTGAGCTCTCTTTATCTGTTTCTAACGAACCTTTTTTACTACATGACAACCAAATCCCTCATAAACAAATCTTCATCTTTGGCACACCACGTAATCTAGTTAAGTTGAAGAATAGTGATGTTTGGGTGATGGATGGGACGTTTAAAAGCACGGCCCATCCTTTCACCCAAAAATACACTAGTCATGCCAAAATTAACAATACAGTAGTCCCCTTGGTATACAGTTTGCTACCTGATAAAAAATCCACAACTTACACTGAACTTTTAACAGTGTTAAAATCAAAAACATCCAACGAAAGTCCTAGGAAAATGATTATTGATTTTGAATTTGCAATGATCAATGTTATTTCTAAAATGTACGTAGATACCCAAATTCAAGGATGTTTTTTCCACTTTTCCCAGGCATTTTGGCGTAAGATACAAAAAACATCCTTAGTTGCGGATTACGTATCGGATAGCAAACTGCCATTTGAATTCGAACTAAAAAAACTAACATCACTTTGCTTTGTTCCTCCTGATAGTGTAGACGAGTACTACACTGCAATTACTGAATCTGACTTTTATACAACAAACGAAGAAAAACTGTCACCCTTACTAAATTATTTTGAAGACACATGGATTGGGCATCTATGCAAGTCGGGTCACAGGAGAAGCCACGTTTCCATGTGGAGTCATGGAACTGCTACTCAAGCGGCTTAGAAGGAGGAGCAAAGACAAACAAAGCCATAGAGGAATGGCACAACTCCTTCAACCACACAATTGGAAAAGCTCACCCTAACTTTTATCATTTTTTGGAAACTTTGAGGAAGGAGTAAAGTTTTCAAGAAATGAGAATGTGTCAAGCATTAACAGGTAGTCTTAACCCACAAATTAGCAAAAAATCTAAAGAAATGTCGGAAAGACTATTGGTAACTTTACAACAATTTTCGTTGTGTGTGGCTTCAGACTACCTGGATAATGTTGCTAACATTCTACATTACTAATACTCACTACACTTTTACTATCCTGTTTTGTCCTAAATTGTACAACTCTATTAAATTGGCATTTTTTTAAAATCAATATATTAAACTTCGGGTCACCTTACCTTAGATGTTTTCTTTTTTCAAGTCTTTAACTTTCTTAGCCATAAAAATATTTTCGATGATTGTTTTTTTCCCAAAAAGAATCCACATGCAAAAATCCCTTTTCAAAATATTGTTTAAACAACTCATTTTCCATTAGACTGTTTTTTTCCCCAAAAATAAAATCTTCTATAACGTTCTTTTTTAAGAATAAAACAAATCCATGTTGATAGTCCATTCCAAAAATCCATAGAAAAGAAAAAGGTCAATTTCCAATGATCCAATGCAAAAGTGTTTTTTCCTCCAGTTTCACCATGTTGGTATTCCAAAATTTCCCCGAAAACTAACCTTCTCCAATCTTCATACAAAATTCCAATACTTCGATTCAACAATCAAAAATAGGAGTATAAAAATCCAAAAATGTGTTGATGTAATCCTTTTGTAATCTAAAATAACCATCCGGAAACCCAATAAATAACCCATGTATCGAAATTCGATCTTCTTCTTTAATCATATTTACAAATTCAAAAACGTTTTATATTTTTTCAAATAATAAATCATATTTACAGTTAGTTATCCTGTCTAAATCCTACTTTTTCAAACACAAACTTTTTTTGAATGTAAACACGTGACCCGATGTGGGCATACACATGGTTTGTGACATGTTACGATTTAACATTTTAAACATTTTAACATTTTAAACACATTAGTTACTTCTATAAACCTCCCTCGTCTCTCCTTTCAATAAAAGTCACTCATGCACTATATAATTTAACTTTATAAAAGTTTATTACCTGAGCGCAGGTAATAAACTTTTGCTCTGCTCTGTCCGGCAACGCTCCTCAAAACGGCTGCCTTCATGTTTGACGTATATGCGTAAACGTCATGTCGAGCAACAAAAAATGAAAACGATTATTTTTTAAAACATTATGTTTAACATACTTTTATTAATAAATTGTATTTATTTCAAATAAAATTATTTTTTACATTATATATACATGATAAAGTTTTATTAAAAAAAGATTTTGTAATAATATCATTATAATTATTTTTTTTAAAAACAGTCGTGTTATTTTTACTCTTTTTTAAATAATATATTATTCTTTAACTACTACTTTATAAAGTATGTTATTTAGATTATTACATTATTCCTACCTTTTAGCTGCTCCATAAGGCTTCTAAACACTCCAGCGATCCAGACAAAATGAACTTCAATAACAAAGACGGTTCAATCTCCTTGTGAACTATTGAAATAAAAGAAGGACATTTTTACCCATTCACTTCAATGTGAAAGCGTGGGAAAATATATCTTGATTCATATTTATATTAAATTACTTAAATGTGTAAAAGTAGTAATTAATGTAAAGCACAGTTATAAGTAACTTTCCTATTTTAAATGCATATAAAATAATTTTAAATACTTGTTAATTTTATAATAATATTTATTATCATTTTATTAATGTTAAAAATGTATAGATTTTAGTTTAAAAATGTGTTAAAACTCAAAAATTTTATTCTATTTACAATTAGAATATATATTTTTGTAAATAAATTTAAATGCATTATAAAAACATTATATATTTTTTGTATTAAAAATGGAAGAATAAGTACTGGATAGTGTAGGAGTAATAATTACTATTCTAACTCCAGGGGGGTGCAACTGTAGGGTAAGTGCTAGATAGTGTAGGAGTAACAATTACTGTTCTAACTCAAGGGGGGTGCAACTGTAGGATAAGTGCTGGATAGTGTAGGAGTAATAATTACTATTCTACTCCAATGGGGTGCATCTGTAGGGTAAGTGCTGAATAGTGTAGGAGTAATAATTACTATTCTAACTCCAGGGGGTTGCATCTGTAGAGTAAGTTCTGGATAATGTAGGAGTAACCATTACTATTCTAACTCCAGGGGGGTGCATCTGTAGGGTAAGTGCTGGGTAGTGTATGAGTAACAATTACGATTCTAACTCCGGGGGGCGCATCTTTTGGGTAATTGATGGATACTGTAGGAGTAACAATTACTATCCTAACTCCAGGAGGGTGCATCTGTAGGGTAAGTCCTGGATAGTGTAGGAGTAACAATTACTATTCTAACTCCATGGGGTGGCAAATGTAGGATAAGTGCTGGATAGTGTAGGAGTAATAATTACTATTCAAATTCCATGGGGGTGCATATTGTGGGTAAGTGCTGGATAGTGTATGAGTATCAATTACTATTCTAACTCCATGGGGGTGCATATGTAGGGTAAGTGCTGGATAGTGTAGGATTAATAATTACTACTCTAACTCCATGGGGGAACATATTTTGGGTAAGTTCTGTATAGTGTATGAGTAACAATTACTATTCTAACTCCATGGGGGTGCATATGTAGGGTAAGTGCTGGATAGTTTAGGAGTAATAATTACTATTCAAATTCCATGGGGGTGCATATTGTGGGTAAGTGCTGCATAGTGTATGAATAAAAAAATTTAAAATTAGTAAATAAAATAAATTTAAATAAATAAAATACTTACCCATACTTCCGTTGTAATGGCATGCGTTGTAATAGCATATGCGTTGTAATGACATGCGTTGTAAAAACATGCGTTGTGAAGGATCTTGTGTTGTAAAAGTTTCGTTGTAAAGGTATTGCGTTGTAATTCCTGCGTTACAGCTATAAATACTACAAAATCTTATCTTTGCTACAGCTATAAATATTGCAAATCATCTTTGCTACAGCTATAAATACTGCAACTCTTACCTTTGTTACAGCTATAAATACAGCTACTCTTATCTTTGCTACAGCTATACATAATGCAAGTCATCTTTGCAACAACTATAAATACTACAAAATGTTATCTTTGCTACAGCTATACATACCACAACTCTTATCTTTGCTACAGCTATAAATAATGCAACTCTTATATTTGCTACAGCTATAAATACTGCAACCCTTATCTTGGCTACAGCAATAAATACTGCAACTCATATTTCAATAGCGGTCGGCAGTAGGTGTTTCTGTAGGGCGGTGACGTGGGCAGGGGGAGCGGCAGAGTGGGGTGGTAGTAATGTATGGATTACAGAGTTTTACAGGTAAGTAAACATTTAAATAAATAAAACAAATTTCGTTGTGCGCACTGCATCACCAAATGTGATGCAGTGCGCGCAATGAAATTTGTTTTATTTATTCAAATGTTTACTTATTTGGCCGCAAAGGTTAGAGTTGCAGTATTTATTGCTGTAGCAAAAGTAAGAGTTGCAGTATTTATAGCTGTAGCAAAGATGAGTTGCAGTATTTATAGCTGTAGCAAAGATAAGATTTTGTAGTATTTATAGATGTAGCAAAGGTAACATATTTTAATATGTACGAATGAAGTAAAGATAAGAATTGCAGTATGCGGACCAGGAAGTGAATGCAAGTAGGAGAGCATTTTGAAGTCGTTTTAACAGATACTCGACAGCCTCAGTGGGCTCCGTTTTAAGAAAAATTGAATACGGAAGCTCCCCGGTATCGTACACAAGGCGCCTGATTCCCCCTCCAGAATGCTGAGAGTCAGGCAGCTATAAACAGGCGATTAAAAACACACAATGTGTGACTTAATGAACATTTCCAGTTATACTCTGATGAGCGCGAGATATTGGTCTTGATGAGAACTCCCAATTGACGCGAGTTCGAAACGCGTAGACTTTATGTTACAAGCCAGAAGCAAAAATTAGGAATTGATAAAAATCAAAAATTGTATATATTTGTTTTTGTTTCAAAACACATATTGGCTTTTTTGTTGTGAATATTGATATTCCAGCATATATCGAACCATTGATGTTTCTTTGTGTTGTTTGTACTGGTATGAGTGACGAATGAGTGCGGATTGAATGTACATTAGTATGCATTTTGTTGTAAATATGAAAGTTGTTTTCTTTGATATAATGAATATCATTCTTTGTTGTGTACACTAGGTTTTAATATTTGTATAATAATTTGAAAAATCATATATTCAAATAGAAGTGGAAAATCTAAATAAAAAAGAAATAAAGGAATTGGATTAAAACCAACAAACATATTGTCTTAACCGTATGTTATGACCAAATAGTTGTCATATTCATGAGTTAGCGGCATTTGCACCTATTTTTGTTCATTATATGTATTTATAGTTATAGCAAATATAAGAGTTGCAGTATTTATAGCTATAGCAAAAATATTAGTTGCACTGTTTATAGCCGTAGCAAATATGGGTTGCAGTATTTATAGCTGTAGCAAAGATAAGAGTTGCAGTGTTTATAGCTGTAGCAAATATAAGAGTTGGAGTATATATACCTGTAGCAAAGGTAAGAGTTGCAGTATTTTTTGCTGTAGCAAAGATAAGAGTTGCTGTATTCATAGCTGTAGCAAAGATAAGAGTTGCAGTATTTATAGCTGTAGAAAAGGTAAGAGTTGCAGTATTTATAGCTGTAGCAAGGATGAGTTGCAGTATGTATAGCTGTAGCAAAGATAAGATTTTGTAGTATTTATAGCAGTAGCAAATGTATGATTTTGTACTATTGATCGCTGTAGTAAGTATAAGAGCTCCAGTATTTATAGCTGTAGCAAAGATAACATATTTTAGTATGTATAGATGTGGCAAAGATAAGAGTTGAAGTATTTATAGCTGTAGCAAATATAAGAGGTGCACTGTTTGTAGCTGTAGCAAATACGAGTTGCAGTATTTATAGCTGTAGCAAAGATAAGAGTTGCAGTATTTATAGCTGTAGCAAAAATAAGAGTTGCAGTAATTATAGCTGTAGCAAAGGTAAGAGTTGCAATATTTATAGCTGTATCAAAGGATGAGTTGCAGTATTTATAGCTGTAGCAAAGATAAGATTTTGTAGTATTTATAGCAGTAGCAAATATAAGAGTTGCAGTATATATACCTATAGCAAAGGTAAGAGTAGCAGTATTTATAGCTGTAGAAAAGATAAGAGTTGCAGTATTTATAGCTGTAGCAAAGATAAGAGTTGCAGTATTTATAGCTGTAGCAAAGGTAAGAGTTGCAGTATTTATAGCTGTAGCAAGGATGAGCTGCAGTATTTATAGCTGTAGCAAAGTCAAGATTTTGTAGTATTTATAGCTATAGCAAAGATAAGATTTTGCTTTATTTATAGCTGTAGCAAAGCTAAGATTTTGTAATATTTATAGCCGTAGTAAAGATAAGAGTTGCAGTATTGATAGCTGTAGCAAAGATAAGAGTTGCAGTATTCCTAGCTGTGGCAAAGATGAGTTGCAGTATGTATTGATGTAGCAAAGATAATATTTTGTTGTATTTATAGCTGTGGTAAAGATAAGAGTTGCTGTATGCATAGATGTAGCAAAGGTAAGAGTTGCAGTATTTATAGCTGTAGCAAAGATGAGTTGCAGTATTTATAGTGATAGCAAGGATAAGAGTTGCAGTATTTATAACTGTAGCACAGATAAGAGTTGCTGTATTTATAGCTGTGGCAAATATGAATTGCGGTATTTATTGCTGCAGCAAAGATAATATTTTGTAGTATTTATAGCTGTAGTAAAGATAAGAGTTGCAGTATGTATAGCTGTAGCAAAGATAACATTTTGTAGTATTTATAGTTGTAGCAAAGATGAATTGCAGTATTGATAGCTGCTGTTACAAAAAGACAAGGGAACCCAGAAGGTATGCCATAGGGACCTTGGGCAGTATCATATTACACAAAACATTGGTCCCTATTTTTGGACAGAATAATGTACAGAAGCAATAATCATACACTTGATAAGTGATATGTCTTTTGTCCAGCCGGACAAAAAATTTATTTTTGGCGTACAAATGGATTTCACAAGATGCGAGAACCAATTAATGACAAGCAGGCACAGCCGTGACCCGTAACATTCAAGACACAACAACGAAAGAATGGTCAAAAGATCAAAGAAAAGATTTGTCTGTGTACTTGTAGTCAGTGTTACAGACCTAAATTATTTTGAACACACCATTGCTTTTTACAATATTGCATTTTCATATTGCATATGGGGTTTTTTGGTCGACGATGTTTCGATGCCGCCTTTACATATAGGGCATCATCATCAGGACAAAAATTTCCATTGTTGTCTTACACTTGAATTATTAACACTATGCCTTTTGTCGCATTACTTTACACAAAATAATTACACGGGAAGAAGGGGGAGGAAAAGACAAAAAATAACCATGAGTTAAGGCATGTTATTATAAGCCTCAAAAGAGCTGAGTGAAGTGATAAAAGCGGCGAGTGAAGTGATAAAAGCGGCGAGTGAAGAGGTGTTTATTACAAGGAATTTGGCAAATTTTTTAAAAACGGCGCAAGTGTACAGGGGTTCTAGTGGAGTAGTGATTGATGGTGAACCATTGCGTTGAGGGGCAATGGATCTATAACAGGGAGCTTTAAGACTCTAAATGATAAGTCAGACGGTCCTATCTGTGAGGAAGCATTACGGTGAACGTGTGTATATAATGATCGAGATCATTAGTGACTGACGTGGTCAGCGAGGCCGGATATATTAACTCGTAGTGCTAAGGCTCGCGAGCGGGCGGTTGCTCTGGGCATGCAAGGTTGACGGCTGCGTCAAGAAGTAAACTGATAGCAAGATCTATGTGAAAATGGAAACACATGCGCAGTGCGTGAGGGGAAATGAGTAAGGGTAGACATACGTGCTTTGTACTCTCGTAGTTCCAAGAATTCTTAATACAATTAGTGGTTTTAAGATCTTTCTACGGGGAAAGAAATGGACAATTAGTCAAAATGCCGTTGCAGGCAGTAGCCGGGAGTGAAGAGTGAAGAGGGTGAGCATATTTACCAATTCCAAATGATAGAAATGAGTTTCTGGATCCGCCTTGGTACGAGCACAATCACTCAATCTGAAAAATGGCAAGACTGGGGTTAGTTACCCGGACCGGGGGCAGCATGGCATATATACAGTGCAAGCAATTTAAAAAGGCGAGTGACTTACTTCAAACCTCGGGGGCACTGTGGCAGTTACTGCGGTCCGATATGTTATGGCTCCTGGTCGGCAGAGCAGTGCATAAAACCTATCGGGTGGCAAACAGCGAGGAGGGACTATGGTGCTGAGTGACTAGTGATGAGTGTGAGGAATCAGAGCGGCCATCTTAAAGTGGTGAAGCTACAGGTGAAGGGTGCATAGGACGGCACATGTGACTTAGAGAGAATACATTTCTGCATACTACTTTCATGTAAAATAGAAATTACAGTAGGGAGGTCCAGTCTTCAAGACGGTTTAGACCGTTTCGAATGCTGTTAGTTTTCAGAATCCAGTGGAGTTCTTCTTTGTTGAGCAATTTGGATATGTCCGCTCCCCTGGGGGGTGGGTTGATGATGGTTACAACTGTCCAAAGTAGGTCTTTTTCACTGTAGCCTTTTTCCGAGAAGTGTTCTACAAGAGGTGCGTTGGCCGTTTTGCACCGAATCCTGCTGCGGTGCTGGCCGATTCTAAGCTTCACTTTTTGGCTTGTCTGTCCTAAGTAGATAAGCATGCAGGGACATAAAATAGCATACACCAAGTTTGCAGAATTACAATTGGAGAAGTATTTCCGATCAAATTTAATGGCGCCATACTCAAAAGTCTTGCCTTCAATTGTAGAATCACAACAAACACAATTTCCACATTTAGTATGGCCTGTGAGGGGAGGGAGACCCCATACGTCATTTATTGTGGTCTTGAGGGGTTGCTGTGGGAGGGATGCCCTTACCAAGTGGTCTTTAATGTTTTTAGCTCTTTTAAAAGCGAACATCGGGTGATCCAGTGTCAGTTGACCCGCATTTAGAACTGGCCAGTGTTTGAGCACCCTTTTTTTGATGGCATTAGAGGCTGGCGAGAATGTGGTGACGCAGATGAGCCTATCTTGTTCTTTTTTCTGTTTTGGCTCCAAAAGGGTTTCTCTTGGGCAATACCAGGCCCTCTTCAGGGACCGGCGCACTAATTTACGCGGATAGCCTCTGTTTCTGAGTTTTTTGCTGAGGGTTTTAGCTTCAGTGAAATAATCCTCTTTGAAATAGCAATTACGCCTGATGCGTACAAATTGGGAAAAGGGGAGGGAATCTCGCAGGGCCCGTGGGTGGTGACTGGTATACTCTAACAGAGTATTACGCTCTGTAGGTTTGCGGTACAAAGAGGTGGTTAGACGACCTTCAGTATGCTTTATTGGTAAGTCTAAGAATGGGAACGAGTCTTTGCTAGTGACAGTGTGTATTTCAGTCCACCACTGTTGTTGTTCAACCAGTGTTGGAAGCACGTGAGATTGTCAGGGGATTCCGTCCATAGCAGGAAGATGTCGTCGATATACCGTTTCCACAAGGCGATGCCATTGTGGAAAGGGTTCGACGTGTCCAAAATACTGTTGGTCTCTAGATGGTCCATGTACAGGATAGCCAGGTTAGGGGCAAAAATGGCTCCCATGGAGGTCCCTCTAAACTGACCATAGAACTGTCCTTCGAAAAGAAAAAAGTTTTTCGTCAGGCAAATTTCCAATAGCTGTAGGATGAACATAGATGGTACATTGTGAGGGAGTATGCGTTTTTCTAACACCTTTTCAATCACCCGTAGGGATTCATATTGTGGAATGTTAGTATAAAGTGATTCCACATGCAGCGTACACATGGTGCTGGATGTGGGATCAAATGGGTGGTCTTCGAGCAGGTTAATCATTGCCATACTGTCTTGATGTAACATGTGGTTTCGGGGACAAATTGTTTTATGAAGAAATATATGTAATGGCCCAGAGGTTCTAAAACAGAGCCGCACCCTGAGACAATGGGGCGGCCCGGTGGTGATTGTGGGTTCTTGTGGATTTTTGGAAGGCAATAAATAACAGGGGTGCGGGGAGACTTTGTGTTGAGGAAATCGAACTCTTTTTTGGACAGAAAGCCTGAGTCAAGTGCCTCTGTGGTGACTTTGGTGATCAGCTCCTGGATCTCGCTGGTAGGGTTGCATGGGAGTTTGCAGTAATGCTCTGTGTTATTCAGTTTGCGTAGTATTTCCTTTTTGTGAAGGTCGATATCCTGAATCACTATGCCCCTCCCTTGTCTGCAGGTTTTATGATCAGGGACTGGTTGTTTTTAAGGGAGGCAATAGCGTTTTTTTCATCAAGAGTGAAGTTATAGGGTGTGAAAGCCCTCTTATTCTCAAGGTTAGTAAGATCTTTGAGAACCAATTTCTCAAAAGTTGGTATTTCAGGTGGGATCATACCGGCCGTGGGGAGAATTTCGAGGGAGGCGTAAAAGGAGTGTTGCAATGTTTGGATGGTGGGGGATGACAAAAGGAAAAAACTTTGTAAGCTAATTTTTCTGAAGAATTTTAAGAGTTCTATTTGTATGTCCTGAAAATTGGGACATACTGTTGGGACAAACGAGAGTCCTCTGCTCAAGAGTGACACTTCGTTACTGGACAAGATATGTTCCGTTAGGTTAAAGATTGGTAGGAGACCATTCTCTAATTCATTAGGGTCGTCAATGGCAATGAGATTAGCATTATATGTTACTACCACCGTAAAACTGGCGGCGTGTGAATCGTTCGCCTGGGGGTTCGACGGTTTTTGCCATGTCTGGGGCTGCTTTGCCCTGCCCCTCGGTTGACCCCGGCCGCCTTCTAAAAAAGTACGATTGGAAGGGCCTGGACTGTCACTTTGATCTGACTGTCCTGATGACTCAGCTGAGCTGTCAGTGAATCCTACATACTGTTGCCTCCTGTTAAACCTACCCCAGGGTCTCTGGTTTTGTGGGCCGTTATAGGGGCGGTTGGTATAGTAATCTTTGGACAGATAGGGGTACGCTCTTACTTGACTGAAATTCTTGATATCTTTGCGTACTTTAATTGTTTTTTTGTTCTGTTCAAATTTTTGAAAATCTTCAATAGTCTTGTTTATTTGGTCTAGAAGTTTACTGGTCTCTGAGCTGGTATTATTGTCTTTAATCTGTTTTTCAAGATCTGTTATTTCTGTACTGAGTTTTTGTAGCTCCTCTGTAGCGATGTCAATCCCGAGCACCATCCAGTGCCGGGAGCATGTTGTGCTAATGTAGCTGAAACCATTCAAATATTTAGGGTTGCTAGTAATGACCCCAGGCACATTGCGTACTTGTAGACCCAATGGGATTGTATTGGATTTCAAGTAATCTGTTAGTAGTCTGATCATTAGAATTAGCCATACCTCTTTTTTCTTTAGTTTCTCTAAATCATCTACTAGTGACGTACTTGACCCAGAAGGTGTTTCTGCTGAATCAGAAAGGAGAGAAGGACTTCCTAAAATGTTGTTAATGTATTCTAGATTATACAGTGGAGGGTGAGGATCAGACATGCCTAGTGGGAAAGTTTTTTGGGGGGAAATAAGAGGGATTGACAAGGGTAATACACACAGGGGTGGACAAGGTGAACCCACTTGTAAGAAAGGGGCTAGGATTGCCTGAATCCCTTGCAATCCGGCGATTACGCTAAACACTGTTACAAAAAGACAAGGGAACCCAGAAGGTTTGCCATAGGGACCTTGGGCAGTATCATATTACACAAAACATTGGTCCCTATTTTTGGACAGAATAATGTATAGAAGCAATAATCATACACTTGATAAGTGATATGTCTTGTGTCCAGCCGGACAAGAAATTTATTTTTGGCGTGCAAATGGATTTCACAAGATGCGAGAACCAATTAATGACAAGTGGGCACAGCCGTGACCCGTAACATTCAAGACACAACAACGAAAGAATGGTCAAAAGATCAAAGAAAAGATTTGTCTGTGTACTTGTAGTCAGTGTTACAGACCTAAATTATTTTGAACACACCATTGCTTTTTACAATATTGCATTTTCATATTGCATATGGGGTTTTTTGGTCGACGACGTTTCGATGCCGCCTTTACATATAGGGCATCATCATCAGGACAAAAATTTCCATTGTTGTCTTACACTTGAATTATTAACACTATGCCTTTTGTTGCATTACTTTGCACAAAATAATTACACAGGAAGAAGGGGGAGGAAAAGACAAAAAATAACCATGAGTTAAGGCATGCTATTATAAGCCTCAAAAGAGCTGAGTGAAGTGATAAAAGCGGCGAGTAAAGTGATAAAAGCGGCGAGTGAAGAGGTGTTTATTACAAGGAATTTGGCAAATACCGCAACTCATCTTTGCCACAGCTATAAATACTACAAAATATTATCTTTGCTACATCAATAATTACCACAACTCATCTTTGCCACAGCTATAAATACTGCAACTCTCATCTTTGTTACAGGTATAAATACTACACAATCTTATCTTTGCTACAGCAATAAATACCGCAATTTATATTTGCCACAGCAATAAATACCGCAATTCATATTTGCCACAGCTATAAATACAGCAACTCTTATCTTTGCTACCACTATAAATACTGCAACTCATCTTTGCTACAGCTATAAATACTGCAACTCTTACCTTTGCTACATCTGTAAATACTGCAACTCTTACCTTTGCTACAGCTAATCATACTGCAACTCTTGTCTTTACTACAGCTATACATATTACAAAATCTTAAGCTTTGCTACAGCTATAACTACTGCAACTCTTATCTTTGCTACCGTTATAACTACTGCAACTCTTATCTTTGCTACAGCTATAAATACTACAAAATCTTATCTTTGCTACAGCTATAAATACTGCAACTCCTCTTTGCTACAGCAATAAATACCGCAATTCATATTTACCACAGCAATAAATACCGCAATTCATATTTGCCCCAGCTATAAATACAGCAACTCTTATCTTTGCTACCACTATAAATACTGCAACTCAACTTTGCTACAGTTATAAATACTGCAACTCTTACCTTTGCTACAGCTGTAAATACTGCAACTCTTACCTTTGCTACAGCTATACATACTGCAACTCTTATCTTTACTACAGCTATAAATATGTCCAAAATCTTAGCTTTGCCAGAGGTATAACTACTGCAACTCTTATCTTTGCTACTGTTATAAATACTGCAACTCTTATCTTTGCTACAGCTATACATACTGCATCTCTTATATTTTGTAGTATAAATACTACAAAATATTATCTTTGCTACATCAATAAATACCACAACTCATCTTTGCCACAGCTATAAATATTGCAACTCTTATCTTTGCTACCACTATAAATACTGCAACTTATCTTTGCTACACCTATAAATACTGCAACTCTTACCTTTGCTACAGCTATAAATACTGCAACTCTTACCTTTGCTACAGCTATACATACTGCAACTCTTATCTTTACTACAGCTATAAATATTACAAAATCTTAGCTTTGCTACAGGTATAACTACTGCAAATCTTATCTTTGCTACTGTTATAAATACTGGAACTCTTATCTTTGCTACAGCTATAAATACTACAAAATCTTATCTTTGCTACAGCTATAAATACTGCAGCTCATCTTTGCTGCAGCTATAAATACTGCAACTCTTACCTTTGCTACAGCTATGAATACTGCAACTCATCTTTACTACAACTATAAATACTACAAAATTTTGCCTTTGCTACAGCTATGAATACTGCAACTCATCTTTGCTACAACTATAAATACTACAAAATGTTATCTTGGCTACAGCTATACATACTGCAACTCTGATCTTTCCTACAGCTATAAATACTACAAAATATTATCTTTACTACATCAATAAATACCACAGCTCATCTTTGCCACAGCTATAAATACTGCAACTCTGATCTTTGCTACAGCTATCAATACTGCAACTCATCTTTGCTACAACTATAAATACTACAAAATGTTATCTTTGCTACAGATATACATACTGCAACTCTTATCTTTGCTACAGCTATCTATACTGCAACCCTTATCTTTGCTACAACTATAAATACTACAAAATGTTATATTTGCTACAGCTGTACATACTGCAACTCTTATCTTTACTCCAGCTAAAAATACTACAAAATCTTATCTTTGCTTTGCAATAAATACCACAATTCATATTTGCCACAGCTATAAATACAGCAACTCTTATCTTTCCTACAGCTATAAATACTACAAAATATTATCTTTACTACATCAATAAATACCACAGCTCATCTTTGCCACAGCTATAAATACTGCAACTCTGATCTTTGCTACAGCTATCAATACTGCAACTCATCTTTGCTACAACTATACATACTACAAAATGTTATCTTTGCTACAGCTGTACCTACTGCAACTCTTATCTTTACTACAGCTATAAATACTGCAAAATAATATCTTTGCTACTCAATAAATACCGCAACTCATCTTAGCCACAACTATAAATACTGCAACTCTCATCTTTGCTACAGCTATCAATACTGCAACCCTTATCTTTGCTACAACTATAAATACTACAAAATGTTATATTTGCCTCAGCTGTACATACTGCAACTCTTATCTTTACTCCAGCTATAAATACTAAGAAATCTTATCTTTGTACAGCAATAAATACCGCAATTCATAATTGCCACAGCTATAAATACTGAGCGAATACTAGAAAGTGCCTCAACTCCTCATATTTTACTAATATAACTATTTCAAAGTGAGACCAAATACACACTCATTGGACCTGGTCAGGTACTTTTTTTTTCTTTTTTTTAAATTTTTATTGAAAAGAAACAGACATACAAAAAACCAAACCAAACCTCACAAGACAGAAACATAATAATACATTGTTGTGGGTCCGTGCGGGCAGAGCTCAAAGGCTAGATGAATACAATGCAATCGGAAAGGATGGGGACAGGGGCGAACAAGGAAACAAACGGAATTATTGATCATAGATGACGAGTGAATGTCAATTAGGGGAAGGAAGACACATCAATGGTTACATCCTGTGGGGGAGTACATATATTACCACGATAGGCGTTCCACTGGGACCATATTCTACCCCATTTCCTGGGCCGTCCCCGGGACAGGTACACAGTCTTCTCCCGGAACATGCACCAGTCCATGTTTTCTTTCCACTTGGATAAGGTAGGTGTTCCATGCGAGCCCCAGAGCTGGGCAATGTGCCTCTTCGCAACCATATTTCCGAGGGTCGCCCATATGATCTGTGCTGAGCTGTAGTCATTAGGTTCCCAAACATTCAGCAAACAACGCCTGGCCTCGGGCAGCAGGGACACACCCGTGACAGTTTCCATAACATCATGTACTCGGTACCAGAACCGAACCATCTCCGGGCATTCCCACAATATGTGGAGAAAGGAACCAGACATCCCACAGCCACGCTTACATAATCCATCCACAGAAAAACCCATTTGAACCAGACAAGGCCCAGTTACATACACTCGGTGAAGTATCTTAAGTTGGACGAACCTCAAACGAGCAGGAATGGCGACTTCCTTGGGCGAGGACAAAGCAGATTGCCAGTCCTTATCGTCCAATTCAAGCCCGTCCGCGCACCACGCAGCCCGGAGGTGGACCAGTAAGTCAGTTCTGTTGTTAATGAGTTTCTTATAAATCAATGAGATCGTGCTGTCGGGCACATGACCATCCAAAATGCGGTCTTCCAGAGGGGAAGACTCAGGAATATCAGCACCCGCAGCAAACACAGACAACAGAGCATGGCGGATCTGGGCGTACCTAAAGAATTCATTGTCACCAAGCTCGTACTCCACTCGCAGCACATCAAAGGACTTGACAGTACCCTTCGACCACAGGTCGGCCACTCTGCTGATACCAATCATATCCCATTTATCAAAGCCTTTCGTCTTCCACAGATGGCCCAAGCATTCCGAATCATACAAAGGGGTGGCCCGAGCAAACCTGCCACACCAACCCAAGGCAGCATTCGCATCACGCCACACTTTCACTGCAATCTTAGTGGGACCGGTCAGTGTTCCACGGAGACCACCAGAGTACAACGCTCTGCTAAAGGTCCCCCCTGGCAAGATAAATCTGTCCATGGAGAACGCCGGGGCAGGGCCCGGTGCGTAGGTCGCATGATTAATCGCACTTAACTGGGAAGCCCAGTAGTAACGTCTGATGTCCGGGAGGGCTATACCGCCGTCATACCACGGAAGCGTGAGTTTAGAAAGAGCAATGCGGGCACGCCCATCCCAGACCAGTTGTCTCTGTAGGCTCTCCACTTCACGAAAATAGCCCGAGGCAATCGGGTCACAGGAATTCTGAAGTGCGTACAAAAATCGAGGCAGAGACATCATTTTGAAAAGCGCCGCTCTGCCGAGGGGCGACAGCGGCAACCTACGCCAGCGAGCCACATCAAGCGTGAGCCGCTGAAGGGGGGCAATAAATTAAGCTCATAACGCCTGGAGGGGTCCAGGGAAACATAAATCCCCAAGTACTTGAAACCGGTCTCCGTCAAGTGAATCGGAAATCTACGCGGCAGTAGAGGGAGGACTCCAGCCAAAATGTAGATGCAGGATTTAGCCCAATTGATAACAAGACCGGAGTTCTTTCCGAAAGAAGTAAGAACATCGAAAAGTACATTAAGGGACTTTTAAGGGGAAGTGAGATAGAGGAGGATGTCGTCCGCGTATAGCGAGACTCGATCCTCAAAATCAGGAGACCATCGGATGCCTCGCATAGATGGTTCCCAGCGGAGCCACTCTGCCAAAGGTTCAAGAGCGAGAGTAAAACGCAAAGGGGACAGTGGACAGCCCTGCCGGGTACCCCGTCCAAGCGTAAAAACGCAAGACACTCTTCGATTAACCACCACCTGGGCCAGGGGACTCTCATAAAGAAGTTTCACCCAGGCTATGAAGCCCGGCCCAAACCCGAATTTCGAGAGGGCCGCCCAAAGGTAGGGCCACTCGATAGTGTCGAAGGCCATGGTAGCGTCAAGAGAAGCCAAAATGGCCAGTTCAGTAAGCGTCTCAGCTCTCGCGAGAACCCCGTGAAGTCTGCGCAGATTCAAAGCAGTGTTGCAGTGCGGGATAAAACCGGATTGATCTGGATGGATCAGGTCCCCGATCACAGTTACTAAGCGATTAGCCAATAGTTTAGCCAAAATTTTGGGTTCGGCATTGAGTAAAGAAATGGGTCTGTACGAAGTACAACGATACCGGGGCTTACCCTCCTTGGGAATGACGACGATAGAAGCGAGCCGTTGGTCCAAGGGGAGGGAGCCAGACTCAAGGGCCTCAAGGAACATGTCCCGTAAATTAGGCGCCAGTTTGTCGGGTCGCAGCTTGTACAATTCAATGGGCAAGCCATTGGGGCCCATCGCCTTACCCGAACGGAGGGAACGAATAGCCACAGCGATTTCATCCACCGAAAGCGGAGCATCCATGAGGACTCTGTCAGAGTCAGAGAGGCGAGGCAAAGCAATGTCCCGCAACAACAATCGGGAGTCTTCCTCATCCCTATCAAAAACGGAGGTGTACACTGTCTCGAAGTGATCTGCAAAACACTGAACGATCCCAGCTGGGTCAGTGACACACTCACCACCAGGCCGCTCAATCACGGCGACCACACGATTCACTCTCTCTTTCGAGACCAACCACGCAAGCAATTTACCCGCTTTATCACCCACATCATACAGTCGTCCCTGCTGCTCCCTATACATCACTTTCGCAGCATCCGTTACAAGAGCCTTGTAGTCTGCTTGTTTCAAAGCAAGGGAGTGCAACTTGGTACTGGAGACGCCCATCCGAAGATCGTCCTCCAAAGCGGCTATCTCAGATTCCAAGCGCACAACCTCCACATTTGCAGCCTTCTTAGCAGCGACAATCAAGGATAAGGACTGACCACGTATAACAGTTTTAAATGCTTCTCATAACGAAACAGCAGAAGAAACAGACCCCACATTGTTGTCAAAATAATGCTCAATAGTTTTCACCAGGTCCGAGCGGGTCTTGGGGTTACGAAAGTACCACGGGTTAATAGGAGCAACTCTACCCTCATTGCCTGCCCCCACCTCATACCGGAGCCACAGGGGGGAGTGATCGGAAATACCCCTAGGGAGCTGACAAATTTCTCTGATGGAGGAGGATTGGACCGCTGGCATCAAGAAATAGTCTAATCTAGAAAGGATGCCGTGTGCCCCAGAGTGAAAAGTGTACTGCAACTGTGTAGGGTGTAGCAGCCTCCAGGCGTCCACAAGCCCGAAGGTCTCTAACAAATCACTCAACCACCTTTGCGCCTTGGGTAGATCCCTGGGAGGATGACAATCAGAGGCGCCAGAAACAACCAAATTCAAATCCCCACCCAAAATCAGGAGCCCCTCGGGGAGGTCCAAAAGGGCTCTACACAGGTCGGCATAGGTTAAAGCCTGCAGACCCGGGGGGACATAGACTGAAAGTATGGACAGTGTCTTCCCCTCCCATCTGCCAGTGAGCACCGCATAGCGCCCCCTGTCGTCAAGTCTCACCTCGTCAACTGCAAAAGGGAGAGAGGACCGAATGAGAATACCAGCCCCCCTGGACCCAGAAGTAAACCCCGCGTGGGCCACCAACCAATAACCACGCCTATTCATTGCATGACAAGCGTTGCCTATTAAATGCGTCTCCTGTAGGAGGAAAATATCGGGGGAATGACGCCTAAGGAATCGCAAAACAATACTTCGCTTAATTCTGTCCCCTAATCCATTAACATTCCAGGATAACAGTCTCAACTCGCCACCCCCCATCCCCGAAAAAGTAGAAAGAGCAGGACCCACATAGAACCCCACGATCAGTACAAATGAGAAAAACAATACGATGCCTTGTGAGTACACAGAAACACACCCCCCCCCACCATCCCCCAACTTGAACATGTTACTCCCCCCACCCTGCACCCCTGCGTAAGACTAATAAGCCACCCCAACTTGCAGTGTGCCTATCGCCCCATTACTAAACTAAGCTACGCACGCAAAGAACCCAGGAGGAGGAAGAGTCCCCATTCACCCCCCGCCACCCACAGGCTGATCTAGGCCTAACAAAAGACCCAAGTCCAGACTCAGCTGAAACAGCAGAAAAGTTCAGACGCCGGGATCCACAGGTGAAGTCCTCATTCCGCCACACCCCCGTCGGCGCCTCCGGGGTGCCCAGTATGTTAATTTCATATAGGCAGAGAGTCAAGCCAGTCACTGACATTTTCAGGGCGATCAAAAAAGAATACACGTTCCCGATATTCAATCCGGAGCCTGGTAGGGAACAACAAGGAGTACTTGACACCCAAGTCTCGCAGTCGCTTCTTAACTCCCTGAAAGCCAAGGCTTTGTTTTTGGACAAGTGGCGAAAAGTCAGGATAAAAAGAAATGGAGGCATTTTCAAAGTTCACTGGGCCCTTGTCCCGCGAGGCCTGTAGGACAGCGTCCCGGTCCCTAAAGTGAAACAACCTGGCAATAATGGGCCTCGGGGGGGCACCCGGCTTAGCCTTCCCGCCGGGGACACGATGAGCGCACTCAACCGCAAAGAACTTGCTGAGTCCAGCGGGAGAAAGATAGTTGGCAATCAAGTCCTCCACCAAGAGGTCAACCCCCATAATCTCGGGATTCTCCGGGACACCAATAAGGCGCACGTTGTTACGACGGGCCCTATTTTCGTAGTCCTCGAGACGACGAGCCAGTAGGTCATGCGAGGAACGAAGATTGCCGAAGTCAGTCTGGGCCTCAGTGACATCCGCAGTAAGACTAGAAGTCCTCAAGCCCAATGACTTGACCCTTTCATTGGTCTTCGACAGATCCGCTCTAATCAGCGTAATGTCAATGGCCACCGTGTCGATCTTGGAGGCTAAGGCCTCGTACTGTTCTCCCATAGAGGCCTGCATGTTGGCTATGGCTCCCATGACGTCCTGCAAGGATGGGTCCGAAGACGCTGGAAAGAGGGTCTTAGGGTTATCCGAAGCACGGCCCGCAGCGCCGGGCGACCCCTTGACCTGCGAGTAGTGATCCATGATGTTAGTCTGGCTTTGGCCACCATGGAGAGGTGCCTTAGTCTTGCGCTTCTCAGAGGCTATCCGGTGGCCATTTTGGAAAAGGGACCCTGAAGGGGTCCTTGCGACCTGGTGAAAATGGCTGGGCGCGGAGTGTCAAGACAGTCAATAAGACTAGTTCCGATGATTGTAGACACAAAAGGGCCGGGTTGTAGGCAGTTAGTCGGGCCAGCACCAAACAGCAGGAGAGACAACAGGCCAGCCGAAGGCGGTGGAAGGCTTCACCTCTGACAATCAGAGCCGGGAGCAGAAACTGAAACCGAAAGTCAGTAGGGGTCGACCAGAGGGGACCCCTGCAGCCGTTGTTGATCAACTACTCCACGGCCCACACAGCAACCGAGCCCCCGGTCCGCCTCGGGGTGGGCCTCAAAAGGTAGAGACGATGCAAAAGTGGACCCCAGCGTCCAAATTCGATTTTTCAAAGTGTACAAAGATCAGCAAGGATGTGCGAACAAAAGCCCGTCCTCGAAATCAGGATGGTGTCAGGATATTCGTGAAGGGCGGCGCGGGTCCGGGGAGCTCTGTGCTCACGCGACCATCTTGGATGCCCGCGAAGCTCCTCCCCAGGTAATTTTATTTATACCTTTCACTATTATTTTTTACTTTTTTTTAAAGAAACTTGTTTTTTAAGACCAAAAAAAAAGATGCACATTCATGACAAGACTTTACAAAGTAAACAATTTTCACAAAAGACATAAATCAACAATACATCCAATTATACATATACCAAACATTTAGAAAAATCATTTCATCAATATACAAATCAATTCCTATTTTTTTTTAAAAAATAACCAAAGCACAGTTGGATAACAACAGTCAGACAGTATATATTGTTTTTAGTGTATCAATAAATGATAAAAGTCACTCTTGTGGATATGCCGACGCGTTTCAGGTTCGAATAACACATTTTCGAACCCTCATCAGGGCTTTGTTATTTCTCTGTAAAGGATGCAAAAAAACAATAAAGTTTTATTGACAACCGGTACACCTTGTAGCTACCATTCTCAAAGTGTAGAATCATGAAGATATACCTGTGACTTCCAAGCTGACGATGTTTCCATCAACGTCAAAGGAGGGAGGGGGACGTTTGGCTGGGCTTCAAATCTAATTTCTACAACAAATGAGGCATAAATTGTGTAAAAATGTTTGGCAACAACGCAAAAACATCAGCGTTAAAGAACGCAAGTCTAAATGTAGATTTTCCTAGTGTTCATGACGGAAAGTCTTAATTTTATTAAAGACACGGAGGCGAGTATTATGCTTTCTAATCTTGCATTTAATTGCACAGCAGCTAAGATAAGCAAAAAAAAACTACAGTTCCCAGAGGGCCAGAGAACAAACTGGGCCATGGGAATGAGAAAAAACGAGAGTACAGTATCCAATCACTGAAGACCTAACAGATAAAGACCCTAACTGACTGCGCAGCTTCCTCTTTTCGCTGTCGAGCAAGTCATATAATGTCATCAAATAAAGGAAAAATTAACAAAATTAAAGACAGAGCCAAAGTCCAGGAACATAAGTCTTGCATCAGAGGAATCCAAGGAAGAAGACCGAACAGGACACCAGAAGAAGGATCCAGAAGCACTGGAGCTGAAGGACGTGGAGGTGAGGACCTTAGAAGCCGAAGGGTAGATTTCCTAAGACGAAGCCGGTGGCAGGGCTGGATTCGCTGTAGGGAGGGAGAAACGAAAGTTAGTAATGTTGCGGCGGGATAATACTCGCCTCCGTGTCTTTAATAAAATTAAGACTTTCCGTCATGAACACTAGGAAAATCTACATTTTATGAGAAGACCGGAGGCTCCTATTATGCTTGTTTAAAGCATATTAACAACATCAGAAGCCACAGTATGAACCGGTTTACAATAGAACATGCAAAAAATTATGTCATTGGACCAATCTGCTGATCTCAGACTGTCTTCCAAACGAGAGCCAGACCTAAAGGCTTTAGAAGCCATGGCTCCCCTGGCCGAATGAGCCCCGAAGACGGAGACATCAATGCCGGCAAGAGACATGACCCAACGGACCCAACGGGCAAGGGAAGGAGAGGAGACAGGGAGATGGGGCTTACGAAAGGAAATCAGGAGTTGAGAATGAGAAGGCGTTCTGAGATTAGCGGTCCTTTCCTCGTACACTTTTAAACACTGTCCAACACACAATTTGGGATGAGCAGGAAAATAAGGATAAAACACTGAATCCAAGTTAGTCTTAGTTCGTCTGCGTATTTGAAATAATACACCTGTAGGAGCGAATTGACGAGCAGAAATATCTAGAGCCTTAACATCAGAAACTCTCTTAATGGAAATTAAACACAGTAACATGGTAAGTTTGGCAGATAACATTTTGAGTGAAAGAACAGGATTGTCAGGCCAATTCGTGAACAATTTAAGAACTACTGTAACATCCCATAAAGAAGTATACTTAGCCAACGGTGGTTTCGCACATCGAACTCCTTTCAATAGACGACAAATGAGAGGGTGAGCACCAACCGGTTTACCATCAATTTGGGAGTGGTTAAGGGAAATAGCTGAATGATAGAGATTTACAGTGCGATAGGCCTTACCTGCGCTGGCCTCAGAAGCGAGGAAATTAATGATAAAATTCAGAGGGGCTGAAATGGGATTGAGGTCCCTTTCCAAACACCAGCTTGCCCAAAGAGACCAGGCGGATTTGTAAGCCTTGGAGGTTCCAGGGGCCCAGGCCTGGCTGATAAAGAGCGAAGCCTCTTGTGAAATGAGGACGTTAGAAGAGGAAGGCCGGAAACTTTCCAGGCCGACAATGTTAGGGAGTTGTCGAGAATGAGACTGTGTTGTTCGCCTTGAGGATTGAGTAGAAGATCCTGGAAGGAGGGAAGAAGGACTGGGAAGTCCACAGCCATCTCGAGAAGAGACTGAAACCAAACCTGTGCCTGCCAGAAAGGAGCTACAAGAACCAGAGACGAAGACTGGCGGCGAATTTGAGAGAGTACCCTGTTGATCATCAGAAAAGGGGGGAAGGCATAATGCAGATGACGAGACCAATCCTGCAGGAAAGCGTCTGTCGCCAAAGCCATAGGATCCAGTCGCCAGCTGTAGAACTGGGGCAATTGGGAGTTGAGCCGGGATGCAAAGAGATCGATAAAGAAAGGGCCCCAAAGATGGGAGAGAGAAAGGAAGACGGATGGACAGAGCTTCCAGTCACTGGAATCTCGAAGAAACCTCGAGTGCCAATCCGCCACAGTGTTGATATCCCCAGGAAGATACTCCGCTGACAAGGATAGGTGATGGGCGAGGCAGTATTCCCACAGACTTTTCGCTAAGTCCGCCAGAGGTTTGGACCTGGTTCCGCCAAGATGGTTGATATAGCGGACCGCAGAAACATTGTCCATACGGAGGAGGATTGAACAGCGAATCCTGTTCTTTGAAAGGCTTTTGATCGCAAAGGAACCTGCAAGCATCTCTAAACAGTTGATGTGCAACTTGGACTCCTCGGCGGACCATGAACCTCCAGTCGAGATTGGTCCACATCGGGTGCCCCAACCCGATAGGCTTGCATCGGATTCTAAGACAAGATCTGGGGCCGTGGCGAAGATAGTCCGACCATTCCACGCATCTAAATGGTCTATCCACCATTGAAGCTCGGTGCGGGATTCGGGATCTAGGGCAACGAGATCCGAATAAGCGAGACCTTGTCTTAGATGCTTTATTTTCAGGCGCTGAAGAGCGAGATAATGAAGAGGGCCGGGGAAGATGGCTTGAATGGAGGAGGAGAGGAGACCGACGATCCTCGCCAAGGACCGGAGAGATAAGAGAGAGGACTGAAGAACGGAAACAATCTCCGTTTTGATTTTGGAAACTTTGGAGAGGGGAAGGCGAAGGGACGCCGCTGCAGAGTCCACCAGAAAACCCAAGAATTCCATGTTCTGAGATGGGATGAGAGATGACTTGTCCGTGTTGATGAGGAAACCCAGGTCTGAAAGGAGAGATTGTGTCAAGAGCAGGTCTGAGAGAAGAGTCTGCTTGTCGGAGTTCATGAGCAGGATGTCGTCCAAGTAAATTATCAGCCTTATGCCAAGGGATCGAAGATAAGCGACCACTGGTTTTAAGAGTTTTGTGAAGCACCAGGGTGCGGAAGATAAGCCAAAGGGAAGAGAGGTGAAACAGTAGTTGACACCTGCCCATTGGAATTGAAGAAACTTCCATTGGGAGTGATGAATAGGGACTGTGAGGTAAGCATCCTGAAGGTCCAATCGGACCATCCAGTCGTTTGGGCGAAGGGTGTCTCGTAGATGTAAAATCGTTTCCATTTTGAAATGGCGATAAACCACAAACTGATTGAACCACTTCAGGTTGATTACAGTGCGGAGCTTCTTGTTTTTCTTTTGAACTAGAAAAATTGAGCTTAGAAAGCCTGAGGAGTCGAAGGGAAAAATTTGAACTGCTTGTTTTAGAAGAAGAACATCGATTTCGTTTGAAATCTGAGAGGCCATGAGAGAGGAGAAAACTAGGGGAGGAGGAAAGGAAGTTTGGACGGGAGGAGAGAGAAATTCGATTAGGTAGCCTTGGACGGTGTTTAAGACCCAAGGGTCCGAACTGAGAGCACACCATTTTGGAAGGAAAAGCTTTAAACGACCCCCCACAGGAGGGGAAAAAGAGAGGCTTACCTTGTTGCTTGGAGTTGTTGTGACGATAGTTTCCTTGACCTCTGCCTCTGTAGCCACGGCCACGTTGGGGATAAAATTGTGGCTTATAGTCCTGGTTGTTATTGGACGACCCTCTGGAGCCTTGATTGTAGGGACGGCCGGAAGAGCGGCCCCTGCCTCTGCCGGCCCGTCCAAAAACCCGAGGGGCAAAAACCCTTTTTACGGTTTGTTGGGCTTTATCCAAAGGAGCAAAAGTGGAGACAAATCTGCTGAGGTCACAAACCAAATTTTCTCCGCAGAAGGAGACCATTAGCCTTGGGGCCAGGATCCATTGGGGCGAGATTTGAGAGTTTCGGATCCAATTTCATAAGGAGACCTTTGCGGCGCTCATGAGTAATTGCAGAATTTGCATTCCCTAGGAGACAAAAGGCGCGTTGAGCCCACATGGAGACCTCTTCTGCGGAGAGTTCCGTACCCTCTAAATGGGCGGCTTCCGCCAAATCAAAAATACGGGCGAGAGGGCCCACAACGTCTAGCAACTTGTCCTGACAAGTTGACCAAGCTTTGTCGACCCCTCTGCGGGGGTCCTTGCCAAATTTGGAAAAGAAGGTAAGAAGAGGTTGATCAATGGAAGGAACTAAAGTGATTTTGTCGGGAAGAGCTGGTTTGGGGCACTCAGATTTGAGTCTGGATCTCACTGCGGACTCCAGAGGGAGACGCAATCTGGCTGTAATATATTCTCCGACATGATGGGAAGGAAGCCATTCCGTTGAATTCGGGTGACGGATAGTAGAGGGGTCAAACATGGGAAAACCCTCAGAGTCAAAGACTGGCTCAAAAGAAAACGAATCCAGTTTAGCAGACTTGGAAGGGGGGGTAGAAGGGTCAACAGTGTCAAACATGTCAAATAATTTGTCAGCGTCATCCATATTATCATCATCATCATTATCAGTGTCCAATATGGTGGAAATTACCAATTTTCTCCTAGGAGACTCTGCGTGTTTATCTTTTTGTTTTCGTTTGCCCTCGGAACCAACAAACCCCTCCTTAATAGGAGGCCTGGGAGGCACTAAGTTCTCAGTCGAAAGCAAGGAAGACTCGCCAACCAATGACGCATTTTTAGAGGCACGAGCCTGAGCAGAGTGGTCCACCTTTCTCTTTCTGCTTTCCCCCGCAGATTGGGCCAATATTTTGGACATGATGCTCAACATAGAGTTCTCCATATTTTTTGACATTCGTTTCATGGAGACTTCCACAGCTGACTCAACAGAGTTATTAATAAATTTACTTAAATCTTTTTTTAAATTGCAGAGTCCTCAGCAGGGACTTCCTCCGAGGAACTATCATGTTCCATGTCCAGGGTATGCAGTGGAAAAAACTAACAGAAATGCAGGAGAGGCAGGCGAGGGTTAACAGAGCCAGCAGGGGCGTGTCAGGAGGCGGGCCGAGCAGAGAGCGTCAGCCGGGCTCTAAACGCGGAAGAAGGAGCAGAGCCAGGACAAAGCGCCGACACGCTGAGGAGCCGGGGACCGGAGAAGTCTGAGGAAGGTGAGAGGCGTTCAGAGGACGCGCGAAGCAGCGCGAGCCAGGAAGCAACCAAGCGAGCCCCGAGAGGAAGGGGGAGGGGGTGGGAGGCAATGGGAATGAACGCCGGAACCTAAGGAGGAAACACGCTGAGAGCGTGAACGCAGCAGCGCGAGGTCGCGTTACACAATATCAAGTAACACCATGAAAACGGTCAAAAATAACAATAATTTCAACAACAATAGCTGAGAGCAATGATAAAGGCACTTATCTGACTGCGAGCAGCAAGAAAAGAGGAAGCTGCGCAGTCAGTTAGGGTCTTTATCTGTTAGGTCTTCAGTGATTGGATACTGTACTCTCGTTTTTTCTCATTCCCATGGCCCAGTTTGTTCTCTGGCCCTCTGGGAACTATAGTTTTTTTTTGCTTATCTTGGCTGCTGTGCAATTAAATGCAAGATTAGAAAGCATAATAGGAGCCTCCGGTCTTGTCATAAAATTCTACATACCTCCGTTCGCACCACCCGGCGCCTCTTAGAGGGAGGGGATCGTGGTAGATGTATCACAGATCCTAAGGCAGGAAAGAGGATTGTCCATAATGCGAATTACCGTCTATTAAATCCTTGATAATTCCGACATAGCAGTACAGTTATAAATACTGCAACTCTTATCTTCGCTACAGCTATGAATACTGCAACTCATTGTTGCTACAGCTATAAATACTGTAACTCTTACCTTTGCTACAGCTATACATACTGCAACTCTTACCTTTGCTACAGCTATGAATACTGCAACTCATCTTTGCTACAACTATAAATACTACAAAATGTTATCATTACTACAGCTATACATACTGCAACTCTTAACTATACTACAGCTATAAATACTACAAAATATTATCTTTGCTACTCAATAAATACTGCAACTCATAAATGCCACAGCTATAAATACTGCAACTCTTATCTTTGCTACAGCTATCAATATTGCAACTCTTATCTTTGCTACAACTATAAATACTACAAAAGGTTATCTTTGCTACAGCTATACATCCTGCAACTCTTATCTTTCCTACAGCTATAAATACTACAAAATCTTATCTTTGCTAAAGCAATAAATACCGTAATTCATATTTGCCACATCTATAAATACTGCAACTCTTATCTTTGCTACCACTATAAATACTGCAACTCATCTTTGCTACAGCTATTAATACTGCAACCCTTATCTTTGCTACAACTATAAATACTACAAAATGTTATATTTGCTACAGCTGTACATACTGCAACTCTTATCTTTACTCCAGCTATAAATACTACAAAATCTTATCTTTGCTTCAGTAATAAATACCGCAATTCATATTTGCCACAGCTATAAATACAGCAACTCTTATCTTTCCTACAGCTATAAATACTACATAAATATTATCTTTACTACATCAATAAATACCACAGCTCATCTTTGCCACAGCTATAAATACTGCAACTCTGATCTTTGCTACAGCTATCAATACTGCAACTCATCTGTGCTACAACTATAAATACTACAAAATGTTATCTATCTTTGCTACAGCTGTACATACTGCAACTCTTATCTTTACTACAGCTATAAATACTGCAAAATATTATCTTTGCTACATCAATAAATAACGCAACTCATCATAGCCACAACTATAAATACTGCTACTCTCATCGTTGCTACAGCTATCAATACTGCAACCCTTATCTTTGCTACAACTATAAATACTACAAAATGTTATATTTGCTACAGCTGTACATACTGCAACTCTTATCTTTACTCCCGCTATAAATACTACAAAATCTTATCTTTGCTACAGCAATAAATACCACAATTCATATTTGCCACAGCTATAAATACAGCAACTCTTATCTTTGCTACAGCTATAAATACTGCAACTCTTGTCCTTGCTACCACTATAAATACTGCAACTCATCTTTGCTACAGCTGTAAATACTGCAACCCTTACCTTTGCTACCGCTATAAATACTTTCAAAAAGGGGGTGCAATGCCAGTAACCGGTCCCCGGAAGCTTGTTTCCTTTCCAGTAAAGAATTGGCTTGGTAGTTTGGTCTGCCCTGTTCCCATGATGCACTGGGCCAGGGCCAGACTAATTTGCATGTAGCCAGGTTCTGAACTGGGATGGTGCAGTGAGCTAAAAAACGGTGATGGATCAAACCCTGATCTTTTGACTGGGTAGGAGTGTTCTGCTTAATTCAGATACTCTGTCCATCACCACCCCCCTTTTTGAATCGTTTTAGCCACCACAAGTGTGGAAGGGTATGCTCAGATGTGAGTCCCTTGCTCACTGCACCATCAGGATTCAAGCAAGCCGAAGACGGCTGCAATGCCAGAAACCGGTCCCCGGAAGCTTGTTTCCTTTCCAGTAAAGAATTGGCTTGGTAGTTTGGTCTGCCCTGTTCCCATGATGCACTGGGCCAGGGCCAGACTAATTTGCATGTAGCCAGGTTCTGAACTGGGATGGTGCAGTGAGCTAAAAAACGGTGATGGATCAAGCCCTGATCTTTTGACTGGGTAGGAGTGTTCTGCTTAATTCAGATACTCTGTCCATCACCACCCCCCTTTTTGAATCGTTTTAGCCACCACAAGTGTGGAAGGGTATGCTCAGATGTGAGTCCCTTGCTCACTGCACCATCAGGATTCAAGCAAGCCGGGCCGAAGACGGCTGCAATGCTAGAAACCGGTCCCCGGAAGCTTGTTTCCTTTCCAGTAAAGAATTGGCTTGGTAGTTTGGTCTGCCCTGTTCCCATGATGCACTGGGCCAGGGCCAGACTAATTTGCATGTAGCCAGGTTCTGAACTGGGATGGTGCAGTGAGCTAAAAAACGGTGATGGATCAAGCCCTGATCTTTTGACTGGGTAGGAGTGTTCTGCTTAATTCAGATACTCTGTCCATCACCACCCCCCTTTTTGAATCGTTTTAGCCACCACAAGTGTGGAAGGGTATGCTCAGATGTGAGTCCCTTGCTCACTGCACCATCAGGATTCAAGCAAGCCGGGCCGAAGACGGCTGCAATGCTAGAAACCGGTCCCCGGAAGCTTGTTTCCTTTCCAGTAAAGAATTGGCTTGGTAGTTTGGTCTGCCCTGTTCCCATGATGCACTGGGCCAAGGCCAGACTAATTTGCATGTAGCCAGGTTCTGAACTGGGATGGTGCAGTGAGCTAAAAAACGGTGATGGATCAAGCCCTGATCTTTTGACTGGGTAGGAGTGTTCTGCTTAATTCAGATACTCTGTCCATCACCACCCCCCTTTTTGAATCGTTTTAGCCACCACAAGTGTGGAAGGGTATGCTCAGATGTGAGTCCCTTGCTCACTGCACCATCAGGATTCAAGCAAGCCGGGCCGAAGTGGGCTGCAATGCCAGAAACCGGTCCCCGGAAGCTTGTTTCCTTTCCAGTAAAGAATTGGCTTGGTAGTTTGGTCTGCCCTGTTCCCATGATGCACTGGGCCAGGGCCAGACTAATTTGCATGTAGCCAGGTTCTGAACTGGGATGGTGCAGTGAGCTAAAAAACGGTGATGGATCAAGCCCTGATCTTTTGACTGGGTAGGAGGGTTCTGCTTAATTCAGATTCTCTGTCCATCACCACCCCCCTTTTTGAATCGTTTTAGCCACCACAAGTGTGGAAGGGTATGCTCAGATGTGAGTCCCTTGCTCACTGCACCATCAGGATTCAAGCAAACCGGGCCGTAGGCGGCTGCAATGCCAGAAACCGGTCCCCGGAAGCTTGTTTCCTTTCCAGTAAAGAATTGACTTGGTAGTTTGGTCTGCCCTGTTCCCATGATGCACTGGGCCAGGGCCAGACTAATTTGCATGTAGCCAGGTTCTGAACTGGGATGGTGCAGTGAGCTAAAAAACGGTGATGGATCAAGCCCTGATCTTTTGACTGGGTAGGAGTGTTCTGCTTAATTCAGATACTCTGTCCATCACCACCCCCCTTTTTGAATCGTTTTAGCCACCACAAGTGTGGAAGGGTATGCTCAGATGTGAGTCCCTTGCTCACTGCACCATCAGGATTCAAGCAAGCCGGGCCGAAGACGGCTGCAATGCCAGAAACCGGTCCCCGGAAGCTTGTTTCCTTTCCAGTAAAGAATTGGCTTGGTAGTTTGGTCTGCCCTGTTCCCATGATGCACTGGGCCAGGGCCAGACTAATTTGCATGTAGCCAGGTTCTGAACTGGGATGGTGCAGTGAGCTAAAAAACGGTGATGGATCAAGCCCTGATCTTTTGACTGGGTAGGAGTGTTCTGCTTAATTCAGATACTCTGTCCATCACCACCCCCCTTTTTGAATCGTTTTAGCCACCACAAGTGTGGAAGGGTATGCTCAGATGTGAGTCCCTTGCTCACTGCACCATCAGGATTCAAGCAAGCCGGGCAGAAGACGGCTGCAATGCCAGAAACCGGTCCCCGGAAGCTTGTTTCCTTTCCAGTAAAGAATTGGCTTGGTAGTTTGGTCTGCCCTGTTCCCATGATGCACTGGTCCAGGGCCAGACTAATTTGCATGTAGCCAGGTTCTGAACTGGGATGGTGCAGTGAGCTAAAAAACGGTTATGGATCAAGCCCTGATCTTTTGACTGGGTAGGAGTGTTCTGCTTAATTCAGATACTCTGTCCATCACCACCCCCCTTTTTGAATCGTTTTAGCCACCACAAGTGTGGAAGGGTATGCTCAGATGTGAGTCCCTTGCTCACTGCACCATCAGGATTCAAGCAAGCCGGGCAGAAGACGGCTGCAATGCCAGAAACCGGTCCCCGGAAGCTTGTTTCCTTTACAGTAAAGAATTGGCTTGGTAGTTTGGTCTGCCCTGTTCCCATGATGCACTGGGCCAGGGCCAGACTAATTTGCATGTAGCCAGGTTCTGAACTGGGATGGTGCAGTGAGTTAAAAAACGGTGATGGATCAAGCCCTGATCTTTTGACTGGGTAGGAGTGTTCTGCTTAATTCAGATACTCTGTCCATCACCACCCCCCTTTTTGAATCGTTTTAGCCACCACAAGTGTGAAAGGGTATGCTCAGATGTGAGTCCCTTGCTCACTGCACCATCAGGATTCAAGCAAGCCGGGCCGAAGACGGCTGCAATGCCAGAAACCAGTCCCCGGAAGCTTGTTTCCTTTCCAGTAAAGAATTGGCTTGGTAGTTTGGTCTGCCCTGTTCCCATGATGCACTGGGCCAGGGCCAGACTAATTTGCATGTAGCCAGGTTCTGACCTGGGATGGTGCAGTGTGCTAAAAAACGGGGATGGATCAAGCCCTGATCTTTTGACTGGGTAGGAGTGTTCTGCTTAATTCAGATACTCTGTCCATCACCAACACCCTTTTTGAACAGCTATAAATACTGCAACTCTTACCTTTGCTACAGCTATACATACTGCAACTCTTATCCTTACTATAGCTATAAATACCACAAAATATTATCTTTGCTACATCAATACATACCGCAACTCATCTTTGCCACAGCTATAATTACTGCAACTCTTATCTTTGCTACAGATATCAATACTGCAACTCTTATCTTTACTACAGCTATAAATATTACAAAATCTTAGCTTTGCTACAGCTATAAATACTGCAACTCTTATCTTTGTTACAGTTATAAATACTGCAACTCTTATCTTTGCTACAGCTATAAATACTGCAACTCATCTTTGCTACAGCTATAAATACTGCAACTCTTACCTTTGCTACATCTATAAATACTGCAACTCTTACCTTTGCTACAGCTATGAATACTGCAAGTCATCTTTGCTACAGCTATAAATACTACAAAATGTTATCATTGCTACAGCTATACATACTGCAACTCTTAACTTTACTACAGCTATAAATACTACAAAATATTATCTTTGCTACATCAATAAATACTGCAACTCATCTTTGCCACAGCTATAAATACTGCAACTCTTATCTTTGCTACAGCTATCAATACTGCAACTCTTATCTTTGCTACAACTATAAATACTACACAATGTTATCTTTGCTACAGCTATACATCCTGCAACTCTTATCTTTCCTACAGCTATAAATACTACAAAATCTTGTCTTTGCTACAGCAATAAATACCATAATTCATATTTGCCACATCTATAAATACTGCAACTCTTATCTTTGCTAGCACTATAAATACTGCAACTCATCTTTGCTACAGCTATTAATACTGCAACGTTTATATTTGCAACAGCTATAAATACTGCAACTCTTATCTTTGCTACAACTATAAACACTACACAATGTTATCTTTGCTACAGCTATAAACACTCAACTCTTATCTTTGCTGCAGGCGTACATACTACACAATATTATCTTTGCTACAGCTATAAATACAGCAACTCATCTTTGCTACAGCTATAAATACAGCAACTCATCTTTACTACAGCTAAAAATACTGCAACTCCTATCTTTGCTACAGCTATAAATACTGCAACTCTTATTTTTGCTACAGGTATAAATTCTGAAACTCTTATATTTGCTACAGGTATAAATAGCACACAATCTTATCTTTGCTACAGCTATAACTACTGCAACTCATCTTTGCTACTGCTATACATACTGCAGCTAAAAGGCAGCTGGTTGAGGCACATGTGCACAGACCGTTGTATACACCCACTAACACATATCAAACCCTTGTTTTCCCCCTCTACTGTTATACAATTTCGACATTCATGGGACAAGTGCAATAACTGACAATTCTACAAATTCACATAACGTAACAAAAGCGTGGTATTGATTTCCTAAGTAATTTGAACAGTATATCACATATAGGTAAAGTAAAATTAACTGACGTTTGTTGTCATGCACACAGACTACTGCAACTAACAGCATGTGAAGCATGTGACTTATCATCCAAGCTGCCCTGGTCTCAGTAATCACGTCTGCATTCCTCTCCTATCAGTGACTCACCTTCAAACTTCTCAACTCCTGGAAGTTCGGGGATGAAGGGGTCGAAATAATGTCTAGAAGTGGAGACAAGACATTAGAAGTAAACATATAAAAAATAATGCTCAGCAAGTCATTGGGACCATATAAAACCATACTACCAAGATGATTTTTTTTATATGTACTGAGAAAAGGCCTGCACTAGCCCTCATTTATTTATTGACCACTCTCATTCTATCATTAGATTATTGGGCCCATTAGGAAAAGTCAGAAAATGCCATTAAATCAGGGACACTGAATAGTGTTGGGCCCTCAGAGAAGCATAACAACATCAGAAATATTTCCAAGGTAAAGACATTATGTAAAGGTTTGGCAGACGAGGGAAATCATTTTTAGCTGCAAAAGTAGTATATTAAAGTAGGGCCTGCAATGGCTAGGCACAGATTCACAGATTCCTGCTATTGCAATTGATGGCAGAGAGTAGAATAGTGAATTTTTATACCTAAAAAGAAAAATGATTAGGGTGGGAAAAAAGTGTAGATTACACAGAATCATTTTCTATTACAGGGGGCTTTAATGTTCTGGGTCAGAGGCATTTTACTTTTTTTCACTTCTTGTGAGTTGTGGTGTACTTTCCAATGAAGAATCTGAAGACAAATGTCCAATTAGGAATTTCAACTATAAGAAGAAAATCATCCAGATTTAAATAAAAAAGTGAATGCATATACAGTGGGATATACTCAAACCAAATATAATTAATGTTGTAGACTAGCCAATTCACAGAAGAAACAAAAAACAACTATGCAATCTGTATATCTAATGCATTCATGAGGTTCTTATGACTTTGTGCATGTTTTCTTCATGGCAAATTGTCAGGCTCAGATGATATATACCACTGTATGCAATGGTTTCAATTTATAATTTCCATTACGAAAATTTCCACTCAAGAAATCTCAACATATCTTAACCTCCACATGTTAATTCGTTGCTGTATCCGTCCATTTTCTGTTGGTCCAGGCCAATATACAAATGTATTTATTTTTTATTTTGAAGCTTATAAAGCGTGCGGCTACCCCAAACGGGGGTGTCCCGGCGCTACGGACTAAAGAGCAGCAGGGATGTCTAGCATGGCTGGAGGTTGGAAAACAGCCTGGTCTTTAAGTTGCACCTGAACAGAGATTGAGATTCAGTCAGCCGCAGACACAGTGGTAGGCTGTTCCAGGGTTTGGCAGTCACAACAGCAAAAGCTCTTACCCCCGTTCTGGAGCGGAAAAGGGGAAGGTGAACAAGACAAAGGTGATTGGATCTGAGAGCTCGGGCAGGCTGAACAGGCTTTAGCCTACAGCTGAAATAAGCCGGCCTTTGGCCATTTAGAGCCCTAAAAGCCAGGACCAAGGCTCTAAACTGGATGCAATAGGGCACAGGCAACCAGTGAAATTTCATCAGACGAAAGGTTATTGAGTGGCGGTAGGGGATGTTGCATATCAGCCTTGCTGCAGCATTCTGCACAAACTGCAGCCGATTAATCAGATAGGCTGGGGCTCCCACATAAAGGCTATTGGAGTAATCCAGGTGAGAAGTAATAAGGGCATGGGTGACTTTCCTACATGAATCCAGAGGCAGGAAAGGGAGAATTTTACTAATCATGCGAAGTTTGCCAAAACATGCGGAGTGGCCTTATTGATTTGAGTCTTACATGACATTTCATTGTCAAATTGGAAGCCCAAATTTCGAGCTGATTTTACAGGTACCGGGGGAGGGTTAAGCTGAGACAGCCACCACAGTAGACAAGGAAGTGGGGCACTTTGATTGCAGAACAGCACCTCGCTTTATCTGTATTAAGGTTGAGGGTGTTGAGGGTCATCCAAGATGAGATATTGGTGAGGCAGTGTCTAAAGTTGGCAAGGCCGCCATCAGAGTGATCTCTAAATGAAAACACAAGCTGAGTGTCAGAAGATCACTCTGACCCACCAAGATTCAACTACCTCAGCCAGAGGTGAAAGATAGACATTAAAGAACAGGGGGCTCAGTGCAGAGCCCTGAGGTACTCCGCAGCTGAGTGGTTTTTCCTCCGAAACAAAAGGCCGGAGGAAGAGCTGCTGAGTTCTGCCACTCAGAAACGATCTTATCCAGGCCAAGGTAATATCCCGTATCCCGAGACTATGTATATTCTGTCTAACAGAATGGTATGTGAGACGGTATCGAAAGCCGCGGACAGGTCGAGGAGCACCAACATGTCCTCCTCGCCTGCATCCACGCATTAATGAATTGTCTCAGTTACCTCCAGCAGCGCGGTCTCCGTACTGTAACCAAATCTAAATCCGGATTGTGAGTCGTGGAATAGTTGTCTGGACTCCAGATAGTCAGCCAGTTGTTCTTGCACGACTTTTTCCAGTACCTTGGCTGGTTTGGGGAGGAGCGAAATTGGACGATTGTTGCTGAACACTGAAGGATCGGCGTCAGCTTCTTTTAAAATGGGGATTAACATGGCCTGCTTCCATGATGTGGGGAACTGACCTGAGAGTAAAGACGAGTTCCAGATTGAAATTAGTGGGGCAGAGATGAGGGGGGCGAGAGTGCTAAGCACCTGGGCAGGAACCGGGTCCAGCGGGGACCCCGATTTGCACAGCCGCATTTTCATCAGGGTTGTTTCCATAGATGTAGCTTTAAATGCCACAAACACCTCCTCTTGAGGAACCTTAAGATCCTGGGAGGGCTAGCAAGGGCCTGGTTGAAAGAGGTAGAGATATCAACAATTTTGTCTTGGAAGAAATTAGAGAGACTGTCACAAATGTTTTGACCGGGGCAAATCGAACAGGCAAGGGCCGAGGGTTTAGCAAATTCCTTCACAATTTTAAACAAAGTTTTTGAAGAGTTTTCAGCAGCGCAAATTTTGCTGATAAAATATTCCCTCATAGTAGCACGCTTAAGTTCGTGAATTTTGCGGCTCTATAGATAGCTTTTGAGACAGGACCATAGGTAAGTCGCCAGCTGTGCTCAAGCTTTTTACAATTGCTCCTTTCAGTACGTAGGACCAGGAAGAACCAAGGCGCTGAGGATTTTGATCTGGACGAGGATAAGGGTCACACCAGGATTACATCAATGGCAGAGGAGAGACGAGTATTAAAATTAGAGACTTTTGTGTTCAAATCACAAGAAGTCTGCCAAATCGAGTTGGCAAGAATGGGTTCAAGAGCATCGCAAGTAACATTATACCATTTCCTGCCAAGGTCCCTGGATTTAGTTGAAGTAACAGGTGGCAGGGAAATGGCCAGATCAAATGAAATCAGGTAATGGTCAGAGCAGGTATGGGGTAGGGGAGGTGAGGTGGTAAGCCCAGAATAATTAGTAAATAAGAGGTCAAGAGTGTGGCCCGCTTGATGTGTAGGGCCCTGTACCCGCTGAAGAAAATTCAAGCCCTCCATGGTATCCAGGATAGGTCTAGCCTTTGAGCATGCAGCATCGTCCACATGCAGTTAAAGTCTACAAGGATAGTAAAATGTGGATGCCTCAGGGAAAGGTCAGCAATCGTAGCAAGGAGTTTAGTAAGAAAAGAAGGGAAAGTGCCAGGGGGATTATATAACAGAACACCCGCTAAGATTAGGTTAGTTGCATCCGAAATGCTAAAATACATAGCTTCGATAAAGCCAATGTTAACAAATTTCCTAGAAGTGATCTTCCAGTGAGAGCAAAGGATTACAGCGATCCCTCCTCCCACCTTAGTGCCCGTATGACTAATCCAGACCAAGCGGTAGTCAGGGGGAATAGCAAGGCTAAGGTCGTGGTTGGAGGAATCTTTGACCCACGTCTCAGTCAAAAACATTAGGTCCCAGGAATTAGTGGAAAACATGAGACAGATATCTCCCGCATGGCGAGGGAGAGATCTGCAATTAAGCAGTCAGGTCTTGATAGAATCAGGGGGGCTAGAATGTGTGGCTCCCCTAACACATGCGAAGGTCCGTTCACTGGGTGGACTTAATGTAAATGGGCAATTATCACAGCTAAAATAGTTGGTTAAAAGCCTGGAGGGAATGCAACGTGAGGAGCAAGTGCAGTCCCCTTTTCCAAGAGCCAATAGTTAGGACCCAGACCAGCATAGCCTTGAAACAGGGGGACAGCCAGCAGCATGGCTGGCGCTGGTCGCGGAACAGGCAAATCTAAGTCCAAACATAGACTTTTTGAGCCATTGTTTGATGGTCAAAGTCCCAAAGAGTGTCATGGGGAGGTTAAGACATTACTAGTTCTTGGCATAGCTGGTGATCGTGGGCATTCTTGTTACTATGTCTTGGGAGGAATACACATCGGACAGGAAGAGCTTAGATCACAAGTAAATGCACATGGCGTGACTTGTAACTTCACAAGGCTGACAAGTGAGACAAATGTATACCATAATAAATGACTCAGCACTATAAAGTGGCCTAGGAGGCATATAGTTGTTTTGCAAAATGTAACTAACTAAATAAGAAAATAAGAAGAAAGTAATAAATAAGAAACTCCACAAGAATAGCAGGGCGAAAACTGTAAGTCCAGTGGTGGGTATAATCAAGATTTGAAAAACGCCTGGAATAGGAGAATTTTCAGATACTTTTTAAAGGAGATGAGGCACAGATTTAGGCAAATATCAACTAAACATTATCTGCAGGCATTCCAGGCTGTGCACATAAAAATTATCATAAACGTTTTGATTCCTTTACTTCTAATGTGGTATAGGTCCTTGATTTCGGTAGGTCTTGACAATGGATGAAGCTATCATTCATATAACCTACCTAATTGAGAATTGACAGTTGTCAAGAAATGTGGAAAATTATTTGTAGATATACTATGATTACTGTTATTAAAGAGGGCTGCACTTACTTGGAACTGTATTTGCATTTTAGTGAATTTATGAATATATACTATCTAATAAAATATTTAACAGACATTTCACAGTGGTTACTTAAAGTATGGTGGCTTTTAGTGGTTAGAACAATTTAAAAATGTTGCAGGTTTGGAGATAACGTGAATGAAGGGAGTGCAGTGAACTAATGATATATCTGGCCTTCTGAAATGGAAGATTGGCGAGTGCTGCGGAGCAAAGAAAGTATTTTACTGAGGTAAAGAGCTCATATGAGTTGCCTGTAATGAAGGGCACTTCCACATCATTGTGAGTTACAACAACAGCTTGTACTGCTGACCTGTGGTCTGGGACAGGGAATCAGGGATTTCACATTGGACAAGAGATGTAGCTGGAACTCAGCATTTCCCAATAGTGTGGGCACATGGTTTTACTTGGAGTGTTTAAAAAGCGTGGTCCTGCGCCAGACCACAGCAGAGCATTGTGCATAAAGGAGACAGGTATGAAGAGATACACTTTTAGACAAAGTACATTTGTAGGGGTTTTACAAATACTTAATGTGAGAAGGTGGTTCTGCCCATTCACTTTTTGATCACCTCAGTTTTTGACCTTTTACTGCAGGAGAGCCTCACAAACTGTGACTCACCCATGGTAAATGCATGGCAAACTGGACTGTGTGTGTTTACCCCCAGCATCTGCATTTTAAGATAAGAGCGCTGCGACATAGCAAGGGCAGTGGGCACTTGGCTGGTTACACGGGAACACAGGTGCACATGCGTGTGCACACATGTAAGGGCTGCACGTGGGAGACTCATGTCGTGTGCAGGACAGGAATTGTGCCCTGGCAGCCTGGTTGCAGAAGAGACTCTGTAGGGTTGGGCATTGACCCAGGAAGGGTCTTTTAATGTTGTTGTACACAGATAGGGAAAGTCTGTGTACTTTGCTGTCCTGTTTGCAGTGACACTTCAATACACACTTATGGGGAAAGTCTCCTTAGATTGCAGCTCTGCTTCCCTGGGTCTAAAGACGCAAGGGTTGTACCAATGTACAGTGTAACCTGTGTGAAAAGAACCTTTCTGTAAAGTCTAAACACATATTTGTACAGCTTATGAGTCATCAAGGAATGCTGTTTATCTAGCTCAGCTCAGGATCAGAGCCCAGGCCTTTTGTCACCCTGCTGGGCTGGGTTTCTTATTTTTCTCTCTAGCGGCAGAAACAAAGGCCTCCCCCCAAAAAGTGAGCAATTAATAGCGCTAAAGCCATCCCTTAAGGAAGAAAGGGATGGGGCGGATTGCTCAGCATCAATCAGCTTGCCTTCTGCCTGTGCCAGGAAGAGGGGTTGCCCAAGCCCACTAAACAAGGAAGCCCAGACCTCTGGAGCCTAACCAGGAGGGGGGCTCCTTTGAACGTTTGCTGGGGAACCTCCCTCCCCTACCTACTCATCTTGTACATGGGAAGAGCTCTCTTACTTGGGCTTTTCTGCTGAACACTGGGACTGGATGCTGATGCCATAGACAATTGGAAGAAAGAATGCCCTGACTTCCGTCTGGACAAAAGACTCTACCTCTGATTGACCCCAGGATCGGTGGGGCACTCCCCAGGACCAGGAAAGCTGGTCCCCTTACACTCCCTAAGGATAGGTGGGGGGAAATACTGCACTTCTGTGGCAAGGAGGAGAGATGCCCAGAGGAAAAGCAAAGTGAAAGTCTTGTGTAGGAAGACAGTGAAACCAGCTTCCTGCAAAGTTTGCCACCTGTGGTCTGGGAGGCCTGAAAAAAGTGATCCAGGTGGCTAGGACAAAGATAGTCAATATCGGCCAAATGAGGCCTTCCTTATGGCCATTTGAAGCGCTGCAAACTTTGACCTTTTTCTGCACCGGCGACGAAGTGCATGCAGCTCCACCACTAGTTTAGTCTTGCCCCATGGGTGGACCAGGGCCTGCACCTGAGAATAAAAAAACCAAGGGGGAAGGGCCATTGCGCTTTTTCCTGACAAGGAGAAGGGATCCATGACCCCACTCCTGGGCCCCAAGAAGTTTGGTGGCAAGTGAGTGCTGTCTCGCTCCCCACACAGGTGGGAGGGGGCCTAAGACCCCATCCCTGGGACCCAATGCCAGTAACCAAGAGGGGAGTGCCACTGCACTCCCCCTGCATTGCCAGCCTGCCCCGCACCCTGGACCAATGTCTGGGGAGAAGCGGGAAGGCCTACCTGCATCTAGGTGTCTGCCCGGGAAGGAGGAAGCAGGCCAGAATGACACTGCCAGCTCCCACGGTTGCAAGAGCGAGTGCTGGCCGCTTGGGAATCTGGTGAGGACAGCTAGGGTTGGGCTACCCGGGCTGTCCTCCAACTGTGGATTTAGTAGTGGGGCGCCCAGACACCCAGAGGAGTATGCACGTTGCGCATGGATGATTACAAATTAAAGGAAGACGAAGAAAGAAAGAAGACACAACTTACCCCAGCTCAGTGGGAGTGCTGCTACCATGATATGCATAAAGCATGCAAAGCGCGCCCGATAATACCCTGTGGTGCCTGGCTACATTTGTTTATGAAAACCCTTGTTTTTGGCTTGTGGTGGCTCTCAGGATAATTGGGTCACCACTAAAAGGCAGCACAAGTGTGCAGGAGAGCTGCAGGAGAAGCGCTGCCTCCCCCAAAAAGATCAACCAACTCCCCACCCTAAGTTTGGTGGCATTCAAAAGGAATAACCTCCAAAGGATTTTTTTGGGAATTTCAAGTACTCCTCAGGCTGGAGCTTTTGCTCTACAGTTTAGAGGTTTGTACCCTCTAGGGGCAAAGACTATGGCTCCAGTTCCTGTGGCCTGAGGTGGTTCAATGTGTCACCACCAGCAAACCAGACAAGATGCACAAACCCACCAAATGAGCCAGCTGGAGCACACCTGAACTCTGCACGTCAAAACATGAGTGTAAACAACTGGAAAGAAGATGGCAAACCTGCAAGAATGACACCGACCGAGCTGCCTTCAAATCAGCCCTCAACAAATACCGCAGCCAGCTCAAAGATGCAAAAGAGGAGGCCCTTATACGCCACATGGAAACCAGCACCAAACCAAAGAACTCTTTCATCATCATCAGAGAATTCACCTGCCCTTTAGCCATTGAAAAAGCGATCCCTCCCTCACAAGAAGTCTGCGAATTTCTCGCTGACCACTTCCACAAGATAGCAATGATCTACACCAACTTCGATCCCCAACTCTCCGACATTCTCCGCAACCCATCCACCACAAAACCTACCAACCACTCCCTCATCACATGGGAACAACTCCGTACAACAATGTCTACCACCCTTATGAAATCTATCCACTTAGGAGCACTAAGCAACCCCTTCTCCCATTGACTCTTTAATCTCAAAAGCAACAAGATCAGCCACCAGCTCACCACCATCCTCAACACCTCCATAACTACAATCATCTTTCCAGATACTTGGAAGCATGCAGAGGTTAGACCCCTCCTAAAAAAACTGCCAGCAGACCCAAGAGATCTCCATAACTACCATTCCATCTCTCTCCTCCCATGCACCACAAAAGTCTTGGAGAAAGCCATCTGCAGCCAACATCATCGATCATCTAGAAAGAAACAAAGTCGGTCCGCAGCAAAACATTCATCAGACATAGCGGACCTCATCATGAAAAAGGAAATTGATGTAGCAATCCTGACAGAAACGTGGCTATCGGAATCCTCGTCACCTTGTATGGACCTACTTGTACCTCCACAGTATAATATTGTGAGACTTGATAGACCAAAAAAGATAGGGGGTGGGATTGCCTGCATATATAGATCGGACATAGAGGTCAGCCAAGATCAATCAGAACCACTCGAATCCTGTGAATACCTAAATCCCAAGATAAGATCTGCAGATAATCAAAGATGCAACCTGCATGCGCTCTACCACCCTCCAGGCAATAATATGTCTTTCATAGATCAATTAATGGAAATCATCACCACCAACGCCAATACTGAAACTAATAACATTGTCCTAGGGGACTTTAATTTACACTGGAATGATAACGATGACAAACAGGTTAATGCTCTTAAAGACCTTCTAGCGGAGTTAAGCCTTAACCAAGCATGCACACAGCCAACACACGTGAAAGGAGCCACGCTAGACTGGATAATCTCAAAAAGGAACAATACCTCAATTACAGCAATTGAGCCGTGCGACTGGTCAGATCACCGTGCCTTAACCTTCCTGATAAACACAATGAAAAAGAACAAAACCATACAGCCTACCAGACACAAGAAATGGATGCGAGATACCAAAGATCCGAATATGAAATTACTAATAGAAAGTTGTGAGAAGAACCTAAACCCACCAAACAACGTGCTGAAAGTGGAGGATCTTACAGATCATTACACTACAACAGTGACAAACATAGTCAACACCACAATGTTACTAAAAATGAAAAGAATCACCGAGAAGACTAAAAATCCATGGTTCAGTGGAACACTGAATGAAGCAAGGCGGAAACTGAGACTGGCGGAAACAAATTGGAGACAACGCCCATCAACGCCCGAACTGAATACCCTCAGAAGAATCAGGAGCGAATACAACAAAAAGATCCTAAATTAAAAAAAGGAATTCATTATATCTGAACTAGATAACGTCAAAAACAGACCTCGGAAACAATTCGAGATTTTAAAACAGCAATCTAATAAAGTGGCCAAAACTGCCCAAGAAACGACAAAAACTCAACTAAGTTGTGAAGAATTCGAAACATTTTTCACAGACAAGGCCAATACTCTGGAAAGAGAGCTCAGAAAAGAAGCTGACAACATTGACATTACAGACAATCGATCTCCCCAAACAGTCAATATCACCTTGGAAAATACCCATAATAGCACTAAAAACAAGGCGCTATGGGACAACTTCAAAATACTTGACCAAAATACCGTCGCCAAAACACTATCTGACATCAAGCCCAACAACCACTATAATGATCCACTCCCATCAAAGTGCATCAAAGAAATAAACCATATTCTGATCCCCATATGGACGAAAATAATAAACGCCTCCCTATCCCAAGGGATCCTTCCAGATTGCCTAAAAACTGGTCAAGTCGTTCCCATCATCAAAACACCCCCAGCGGACCCAGCAGATCCAAATAACTTTCACCCAGTGACCAACATCCCTATTCTTGCCAAACTAATTGAGAAATGTGTACAAAACCAATTAAGCCAACACATCACTAATTTCTCGCTACTAGACGACTGCCAGTCAGGATTCAGAACAGGACACAGCACAGAAACAGCGATCCTACATATTGTCGATGATGCACTACAGGCATTAGACCTTAATCAGACATGTCTACTTATCCTACTTGACCTATCATCAGCTTTTGATACGGTAAATCATGAGAAATTACTGAACAGGCTCCATGACAGGATGGGTCTGTCTGGAAATGTGCTAAAATGGTTTGAATCATTCCTTCAGAATAGAACGCAAAGATTCCTGGTCAATCAATCACTCTCACCATCATGCCCTAACTCAATTGGAGTCCCTCAAGGTTCTACATTATCTCCATCACTGTTTAACCTTTACATCGAACCTCTCACAGAAATCCTTCGAAATTCCAAAATATCCAATCACATGTATGCGGATGACATGCAGATTTACATTAAGATCACATCCATGGAGGACGTCAAGAGAATGAATGAGGCCTTAAAAATGTCACTACAATGGCGATTGATAATCATCTGAAACTAAATGCACAAAAAACAGAATTCTTACTAATCACACCACCAAAGAAACACGCAGAAGTGAAAGAATGGACCAATATGATCACAGCGTTAAACTGCACCCCTACCCTAGTTGGCTCAGCGAAATCATTAGGAATCACACTTGATGAGAACCTAAACATGAAAGCCCACATCAAATCAATGGCAAAAAGCGCTCGCTATCACCTGAACTACATTAGAAAAATTAAAACAATTCATATCAAAGCCGGATCTCAAATTGGCAGTTTAATCACTAGTTATCACAAGAATTGAATATGGATGTACAACGCTAGCAGGTCTACCAAAAATTTCAACAGCACCTCTAAAGGCATGTCTCAACGCAGCTGCAAGACTGATAACCGGATCGAGAAAATTTGACCACATATCACCGCACCTGAAAGCATTAAACTGGCTACCTTACGAAGCCAGAATCCAGCTAAAAATGGCATGCATAACCCACAAAGCGCTACACCACAATACACCTAGATACCTGGCTCAGAAAATTAAAATATCTGGAGGAAACAGACCGGCCAGGAGTGCAATGGAGCTGGTGTTGAGACCAGCCATCTTCCGGAACAAAAAAACGTACGATAGAGCCTTCTCAGGAGCAGCCCCAAGGATCTGGAACTCACTTCCTCCTAACATTAGAAAAATTCCAGACACAGCATCCTTTAAGAGGGAAAACAAGATCTTCCTAATGAGTAAGTTCCTTCCATAGGCTTGGCTCAGGACTATAGAATACTTGAACTAGGACTGAAACTAAAAAGTTGCACAAGAAACAGATACTTGGGATCTATTGATTCTATTGCACATTATATTTAGCTAGATACAAAATCTATGTCATACTCTATATATATTTTACTATATAACTATTAATGTATAATATCAGTCTATTGCTGTATATGTACCTACCTCATAACATTGTGAAAATCTACTTGAAAAATACTTGTCTATAACTACCTCATGTAATGTGAAGCGCTCTGATACCTAAGGGTCTTGTTCGCGCTATAGAAAACTCTTAAAATAAAATAAAATAAAAATAAATTAAAAAAAGTACCTGACCCATCCCAATCAGGCTTTAGAGCCAACCACAGCACAGAGACAGCCCTAATCGCAGCAACAGATGATGTCAGAGCCCTACATGACAAATGAGAAATAGTCGCCCTCATCCTCCTGGACATCTCCTCATTATTCGACACCGTCTCCCACCAAACACTCATCCATCTACTTTACCAGATCAGAATCACAGAGAGGCATTCAGTATGGCATCCATCCTCACTGGACGAACGCAGAGAGTCCTTCTCCTCCCTTCACTTCACACCCCAAGCACACCATCAGCGAAGTACCCCAAAGTTCAACCCTCAGACCCACCCTCTTCAACATGTACATGACACCACTTGCAGACATCGTCAGATTCGACATCAACATCATCTCCTGTGCCAGCAACACCCAACTCGTCCTCACTCTCAGCAAGCACCACCTGTAGGAAGAACAACAACTGCATGAAGAACGTCGCAACATGGATGAGAGACTACTTCTTCTAACTCAATACAGACAAAAGGAAAGTCCTGATCTTCGGCACACACACCACCCTTTGACAGTGACTCCTGGTGGCCAGCAGAACGTGGACCTACCCCCACACAGAAAGTTCATGCCCCAACCTCGGCATCATACTGGACAGTGATGAGCAGGGGAGAGACAAACATTTTTGTGTACCCCTTATGTTGAGTTTGTATCATGTTATATATAGTCTGAAATTTTGAAGCTTCTGGGAAGTAGGGAGTGGAAATATGTACAAGGTAGTTACATGGAATTGTGCATTGATTAGTTTCTATACTGATAACACAGGAAGGTGATATGTTAGGGAATTCTTGTTTGAGACGATGAATGAATAGCATTAGGTATTCTTGTGAAACTCTGGCCTTAATTCTCAGGAGCAGTAGTTTCTACATTTGTTTTATCCCCAGAGAAATGGGTTTGCCTTCTGCTTGAAAGAAGGGTAAGGTAGAGGGAAGTGCTACTTTATCGGCGAAATAAAATTCTGTGGTAGGGTAGAGGTAAGCGCTGCCTACTGGAAATACAGAAATCTTGCATGCTTGGACAAACTATGTCTTTGGTTTTAGTGAAATAGACAATGGAAACATTTTTTTTTGTTCTAATTAACAGATTTAGGTAATGTAAAATATATAAATACAGTGCCGATAAATTTTGTAAAGGAGGGGTCAGCAGAGGAGAGTGTAGAGCTGACATCAGCAAGAGTCGCGCTGGGATACTTCCGCGTGACTGTGGCGTATACAGTTCTGATTGGTGCGTTAGCAAGAACTGCACTGGAATAGGACTGTGAGACTGTGACTTGTACTGACTTGGTTGGTACGTTAGTGTGTGTCGCGCTGGGATAGGTCAGAATATCAGAATAAGACTGAAAGGGAGCTTAAGATTGTTTTGAAGAGAAAATCCGTGAAAATGGATTATTATTATGCGCAAGATAGGGAATAACCCTCATGGTTTAGGAAAATTAAGAGTCTTTTTAAGAAAGACAAAGAAATGGTCACTAGAGAGGGAAAAGTTCTTCCTCCGGCCGAACACGCCTGAATCATAAATGATGACGAAATATGGCTATGATACTTGTATTTGTCTAGAAAATTGGGCTTAATATACTAAAAATGATGGAGTATTGGCATTTCCAGAAGTAGGTTCATTCAACTCAGCGGTGTTAAGAAATTTGAGAGAGAAAATGGTGAGAGTTGAACCGAGACCTAGACCAACACAATTTGAAGCTTTTTTGGAATGGGAAGATGAGATGTATGAAAAGGAAAGAGAGAGATTTCGAGACGCTAAAGAAAATGGATGTAACTCAAGAGGATTATGGGAAACTACACACGAGAGTAGAATGAAAAGATGGAGGTGTACTGATATGTGGGATGGTATGTATCCTATGCAAACAGTAGATGAGACAGTAGGAAGAAAATGTACAGAGAAAAGAAAACACCAAATACCAGAAAAGGGTGGATGTGGAATTAGTGATACAGATGAGGAGGTGTTGGAGGACATTCTAAATAGGAGACCCCCTCCATATCAACCCCCTCCATATCAACCAAATGCACCACCAATGGAGATTGGAATGACAGAAACCCCAAAATGGCATTCAGAAATAAAAGGTCCATCTGAAAGGCAGGAAATAATACAAATTGAAAAACCTAGTACTTCAGATTTAGAAAGGTCGACTACAGAATTAGCGGAGGAAATAAAAGAATTAACGAAAAATGTAGAAGCTGTAACTGTACCAGTAACTATAGGTCCTTTAATACCGGTCTTTGGGAATCAGAAACTAGATGAGCATTCTTTAACGATTCCTTTAAATTCCAGTATGCAAAAAGAGAGGAAAAAATGTATCCTGACCTCAATGAAACAAAGAGTACAATTAGAATGACGCCACCTGATTTGACAATGAATCAAAGCCCAATGTATAGAATTCCTATGGGATCAGAATCAGCAGCCGAAACACCAGAAAGAAGTATAGATAAAATAGATGTGTCTAAAACTCCAGTAGTGCCAACAGCAGAAGAATTAAATGATTGGGTTAAAACTTTACAAAAGAAAGATACTAAACCTAAACTTTTGGATGCAGTTAGACTAAAAATAGATATGGAAGAACTGATTATCGGGACAATTGGGACAGATAGACTAAAGACATAGAGCAGATGAAGAACTGATGTTTATGTGTAAAAACATAACTTGGAGAGCAAAAAATCTACATGATAAGCTACAAGAAACAGAAAATGAATTAGGGATAGAATTTGCAAAAATAAAATTATTACAAAAGCCTTATAGAGTGAATTTCACTGAAAAAGACATAGATAATTTGAACACAGCAGGAAGATTGACACAGATAAAATAATTCATTGTATTATTGAGAAAATGGGGAGATGTAGATCGGTGGAGAAGCAGATGGATAAAGAAAAAAGGGGAGACAAACGATAAAACATCCTTAGCTTTCCCGGTTAAAGAAAAAGAACCAGTGGTCGCAGAATATCCAATGAGAGAAATACCAGGAGGAGGTTATGTACATATACCATGGAGTAGGCAAGATTAACTATTATTCACAAATGTTTTTCCAAGATAACGAGAAAAACTTGTAGAATGGTATAGACAAGTAGATCGGTTTGTAAAAGTTTCAAAGGTGTTATGGGAAGGTTTGGATGGATTGTTTGATATAGCTGTGCCTGCAGATTTGTGGACAGAATGTAAAATTACAATTGACTAGCCGAAGGAAGAATATCCAAGAGATGCAAAAACAGGAGCTCCAGGTCCGGAGGTAATGAGAAAATATGACAAGGTCATAACATTTTTGAAAAATAAAATTCCTCCTAAAGAAACAGATTGGGTAAAAATTGACAGAACCACTCAAGAGCCTAAAGAATCTGTACATGCTTATTATGAAAGATTACTTCTAGTTTTCAAACAGTATAGTGGATATGAGACCATAAGTGAGAAGGATATGAGTCACTTTGCATATCGATTTGTGTTTGGTTTAAAACCTGAGATAGGTTACATGATAAAACAGCACATGATGTGTTGGCAATCCAGTTCAGTTGATGAGGTATTGAGGTATGCAAAATATTGTAGTGATGGCGTAAATGCTAGGCAAAGAAAGCTTAATGAAAAAGCTATGTGGCACAAGTAAAAGTTGCGGAACAACAAGAACCGCAATTAATTAATCAGTCTAATGAAATGGGCAAACAAAATTGAAATTTAATATTGGTAAAGGAAGAGGGCAAATGTATATAGACAAGGCTAAACAGAAATGGCCATGTCATAATTGCGGAAATTTAGGGCATTAGAAATACGAGTGTAAGTTACCTCCAAAAATTAATCCTGAAAATAAATAATTGAATCCACAGGTGCAGAATGAGGTGAATCAACAATCACCGCCACAGCAACAGATAATTACTCAACAGAGTCAGGTGCCATTACCACCTCTCCCACAGAGTGTAAATCTTCAGAAATACAGTGCAGAGACAAGATCCTACGGAGGCGAGCAGGTAAAAAGATCACCGCGTGCAGCTGCTATTTCGCAGTATTGGCTGAGACCCGATGGAAATGAATCAGATGAGAGTTATTGACGGTGCCTAGGAGAGGAAGTGGAGTGTGTGCTTGGCGCAACTCTAGAGGTAGATCAGTCTGGTCCTGTGGATGGAAAGGTGAATGGTGTAAATGGTACTTTCCTAGTGGACACTGGTGCTACACGTTCTACAGTTAGATCAGTAGAAATTTCAAACCTTCCTCTCTCAGGAGAATTCATCCAATTTGTAGGTGTAACAAACAGACAGATTAAAGCTCCTCTCACACAACCAGTGGAGGTGGAAATTGGTTCTTTTAAAGAAATGCATCGCTTTGTAGTGTGTGATAGCAGTCCTGTAAATTTACGTGGACGAGACATACTCTGTAAAATGAATTGTGCCATTTACTGTACACCAGATGGCATTGCATTCCAGACAGCAGATAATGATATGTTGTATAAAATGACAATGTCCATAATTGAGTCAGATAAAAGTGAGACGTTTTTCTGTGTTTGACAAAGAGAGAATTCCCAATGAATTGAAAGGAACAGTTAAAGAAGAGGTGTGGGATTTTACAGTAGAAGAGATAGGTCTAATGAAGGGAGTAAGCCCTGAAAAAATTACTGTGAATGAAGATGCCATTTATCCAAATATCCCACAGTATAAACTGACACCAGAAATTATTGAAGGAGTAAGTCCAGTAATTAACCCCTTCGATGCTCATGACGGAACGGTTCCGTCATGAGCGTCGGGTGGCCTGTGCTCATGACGGAACCGTCCCGTCATGAGCCCGTTGGCTCATTAGAACGTTCAGCACAGCGCAGGAATCTGCGCCGCGCTGATGTGGTTAACAAAATGATTGAGCAAGGGTTACTGAAAGAAATCATGAGTAGTCCATGTAATTCACCAATAATGGGACTGAAAAAGCCAAATGGAACCTTTAGGATAGTGCAGGACTTGAGAAAGGTAAATAAAATTGGTGTTCCCTGTTGTCCAATTGTACCAAATCCAGCTGTAATCTTGTACCAAATTCCATATGATGCAGAATGGTACACAGTTATTGATTTGTGTAATGCATTCTTTACAGTTCCATTACATCCTGACAGCCAGCCAATATTTGTCTTTAGGTTTGGCTAGCGTACTTTGGCATGGTGCCGAATTCCTCAAGGGTATACTGAAAGTTCTTCCATTTCTAATCAGATATTGATGAAATCATTAGAACGTTTGAATATGCCTGAACAATCTGTTTTGGTTCAATATATTGATGACCTATTAGTGGCATCAAGGACCAAAGAAGCTTGCATTTCTGACACCATTGCATTGCTGAACCATTTGGCAGAAGTAGGACATAAAGTGTCTCCATCAAAATTACAGTTTTGTCAACAAGAAGTAGAGTACCTAGGTCATAAGATTGGAAAAGGGATGAGCACAGTGACTAATGAAAGAATCAGGATTATAAGAGGAATGAACCCCCCAAAGACACAGAAACAAGTGAGAATGTTTCTTGGTATGGTTGGTTACTGCCGACAGTGGATACGTGGATTTTCATTGATTGCAAAACCTCTACAGTGATTAACCAAAGGGAATGTGAAAGACCCTCTAGTGCTGAATGAGAAGGAAATGGAAGCATTTGAACAGTTGAAAAATCAGCTTATGCGAAGTGCCAGTGCTAGGTATGCCTGATTATGAGAAAGAATTTGAATTGTGTTGCAGTGAAAGAGATGGGTGGGCATTATCAGCCCGGATTCAGAGGCATGGAAGAATGAGACGACCAATTGCATATTTTTCAGCTGTTCTGGATCCAGTAGCAAGAGCATTGCCTAGATGTCTGAAAGCTGTAGCTGCTACAAGTGTGAGTTTGGAACAGAGTGAAGGCATTGTGATGGGATATCTAGTGAAAGTCTACGTGCCACACTCTGTTGAAATACTTCTATCTCATACGAAGACACAGTTTATGACCAATCGTCTTTTGACCAGAAATGAGAAGGTGATTCTGGGTGCAGAAAATGTGACAGTTGCAAGGTGTGTTAATGTGAATGCTTCCACTTTATTGCCTGATGCATGGGATGTTGAAGTAAAAATGATATTGATCATAAATGTTTGGATGTGCTTGAGTATTGTACCAAACCAAGACCTCACATCAAAGATGAACCTTTGGAAGAATCAGATTATGTGATGTTTGTGGATGGTTCATGTTTAAGAAAAGATGAGGGAGTTGTGAGTGCTGCGTATGCTGTATGTACAGTAGCCAACATAATGGAAGCATCTTGTCTGAAAGAAATACGTTCAGCCCAAGTTGCTGAGCTGATTTCTTTGATTCGAGCATGCAAATTGGGAAAAGATGTTCCAATAACAGTAATTACTAACAGTCAGTATGGATTCGGGGTTGTCCATGATTATGGACAACTGTGGTCCCAAAGAGGATATATGACTTCTGTGGGATCCCCCATAAGGAATGGTGAGTTTGTGAAAATGTTGCTTGAGGCGATACAGCTGCCTAAAAGGATTGCGGTTGTAAAGTGTGCTGCTCACCAAACTGGAGATGATTACATCACTGAAGGAAATAGGTTTTTGGATGCGATAGCTCAATATTGTGCTAGGCACATGAGATCCATGAATAGGGGAAGAGAAAAAGAACATGTTTCAAGTCCTTTGATGCTTACTAACATAGTTGAAAGAAGTGAGACAATTGCAGGAAGAGGCAAGTGATGAGGAAAAAGATAAATGGATAAAAGCAGGATGTAGACAAAGAGAGGAAGATGAAATTTGTGTTTACAGAGATGAAAGACCAGTTATGCCTGATAGCATGATCTCTAACATGGCCCAGATGTACCATGGACAGGCACACATTGGCAGGGATGCAATGATTAGACTTTTCAACCAGACTTGGTTTAATCCAAAGTTTTGCATAATTGCGGAAAGCTTGTGTCAGAGATGTCTAATATGTCAACAATTGAATCCAGGAAGAAAAACTGTTGTAAGTCTGGGATCCATAGGATGGGAGGGAGGTCCTTTTACCAGAATGCAATTATATTTTATTGAAATGCCACCATGTAACAGACTGAGATACATACTTGTGATTGTTTATTTTCTCATTGGGTGGAGGGCTATCTAACCAGGAGAAATGATGGAGATACGGTAGCAAAACTCTTATTGAGAGAAATCATTCCGCAATTCGGATTTCCAATGACAATTGAAACAGACAGAGGAAGTCATTTTGGAAATGAGATCATTCAAATGATATGTGAAGCACTGGACATTGAACAGAAATTACATTGTGCTTACAGACCAGAAGCTTCTGGGGTAGTTGAACAAGTAAATGGAACAATCAAAAACAGACTGGGAAAAATGTGTTTGGCCACATGACTCAAAGGGCCCGATGCGTTGCCACTTGTTCTAATGACCTTAAGAAGCATACCAGACAGGAAAACAGGTTTGAGTCCTCATGAGATACTAATGGGCGAGTAATGAGGCAACCATTTGTACCTGTCAACAAACTTCTGACTATAAATGATGATATTATACTGGATTATTGCAAGGGACTGGCTGATGTGGTGACTTCTGTGTTTCACCAGGTTGCAACTGATGTGAATACTCAGGAAAGACATCCAGCTCATGACCTGAGCCCTGGAGACTTGGTTCGAATAAAGGTCCACAGAAGAAGAAACTGCCTGGTTCTGCGTTGGGACAAACCACGCAAAGTAATCCTGGTCAGCACCACAGCAGTGAAGTGTGCAGGCATGAAAAGATGGATTCATGTCAGCCATACAATCAGAGTTCCAGAACCTGAAGATCGACATGTGAGTCGACATCTGGAAGAAGCAAATACTAGTTCAGATTCTGACACAGAAAATGAAACAGACAGAACTCCAGATCCGGAAGGTCGACCTGTGTGTCGACATCTGGAGATATCAGATACAAGTTCAGCATTGGAAGCAGAGACTGAGATAATTGAAATTCCAGATCTTGAGGATCGACCTGTAAGTCGACATCTGGAAGTATCAAATTACAGTTTGGATTCTGAGAAAGAACAAAGTAAAACTAGTGAAAGAAAGAACTGTGCAAATCAAACAGAAAATTCTGACGGACGGAATATTAATTTTGAAACTGGTGAAAAGGAAGAAACTCACGAAGAGGATGAGACTCCAAGCACCAGTTATGGTTATGGTCCTTGTGAAAGAACTTAATTAACAAAAGAAAAACAGGATTTGATTGTGGAACCAGAGATCATAAAGTTCAGGATAAGAGGAAGTGACATAAGAACAGAAACAGAGTCTGATTAAAGTGAACAAGAAACAGGTCAAAGAAAAAGTCCCAGAAAAGAGCTTGGAAAATTGAACGTGGGATACTAGAGACTGAAAATAAAAAGCCAAGAAAAGGAGATAATTGGCCTAAAGAAATCAAAGGACTGAAGTTTAAATTGATAAATGTGAATAAAAACCAAGAGGAACATGTGAATGAAATAACAAGTCAAAAGGATCAAATAAAAAGAAATAGAGAAACTTTGAAAAGGCCATAAAGAGTGAGGAGACCAAACCTGAAATATAAATCACCTGAATGGACTTATGTTGCACTGCCTGATATAGAGGAAGTGGGAAGCAGTCAAGAGAACCAAGGCAAATTTGGTGAGTGAAAAAGTGAAAAAAAAAATAAACTGTGATTGTACTGGAAACCAACAGATGAAAATTGAAAGTAGGTTATAAAAATAAAAAACGAAAAGACAATACAAGAGAGAATTAAAGGACATACAGCCAGATTCATCAATGTCCCGATTTGCGAGTCCTTAATAGCGATTATTAAGGAATCGCTATTAAAGACTCGCAAAACGGGATTCATGTAGAAATCGCAATATTATTTGCGATTTCTACAGCTTCCTTATTTGCGATTAGCAAATTGCTAATCACAAATAAGGAATGACTCCCCATTCATTCCGATGGGCCTAAAGGCCCATAGGAATGAATGGGGAGTCATTCCTTATTTGCGATTAGCAATTTGCTAATCGCAAATAAGGATGCGATTTCAAGGGTGCCAGGGGTGTCCAAAGGACACCCTGTAGCACCCCTGAAATGTAAATGTAGACTGATGTTGCGCACACACATGTCCAAAGGACATGTGTGTGTGTAACATACAACTTAGAAAAATGCACTAAAGTGCATTTTTCTAAGTTTTCGCTATTTACCACGAAGTCAGACTTCGCGGTAAATAGCGGCCAAAAATAGCGATTTCGCAATTCAAAAATGGTTCATGAATTGCATTTCAAATAGAGATTCCTTAAATGCAATTCCTCGCAATTTAGCGATTTCGCAATTTGCGATTTTTGCATTTGGGGTGATGAATCCCAAATGCAAAAATTGCGCTCGCAAAGGGCCAGATTCTCAGAATCTGGCCCTTTGCGAGCCGATTTTCCGTTGATGAATCTGGCTGATGCTTCCAAAGGATAAAGAGAGACATTACAAACGAAAAGGATTTTTAAAAAAAGGACACATATTTAAAGTGTGAGAAAGACTTTGTGAAAATAAAATGTTCAAAATGTCTGAAAACAATAGAAGATCTAAATATGGCATTTTTCGCAAAGGGTGTATAATGTGGCTTTATTGTACAGGTTTATTAATGCTTATATGGGTAATTTTAGCAATAGTTATCCCATTTAAACCGAGTTTCGAACATTCACATGGAGAACATAATATGTAATGTAATGTAAAAATTACTTATAAAGCGCAGCATTCACCGGACGGTTTCTTGGCGCTAACACTAAGAGTGATGAAATACATGATTTAAAGAGTGATGTAAATTTGGGGATAATACCGAACTTCATAGAGATACATCAATTAATGATTTTTCAAAGAATGTTTTTTCTAGACTGTTATACGAAAATGTAGAGACATTGGACATTCAAGACTGCTATGTTTGTATGCAGTTACCTGCATCAGTATCAGAAGGTGTAACGTATCCTCACCTTCCTTTGACTTATGGTATAACTTGTAGTGTATTAGCCAGCTTATTTTATAAAACAGGCAAATTAGAATATTATTATTCAGATGTAGTTGATGTATTTTCAAAACTCCGAGTAACACATGGATTGAATAGAATGAAAACTGGTAAAGTTTTTGGTGAATATTTTCTCGAAACAAAAGAATTGACTTTAGAATATGCTTTTACATATAATCTGACATGTAAAATGTGCAAGAAGGAAAAGGCATTTTTAGATATGGTTGAAGACAGGAGAAATAAATATCAAAGAAAAGCGAGTGAAAATAAAGTGAAAACACCAATGTGGAGTTTTCAAGATAAAGATCATGAGAAAAGTAATACTAATGTAGCAATAGCTTTAGATTTGCTTCAATAAGGGGAATTGTGTATTCAAAAAGATAATACTATGTATGAAAATTATTTTGTGGGTGCAAGTGAATGTAAAGACACATATATAATCATGGGGGGATGGGGTTTTAAAGGGGGAAATGATCCTGCATTTCCAGGGATTTATTTTGTGTGTGGGAACAAAGCTTATTATCGTTTGCCTGATCACTGGTACAGGACCTGTTATGTGGGTCTGGTCTTTCCAAAAATATTTCCTGTAGATAGAGGAACTAAAGGAATTCATGAGAGAGGTGGACCCTTAACACATAGAAGGAGGGAAAGTTTTGCAGAAATAATAGGTGACATTTTTGGAGCATTGATACCAACAGTGGGTATATCATTTAATGCAAAGAAAATTTGAAAATTATCAACAATAGTAGATCGTTTATCAACAAATACTGAGGAGGATTTTTAATGGTGAATACTGAAATGTTTGCCATGGCAGCTATGGTGATGCAAAATCGACTTGCTCTTGATATTCTATTATCAAAAGAAGGGGGAGTGTGTGGAGTACTGAAAGTGCAACACTGTTGTATATACACTCCTGACAAAAGTCAGAACATTCAAAGATACATTAAGAATATTACTGAATTACATAAAGAAGTTACTACACTGAAGGTTGATGGTGTTCTAGAGAAACTTGGTAAAAGTTTTTCTGCTGTAAAGAAATGGTTTCGCAGAAATAGGTAGTTCATTGGTAGGGAAGGTACTAATACCAGTAACAATAGTAATATTGATAGCATTAATATTAAGATTAGGCTGTATATGTATTAGAAAAAGAAAATCTGAAAAACAGATAAAAGTGAATAATGAGAAAAATAAGCAGAGAGAACGTGAAATGGGAGAAATTGAGTTGGAAGAGTATAAAGAGAAGATGTATAACAACTCAAAAAAGACAAAGTGTGAAAGATACTAAAGTCTAAGCTATAACAAAAGAATAAAGAATTTAGTTGAGGGATGATTTGTGGTGATAAAATCACCGAAGGGGGGGTTGATGGAGCAGGGGAGTGACAAAAATGTTTGTGTACCCCTTGTAAAGCCATTCTCTCATAACCATAACAATATTAATTGTGTGAAGCATGTAAATTAACCAACCGAGTACACCTGAAGTCTACACAACACGTGGGAAACTAATTGCTGTTCTGCAGAATATAAATTTGCTAATGAAAAACAATGAGTCATACTAATAATGAGCTGTGATATTATAAATGTCATTGAATAAACGTATGTGTTTTTGTGCTTATGTTAGTAGTTTTTGTGGCAAAAGAATGCAGATGGTAAGTAAATAACGCCTATGTGTACGCTTTTGCTAGGTAACACTTAACACAGGAAAATTAGATTGGTGGGAGTTAAATAGAAGGGTTAAATTTCTATATCTAATTTCTGTTGTGTTTGTTTTCATATTAGTTCCTATTGCGGCCTGCACTGCCTAGTCTGAAAGTTGCTGATTAAGCGCGATGGTGGAATAGAATCCAAGATGGCCCCCACGCATGATCGATGAAAATAACAAGTTATGAATGCATGGCCTAAGCCCGGAGTAACAGATGTCAAGGCCAGCCTGCCCATGAATAGGAGTTGTGCCAAAAGGTTGACTGCATTTTAAAAGTCGGGGAAAGGAAGAAGTGGAAACTTAAAATGTTTTGAATGGATACAAGAAATGAACGACAAGTACATATGTGAACATTTAGTCGTGAGAAAACCTTGAGAGTGAATGTGCAGAATCATGAACTGGTTTGAACAAGGAGGACATGAGATGATCATCACCACCCCTCTAATTAACCAATAGGATATGAGTGCGGACCCTAAAAATTTGAATTCTAGTTTAAATAGTTAGTGAAAAGGGTATAAAAGAGCCTGTGCGAAAGAGGTGTTAGAGATTTTGGTTCCGATGATTTTTGCACCACGACATGCGTTCCGATTGAATAATTTTATGGTGCTAGAGACTTTGAACATTTTGGACTTTAAACTTTTAATGGGGAAAAGAAACTAAATCTGTCGCAGAGATTCTATGTCGGGAGGGAGACATTGAGGAGGTTAGAAAGACAGGCAGCTTGGGAACCTGTTCTATGCAGTTCTGTCATCTTCCTATGGCTGATTGGTAATGCGTTCTAATTTTCATTTTCATTAAATATATTCTATAATGCTTAAATTGTGCTTGTCTAATAAGATTTTTGCAATATAAAATTTCTTCCTAATGAATTAGATAACATTCTGTAAATTACATATAAACTTTAATCTGTTTTTATTTTAAATTCAAAGTCATGATGATTAAATGTTAAGAAATTATGGGAATATTGTGATTAAGCTGGACTTAAAATCCATCAACTGATTCCTACTAGTTGGTTAATGGACCAAATAGCGGAGTGCCTTGATGTTTTATTTCCTTATGACTATTGAATATATGACAAATTCAGAATGTATACAATGTATAAAGGTAATGTATAGGTTTATAAGGTACCCCCGCTTATCCAGCAGCTCGTCTACTTTTCACTGATTCAGGAACAGAGTGGGTTTGTGTGTGAGTGTTTGACTCGCTGTGCTATGGGCCCCACCGACGACTAAAACTGGTTTGCTCCTGGGGTAAGTGAGACGGTTTATGAGGGCTGTTTGAAAGCAGCGCTGCCTCAACAGCACACTCTCCATGAAACCTCATGTAAGCGCTGTTGCCTCAGCCTGCTTCCGCATGCTCCAAAAAATCTTCAGATGGCTCTCTATCATCACCAGGAAAATGGTGACACAGGCCCTCATCACTTGACAATCCAGAGCATAGCAGCTAGGCTGATCCTCAACCTGCTCAAGAGGACACACATCACCTAGTACCTGAAAGACCTCCACTAGCTCCACGTCCAGAAGACATGCCAGTTCAAGCTCCTCAACAATGCCTACAAACCCGTCCATGACCAAGGACCACACTACATGAACCACTGCATGACCTTCCACCAAACTTCCAGAAACCTTCACTCCGCCCATCTTGCTAAAATTCCACGGATCCACTGCAGGCATACCAGATGACGCTCATTCTCCCACATCACCACCAAAGCCTGGAACACCCTCCCTCTCCACCATCGCACCACACCCTCACTGAACCACTTCAGGAAGATACTCAAGTCCTGGTTCCTGGACTGCAGCGCAGCACCTCAATACCCCCCAGCGTGACGAGCCACGCTATACAAGTTCCATCTCATTGATTGATTGATGATGCTTGTTATGGATTGGAAATAAAGAATGATGATGTTCTAGGTAAAGGAAGATGCCCTAGTGGTGAAGGTCATATTCTTTTTTTATACGTTTTTAAGGAATATTAGAGTCAACCTTGTAGACATAACTGGAAAAGTCAGAGCAAGTGTAACAGTGGAATGACTGTCATTACTCAGTGGGTACCTAATGGGTACAGAGAAATGAATATGAAGGAAATGAGATAAAGCTAGATTTATAGGAAGTTGAAAGGAGGAGGAACTACTATTCAGGGGAGATCATACAGTGAAGGCAAAACTACTTTCTCATTCAAAATTACATGACTCACTGAGTAATGCTTGGGTGACATATATGAGGTTTGAAGATGGAGGTCAGTCACTTTTCTGTCAGGAAGAGGAAGCTCGGGTTGTTTGCGTGAATTGGGTCCCCCGATTCAATGTTGTGCACTGAGGAAGAGCGCAGAAGGCTTTGATCAGCGCACATTTGATCAAGGAGATGCAGCGGAACAGGTGTGCAGTGAGAGCCAGTTATACCAGAGTAGATTCACTTGTTTCAATGAATATGTAAAGAAGTAAAAGAGAAACATTCTAAAGGAATAATCAATGGTTCAACTTTAAAAATTAAAAAGAGTTTTGAATAGGAAACAGCAGATTCTTAACAACCACTTAAAAATGGCGGAGAAGTGGTTCCCGTACTTTGACTAAGCATGACCTGCTGTGTTCTAACAACTTCCTTAATGCTCAATGGTTACAGGCTGACAGCACTCACCTTTCAGTAAAGCAATATAGGAAACATTTATTTAATCCAATAATACCCTTTGCATACTGATTTTAATCCTGGTTTAAGTGAAAAGTGGGCAAGAAGCAGAGATGCACACATACTTACCCATTGCACACCATGATGGCATCAAACCGGTGTGTCACACTTCCACCTCTATCTCCCACGTATCGCACAGTAACCTCCCAGGCTCTTGTGCCATCATTTTCCCCTTCAAGTTTGGATATAGGCATCACTTGCTCAACCATTGTGTGGAACTAGAAGTTAACATAAAATTCATGGGCAGTTTTACACTTAAGCCATTCACACAAGAGATTATTGTTTGAGAACATACTGAAGTCAAGCACAGGAAAACTTGGACAAACTTTGGGATTTGTATAAACAAGTCCTTCAACAACTAGCCATGCCCTGCTCTGCGCATGTGGGAGAGCTACCCTGATGGCATTACATGAACAGACAGGGAGCAATCACCCTAAGTGTTGGTTGTAGAGCCTCCCTTTTGTCACACATGACCCTCCTAATACATGCATGATGGAAGGTGAGGCAAAATGTAATATCCTGTTGTTGTGTTTATACTGTTCCTAAGTACCTGTTTCCTAGATGCTGAGCCAGTGTGAGTGTTCTGTATGTAATGTTGGTGTAATGGACATGCTTGGAATGCTTGGGTGCCTGGAGTGAGTGTTGACAGTTGAAACTGGGCTGAGCAGCAGGGAGGCTGCTCCTGGTGGGGTTGCTTCACAGGATCTTCACAACTTGTAATTACAACTTAATAAATATACTACATACACTAAAGGGACCCAAGATACAAAATAAAGAGGGGAAGTTAAAGCAGCCCTGTGGATTAAAAACGAGGGTGTTACGAAATACGAGCTCTCAATAGGAGGATCTAAAGTCACTGAGAAGATCCATCACTCGATGAGTGTAAGGCACATACAGGCTTTTAAAATTGAAGATATGATGTTTTTAATTGTTTTGTCCTGAAGAAGGTGTACATACAATTAAAAAAAGATACCGAAACGCGTCGACAAAAGGACCAAATAATAATTTTTGTAATGTATGGTATTTTCTACCGATTTATTGTGTGAATATTGTTTGCCGTTGTATGTAAAAGAAGGCACTTACAGTATTCAGTTTTAATGCAATGTTGTGATGGTTTTTAACGAAATATATGGAATTTTGCGGAACATTTTTTTTTTTTTTCGCAGAGTTTTATATAGCGCGAACTAGACCCGAACCGAATCAGGTATCAGAGCGCTTTACATAGCACCAGTTATGTTACATGAGGACGGACACACATTCATTTTAGGCACGGGGAGATTAAGTGATTTGCCCAGAATCACAGGAGGTTTTGGCGTCGTTACCGAGACTCGAACCCAGATCCTCAGGTCCGAGGGCGAGCGCCCTAGCCGTTAGGCCAACTCCTCTCCCCTATTGATTAAGAAGTACATTTTTTATAAAAATACTCTTTGAAAAAATAAAATATAAGAGAGAAACGTATACCTACGTGTGTGAATAATATGTGAATAGGTTATTGAAATCCTAGATGGTCATTAATAGATTATATTGTTGTGAGACTGATCAGAATTCAATTGAGAAACACAGGAAGGAATCTTTTGTTTAATATTTGTATTACCCAGTCCTTTCTGGTTTATCTGGGGAACTCTCTCTTTGTTGGAGGTCAACCCACACACCAGAAGAGAAGGTGACACGCGCCACAACATCGAGCACATTGACATACATGTCCAGGAGAACATCGGTGGCACTAGGAGAAGAACAGGCATCTACTTACAAGTCCTCTGACAACCTGTCGCCTGCAGGAATGAACAGGCTGGACCATTGGCAACACCTACCTTTGGGATTGAGTGGAAGTCTGGATGGGGAGAGCGCTCAGATGTCCGGCAGAAGGAGAACTGACCACTCCACACCAGCCCGTGGATATCCAAGGGGTAAAGGCCTCAGGGACACCGGTGGCAGAGGGCCCCGACAAGAGAGATGGATCCACCGCCGTCTATCCTGCACGTTCCAGGAGGAAGAGGAACTTGTGCACAAAGGCAGGAGTCAACAACCACCTCCAGGTGGAGCTACAGACTTTGAGGTAGTACTCATCACTCACTCCAGGCACCCTCATCGTCTCCTCCATTCACACGCAGACTGTGGAGTTGGAGCAACGCTGCGGAGAACACCCGGCCCGGTGGAAACCTGATGAAGAGGGCCTCCGGGATATCTCGTGGCAGGGGAACACCCGCGAGAGGGGCGTCCTAGTGAGAAGGATGTTTTTCAACTACTCCCTCCTTTGTAAAGAGAAGCCACGCTGCCTACACTAAAGAAACGAGGACTAAGTGGTAGAAAACAACATCCATCAAATCTACCATCTTGTCATCTGTTGGTCACCACCACAAGAGCGAGGCTCTAAGTCCAGAAGAGCACATCCACGGAGCACCAGGACGTTGTACCCATGTGAACTAGAGGTCTCAGCTGTGAATTACCACCGTAGTCAACCGTCAAGCAGCTGAAGAGACTACTGTAAAATTGTGACAATGGTATATTGTGTGTTTATTTTCTCCCGCAGGTTCGGACTTTGTTCCTTTCAGTTTATATTAAATTTTGGGAGGAATGTAGTGTCCTGCTAGACACGTTCTAGTCTTTTGGAAAGTGTAACCCACACTATTCAACCACCCACCACAGGCTTCACGAGTCAGGTGACCCTGAGAATAAAGGAGGCAGAGCTCACGTGCTCGAGGCCAGTTTGCTAACCCACTACCCTGTGTCTGTGTCTCCCTGATTTACATAATGCGGGCCTAGGGCCCAACATTACAGGGCTGATGTCAGCTGGTAAGCTGCCTTTATCTAATCGTATTGAGCTCTGCTTGAGTGTCTGTAATGTTGCTAAGAAGAAGTGAAGGCGGTCTGGTAGCACAGTGTTTTGACTGTAACCTTTGCGGCTTATTACGCTTGGGAGAAGCTCTTCCACAACAAAACATTTTATAAACGTTGCGCTACCATGACAGCACTCGGAGGAGAGGTTGCTCACCGGCGAAGGGTTTTGTTCTCTCATTACATTGTTTGTTACATTTCCATGTTCTGCTTTTCTCTTTTTCATGCCTTTACATGATTGAGTGCTGCATTGTGCATAAGTCACCTTGTGCTGCATGTTGGTTATTTGGTGTTTAAGCCACCTTGTGCTGTACCTATTCTATGAGTTGTTGCATTGTGCTTAGGTCACCTTGTGCTGTATGTGTTATTTGTTGTCTTAGTGGGGGATGGTCCCATTTACATGGTTCACATTACAAAGCCTTACATTAGGGATGTTAGAGTGGGTGTCAGTCCCATTTCTACTGTTTGTTGACATAGTGTATAAGTCACCCTGTGCTGCACGTTGGTTATTTGGTGTTTAAGCAACCATGTGCTGCACCTATTCTATGAGTTGTTGCATTGTGCATAAGTCACCTTGTACTGCACGTGTTCTTTGTTGTCTTAGTGAGGGTTGGTCCATTTACATAATTCACATTACAAAGCCTTACATTAAGGATGTTCGAGTGGGTTTGAAATTGAATTGAAATTGAAAATAATTTATATTGCGCGACTAAAACCCTAAGGTGTCAAGGCGCCTAAAAAAGATCAAAAAGGCAAATCAAACTACAGAAATGCGCGCACAAAAAGACGGGTCTTCAGGGCCTTTCTGAATAGCTGCAGGGAGGGAAGGGACCTTAATTCCAAAGGAAGAGCATTCCACCATGTGGGTGCCAAATTGGAAAAGGCTTTACCACCCCATCTGGTTTTTCGAATACGTGGGACGGATAGAAGGGATTTGTTTGAGGAACGTAGGTTCCTGCAAGGACTATAACGGGCCAAGATAGATCCAATTCCAGTGGGACTACTTTTTGCCAAGGCCCTATAGATCAGGCACATGGTTTTAAACAAGATACGATCCTCCACAGGGAGCCAGTGTAGCTGTTTTCTGGCCAAAGTAGCCGAGGTGCGCCGAGGTAACTCCCAAGCAAACCTAGCCGCTGCATTCTGGACTACCTGTAGGCGCTGCAGCAGACTTTTATTCAGTCCAGCATACAGCGCATTACAGTAGTCCAGACGAGAGCCAACGAGAGCAACAGCCAGTTGTTTCCTAGCCTGCTGTGAAAGATAGTGCCTGATCTTCCTCAGAATGCGAATGATGCCCCAACAGGTAGAGATGGTCCTGTTTACCTGTTGACACATACTGAGGGTGGGATCGATCACTACCCCAAGGTTTTTGGCTGATGAAGCAGGGGCAGGACATGCTCCCAGTGAGTCTGGCCACCAGTCGGCTGACCATATCTCCTCCTTACCTCCGAACACCATCACCTCAGTCTTCTCTCCATTCAGTTTCAGCGAGTTGTGGATCATCCACTGTCCGACTGCCTCCATACAAGATCTAAAATTGGAGGCAGTCGAAATAACTGACTGGGAGAGAGAGACGAGGATCTGCGTGTCATCCGCATAGGAAACTACCTCTATCCCAAAGGATCTAATTAGTCTGGCACGAGGGGTCACATAGATGTTGAGGGACCCCACATTGCACAGACAGGGATGGAGATAGAAATTTACCCAGCTTCACTCTTTGCTCTCGTTGATCGAGAAAAGAGGTGAGTAGAGCTAGTGCCTCCCCCTGAACTCCAATCTCCCTCAGGCGAGATGTTAAAACTGAGGGAGAGAGGGTATCGAAGGCGGCTGTAAGGTCTAAAAGGATCAGGAGGGAGGTCTGTCTTCCATCCACACACATACGGATATTATCCAGTACTATGGTGAGGGCAGACTCGGTGCTATGTTCCCTCCTGAATCCATGCTGGGAGAGATCCAAGCAGCCCGAATTTTCTACAAAAGCAGCGAGATGTTTATTCAGATGTGTCTCTAACATCTTCGCAGGGGCTGGGAGCAGTGAGATGGGACGGAAATTCTTTAATATCCGAGGGTCAAGAGAGGGTTTTTTGAGTAAAGGTTTTACTACTGCATTTTTCCACTGCTGAGGAAAAGTACCCTCCCTCATGGCCCTATTCATGATGTCTACAAGAGGGGGCATAAGAGAATTCCTACACAGCTTTAGGATCTTAAGCGGGCAGACATCTAAAGGAGAGCCAGATTTAGTTTTGTTAAGGAGCATCTCTGCATCCTGTAAAGAGAGAAAAGGGAAGGAATCCAGGCACCCCGTCGGAGGTTTCTCCGAGAGAGCAAGGTCCAGGACAGCAGGGACAGTGGGCTTGGAGGTACCAGATCTCTGTGACTCCAAGGCGGTATAGATGTCCAAGATCTTAGACTGAAAAAAGACAGCTATGTTATCACAGAGCTCTTGTGACGCAATCACTGGGTCAGGAGTCTGGAGGGTAGTAAGGGAATCCGGTTTCAGTCCCATTTCTACTGTTTGCGTTGTCAAAGTGTATAATTCACCCTGTGCTGCATGTTGGTTATATGGTGTGTAAGTTACCTTGTGCTGCACCTAACCTCGAAGTTGTTTTGTGGGTTGTAAGTCACCCTGTGTTGCACGTCTGCTTCACTACTTAGTGGGTGTTAGCCCCATTTACACTGTTTGCTTTATGGGTCATCTGTCCTATTTTCGCATGTTTTGTCCATTACATGAGGGGTGGCAAGTGGGTTTTCTGTCCCTTCTTCACAGTTGTCGTTTTTGTTCCTTTGGTAAGGAGACTTTTCATGGGTGCAGTCCACCCATTGTGGTAGAGTTCGGGGGGTGCATTACTCCTGTGTTTCTCTTCACAGTGCTTTGTGGTGCAAGGTTGGATGCTTCTGTTGCATCTTTCATCAGTCTAGTTTATGGGTCTATCCATGTGGTTGTATCTCACTTGGTTCATGTGGACTTATCATTCCTGAATGTATTCTATTTGTTTTTAATACTAGGGGGGTGATGGGAGATATTTTTTATGTATCTATTTATTCTTTTTTCCTCCTTTGTTTAGTTTTTGTTCCATCTCGTGAACCCATCCTCTTGCGACCCTTGACCTTGCCAAGGTAGGTCGCTCCCCCGGCTGCAGCTCCATCGCTGTTTTGCCACTGCTGCCACTCTGCTCCTGACCCTCAAGCTCTGCCGCTGTTTGCCGCTGTTTGCCGCTCTGCCCCTGTTGCCTGCTCTCCCTGTGACCGTGCCCCCTGTCCTTTCTGCTGTACCCCTGCTCCTGTTGGCGTGACGGTGCCCCTTCTTTTGTACCCCCGCTCCCCCCCCCCCCCTCGCGCTTCACCTGTTTTCCCGCTGCTGCCTCCCCAGCGGCCCCGCCCCCCGGCACCCATTCGCTGCCTCGTCCCTCCACCTCCCGCCTCTCAGCTGATCCTCCCTCCCCATCTCCCCATAAATGGCGGCCGCTGTGCGGCCGCGTGCAGCGGGTGCGCCGCTGGCGCGCTGAAGGCACGCCTAAGGCAAGCCCGTCTGCGCCTGTCCGCGCCTGTCCGCGCCTGGCCCGCGCCCAGCGCCAGAACCCCTGGACCGCGCACCACCCATGAAGCCCGCATCCAGTACGACTCCAACACCCTCATCGCTCTCAACCACGGATGGCCCCTCAACTGCCACAAGGCCACCCCTAAGCGCACCCACAGCCCCTTCACCTGCCGGAACGGCAGATTCTCCTACATCAAAGACGCCGAGATACCCGCAACAACGGAACCCAACCATCTCCAATGTATCCTGCTCAACACCCGCTCCGCACGCAAACACGCCGTCAACCTCTGGGACCCACTCGACAAAACATCACCAGACATCGCCTTCCTGACCAAAACCTGAATGAACGAAGCCTCCCCCCCAGACATCGCAGTGGCCATCCCCGACAGATACAAGATCACCCGCAGAGACCGTACCAACGGAGTCGGAGGAGGAATCGCCATCATCCACAAGAACACAATCATGGTCGCTACAAACACCGTCGACACTCTCAACACCGTCAAACACATGCACTTCCAGATCCATACGGACCCCAAGACCACCCTAAGAGGCACCCTCGTCTACAGACCACCCGGACCCCGTAACCAATTCTGCAACTCCATCGCTGACTTCATCAGCACGCACGCACTGACCTCCACTGACTTCATCCTCCTCGACGACCTGAACTACCACCTGGAAAGCAACAACGACAGCAACTCTTCTACCCTGATTGATAACCTAGCCACCCTCGGACTGAAACAGATCGTCACAACACCGACCCACATCGCCGGTGATGAAGCAAGGTGAAGAACAAAATTTTGTTCAAACTTGTGAAGTTAATCTCCCATAATAGTAATTAAATTAATAAGCTTGTGGTGAAATTACTAATCAACTTAGTTTAAGAAATACCTTCACCAGTAAACGCGGGATAAACTACTGTGCTATATGTTGCAAACGCAAAGAAAAAATATTAAACTAACCTTGTCTATTGTCTTTGTCAGTATTAAATGCGGGTATTTAACTAATGGCATATGCTTATTTGTGTGCTTATGTTATGTCTTTTCTGTGACAAAAGCTCATGGAGTTCGTGCAGTACGAAGAAGAAAAGTAATTATGATGCTACCTGAATGTGCTTTTGCTAGGTAACATAATTAACAGGATTAATTAGTAAAGGGGGTGGGTAACAGAATGGGTCTCAATTCTTTAATAAATTGATGTCTTGTGTTTATTTAATAATAGTTTCCAAAGTGAGGCCTAAAGGTGGTTCAGAAAACATGGCTGACAGAGCTGCAGACGCAAAAGTTTGTCCAGAGTGAAGTCTTCGCACATGCGTAGCTGTGAAGAATTTTACTGCATTGTCATCGTTAACTGAAAAAGCAGTTCTTTGGTTAAGTTGAACGTGCTCACGGAGAAAAGGCTCAAGGACAGGAACTTAAAGTGTTTGCCAAGGCTAGGAAGTAAATGTTCTAAAGTCGAGGAAAAAGTAACTTTCTTGAGGAAGCTGAAAGACATGGAAGTGAAAGACAATAGGGCTTATGTGAAGGCTGGACTTGGTCAAGAATCGGACATGACCTAATATTTTATCATGGACTGACACAGGACAGCCAATGAAAAGCTCGGATATGCTTGAAAGAATGTAAAATGTAGAAAGTTTAGCTAGAAAGAAAGGTATAAAACCTGACACTATGAGCAGGAAAAAAACTTCTTACTTTCCGATTCCTGAAAGACGTGACATGCTGTTGGAATTTTGGCGCACGTAAGGACAGCAGACTTTAAATGATTTTTCCTTTCTAGGTGAAGTGAGAAATAGACAGGGAAATAGAATTAGGGAATGGAAACTGTTATTCTGCTAATATTTCATGTTTCTGAGCTTGCTTTGAAAATGTCAGTTTATTAAATCACTTCCTTATTAAAATGCTGCTTTCTTATTAAATAAAGATTTTAAAACGTAAATGCCTTTATCTTTATGTAAAATAAAGTTAATAAAATTAGATTTGAAAAGACAAGCTGGTCTTGTTTATTCATGGTCTAGTTTCCATCAGTTGATCCAATCGCCTTAGTGGCCTGAGTATAGATGATAAATGCTTAAAACCATGGTGAAAATAGATAAACTGCAGTTGTATATAATTATGTAAATAACATGTAAATAGTTTTGATCAATCAGACCACATGATTCAGTTGCTCAAAAATTGTATCGTTGGTATTATGGGCCTTTATATGTGTTTTATGATTAATGGTGAGTATTGAGGTGATAGGTAGCGTTTTTGAGACAGTTTTTCAAACAGAGCGCTGGATCAATTGCTTGGTAGCAGAGTTACGGTTTCTATGGTAACTAGCATGTTACATGGTAATACATAGGATTGATGTCTAAAACATGTTAAGTTTGTTCAGTTGTTATATGTAGTCGAAAGGTTTTTTCCAGCAGTGTGAAAATTCCTGGTTTGTGCCGGCATGAGAAGTGTGACAGGTGAAGTTACACAGTGCATTTGTTCTGTTTCAAAATATTGGCATTGCCGTATATCACAAGTGTTGTGGACGTACAGCACAAAATTAGGGATTTTAGGTGTGTAAGGTAGAATGCATAGTGAGGATTGTCTATGAAATCGTAGCTTTCGAGTATAGGGACTTCTGTCCTGTTTTAAAACTTACTGTGAAAAGAGTAGTAGAATTTATCCAAGGTTGAGTGGAGGGTAAGGAAGCGTCGTCTATCTTACTGGCGAGTGAGGATTTCTATTAGTGGGTTAAAGTCCTACTAAAGATTTATATATGCATGGTTAGGGATTTTTCTGTATGAATGTGTGTAAATGAATTTGTAATATACGATCGAGTGAAACTCTGAATTGTCTCTAAGGAGGTGTAAAGTATCTCTGTATGTGCATTCAGAGAGAAACGAGTTAGTTATTACCTACTAGAAGGGTAAAGTAGCCTTACTTTATCAAAGAATTGAAATATTCTGTGAAAATAGTCGTCTATTTCACGCGAAAAGAATACTTGAATGTTTGGGAAAGCTATCACTTTATTTTAGAGAAACAGATAAATGGTTTGTTTTTTGTGAAGTTATTACCTGAATTCATTTGAAAGATTTGTAAATATGGCGCTTTGAATTTTTTTTTGTAAAGGAGGTGTTAGTTTAAGGAGCGGAGTGAGGGACAGAGCAGCTGCAGCGGTAGCATACGTCACAAGTGTCGCACTGTGATTGGCTAACATACGTCACAGTATTCGCGCACAGATTGGTTTATGTGACTAAGGCAACCTTACAGCTGATTGGCTGATCCTGAAAAACAGTAATTCTATTGGTTGAGCAAAATAGTGACGAAGCTTAACTTGATTGGTTTGTTGGTAAGTTTCGCGCACGGATTGGTTGATGTTGTGAAAAGCAAGGAAGTTGTTACGATCTTTACCGAAGTAAGGGAAATTGTTTAAAAACATGGATTACTATTATAGAAAGGAGAAAAAGAAGCTTTCATGGTTTCAGAAATTGAAAAACAAAATTAAACCTGACAAAATTTCAACGCGGGGTGGAAGATTACTTCATAAGTACAAAACACCTGCAGCTTATATGTTAGGTGAATATGATTATCATACTTGTCTTTGGATTGAGCTTTGGATGAAGTATACCGAAAATGATGGTGTATTAGCATGGCCGGAAGATGGATCATTTAATATAGCAGTTTTAAAAAATTTAAGAGAAAAGATGATGAAACTCGTACCAAAGCCTAGACCTACTCAATTTGAAGCTTTAGTTGAATGGGAGGATGAAATGTTTGAATTAGAACGAGAGAGTAGAGGAATATCAAGAGGAACTAGATTAGGTCTCGGTAGAGAAACACATGAGGATAGAATGCGTCGATGGAGAAGTGCAGACATGTGTGATGGCTTGTACCCAGTGAGACTAATTGGTGAGGTAACCGGACAAAAGAGTGCCCAAAAGAAAAAGAAAAATAGTGAAGAAAGTGATTCAGAGGATGCGGTATTAGAAGAAATTTATACTAGAAAACCGCCACCTTATCAACCAGTTTGTTCATGGACTTCCCCAAGTGCTCCTCCAAGAGAAATTATTGATGAGACATCTCCTAAATCAAATCCGAATTATAGAAAAACACCTGGAAGAGTAGAAACAAGATGTAATTCAAATATATCAGGAGAAAATAGAAATTATACAGAAACCCCAGTTCAAAGAAATGAAACCCCAAGAAATGGAAAAAGAACAGAAAGGTGTGAGGAATTACCAAATACCTCAGAATATTTTCGCTCAAAGGATGAATTAATACAGCAGCTAACTAAAAGCATGGAAGCAGTAACAGTACCTGTAACAATTGGACCTGTTCTTCCAGTATTTGATAAAAAAATTAGACATTCAGCTTTAACTGTTCCATTAAATTCAGAAATACAGAAAGTGACTGAAACATTTTATTCAGATTTGTCTGAAATACATCGAGAGAAAATAATGATGCCTGATTTAACTTTTCATCAAAGTTTGTCATGTAAAACTCCATCAGGTGCAGAATATGACTCTGGAACTCCGGAAAAGAGCCTGAGTAAAATAGATTTAACACAAACCCCAGAATGTAAATTACTTGATGTTGCAAAATTGAAAGCAGATATAGAGGAATTAATAATTGGAACGATTGGAACTGACAGTTTGAAGGCATATCAGGATGATGAATTATTATTTCTTTGCAAAAGCATAACATGGAAAACGAAAAACAAATATGATCAATTAGAGGATATAGCTTTTGAATTAGAATTAGATTTAAGTAAGCACAAGAATTTGCAGAAAACTTACAGGGTGGATTTCTCTGAAAAAGACATTGAAAATATGAATACCACAGGAAGAATAACTCATATGAAAGACTTAATTGTGATTTTGAGAAAATGGGGTGAATTAAGCAAATGGAGAATAAAATGGGCAAAGAAAAGAGATGAAGACAGAACAAGTTTAGCTTTTCCTGCCAGAGAAAAAGGAGAAGTAGTTAATGAGTTTCCAATGAGAGAAATACCGGGAGGAGGGTATGTGCACGTCCCTTGGACAAGACAGGACATTTTACTATTTACAAATGAATTTCCTCAATTAAGAGAAAAACCTGTAGAATGGTATCAACAGGTAGACAGATTTGTGAAGGTTTCAAAAGTTTTGTGGGTTGATCTTGATGGATTCTTTGACATAGTTGTTCCATCAGATCTATGGACAGAATGTAAAATTTCTATAAATTGGCCTACAGAAGAATACCCTCGACATAAAGTAACAGGTGCTCCTTCACCAGAGGTGATGAGAAAGTATGAACAGGTGATTGTGTTTTTGAAAAACAAGATTCCCCCGAAAGAGATGGATTGAGTTAAAATAGATAGAACAACTCAAGAGCCAAAAGAATCAGTACATTCATTTTATGAAAGATTACTGCTGGTATTTAAACAATACAGTGGGTATGAACATTTAAGTGAAAAATACATGAGCCATTTTATATACAGATTTGTATATGGCTTGAGACCTGAAATTGGTGAAATGATAAGAAATGGAATAGTTGGTTGGCAATCACATACAGTAGATGATATCTTGAGAAAAGCAAAATATTGTAGTGACGAAATAGATGCTAAACAAAAGAAGTTAAAAGAAATGGCTATGTGGGCACAGGTAAAAGTGGCTGAACAACAAATAGCAACTTTAGGAAATAAAAATGTTGATCAGAATCAAGGGAAATTTAAAGGTAATTATAATAAACCAAAATTGATGGGAAATATAGAAGAATTAAAACAGAAACTCCCATGTTTTAATTGTGGCGAAATTGGACACTGGAAGCGTGAATGCAAGAATCCGCCCAGAAATTATTTAAAAATACATCATTATATCCACAGATGCAGAATGAGATAAATCAGCAGCAACAGCTACAGCGACAGGTAGTGATTCAGCAAAGTCGGATACCACAACCGCCACTTCCAAACTGTGTAAATGTACAGAGATACAGTGCAGAAACAGGATTCAGCGGAGGTGAACAGGTAAACAGATCGTGAAGAGTGAATGTGTCGAATGTGTCTCAACAATATTGGTTGAAAGAGGATGGAGGGAGTGAATCTGAAGATTACTTCTGACGGTGCCTGAGAGAGGAGGAAGAATGTGTGTTTGGAGCCACTCTTGAGGTAGATCAATCTGGTCCATTTGTAAATGGTAAAGTGAATGATGTAGAAATTACTTTCCTAGGGGATACAGGTGCTACCCGTTCTACTGTTAGATCAGTGGAAATAGAAAACCTTCCTCTCTCTGGAGATAAAATCCAAGTAGTAGGTGTAGCTAATCAGCAAATAAAAACAGATTTAACTGAACCAGTTGAAGTTGAAATAGGTAAATTTAAAGACATGCATAGATTTGTAGTTTGTGATAGCAGTCCTGTAAATCTATTAGGTAGGGATATCCTGTGTAAGATGAATTGCAAAATATATTGCTCACCGGGTGGTATAGAGCTTCAAACTCCAGAAGATGGGCTTTACAAATTAACAATGTCAATGGTTGAGGCAGAAGAAAGTAAATTATTTCCTGTGTTTGATAAGAATAATCTACCTGAAGAATTAAGTCGAGTCAAGTCAATTTTTAGTTTATAAAATTATTACAAATTATTACAAAATGCATTTTGATCATCATAGAACATAAAACACTTATATAATGTTAACTATTAGAGACTGTTAGCCATATGAAAAATAAATATCATGTATTTCAATTTGATACTACGATTCTCTGTTCAGCTTGCTGTAAAAGGGATTGGGCTTTCATCATGTATTTAACCCCCCTCCAGGCCAACATGGGAGATTATCCATCTAGCCATCGAATTACAGCTTGCCTACATGTTCGAATGTTCAATTTGTTGAAAATGTTCTTTAAAAGCCGTCTCCTCAAATCCTGAAGCACCGGGCAAACACATAATAAGTGGGTTATTGTTTCATTCTGATATCCACATAGACGACAATGAGGGTCAGTGTGACAATTTTTCCAGGATGGTAACAAGTCCTTTGAAAACTGTAAGCCTAGTCGATGTTTTATATATCTTTGTTTTAGGGAACTATTGAAGTGGCTTTCCAGATAGGTCTGTGGCTTTATCCCGGAATATGAGTTTATCACAGTCCACCCGTGTCGTCGTTTTGCGGTACTTGTTTTGTCTTCCAGATAAGATTCCCATTTGACCGCTTTGTTTACTATTTTGTCAAAAGTATATCTATCTGGCCTCGTGTCCCAAATTTCTACAATTCCTATACAGTTCAGGGATTGGGTCAGGAAACCTCCCCAACTGTTCGGCACGTGCAGCTTCTGCTGGGTATCGATTTCTTTCCAGCACAGGTTGTCCAATGAGCCGTCTTCTGACATTCGTGTTTTGTGACAGAGTTTTACAAAGGTTCCCATACTGCGAAACTTCTGATTCAGAAGACCAAATTCTAGACGAACCTGCGCCGGTGCTGACGATTTTGGGAGGTTTAGGACTGCCTTGTATACCTTTGTTTGTAAGCTGTTTAACAGCCCTGCTTCTTTGCCACACCAGGTGGCCAATGCATATGATAAAGTGGGTAGGGTTTGTGCTTTTAGCACTTTCAGCAGATGTGTATAATTTGGACAACTTAGTTTTTTTTGTAGTTGCCGATATGCGTAAATCAGGGACTGTGCTTTAGCTTTTAGATCGATTTTGTGTTCTTTGTTAGTTTGTCCTCGCCCCAACTTCAGACCTAGGTACTTGTATGATGTTTCCTCCTTTATTGGGGTACTATTTGCGTACCATTTGAATGTTGGCTTTTGTGGATCCACGATGCGGACCACTTTGGTTTTGTCTTTATTCAGTTGCAAACACTCGTGTTCCAAATAGGTTACCAAGTTGTTAATCGACCTTTGCAAGCCTATTGGCGTTTGACTCAGAACGACAATGTCATCCGCATACTGCAGGAAGGGGATAGGAATGTTTGACAAATAGGGTGGATGGCATTCCCCGACCTCCATGTGACTGACAATGTCTGCCATGTAGAGGTTGAATAAACTTGGGGCCAGTACACAGCCTTGTTTTAAGCCTTGTTGTGTTCTAATTTCGGCCGTTACGCTGCTACCATCTCCCAATTTTACTCTAGCCCAGGTGTTACTATACAAGGCTATAATAGCCTCCAGTAGCTTCTTCGGGATACCCCATGATCTTAATTTTTCCCATAGGCGGGTCCTGTTCACTCTGTCAAAGGCTGCTCGCAGGTCTATAAAGCAAGCGTACAGTCTCGTCTTCCTTTTTTCAGCTTTTTCCTTTAGGAGAGCCAGGGTTATCAAGTTTGTTAGTGTGCCGGTCCTTTGCCGGAAGCCAGTTTGAAACATGGGTATTATATTTGTGTCTTCCATCCAGTCTTGGAGAAGTGATAGTAAGCATGACCCATATAATTTTGCCTCAACATCCATCAGCGAAATCAGCCTATAGTTTCCTGGCTCATTATGGTCACCTTGTTTGAAAATGGGGTGGATTATACTCCCGTTCCAGGATCTTGGCAGTTTATTCTTGTTGTAAATTGAATTAAAGAATGGTGTCAAGTATTCTGCCCAGAATTCAGGTGAATGTTTGAAGATAGAGTTTGGAAGCCCGTTAGGGCCCGCTGCACCCTCTTTTTTCAGGCGGTTTATTTTAACTTTCAGCTGATCTGTTGTTACTAGGGTTTCAGGCACGATGTTTACTAATTTTTCTGGTTTACCAACAAGTATGTTTTCAAGTTTCCCTTTGTTCCCAATTCCACAACCTAAAGTTAGCTTCAGACTTACTTCTGGTGGATTATGTCCTGTTCCTAAGATAGTTTCCGCATGTTCGGAATTTCTAATGCAGGATTTGCACTCTGATTTACAGGGACAGTTTTGACCATCCATCCTGTCGAAAAACATGTTTTTTACGTGCTGAGTCCACTTGCTTTCTCCTATGCCAGCCACCTGTGTTAGGGTATTCCCCTTTGTCAGTTTATTAATAATACCCCAGAACGTTCTGGCATTATTGTGTTTCCCGGCAATTAGTAATTTTGTCCACATTTCCTCTTGGTACGATGTTTTTGCGCTACTCAGCATGATCTTAGATTTTTTCCGCATGACTTTCAGTTTTGACTTATCTGGTTTTATTCCACTTTTTATCAATAATACCTGCTGGCGGACTTCTCGTGCGATTTTTCTTTTTTCCTCTCTCAAGGTGATGTTATACCAAGGCTGTTTCCCATTATTGAGTCTTCTCGAATTCTGATTTGTATTTGGGGGATTTCTTGTTACTGCTTCACATAGATGTCCCATGTTTTTACCAGGTTTTCTTTTTCGTCCGATGTTAGTCTGAGCAGTTCATTTTTTAATTTACCTGAAGAATTAAAAGACACAGTGAATGTAAAAAATTGGGATTTCACTGGAGATGAAATGGGTTTGATGAAAAATGTAGACCCAGTAAAAATATCAGTAAAACAAGGAGCAGATTATCCAAACATTCCTCAGTATAAAATGAAAGTAGAAGTGATTGAAGGTGTTATACCTGTAATAGACAAATTCATAAAACAAGGTGTTCTAAAAGATATTGAGAGTAGTCCATGTAATTCACCGATTATGGGAATTAAAAAGCCAAATGGAACTTTCAGGATTGTTCAAGACCTGAGAAAGGTTAATAAAATTGTTGTTCCATGTTGCCCAGTTGTACCAAATCCAGCGGTAATTTTATATCAGATTCCGCATGATGCAGAATGGTATACGGTTATTGATTTGTGTAATGCATTCTTTACTGTTCCATTGCATCCAGAAAGCCAACAAATGTTTGCGTTCCGGTTCAAAGAGCGTATCCTAGCATGGTGTCGAATCCCTCAAGGGTACCCTGAAAGTCCATCTATTTTTAATCAATTGCTAAAGAAATCATTGGAAAATCTAGATTTACCTGGAAAATCCATGTTAGTGCAGTATATTGATGACCTCCTTGTGGCTGCAAAAACAAGAGATAATTGTGTAACAGATACCATTACTCTTTTAAATCATCTGGCAGATGAGGGACATAAAGTATCTCCTGCAAAATTACAGTTTTGCAAACAAGAAGTAAAATATCTTGGTCACAGAATTGCAAAGGGAGTCAGACAAGTGACAACAGAAAGAATAAAAATGATTCAAGCAATGCAACCCCCAAAAACACAGAGACAGGTTAGAATGTTTCTAGGAATGGTAGGTTATTGTCGGCAGTGGATTAGTGGATTTTCAGTAATCGCAAAGCCACTGCAGAGACTGACAAAAGCAGACATAAAAGACCCGATTAGTCTAACAGAAACTGAATTAGAAGCTTTTGAACAGTTAAAGAAAAGTTTGTGTGAAGCTCCAGCATTAGGAATGCCTGATTATGAAAAAGAATTTGAGCTGTATAGCAGTGAAAGAGAATGATGTGCATTATCAGTTTTGATTCAAAGACATGGAAAACTGAGAAAGCAAATAGTATATTTCTCAGCTGTTCTTGACCCTGTTGCAAAAGCATTACCAGGTTGCTTAAAAGCAGTAGCTGCAACAAGTGTAAGTTTGGAACAAAGTGAAGGAATAATAATGGGATTTCCTGTAAAGGTATATGTACCACACTCAGTTGAAATTCTCCTCACTAGAAGCAGAACACAACATTTGACAAATAATAGGCTAACAAAATATGAAAAGGTTATCCTTGGCTCGGACAATATTTCAATTGCGAGATGTGTGAATTTTAATCCTTCCACATTGTTACCTGACGGTACTGAAACAGAAGTCAGGGATGAGATTGATCATGAATGCCTAGATGTATTAGAATATTGCACTAAACCAAGGCAGGACATAAAAGATGTTCCATTAGCTGAATCAGATTATGTTTTATTCATTGATGGTTCATGCTTAAGAACAGATGAAGGTGTTCTGAGTGCAGCATATTCAGTATGTTCAGTTGCAGATATAATTGAAGCTTCCTGTCTCAAAGGAATTCGTTCAGCTCAAGTAGCAGAATTAATTGCTTTGATTCGTGCATGTGAAATGGGAAAAGAGTTAAAAATTACCGTAGTGACTGATAGTCAATATGGTTATGGTGTAGTCCATGACTATGGCCAGCTCTGGTTTCAAAGAGGTTATCTAACTTCTGTGGGATCACCAATAAGAAATGCACAGTTGATCAAAAGATTGATCGATGGAATTCAGCTACCAGAAAAAAATGCAGTAGTAAAGTGCACAGCGCATAAAAAAGGTGAGGATTACATAACAAAAGGAAACTCATATGCTGACTCAATAGCAACATTTTGTGCAAAACATAATGTGTCTATTAATTGGGAAAAAGAAAATGAACATGTTTTGAACTCACTTATGCTAACATCTGTAGTTGAGACTTGGCAGGGAGTAAACCAGTTGCAAGATGAGGCAAATGATGAGGAGAAAAACACATGGTTAAAAGCAGGATGCAGACAGAGGGAAGAAGATGAGGTTTGGGTTACAAAGATGACAGACCAGTAATGCCAGATAGTATAATTTCTGACATGGCACGCATGTACCATGGTCCAGGACATATTGGTAGAGATTCAATGATTAGATTAATCAGACGAACATGGTACAATCCAAAATTCAGAATAATTGCAGAATCTTTTTGCCAGAGGTGTCTTATCTGCCAACAGATCAATCCAAACAGAAAAACTGTTATGAGCATGGGAACCATAGGACGGGAGGGTGGTCCATTTACCAGAATACAGCTTAACTTCATTGACATGCCACCTCACAATAAACTCAGATATGTCTTGGTGATAATCTGTTTGTTTTCAAGATGGGTAGAAGCATTCCCAACACGTCACAATGATTCAGTTACTGTGGAAAAATTGCTTTTGAGAGAAATCATACCAAGGTATGGATTTCCAGTGACGGTCGAGACAGATCGTGGCACACATTTTGAAAACAGATTGTTAAAATTGATTTGTGAAGCACTGGATATAAAGCAAAAATTACATTGTGCTTACAGACCGGAAGCATCAGGTGTTGTTGAGCAAGCGAATGGTACAATAAAAAACAGAATAGCAAAAATGTGCTTAGCGACAGGAATGAAGTGGACGGATGCACTTCCACTTGTTTTGATGTCTTTGAGAAGCATTCCAGATAGAAAAACAGGTTTGAGTCCTCATGAGATTCTAATGGGCAGGTTCATGAGGCAAGCATTTGTTCCAGTTAATAAACTGTTGAGCATTAATGATAGCATCATTATGGATTACTGCAAAAATCTATCTGATGTGGTGACTTCTGTGTTCCATCAGGTGGGAACTGAAGTAATTACAAAAGAGAAAGAACAAGCTCATGATCTGTTACCAGGAGACTGGGTAAGGACAAAAGTACATCGAAGAAGAAATTGCCTAGTACCAAGGTGGCAGAAGGCAAGACAGGTGATATTAGTCACAACAAATGCAGTAAAGTGTAGGGGATTGAAGAGATGGATTCATGCTAGTCACACCATACGTGTGCCAGCACCTGAAAATCCTGATGAAGGTGAAACAACAGCTGACAGTGTGTATGATATCTCAACATTTATACCGAGCAAGGGAAGAGAGAGTGTAAAACAACAGATCTACACAATTATTAAAAACTATATTCTTTTTAATGATATTTCTTTTAAAATCATGTCATAAATGCACACGTTTACACAAAAAGATGACAAAGAAACCAAATATTACAATACTAAAAATTAATCACACAAGTAAAAACAGAAAAGGGGAAGTGGCAATCAATACTTTCAAGACAGGTGATATTAGTCACAACAAATGCAGTAAAGTGTAGGGGATTGAAGAGATGGATTCATGCTAGTCACACCATACGTGTGCCAGCACCTGAAAATCCTGATGAAGGTGAAGCAACAGCTGATTCAGATTCAGAAGAAGAACCTGAAAGAAATCCAGATCCTGAAGATCGACAAGAGAGTCGACATCTGGAAAATTCAAATGCGAATGAAGGATTGAATGAAGAAATTAGGATACAAGATTCTGAAGAAAATGAAAATGATGAAGATCTGCTAGATCAAGAAGCAGAAAAGGAAACAGAACAAGAAGTGATTCAAGATCAAGACCAGGAGAGTATTGAAAAGCAGATTGGAAGCTCTGGAAGAAGGAACGAAAATTCTGAACCTGGAGAGTTGGAAGTAATTGAGGAAGAAGAAGAAGAAATTCCAAGTACCAGCTATAAGGATGTTGTTCCTAACAGAGTGAAACTGCTGAGTAAAGAAGTACCTGAATTTAGAGAAGAATCTGATACAATAAAACTGAATATTAATGAATCAGCTGATAACACAAAAAGTGAAACAGATGAAAGTGGAGATGAATCGAAAGTGAAAAGATCAAGGAAAAGAGTTTGGAGAGTGGAGTATAATTTAGCGGAACCAAAAAGGAAATTAACAAGAAGAGGAGATAATTGGCCAAATGAAAAGGAAGGCCTAAAATTTAAATTAGTGAATAAAGCAAAAGAGCAGGTGAATGAGATCACAAGTAAAAAGGAAGAAGACTCAAATAAGAAAAAACAAGCAGGAAAGAAAATTTAAGTGATAAACAGTAGAGCAAAAAGAGTGATAAAGCCAAATCAGAAGTATAAATCACCTGAGTGGACCTACATTATAATTCCACCAGTAGTAGAAGTAAATAGTAGTCAAGTTAATTTAGATAATGCAAGTGATAATGATTGATTTTGTTCATTAGGTGACATAAGGTTGAAGAAATTGTGTTAGGTGACACAAGGTCGAAGAAATTGTGTTAGCTGGAAAACACATTGATGTATGACATAAGGTCGAAGAAAACCTGCTAGAAAAGAAAGTTATCTGTTAAAAAAAAAAAAAAAAAAAGAGGGGAGTATAGTTAGAAATTTTTCAATTTTTTTTGTTTTTAAAGATGCCTTCTACTAATAATAATTCGAGATGCTCAATTTTAAAAAGATGTTGCAAACTGTCTTCAATATGTGTAATCTTGATAATTTTAGTTTGGTTAATTCTAGCTGTCATTTTTCCTTTTGGAATAGATAAAGAGATGTATAAAAATAACACGACTAGTAAAGTTGTAGTTAATCATGATAAAGTTGATTAGACTGATAAAATTATTGTACATAAACCAGAGATTCATCAAGATAGATCTGTGGGATATTTTTCTAGTAATACCTTTTCAAGACTTTTATCTGAATATGTTAAGGTGATGGACGCAAAAGATTGTTACATTTGTGTGAAGTTACCTACTTCTGTGTCAGAAGGTGTTACGTATAATATGCTTCCTCTTACTTATGGCATAACATGTAGTGTAATAGCTAGTTTGTTTTATCAAACTGGACGTTTGGAATATTATTATTCAAATTTTGATGAGATTTTTGCAAACTTAAAAGTTGAAAATACTTTGAATAAAGTGAAATATGCTAAACAGATGAGGGAATTTTTCCTAGTGACTAGTGAACTCACTTATGAGTATGCTTTTAGAAATAATTTAACATGTAAATTGAGAACAGAAGAAAAGACGTTCTTAAATATGGCGGAAGAGAGAAGGGCAATTTACAAGCGAAATGAGATGCAGAAACAAACTAAGTCTAAATTTTGGCAGATGGAAGATGAAAAGCTTAATGGTAGAAATGAAAATGTTGCAATTCACATGGATAAACCTGTTAGTGGAAAATTTTGTATAAGAAGAGATAATACTTTGTTTGATAATTACTTTGTAGGTGCAAGTCAATGTGAAGACACTTATCGTATTATAAGGGGTTGGGGATTTAAAGGAGGCAAAGATCCAATTTTCCCTGGAATTTATTTTGTTTGTGGGAATAAGGCTTATTACAATCTCCCAGACCATTGATATGGGACATTTTTTCATGTAGATAGAAATGCAAAAGGTTCATTTGAAATTGGCAATCACCTGAATAGATTTAGAAGGGAGAGCTTTACAGAAATAATGGGAGACATATTTGGTGCATTAATACCTATGGTAGGAATAACCCTGAATGCAAATAAAATCAGAAAAATATCTACAATTGTTGATAGATTGTCAACAGATACTGCAAGTGGATTTCAATTAGTGAATACAGAGGTTATTGCTATGAGAACTATGGTAATGCAGAATCGTCTTGCTTGACGTGACATGCTGTTGGACTTTTGGCGCACGTAAGGACAGCAGACTTTAAATGATTTTTCCTTTCTAGGTGAAGTGAGAAATAGACAGGGAAATAGATTTAGGGAATGGAAACTGTTATTCTGCTAATATTTCATGTTTCAGAGCTTGCTTTGAAAATGTCAGTTTATTAAATCACTTCCTTTTTAAAATGCTGCTTTCTTATTGCTTATAAAATAAAGATTTTAAAACGTAAATGCCTTTATCTTTATGAAAAATAAAGTTAATAAAATTAGATTTGAAAAGACAAGCTGGTCTTGTTTATTCATGGTCTAGTTTCCATCAGTTGATCCAATCGCCTTAGTGGCCTGATTATAGATGATAAATGCTTAAAACCATGGTGAAAATAGATAAACTGCAGTTGTATATAATTATGTAAATAACATGTAAATAGTTTTGATTAATCAGACCACATGATTCAGTTGCTCAAAAACTGTCTCGTTGGTATTATGGGCCTTTATATGTGTTTTATGATTAATGGTGAGTATTGAGGTGACAGGTAGCGTTTTTGAGACAGTTTTTCAAACAGAGCGCTGGATCACCGGCCACACGCTCGATTCCATCTTCTCCTCCAGCCCCCATGTTGCCTTCAGCCACGCTTCCGAACTCACCTGGACCGACCACCACTGCATCCACTTCAGCTTCCGGAAACCCGTCACACATCACCGCACCCTTCCGATCCCCCGACTTCGCTGGGGCAAAGTCACCAAGGAACTACTACAAACGCACCTCGCACTCAACCCACCGACCAACCCCACCAACCCCGAGGAGGGGGACCGCACCCTTAGACTCTGGATGGAAGACTGCGCCAACACCTTAGCCCCTATGAGACAGCACACCCACGGAGACACCAGCCAAAGAGCCAGCTGGCTCACCCCGGAACTCCTAGCCTTCAAGCGCACCTGTAGGAAACTGGTAAACCTCTGGCACTACGAGAAGACGATCGACAGCCCCGCAGCCCACAAAGATGCCATCCGCAACCATCACCACCTCATCAGGACTACCAAGAAGGCCTCCTTCAAAGACCGCCTCGACAACAACGCACACAACAGCAATGAGCTTTTCAACATCGTGAAGGAACTCTCAAACCCCAGCTCCTGCACCAATTACATCCCGCCGTCACAAGCCCTGTGCAACGCCCTCGCTGCCTTCTTCTACCACAAGATCACTGACATCCACAACAGCTTCAACCCTCGGACAAACCCTGCTGACCCCACCACACCGGACCCACCGAACCCCGCCGACCACGACCTCCTCACTACATGGACCAACGTGAACCCCGAGGACACTATCAAGACCATGAGCACCATCCACTCAGCCGCCCCATCGACCCTCTTCCCCACCACATCGTCAACAAAGCCGACAGCTCCATCGCACCCCACCTGTGCAACATCATCAACCTCTCCTTCAAGACCATGACCTTCCCAGAGAGCTGGAAGCACGCCAAGATCAATGCCCTACTGAAGAAACCCAAGGCGGACCCAAGCGACTTCAAGAACTTCCGGCCCATCTCCCTGCTTCCGTTCCCAGCAAAAGTCATCAAGAAGATCGTCAACTCCCAACTCACCCGCCACCTAGAACACAACAGCATCCTCGACCCCTCCCAGTCATGCTTCCACAGGAACCACAGCACCGAAACCGCCCTCATCGCTGCCACAGACGACATCAGAATTCTACTCGACAACGGCGAGACAGCAGCCCTCATCCTCCTGGACCTCTCTGCCGCCTTCGACACCGTCTGCCTCCTCACACTGCGCACACACCTCTACAACGCAGGAATCTGAGACAAGGCCCTGGACTGGACCACCTCCTTCCTCTCCGTTAGAACCCAAAGAGTCCGCCTCCCCCATTCCACTCGGGATTCACCAAGACCGTCTGCGGTGTCCCGCAAGCATCATCCTTCAGCCCGACGCTATTCAATGTCTGCATGGCACCGCTCGCACGCATCGCCAGACTACACGACCTCAACATAATCTACTACGCCGATGACACCCAGCTGATCCTCTCCCTCACCAAGGACCCCCACACCGCCAAATCCAACCTCCACCGTGGTATGAAGGCCGTCGCCGACTGGATGGAAGAAAGCCGGCTCAAACTGAACACGGACAAGACGGAGATCCTCATCCTCGGGCCCAACCCCTCAGCCTTGGACAACTCCTGGTGGCCCGCATCACTGGGCACCCCTCCGGCACCAACCAACCACGCACGCAAATTAGGATTCATCCTCGACTCGAAACTCAGCATGACGAACCAAGTCAACGCAGTCTCCTCCACCTGCTTCTACACCCTCCGCATGCTCCGCAAGATCGACAGATGGATCCCGACAGACAGATGGAAAACCGTCACCCACGTTCTCGTCAGCAGCAGACTCGACTACGGAAATGCCCTCTATGCCGGAGCCCCGTCCAAGCTCATCAACAGACTTCAAAGATTCCAGAACGCCTCTGCACGCCTGATCCTCGATGTCCCCCGCCAAGATCACATCACCCCCACCTGAGAAACCTGCACTGGCTCCCCGTAGACAGAAGAATTTCCTTCAAACTCCTGACCCACGCACACAAGGCACTCCACAACACCGGCCCAGCCTACCTCAACAGCCGTCTCTCATTCTTCGTACCCAACAGGAAACTCCGCTCCGCCAACCTCTCAATGGCCTCCATCCCACGCATCCACAGAACCACGTCCGGGGGCAGGTCCTTCTCCCACCGCGCAGCTAAGACTTGGAACACCCTCCCTCTCCTCCTACGACAAACCGAAGACCCGCAGATCTTCAGGAGACTACTCAAGACCTGGCTCTTCGACCACTAGCAGCGGCTCCCCCCCCAGTGCCTTGAGACCCTCTCGGGTAAGTAGTGCGCTTTACAAATCCCTTGATTGATTGATTGATTGACCCATCTCTGTGTTCTGGACTATTTTCTTCTTTTGTACATTGTTGTGCATAGTTGTTTAATTTTGGTATTGTTTATTTAATTTTCAAATTTAAGGGGAGAACATATGTAAAATCCTGTAGTTGTGTTTATACTGTTCCTATGTACCTGGTTTCTTGCTGCTCAGGCAGTGTGAGTGTTCTGTATGGAATGTTGGTGTGATGGACATGCTTGAAATGTTAGGGTGCCTGGTGCGAGTGTTGACAGTTGAAGATGGGCTGAGCAGCAGGGAGGCTGCTCCTGGTGGGGTTGTTTTTCAGGATATCCACAACTTGTAACTACATCTTAATAAATATACTTGAAACTACATCCTGGCCACAGACTTCATTCCTACACAAGACCTCATTCATGATTGAAGGACAGAGGGACACCCCCTTCTGAACTCCTGCCTAACTACTGCTACTGGTCCAGGAGGCATCACACTCATTGCACCACTGGATCATGCAAACACAGTCATCCCTGGTGGGACGACCAGCTAACATCCAATGTTCTTAAGACTGGATAGGTTAGCCTATTAACTGAAAGTATCAGAGAGGCAAAATGGAGGAAGAACTATGTTAGCGAACATTGCAATTCAAGAATGGCTGTCATGGTAACCAAGGTTAAGAGAACAAATTTGAGAATGGTAAGCAGCAAGGTTAAAAAAAAAGTATGAAAATGACAAGTCCTTGAAGTCAAAGCACATCTGCAGAAGTAACACTGGTTATGAGGCCATTATGGGGGTTGTGCGGGGCGTGGGGGTTGTCTGGTTGGTTGATTAGGAGTCCTGTAAGCCCGGGCTTGCGACCAACCTTATGAAATCAAAATGGTGAAAGGTAGTGGTAGGTGTTAAAAGAAGTTACTAGGATACAATCCAGCACCATACATTTAAATAAGGAGCTTCCTGGAAGTCAGGCGCTGGTGCAGTGCCTGATATGCACACAGCACACCCCATAACAGCTGCTAAGTATTGGAGAAATAACAAATCTCACAGACCAGTATGGCTAGCAACTCACCTACATGTGAAGCAGCCATGTATTTTAGTGGAGTCTTGATATGCTAGCACCAGAGAGAAGACTGATCATCTGAGAGACCATGCAAGGAGAAGAGCTAGTTTTGTGCTACTCATCTTTGTTGGTAGTTCTCACTAGTTTATTGTTCGTCTCATCAGACTCATCTTTGCCTATCAAAACGTTGAATACCGTACTGCATTTGCCATTGTCTGCCAATTTATAAACTATACCAGTTTTTCTATGCAAATCAGCTCAGCTCTAAAACCTTTTCATTTCTGCTGCCCACTTTGCCAATCCAAATGGTCAGGACACTAACAGCTTTAAGTTTATTGTGTTTGCTTCTGCAGTTTCCCTTACAACTTCCTGTTCTATCTGCTGGCCACTCATCCTTCACCTATCAACTCACGGATGTCTCTGGTTTGATTGATAGATAGGTTTACAACTTTCAGAACTTTATCTTGTTTAATTTAGAATGAAGTCCTTGGGTGAGTTGCTTTATCAGACCAGTTCTAACATGGGCGATGTGACACAGCATCCAAGTTTGCTTTCAGCATAAGGTGCCATTACCTATGCAAGCATCATTACAGGCCACTGTCAAAAACCAGGGCAGTTCATAGTCACTTTGTTTATGGCATCCTTGATCCCACCCTAGACCTTCAAACAAAAGCATCAACAAAACTAGATTTGCATCCCTACGAAAGATCTCCAACCCTTGAGTCATTGTCCCTTGGATAATCACTACTTTCACTGCTGCAAACATCTTGTTTCACAGTAAGAGAGACAGTGCTGAATTTGAGCCAGTGGTTGCAGGTGGGGCCCACCAGCCCTTATTTTTCTGATTATGCTTTGACCCGGAGCAAGAGAAAAAAACAAAGGAGGAGGAAGAGAAAGACTGAAAAACGTTGGTAAAGGGAGAAAGCAGAGATGAAAAAGGACTTGTAAGAATGAGAGAAAAGAGGCGGTAGTGTCTGGTGATGGATTAAAGAGGCATGGGGTGAAATCAAGACTACGCAAACTTGATATTCACATCCCGACTTTCATTGGCACAGGCCACCAGCTTCTGAGCTAAACTTTGGGCTACAGCACTTATTGTTTGAAAACTAAGCATTGACTAGACATTCCAGTCCAGTTCACAACCCACTGCCGCTGAGCATGCCATTCAGTCTTTTATTGACCTGCCTTACAGATAAAACAGAATCTCCCACACGGTGGCTCAAACACAGCGAAGCAAAACATGAAACACAAAAATACCTAGAAAAGGGTTTTACTTTACAAAATGCAAAGACTCTCTTTTTAGAATAGGGCTTGGGGTTTTATTAATGAAATGCTCTCAGAAAGCAAACAGAAAGGCTTTCCCAGTTGTCAAATGAATCACATTCAAATATATATAGAGGTATATATGTATATGCAAGCAATAATAACACACTTGGTACATGCAACAGTTAAATGCATGAATACGAAATACAAGCAGAAAATAATATGAGATAAAACTCAGGCAAATATATTGGACGTCCTTCGAGAGATCAGAAAGATATATATACACTAAATACCTCAAATGATTACTTTGGATGTGCACCTCACTCATTTACACGGATCACTGACATAATATCGACGGACAGAATATCGACTAGCAAAAATATCGATGCCAAAATATCGACAGACAGAATATCGAGTTTGTATCTACAAACAGGTAAGTACAAAAATATCGAGTCCAAAATATCGTTTACAAAAATATAGTTTATTAAAATATCGACTTTATTAAAAACAGTGTTAAATTAAATTAATAGTTAAAATTAATTACTAAAATATACTTAAAAATACTTAAATTAACTTATAATAATTAAATAATTAATGAAAGTTATAAAAAAAAAATTACAATCATATTTGTTAAAACATATATATATATAGTAACATAATATAATTAAATAATAGCCAATATTATTACCGTACGATAGCAGAAGTGTAAAAAATACTAATCCCACTCCAGAGAGTGCAACAGTAGGGAAAGCGTTGGATAGCGTAGGGTTAAAAATGACTATTCCCACTCCAGTGAGTGCAACAGTAGGGAAAGCGTTGGATAGCGTAGAGGTAAAAATTACTATTCCCACTCCAGTGGGTGCAACAGTGGGGAAAGCGTTGGATAGTGTAGGGGTAAAAATTACAATTCCAACTCCAGAGAGTGCAACAGTAGGGAAAGCGTTGGATAGCGTAGGGGTAAAAATTACTAATCCCACTCCAAATAGTGCAACAGTAGGGAAAGCGTTGGATAGCGTAGGGGTTAAAATTACTATTCCCACTCCAGGGAGTGCAACAGTAGGGAAAGCGTTGGATAGCGTAGGGGTAAAAATTACTATTCCCACTCCAAATAGTACAACAGTAGGGAAAGCGTTGGATAGCGTAGGGGTTAAAATTACTATTCCCACTCCAAAGAGTGCAACAGTAGAGAAAGTGTTGGATAGCGTAGGGGTAAAAATTACTCTTCCCACTCCAGTGGGTACGACAGTAGGGAAATCGTTGGATAGCGTAGGGGTTAAAATTAGTATTCCCACTCCAGTGGGTGCAACATTAGGGAAAGCATTGGATAGCGTAGAGTTTAAATTACTATTCCCATTCCAGTGGGTCCAACAGTAGGGAAAGCGTTGAATAGCGTAGGGGTAAAAATTACTATTCCCACTCCAGTGGGTGCAACAGTAGAGAAAGCGTTGGATAGCGTAGGGGTAAAAATTACTATTCCCACTCCAGAGAGTGCAATAGTAGGGAAATTAAATGCTTCATATATTATTTCAATAAATACAAATTATTATCTATAAAAAATTAATTAAAAGTAATTACCAATTTAATATAATATACTAATTAATCAATTAAAATTACAAATTAAAAATAATTATTACAATTATTTACCTATTAATACAAATTAATTACAAATTAACAATTAATAATTTAACATTTAAACATTAATTAACAATTTATTCAAATTAAATAGAATTAAATAAATTGATTTATTTAATTAATTATGAATAAATAACTTCCCACCCTATTCCCCTATAAACCCACAACCCGCTACAGAAAATAAATTAGTAAAATTAACATAATTAGCAATTAATCAATTAATTAAAATTAATTGCCAATTAAATTTTAATCAATTACCAAATATAAATTAATTAACAATTAATTAAAATGAATACCAATAAATAAATTTACATATTTAATTAATTATAATTAAATTACTTCCCACCCTATTCCCCTATAAACCCACAACCCGCTACAGAATGAAATTACGCAAAAATTCAAAAAACAAATCTCATTAATTAAAATAAATTATAACATAAATTCACACTTTTCACACATATAATAACATAAAAAACACTATAAAAAAATTAGATATTATTAAAAATTCGATAATTTTAATAACCTATATTATATACTTTGATATTTTAACTGTCTATATTTTTAACATTCGATATTGCATTACTTACCTTAAAAACGATATTTTTGAGGTCTATATTCTGTCCAGTCGATATTTTGTCCAATCTATATTTGAAACTCATTATTATGTCCATTCGATATTTTGTAGTCGATATTTTGACTGTTTACCCATTTACACATCACAAAGAAAACACCTTAAATGACCACAGCCACTAGAACCACACATCACAATGGCACAGCCAGAAACAAATCACCTCACCCGATCGTTCACTCGACATCCTTACCAACTCAAGCTGGGGGGGCCCGTTCACAGCTGGGCTTGTACTCTCGACCGGGACTCAGGTTTCGTTTGTCTTATGACAGTACATCTACTCCATAAGTGAGCTCCCACCTTGGCTGTCAACAGCCCTCAGCATCTTAGTCTCAAAAACACACTAGAAGGTTCAAGAGTCTTCCCCTCTACACCAAGGAAACTTACTAGAACTGGCCAGCTTCCAGGCAAGCATTCCACGGCAGGAAGGAGTTCCCACGTTTCCTTTACATTCCCACATGTTCCAGCCTTTATATTAATTAAGCTTATGAAAGCCTTCCAGTGTACATTAAACAATCTCTCACAAAACAATCCTTGAACTTGATTAACCCAAATAACTTGCAAGCCTGTCTGTGCACGCAGAAAAGCTCAAGCAAGGCAGAGTCAGAATGCAGGAAAACATGAGGCCATGTCAAAACCAATAGTAAGAACTTCATGATTCTTGCCAATGTACAACACAATGCACATTTGTGCACCGATGCCTATAGCATCACATACTTCATCTCTCAATGTACAACATAGTGCACATTTGTGTACCACTGCTTAGAGCCTCACATACTTCATCTCTTAATATACAACACAGTGCAAATTTGGGCACCACTGCTCATAACACTGCACTTCGAAACCAAAAAGTACATTCCACACCTCTCTCTCTATCGTGCTTTAAAATGCACATCCCACACATTCTGTTCTTTGCAAGGCTGTTCTACTGTGACAGCTACCACTGTAAGACTGCAAGATTACGAGAAAGAAACCTTTAAGAGAAACAAGACATATGAAGGACGTCGTACATTCAGGCTAGGATAAAATAACACACCAAAGTCAATTAAAATTATAGTAGTCAAGGGTCATCACATGGTGTCAGACCACAAAAGTGCCTCTAGCACTACAAGTCGAACAAAATTGAGCCAGATAATTTAAATTAGACAGAAATATTCATGAGAAGTGAATGGTTATTTCTTCCTCAAGCAGTGATTCCAGCATCTAGCAATTTCAACAACATCAAAACCGCCTGGTCTATGAATGGATGTGCAATTTATGATAAAACTTACGTCCTGATTGGTCACATTGCAAAATGTACATTCAAGGGGGTGGGGGCTCTATAAAATGACCTGCCTAATGGGTAGTAATTAGACATGTTGCAATTTGCGATACTTTGTGAATGGTTGCAAATGCAGGGATGGTGGCCTGCAAGCAGCCGCGGTCCGTGCAGGTAACAACGGTGGGGCGGTGGGGCCAGACAAGGGGGCTTTTGAGGGATGATGCAGAGGGAAAATTAAATAAATAATTAACTTCCCTCTGCATCATCCCTCGAAATCCCCCCTTACACGGCCCCACCACCCCACCACTGTTACCTGCACGGACCGCGGCTGCCTGCAAGGCATAGAAATCCACCATCCTTGCATTTGGTTGTTCATTTGGACACACAGATATTGAAATTAGCCTGGAATGGTCTGGTCCCTAGAATGTTTGGGGTTGCCGCTAAACCTAAGCACCACCTGGCACCTATCCCCATTGTAGATAATGGTACTGTTGGAGGCAACTCACAAGGAGACTTGGGAGACTGCTGTGATGCAGGCAAGCTCTGGAACCCCTAAAAAAGTAGTCAGGTTATAGAAAACTGCACTGCCGAGTTGAGTCACCTAGTAATGGGTATTGCCTGCCTGAAATGGTCAGCTGCCACTTGACCACGAATGGAAACAAGCAAAACTGGAAATGAGAGGCAACACAAGCTGTTTAGTAAGTAGATACAGTCTAGGGTACAGTTGGCAAAAGCAATAATTAGATGTATTTGTTGTAATCTTTCCATTCCTTTATTTCAAATGTGCTTAGTTTGCATCTTATAGACAGCCAACGCGTTTCGCCCAAACATGAGCTTCTTCAGGGCATTACATAATGTTGCCAGATGATGAGGATTACTGATCCTTAAACGTCATTTAAGAAGGTGAAGTATAGAGACAACAGTTCTCTAAGCCAAGGGACCTCCTGTACGCCCGTAAGATGGTGATCCTAGTTCAGTATGAGGGTATTCAGAAATATCCGATATATTAAAACTATTTCTATAATTCGCAGTGTTGCATCCGTTGAAGCCATGTCAGGTAAACATCAGATGTCGAGTGGGAATGAGACAGTCAGACGGTGCCAACTGTACCCTAAACTGTATCAACTTACTAAACAACTTGTGTTGCCTCTCATCTCCCGTTTTGAAAGTTCTGGAACCCGAACCCAGACCACAAGTGCCACAAATCAGACAAACCTGGAAGAAAGCTGGATTAACACCTTCTGACACACTGGATCCAGAGGAAATATACCACCCTCGTTCGACAGAATGGATTGTAGCAGAAACAGCCAAGTATACAGCTAGTCATCTGAGGAAACCTCAGGAGGCCAGAGGATGTCTTAGGGCTGAACGCTTCCACCCGAAACTGCCAGGCAAGGTCGTAGCAATGACCAGTATAGATGTTAGATGGCTACATTCCCTGCAGAGTCTCTCACAGGTTCAAAGAGGGACACTAACAGGTCTAGTTATGCTTGCCAGGACAAGCTGCTGAATGTTTGAGGCCTTTGACCAAGATCATCAACATGGCTGAGGAGTCAGGCACCCTTACATACTGAGACACACTTTCAGGTTGGACGCATAGGCGGGTCACCTTCCCCTGTAACACGAACTATGCAACTTCCACAGAGAGAAGAAGTTCACTCTAGATAAAAGTTGACAACCTGGTTACTTCAGAAATGGGTCCAGTATCACAGGGGGATTTGGGGAAATGTTTCCTTAAGGAGTTGGTGAAGTATGTTCCCTCATTCGCCTTGCTAGATAAAGTTCAAGCGTCTATTAGGAAGATTTTAAAACATAAGGTTTTTGGTGGAACTGGGAGTAGTAGTGAGTGTTCCGCTAGGGTGCTCCCAAGCAAGGACTTCAATGGGGACAGAACTCAAAGAGGGCAATGGCAGCACCAGAGCCACTTTATCAGTTGTCTTCCCATCCTGTGAAGCAGGCCGGTGTGGTGAATCCAGAGGCTCCTTCATTGGGGCCAGCAACTCCTCCAGCAGGTACTCCACATAGAGTTCTACAACTTGGAAAAGCAACGGGGAAGACAGAACCAATCACCTTCTCAGATAAGCAATAGAAGTTAATACAGTGGGAGTTTATGTCTCAGGATATAAAAGGGGTGATCTTTCGCTGAGTGGCCCAGTCAAGGGGGTTCAGAAGCAGCATCTTCCTGGTGGAGAAAAAAATACAAGATATCCATTGGCCCAGGGATGGTCTTAAATCAGGGGACTCGATGGAGCATCTGGATCTGCAGAATGCCGGTCTTACAAACCCCAATTTTCCTCCTCATTAAAGGTTTCTTACATTTTATTTGTGGCGCTAATTGAAATAATTCAGGGCTCTGCCCTTCGTTGTGTGGTCAGCACTCTGCTCCTTCCCGAAAGTGCTGAGGCCAGCTCTGGAGTTCTTCTGGGTCAGAGGGCTTTGACTAATCATCTACCTTGATAATATACTGATCATAGATCAACACCCACAAACTCTTAACCAGTGTCTGCAGAAGGCGATTTCGCTACTGAAGAGACGGGGTTAATGAGCAAAGGAGCAATATCGGAACTATCTCTTATTTAAAAGATGGCCTTTCTGGGATTTGTCATAGATCCGGTGCTGGCAATGCTGAAGCTTCTGAACAAGAAAGTGGTGAACATCTGAAAAGAACACAGGACAGCTCAGATGAGAACCAAGATTTCGATGACAACTTGCCTGACTAGTTCGCCCCTCACCTTCTCCACCAAGGCCATTTTCCCAGAAAGGGTTGACCTGCTCCGAGCAGCTGGCCCCAATATCCAATGCCAGGCAGAAAATCAAGTGGTGGCTGGATCAAATGGAGGCGTGAAACGGGAAATTGATCTTTGGATCAATGCCTAACTTTGTCATAGAGTCAGATGCCGGCAGTCTATGCTGGGGTACCAGGTGCAGACAGTTGTCTACTGGAGGAAGGTGTTCAAAAGAAGGGTTTTCCTTTCACATAGATTACTTGGAATCTCTTAGCTTATTAGTAGACAGTAAAATGTTGAGCACTGCTGAAGAACATCTAGGCGTGACGGTACCTAAACCACCTAATAGCGATGTGATCAAAAGTGCTTACGAAACTGGCCAAAAACGTCTGCCACGTCTGTCTGGAAAAATTAGATGGTAGTAATGGAGGAGTACCTACCGGGTCACCAGGGCAAGCCAGCACTACAGAAATTTCCAAGCTTCCATCAATTGGAAGCTTCATCCAGACATATTTCAGACTCTCACGGAAAGATGATGCCCTTGTACAATCAATCTATTTGATGTGCATCAGGACATTCAATGTCTTAGGTACTTTAGGTGGAAACCAGACCCAAGGCAGCTGCCATTATTACCTTTCTCGAATATTGGAGCTCAGAGACCAATTACGCCTCCCCCCCCCTTCATCATGAGTGCAAGCCTGGTCCTATGGGTACGGAGCTAAGAAGTGAATATGGCTCCCATTACCCAGATTTGGAGATTGTTCACAGTTCTAATGGAAATTTATTGCTATTTACCAATCGATATCCCCAACTGTCTGAAGATACTGATGACATGTTCCCATCCATTGGCAGCACAGGGATCGCTCAATCTCATTGCATTGAGGCTTTCAGGAAATTCTGGATGCTTCTGGGTCCTTAAGGACTGAAAATCTCACCAGGAGAGCTGGGGTTGGTAGCATAAGTCGGATTAGCGAGGATGGACTGGTTATTGTTGAGGCACTGGGTCTGGATCCTATGGGGATTCTGAATCCTTGTTTATATTCTGAACTTTATATTGGAGGTTGTTGTGGATGGGCAAGCTTACAGGTTGCGAAACACTTTCAGATCAGCCATAGCAGCAGGTCATTTCTTGATGGATGGTGTTGCAATGGATGAGGTGGATGAACACACCATGGTGCATAGATCATCAAAAGGAGTCAGGCTCTCTGTACCTCTAGAGCCGAGATATTCTAGTGTCTGGAGTGTAAATAGTTTTACCTGTGTTCCTCTCGTGGCAGTGAAATTAAATTCTGACTAGGGAAGAGTTATCTGGGAAACTGGCTATTCTCCTCTGCCTGACGTCATGAAGAAGGGTCGCAGATGTCTGAGCTGTGGCTGTATCGGGCAGGATGTGTACCAAGTCTAATGCCAGAGCAATATGTTATCCAGAACTTAAGCATTCTCCAAAATATGACTGGTTTTAACCTAAGAGTCTATGACAGAGGATGTTTGACCACCGTGGGTTCCACAGCTTTTGATATTCTGGAGAAAGACTTTCAAAATTCTTATCCTCCACAATAGCCAGATTGGTGAGAAGTGTTATGCAATAGGCAGGCATTGACAAATCTCTGGTTGCTGCTCACTTAGTTAACAGGGCAATGGCTTCTAAGTCATTCATTCACTCTGGGTGACCACTTGGAGAAATTTTGTGAATGCAGCGGATGGTCATATGACTACCTACCTTCAAGTCCTTTTACTTTAAACCAGTATGTATGCTTCGCTAGTGGTAGGCATGTTTAAACTACTATAATATTCACCTCCGGACCTAACATATAATTAAAAAAAAACTTTCATAGCTCTCTTGAAGAAGTGTTATTAATACTCAGGGCAAGGAGGAGAGGTTTATCCCAGCTGGCTGAAACTGTTAGCACATTTTCTCTGACCTGAAGGACCTAATCATTGGATTTTTGAGGTGTAAGTAAAACGCTTAAGAATTTTAATAGGGATATTGAATTTGTGGTTGCTCCCTGGTAATGTGATATATGTGAAAAAAATAATAGTAAAGAAATATCAAGAAAAAATATTGAGTTTTTCTGGGATGATGGTGTGGAACTGAAGCAGAAGTGAGGGAGAGCGATGCATGTGAAGAGGCCAATGTTGCGTGAATAAAGAAGTAGAAGGACACAGCACAAAAAGTTATGTAAATGGACTGAGAATGGTTATTGTGAAGCTACCTAGTTCCCGGAGTTTCATGTGAAAGGTAGTGTTTATTCACTTAAGTTGGCTTCTTTTGGAGAATAAAAAAATGTTGAAAGGCATAATCCTCGCCTCTGTATCCTTACTTGAATCTAAACTTTCTTAGAAAATACCCAGAAATGTTTTATTCATGTACAGTTAGTCTACTGTTCTCTTCCCCACATGCACAACTTGACCCTTTTCTGTCCTAATGGCAGAGCATGGTGAAATATCCTAAGAGGTAATTGGCGTATTCTAGAACAGGTCTCACCCTCACCTGTAGACTACTTTCTACTCCCTGATCCTGACAACTCACATTAGCCTGTCTTTTAACTGTATCGAGTACTTAGTGCTTGGAATAGGAGTCGCTTAAACCGAGTCTCTCCATGTTAGACCTGGCATCATTGGCGTGGGTCTCCCTTCCATTTTTGTTGCTGTTGCCGCAGGTGTTTTGCTGATGTTAGCTGCTCTGAGCACTGTGCCACTGCCAATCAGTGCCACAGTGCAAGTGCTCCCTGTATAAAGTATATATGTTGATTGGTTTCCATGGTTGGCTTATTTGGTTTACTGACAGACCCCAGTAAAGTGCACCAGGAGTGCCAGGGCTTGTGAATCAAAATGCTGCTAGTGGGCTTGCAGCACTGGTTGTGCCACCCACAGAAGAAGCCCTGTAAAATGTGTCTAAGGTCAGCCATTGCAGAACCTGTGTGCAGTCTGGTACTGTCATGCTGACTGGGCAAGTGCACCTACTTGCCAGTCCCTAAACCTTCCCTTAACTTCATATTAGTCACCCCTATGGTAGGCCCAAGGGCAGGGTGCATTGTAAGCATAAGGTAGGACAAGCCCTGATGTGCGTGGCATGTCCTAATAGAGAATTACAGCCAATTTCGTTTTTCACTATTGCAAGGCTACCTGTTCTCATAGGCCAGAATGGGCTGTTAGAATTGTTACATAATATAATCCTAACAGACTCAGAGAACATGGTAGAAATTCGAGTTTAGTATGCCTGAACTCAGAATAATAAAATGTATCTTTTATTAAAGTTTATTTTAATGTTCTGTGTTTGCAAATACTACTTTTAGAAAGTTGTCTGGTTTCTGTGAGTGGGGAATTCCAGGAGACAGGCTGGTGAATAGAAAGATTACATCCAGGATGGGTGGGAGGAGTGCACCTAGACACTGAATGGGGCTGTGCTCTGCCACCACAATGGTGGCTCCACCTCCTGTGGAGCATCTGATGTCTCTGCCCTGCACACTGAAAAGACAAGCCAGAGTCACCACAACAAAGTGCTCAAGAACTGGACTGAACATGGCAAAGGCCCCCTGGCCTGCAAGAACAAAAGATTTGTAGTATAAATATAGGAGCCCTGCTCCTAAGAAATTAGATCCTGCTTGAACCACGAAGAACCTCTGCCCGACGAGAAGGACCTGTAAGGAGGAGTACTGTCCGTAACCTGGGGGATTGGCCTGCAGTGGGTGCCTTGCTGTGAAAGGAGAGAAAAAGGACTGAAAGAAACTGTGAAAGGAGAGAAAAAGGACTGAAAGAAACTTTTGCAACTTGTGCTTCAAACAATCTCCAAGGGCTTGTGGGTGAGCTTGCCCCCTGAACGGAGTCCCAGGATTATTGGACTCCTCCTGCCTTCTCTGACAGATCTGCTGAATTTTGCCCTTCCTGGAGCCGTGATCCAAGTGCGCCTCATCCCCCTTCTTTGCCGTGCCGCTTGTGCCTTGCCGCCCCGACCCGTGTGAGCCGCTCAACGACGAGCCGACCCTCGCACCGTCCCGCCAGGGCCGCCCGCACTCTGCCTCACTCGTCCCCCCTGTTCAAGCCGCACTGCTCGTCTCGCCGCCCCCCACCGCTGGAAGCTCGACCGGAGTGCCTCACAAAGCCAAGGATGGCCCGTACGCACGAAGCGTACCAGCCGCCGCGCATCACGCTCTTGATCACCGGGGCCGCGCCGCACTGAGAGAGCCCGGCCCGTACGCCTCGTACTGGCTGCCTCGTGCCGCGCTGCCCGCATTTACTCAGCCGCTCCGAACCGAAGGTACGGCTCGAACGCCGTGAACGCCGAAGACAACCAACATCGCCCGCCCCGCTCCTCGAGGCCCCCCTGCTCTACGCCTCTCACCGAGACGCCTTCCACAGCCGGGGCCCGCCTCGCAGAGGAGCCACCAGCATCTTTTTGTTGTCTACACGTCCCGGACGCCTCATTCAAGCCGGACTCATCATCCCAAAAGGTACTGTCACTCAACTCGTACCCCTGTGTGTACGCCACGGACCAAGGAGTCCGCAACGCTTGCATAGTATCTTTTGACAGTTTTGTTACACTGTGACAGTGGGACAATAGTGCGCAACGCGCACCGGAACCAAGAAGTACGTTTTTTTAACAGAACTCTTATTTTTGCTGAATAGTATTGTGGCCTCATTTTACAACCGTTAATTGGGTCTTGCTAATTGCTAAAATTGTTATTTGCACAGAAATCCGGTGCACTTTAGAAAAATTGTTCGTTCTCATAATTTTACAGTGTCCTGAGGCAGAAAGCCGGGACCTGCTCTTAAACATTGGGAGCTAACTCTAAAAACGATATCAGGGTTTTTAGGCATTTACACTTTGTCACTCACCCGATTGTAGCCGAGTAAGGGCTACTCGGGGCCGCCATTTTGGGTGAGGAGAAGGTTGGTGGGCTAGCATTCTAGCGCTAAGCCCCTTCCGCACTCCCGCCCTCGATTGGATAAAATGGCGCCCTTATACAGGAGGCGCAGCGGACGGGTGCAGCGGGGGCGCCGACGGAGCGCCGAAGGCGCGCCAAAGGCAAGCCCGTCTGCGCCCGTCCGCGCCTGGCCGGGACCAGGGGCCATAACCCCTGGCCCAGGGCCTTGGTACTCCAGGGAAGCCTTGCTTGTGCTAAATAATAAAACCAGTCACATAAGCCCGCAAACAGTGGAGACACTTAGGCGGGAGGGCGTGGCGAAACCCACAGCCAAGCCATTTATTAGCAAGACTAGCATAAGGAGGGAAAGAGGAAAAGTAACATCACAGAGCGTTGCCCTGCTCAATACACGCTCCCTCCAAAAACACAATCTGCAGGTGTTTTCTCTGCTCCAAGAAGGCAACCTGGATGTATTAGGGGTCACGGAGACATGGTTAGAAGATTCGTCCATGCCCGACTTGGTGGCAGCACTGCCTCCCAACTTCTGCGCCACTACTCACAATAGGAAAGATGGTAGGAAGGGAGGGGGAGTCGCCCTTCTCTATAATAAATCCTTTAAAACTGAAACCATTTGTGCAGAAAGTCTAGAGGGTACGGATATTCTGGGAGTTAAGCTTTGCTCTGCCACCAACTGCTTGGTGATACTCCTTGTTTACCGTCCCCCTAGAACTTCCCCAGCCTTCATCGAGCCTTTTTTGGGACTGGTCCACGACCTACGAACAAGGTATGAGGGTCTCGTGGTCATGGGAGATTTCAATCTCCACTGGGAGGAGTCCCCCAAAGACGCAATGTCTAAACAGTTAGAAGAGGCCATGACCGCGCTAGATCTAACCCAGAGGGTGACTGGTTCGACACATAAGAAAGGTCACACATTGGACCTGATCTGGACATCAGTCCCGATGTTGAGCCCCATTACCATATCGCCCTGTATATGGTCGGATCATCACCTGTTGCAGGGTAGAATAGCATTCCCGGGGCAAAGTGTAGTTCCCACCGCTGAGTGGCAGGTTGTGAGAAGGTGGAATACAATCAACACTGACACCCTAATCTCCACTTTAGAGAAACGCTCTCACTTTAATAGACTACCAGATGACGACGTTGAGACGGCCAGCCTCAAACTGTCACAAAAACTGGAAAGTGCTATTGAGGTAGTGGCACGAGCTCGAAGGGTAAAAATCGGAGATAAGAGTAAAGGTGCCCCCTGGTTCAATGACGCACTGAGGCTCCTGAAACGCTCCCTGCGCCAGAGTGAGAGAGCCTGGCGCAAGGGGTATGATCCCAATACTCAAGCCTTATACGCTAATGAGCTCACCATCTACAAACAAGCTATTAGGGCCAGGAAAGCTGAGTTCTATGAAGGTAGAATTGGAGGAAGGAACAGCCCCCCCCCTTCTCGCAAGAAGACTGCCAAAAATTTCAGCCATTCTTTACCACCAAGATAGCAGACCTCCTGACAGAAATCGAGACCACCCCTAGACTGGACTGCCTGGGAATTACTATAAAACCTACCCCAACAGTATCCCAGCCCCTAATCTCACTATCCTTACTCACTAAAGAAACTCTGAAAATAGTGATGGGTCGAGTCAAATCAGGCTCACCGGCGGACCCATGTCCTCCGAGGATCTACAAACAAGCCTGGTCAGGGCTGGAGGACGACATATTATCGCTCCTGAACAGCTCACTCACATCCGGACAGGTCCCGTCCAACTATAAGGAAGCACGGCTGATCCCTCTCTTAAAAAAGGCAGGGGCAGATACAAAGATCTTGAAAAACTACAGGCCCATCTCACAGCTACCTTTCTTAGCCAAAATAATGGAGCAACATGTGCTGCCCAGCCTCTCACATCATCTTGAAAACAATCTCCTGTTGGAACCCAACCAAGCCGGTTTCAGGGCCCTTCATAGCACGGAATTGGTCATGCTTTCCGTGCTGGACGACCTGAGACTTAGAGCAGATAAAAAAAAACCTGTGTGCCCTGGTGCTGTTAGACCTCTCTGCGGCATTTGATACGGTCAAACACGACCTACTGCTGTCGCGGATGTGGGATCTTGGTATCCAGGGCACAGCCCATGCCTGGCTGACCTCCTTTCTTGGCGAACGGGTCCAGAGAGTACAATTGGCTGACCTGGTATCGGAGGCAGCAGGGATCACATGTGGAGTCCCACAGGGCTCAGCCTTGTCACCCCTGCTGTTCAACGCCTACCTGCAGCCCCTCATATCAGCACTAAATCAGATGGACTGCAGTATATACAACTACGCTGATGATACGCAGATCATCATCCAAATTGGCAACTCTCCAACGACATATCAGAGAATGCAAAACATCTTAAAATTTACCGTTAATTGGATGACGGCCAACTCATTAAAAATAAATCCTGACAAGACCAAGGTGCTTGCAATTACGACGGCATCTAGCCCTTGGAGTGATCTCTTGTGGCCCACTGAATTAGGGACCTCCCCAGTACCAGCAGAAACAGTGAAAAGCCTAGGCCTCCTCTTAGATGCCAATCTCACTATGTCAGCCCAGGTCTCAGCTGTAGTGGGCACATGTGTGGGCCTAATGAGAAAACTGCGTAAACTGTCCCCCATCTTGACGGTGGACACGCTCAGGAGAGCAGTATCAGCTCTGATCCTGGCACATCTGGACTACGGCAACGTTTTGTACGTCGGTATCCCTCAAAATCTGATGAACAGACTTCAGATAGTCATGAACGACGCTGCCAGACTTATCTTCAACAAACCCAGAAGGACCCATGCCACCCCTCTCCTTCACAAACTCCATTGGCTGCCGGTGAAACAGCGGGCCAAGTTCAAGGGCCTATGCATTACGCATAAAGCCTTGTACGGGCAAGCCCCAAAATACATTAAGGAACGTTTTGTTGCGTACGCTCCCAGCAGGAATTTACGATCGGCAGACGCTGCACTGTTGGTCTGCCCACGGTTCAAACTCTCTAGGAGGGCGTACTTTCTCCTATACAATTCCCAGTGCATGGAATAAGCTGCCAGAGAGCCTGCGCAAAGAAACAAGTTTATTGCCCTTCAGGAAAAAGCTAAAAACAGTGCTGTTTCAGGAGGCATGGGATACCATCTAACTCGCTCCCCTAACAGTATTTTGTCCACCCTCTGCTAAGCGCTTAGAGACCCCTGGGTGGGCGCTCTACAAATCCAACATACAAATACAAATACAAATACAAATTGTGCTAAGCCTTATATAAAGAAAACCTATTTTTGATAAACTCGACTGGTGTCCATTTGTGGTGTATCATTGAATTACTGTATGTGGTCATAAATGCTTAACCCATAACGCTCTGAAGTTTAACCTTGTCTGCTCGCGCCACACTGCCTAGAGGGTGAGCAGGGGTTATTTTTAAGAGTAAGTCCCTTGCCCTGACTAGAGGAGAGGGTCCCTGCTTTTCACAAGTACCCACCTGTGCCAACCAGAGACCCCCAAATCTAACATTGGAGGCAGCGTTGAAGATTTCGAATTTGCATTTGTGATTAATATACAGTATTTGGTGAACACCATGTAGTGAGTTCAGACCAATAACGCAGCCACATACGTATTGATTTTCGTTTTGCTGAGAGATCTCCATTTTTTTTTTAAAGTCATGCCTAATTCAGTCAACGGGGGAAAGGCAGCATCTGTAATCCCTGACATTGAAGGAATAGAATGGGAAGAAGAAGACTAGAGAACTACACTGTAGCCCAGCTGAAGGGCTTCTCAGTCTGGATGTAAAAACAAGTCCCACTTCCAAAAGGTGCTGAGGGCCTGGATTGAGTCAAGGGCACCTGAGAATGTGGTGGGAATTGAACCACCAGAAAGCGTCCTTGATTTTGGCAGAGTCCTGTCGCCAGAGGAGCTGGCAGACAGGAAGGAAACCCATGCACATGAAATGGAGATGGCAAAACTTAATGGACAGCTGGAAATGGAAAGCAAAAGGCTGGCCATGGAAGATAGAAAAATCCAAATGGAGCATGAAATGAAATTGAGGGAGCTGGAGCTGAAAGCTAAACGTTTGGAGCATCCTCCTTCTGGTGGCAGTGCAGCAGAAGTGCAGGTAGAATCAAGGGTGCACATACAAAAGGAAGTGGTGAAATAATTTTTTAAGAATGATGACATAGGGCAGTGGTTCAAGGCCTATGAGGTTGCCATGTCTTCCCACCGGGTCCCTGAGAGAGATTGGGGAGCGGGGTTGTGGGGGCGGTTCCTCAGTGAGAGGCGGGACACACTGCTAGATTTGCATTCTGAAGTTCATAATTCTTACCTCCACATGAAGGAAGCTTTGATGACCAGGTATGGGTTAACTCCTGAATTGTACAGACAGAGGTTCAGGGGTTGTACAAAGATTCCTAACAGTACGTATGTTGAGTATGTAACTTTTTTCTGCAGAGCACTGGATGGTTGGGTGAAGGGTAGCAAAGTTGATGTTTTTCAAGGTCTCTTTGATTTAATTGCATGGGAGCACTTGTCTAGTAATTGTTTTCCTGAGCTACGCCAGCACCTGATTGATAGCAAGCTGACTAACCCTAGGAAGCTTGCTGAGGAGGCGGACTGCTGGGTCAGCACCAGGGTCCACAAGGGTCAAGTGGGAGACTCCGCCAAGGGTGGGCAAGGTCCCCAGCAGAAGAGTGGGGGGACAAGGGCAAACAGAGGGAGTTTCAGAAGAGGCTACAAAGTAATCCCCAAGGGAACCCAGGGAAAGGTTCTCAGCCTCCCCCAACCCAGAAACCGGCCGGGGCCCAGACAGGTACCCCTGTTCAAAGAGGGCCCCCAAAGTGTTACAAGTGTGGTGAGCTGGGTCATTTTGCCAATGATCCAAACTGTCGTCAGTTTGGTAAGCCAGCACCCACTGGTGCTCCGCCCCAGCAGATGGCTAGTGTAGCCTTTGGGGAGGAAGTAGCAGCCCAAGGTGGGTGGGGTACAGTAGAAATGTCCCTTGTCTCTTTAGGAGACTGTAAGGTGGTCCCTGAAAACCAACTGCCCAATAACACTAAAAAATATGGGCAGTGGGTGACCATCAATGGCAAGAAGGTGGGGGCTCTTAGAGATACAGGAGCCAGTGTGACAGCTGTCAAGCATCACCTGGTGTCTCAAGAGAAGTGGTCCCACATGCATTCTGCCGAGTCGTGAACGCCGACAACACTGAGAGTCAGTGTCCAATGGCTCAGGTTCCCTTTGAGTGTGGGGGAGTTTCTGGTACTCTTCAAGTAGCTGTGAGAACTGCCATGCCTGTAGACTGTTTGTTGGGGAATGACTTGGAAAGTTCACCTTGGGAGAAGGTGGAGAAGAGTACTCACCTGAGGATGGTGGGTCTGCCTGACAGGGTGCGCGTGACCACCCGGTCAATGGCAGCCAGTAGGGATGCTCAAGAGGTCCTGGAGCCTGATGAAGAGGCCCAGGAACCGGCCTTAGAGAGGAGGCGCAGTAGGCGCGGGAAACCGGACCCTGTTGTTCCCACAGTTCAGGAGGAAGCAGACCTTGAGGGGGATGCCCTGGAACCTACAGGGGAACGGATAGCTGAACTGTGGGACCTGCCTGAGCTGACCCATTGGCAGCAGGAAGGAGGCCCCTCCAGGGAGGAATTCTGCAGGGTGCAGAAAGAATGTCCTTCTCTCATAGGTCTGCGGCAGCAGGCTGCAGACCAGGCTAACGGTGATCAGTCCGGAATACATTTCATTTATTGGGAGAATGATCTCCTGTATTCAGAGCCTAAGGTTGCTGAGCCTGCGTCAGCCCGTGCGCTGGTGGTACCCCAGAGCTTCAGAGCCTTCCTACTGGGGCTGGATCACGATATACCATTGGAAGGGCATTTGGGGTCAGGACAAGACCTGTGAAAGGCTTGTCACCCACTTTTATTGGCCTCAAATGCACAGGAACTCAGATGCTCACTGTAGGACCTGCCAGACTTGCCAGGCAAGTGGAAAGAGTGGGAGGAAGCAGAAGGCCCCTCTCCAGCCATTCCCTGTAGTCTGTACCCCATTCCAGCGAGTGGGAATTGACATTGTGAGGCCACTGGATCCCAGGACAGCCATGGGCAACAGGTTCATCCTGGTCCTGGTGGACCATGCCACTTGGTACCCGGAAGCCATCCCTCTGAGGACAGTGACGGCCCCAGTGGTGGGACGTGCGCTGATGGGAATTTTCTCCAGAGTGGGATTCCCTCTAGAGGTGGTGTCTGACCGGGGTACCAATTTCATATCCAAGTATATGAAATCCCTTTGGCAAGAGTGTGGTGGTGTAACCTACAAGTTCACCATGCCTTACCACCCCCAAGGAAATAGGTTGGTTGAGAGATTCAACTGAACTCTGAGGGGCATGATTATGGGTCTTGAGGAACCCATGAGGCGTAAGTGGGACGTCATCTTACCGTGCCTTCTCTTTGCTTACCGTGAGGTGCCACAGAAGTCTCTAAGGTTCAGCCTCTTTGAGCTCCTGTATGGCCACCCAGTGAGAGGACCTCTAAGTCTGGTCAAGGAAGGCTGGGAAAATCTCCCAGGAAGCCTCCCCAGAATGTATACAGTTACATGCTGGCCTTCAGAAACCAGACTAGGCGTTTCAGAGCACTTGATGAGGCAAATCTGGAAGCCAGCCAGGAGGAAATGAAGCGGTGGTATGACAAGAATGCCACTCTGGTAGAGCTTCAGCCTGGACAGAAGGTGTGGGTCTTGGCCCCCGTGGAGCCTTGTGCGCTCCAGGATAAGTTGACAGGCCCCTTTGAGGTTGTGGAGCGCAAGAGTCCTGTTACCTATTTGATGGACTTGCAGTCTCCCAGGAACCCCTTGAGGGTCCTGCATGTCAACGGCCTTAAGACCCACTTGGAGAGGTCCGAAGTGGGCATGCTCTTGGCAACAGATGATGGAATGGACGAGGAGACTGAGCCTCTTCCTGACCTCCTGGTAGCCAGAGAGCAAGATGGGTCAGTGGATGGAGTTAACCTCTCTCCCACCCTGACCCCTGAGCAACAGAATGACTGCCGCCAGTTGCTGGAGCAGTTCTCTGACCTGTTCTCCCTGGTTCCTAGTATCACTGATTGGTGCGTCCATTATGTGGATACAGGAGACAGTTTACCTATGAAGCACAAGGCTTACAGGGTGACTGACAGGGTCAGGGCTTGCATCAAAGAGGAGGTCTCAAAGATGCTTGCTCTTGAGGTGATTGAGTCCTCCAGCAGTCCTTGGGCCAGCCCAGTGGTCTTGGTCCCAAAGGCTGCGGCGCCGGGTGCCACAACCGAACTCCGGTTCTGTGTGGACTACAGAGGACTCATTTCAGTCACCAAGACTGACGCGCACCCCATCCCCCGGGCTGATGAGCTCATTGATCGGTTAGGGGCTGCACGGTACCTCAGCAGGTTTGACTTGACGTCTGGGTACTGGCAGATCGCCTTGACTGATGGGGCCAAAGAGAGGTCAGCATTCTCCACACCAGATGGGCATTTCCAGTTCCAGGTTATGCCATTTGGGATGAAGAATGCCCCTGACACCTTTGAGAGGTTGGTCAACCAGGTGTTGGTTGAGCTGGAGGAGTTCAGTGCCGCCTACCTGGATGACATCGCAATGTTCAGTGTCACATGGGAAGAACATCTGCGCCACCTCTGGGAAGTGTTGATGGCACTGCGCAAGGCAGGCCTCACGAAGGCGAGCAAGTGCCACATCGGGCAGGGTTCTGTGGTGTACTTGGGACACCAAGTTGGGAGCGGCCAGGTGGCGCCCCTTCAGCCCAAGATTGAAACCATCCTGGCTTGGGAACCCCCCAAAACCCAGACAGAGGTGAGAGACTTCCTATGTCTCACAGGGCATTACAGGAGGTTTGTCAAGGGGTATGGCAACATTGTTGCACCCTTGACATAGCTGACTTCCAAGAAGCAGCCAAAGAAAGTGATCTGGACTGACACCTGTCAGAAGGCTTTTGAGACCCTGAAAACTGCCATGTGAACGGCACCCATGCTCCTGGCCCCCGACTTCTCCAAAGAGTTCCTTGTGCAAACAGATGCTTCAGAGCATGGTGTAGGGGCTGTTCTCTCACAGATGACTGAGGAGGGCTGGGACCAACCTGTAGCCTTCATCAGTAGGAGGTTACTTCCCCGGTAACAGAGGTGGAGTGCAATTGAGCGAGAAGCTTTTGCTGTGGTCTGGGCACTGAAGAAGCTAAGACCCTACTTGTTTGGGTCTCACTTCCGGGTTCAGACAGACCACAGGCCCCTCAGATCATTGATGCAAATGAGGGGTGAGAATCCAAAGCTGTTGAGGTGGTCCTTTACCCTAGATGGTATGGATTTCACGGTGGAACACCGCCCTGGTACAGATCACGCCAATGCTGACGGTCTCTCCAGATTTTTCCGCCCTGGGGTAGGGTAGTTCGCCCCACATTTCAGCTGGAGGGGACACGCGTTAGACCTGGCACCATTGGCGTGGGTCTCCCTTCCATTTTTTGTTGCTGTTGCCTTAGGTATGCCTCAGGTATTTTGCTGATGTTAGCTGCTCAGAGCACTGTGCCACTGCCAATCAGTGCCACAGTGCAAGTGCTCCCTGTATAAAGTATATATGTTGATTGGTTTCCATGATTGGCTTATTTGGTTTCCTGTCAGACCCCAGTAAAGTGCACCAGGAGTGCCAGGGCTTGTGAATCCAAATGCTGCTAGTGGGCTTGCAGCACTGGTTGTGCCACCCACAGAAGCAGCCCTGTAAAATGTGTCTAAGGTCTGCCATTGCAGAACCTGTGTGCAGTCTGGTACTGTCATGCTGACTGGGCAAGTGCGCCTACTTGCCAGTCCCTAAACCTTCCCCTAACTTCATATTAGTCACCCCTATGGTAGGCCCATGGGCAGGGTGCTTTGTAAGCATAAGGTAGGACAAGCCCTGATGTGTGTGGCATGTCCTAATAGTGAATTGCAGCCAATTTCGTTTTTCGCTATTGCAAGCCTACCTGTTCTCATAGGCCAGAATGGGCTGTTAGAATTGTTACATCCTATGATCCACTTTTAGAAAGTTGGCATTTGCTTGCCTAACCATTTCAGCCCGCCTCTGCTCTGATGTGTATCTGCTGTCTGGTTTCTGTGAGTGACAGGGCTGGGGAATTCCAGAAGACAGGCTGGCCAGCCAGGTGGTGAATAGAAAGATTACATCCAGGATGGGTGGGAGGAGTGCACCTAGACACTGAATAGGGCTGTGCTCTGCCACCACAATGCTGGCTCCACCTCCCGTGGAGCGTCTGATGTCTCTGCCCTGCACACTGAAAAGACAAGCCTGAGTCACCACAACAAAGTGCTCAAGAACTGGACTGAACAAGGCAAAGGCCCCCTGGCCTGCAAGAACAAAAGATTTGTAGTATAAATATAGGAGCCCTGCTCCTAAGAAATTAGATCCTGCTTGAACCATGAAGAACCTCTGCCCGACGAGAAGGACCTGGAAGAAGCTGTAAGGAGGAGTACTGTCCCTGACCTGGGGGATTGGCCTGCAGTGGGTGCCTTGCTGTGAAAGGAGAGAAAAAGGCCTGAAAGAGACTTTTGCAACTTGTGCTTCAAACAATCTCCAAGGGCTTGTGGGTGAGCTTGCCCCCTGAACGGAGTCCCAGGATTATTGGACTCCTCCTGCCTTCGCTGACAGATCTGCTGAACTTTGCCCTTCCTTATCGCTGGAACTGCGATTCCAGTGCGCCTGATCCCCCTTCTTTGCCGTGACGCTTGTGCCTGGCCGCCCCCGCCCCGTATGAGCCGCTCCATGACGAGCCGACCCTCCCACCGTCCCGCCAGGGCCGCCCGCACTCTGCCTCACTTGTCTCCCCTGTTCGAGCCGCACTGCTCGTCTCGCCGCCCCTACGCTGGAAGCCCGACCGGAGGGCCTCACAAAGCCAAGGGCGGCCCGTACGCACGAAGCGTACCAGCCGCCTCGCATCACGCTCTTGATCACCGGGGCCGTGCCGCACTGAGAGAGCCCGGCCCGTACGCCTCGTACTGGCTGCCTCGTGCCGCGCTGCCCGCATTTACTCAGCAGCTCCGAACCAAAGGTACGGCTCGAACGCCGTGAACGCTGAAGACAACCCACATCGCCCGCCCTGCTCCTTGAGGCCCCCCTGCTCTACGCCTCTCACCGAGACGCCTACCACAGCAGGGGCCCGCCTCGCAGAGGAGCCGCCAGCATCTTTTTGTTGTCTACACGTCCCGGACGCCTCATTCAAGCCAGACTCATCATCCCAAATGTACTGTCACTCAACTCGTACCCCTGTATGTACGCCAAGGAATCCGCAACGCTTGAATAGTATCTTTTGACAGTTTTGTTACACTGTGAGAGTCGGACAATAGTGCGCAACGCGCACCGGAATCAAGAAGTACATTTTTTTAACAGAACTCTTATTTTTGCTGAATAGTATTGTGGCCTCATTTTACAACCATTAATTGGGTCTTGTGCTAAGCCTTATATAAAGAAAACCTATTTTTGATAAAACTCGACTGGTGTCCATTTGTGGTGTATCATTGAATTACTGTATGTGGTCATAAATGCTTAACCCATAACGCTCTGAAGTTTAGCCTTGTCTGCTCACGCCACACTGCCTAGAGGGTGAGCAGGGGTTATTTTTAAGAGTAAGTCCCTTGCCCTGACTAGAGGAGAGGGTCCCTGCTTGTCACAAGTACCCACATGTGCCAACCAGAGACCCCCAAATCTAACACTCCATCTTCTTTTTCTTCATTTATTGCACAAACGCACGTCATCTTTCTTTTGGTTGCTTTCTCCTTTCTTATGGATCTCAGGCCACTACCAGCTTTGCTCCTATTCTACTTTGTTCATCAGAGAATACATGGGAGCTGGCTTGTCCACACAATGGGAACTCTGCATGCAGATTTTGACCTGGTATTTGCAGGCCTGCATGTAATTTCCCATTTCTGGGGACACAACTCAGAGAAGTCAGATTTAAGTGATTGTATACTGAAAGGAATCATTATTTCTACCCACAATGTATCACTGAGACTAAATTCAGCCCCTTTGTAATAGGGGACTGATAGGTCTGTACAAAATTACACAAATCACACACAGGTAGAAGAGGGAACTGAAAACAGATACTCACACCATCATAATGCCTACTTCGAGCATTCTGTGATGCTATGCTCACCATACTCACTTGAATGTGTTCCTTCACCTTGAAGCGGTCAGCATAGCTCTCCAGGTAAGCCAAAACTTGAGAGTGGTGCAGGAAGGAGGGCAGGTTTGGGGGGAATGGGTAATCAGGGTAGGCCATGATTTCTTTAGGGAGGTTGGTCCTGTGGAGGAAAAAATATTTTAATTAAGACGTTTCCCAGTTCATCGATAGCAGGAAATGAGCAACCGTCTAGCCATCTGCATAGAACTTGCAACAGCCCATGCATAGACAATACCCCAACAAACACATACTGCATCTTAGAATGACCAGATAGCACAACATGTCACAGAACACTCCTCACATGGCCCTGGTGAAACAGTAACAGCCACATGAAGTGACTTACCCCAGAATTGTCCAACAATCAGTAATTCATGAACTACCACACTATACTTAAACACATTTCTACCAGACCCAATGTTCAAATCTTCAACTTTAATCTTCCATTAAGAAATGTCTGTATACAGACAAGAAGAGCAAGTAGAGGCACGAAGATTTCCCCTCCACCGAGATGAGAGTGAGTGGCACCCGAGAGCTGACTTCCATTTCCCTACCAAATGAAGAATGGCCTTGCATCCCCATGTCCCCTCCCCGGACTGTGTGGGACAGTCGCAGCGGGCTGCGCTGGGCCATATGTGGTGGATAGCTAGACAGAGCAGAAAAGATCCAGGAGCAAACAAGTGCTCTGGGTGGAGCTGGCACCTGTAAGCGGCTTCTTCTGGACTGGAGCCAGCTGTGGTAAGAGAGATGGAGAGAGTTGGCGCCATAGGAGAGATGCAGAGGAGCGTATCCCATGAGCCTTGCCTCCCAGCTCCCCATACAGTTATGAACAGGTGCCATATTAGCCACTGAGGCCTGCCTGGGGTTCTTTTAATGTACACCACTTAAAGATCAGAGACTAAAATAGGGAGAAAAACACAAAAGCCTTCTCCACCCAAAAATCGCCACCCTTTGGAGCTACTTCTCGGATTGATGAGGAATGCCCAAGTGAAGGAGAAGTCCCTATCACACACAATGAGGCAAATATAATGGGAACATTAAAAGAGATGCAAGGTGCCCCACAGCACGTAGATTCCAAGATGCTCTCCATGGAAGGGGCGTTGGACTCCCTTGCGAGTCGTATCTCCAAGACTCAAAAATGATAAAAAGCTTGTACCGGAATCCAATGTGATGGAGACCAAGCTGCAGGAAGGTGAGAAGCAATTCCAGCAGAGTCCCCAATTTGAAAACTTGCTATTTTCCACCATCTCTCTATTCGAGTCAAAAGTTGTAACTAGAAAATAGGCAAGCAGCAAAGATCACAATCCCAGGGTTTCTAGCTATAGCAGACTCGCAGAAGGGAATGCATCTAATAGAGTTTCTTTAATGCGAAGTTCTGGAAGGAGCGTAAGCAGACCCAGTCGAAGTGATCAGATCAGCTCCCATAGCCATCAATGAGCCCTCTAGAAGGAGAGTTAGAATAGGCACTAATGTAGCAGAGCTGAAATACACACATTGGAGGTAGACTGACTAAAGTGGGAGAAAAGAAAAGGGATAGGATGTTGGAGGGCTCCAAAATGCTTATTTTCCGTAGACCTGAGCCACTCAACCTTAGTAAAAAAGGCAGTATCTTCCGAACTTGAAGAGGGAAGCGTCAGTGGAGATGCAGTAACCTATGGTTTGCAGCAAGCATGCGAGTGGTAGTGGTATTGAAGACCCATGTGTCACCAGCCACAAGGCTGAGAAGAAATACTTACATTCTGAAGAGAAGACGCTGGGCGAGGCACCATGAAGAGGTCTAGAGTGGTGTACACTGCTCCGGTACCAGCAGTGAAGTGACACCCAATGTTAAGAAAAATCCTCTCACAGTAGGCCAGAAGATCTCTGATATTTTGCCATTTCTCTTTTTATTAGTGAAGCCAAAAAGGAAAACTTGGTTATAATGTACAGAACTGTATGTATTATTTTATCTGTTATGGAATTTACATGGTATAATCTGATAAGTCAAAGAAAGCACAAGGAGATGATGGACGGAGCTCTGAAACTTTTCAGAGACTCACCCCTAGTCATAGATCTGGGTTGAATCCATCATCATTCTTTAGCTCACTTTGCCACCTCAGTTCAGACCCAGCTACGTGCAAATCAGCCTTGACTCTGTGCCTCATGGGAACAGTGCAGCCCGAACTTCCAAGCCAGGTCTTCCCTGAACCAGAAAAAAGCATCCTGGGACCAGTTTCTGGGTAACACCCTTCATCAGCCAGTGAATCCATTGGCAAAGTGAGCAAGGGCATACCCTGCCAACTTAGAGCGAACAAAGCAAACACAAGGAGATGATGGACGGAGCTCTGAAACTTTTCAGAGACTCACCCCCAGTCATAGATCTGGGATGAATCCATCATCATTCTTTAGCTCAATTTCCCACCTCAGTTCAGCCCCAGCTATATGCAAATCAGTCTTGACCTAGTGCCTCATGGGAACAGTTCAGCCCGAACTGCCAAGCCAGGTCTTCCCTGACCGGAAACAAGCATCCTGGGACCGGTTTCTGGGTATCGCCCTTCATCAGCCAGGCTAGTTTGAATCCAGTGGCAAAGTGAGCAAGGGCCCCACGTCTAGACATACCCTGCCAACTTAGGGCAAACAAAGCAAACACAAGAAGATGATCATCGATGGAGCTCTGAAACTTTTTAGAGACTCACCCCCAGTCACAGTTCTGGGTTGAATCCATCATCATTCTTTAGCGCACTTTGCCTACTCAGTTCTGACACAGCTATATGCAAATCAGTCTTGACCCTGTGCCTCATGGGAATAGTTCAGCCCGAACTGCCAAGCCAGGTCTTCCCTGAACCGGAAACAAGCATCATGGGACCGGTTTCTGGTTAACACCCTTCATCAGCCAGGCTAGCTTGAATCCAGTGGTAAAGTGAGCAAGGGACCCACGTCTGGGCATACCCTGCCAACTTAGGATGAACAAAGCAAACACAAGGAGATTATGGACGGAGCTCTGAAACTTTTCAGAGACTCACCCCCAGTCACAGATCTGGGTTTAATCATCATCATTCTTTAGCTCACTTCGCCACCTCATTTCAGACCCAGCTACATGCAAATCAGTCTTGACTCTGTGCCTCATGGAAACAGTTCAGCCGGAACTGCCAAGTCAAGTCTCCCCTGAACCAGAAACAAGCATCATGGGACAGGTTTCTGGGTAACACCTTTCATCAGGGTGGCATGGTGAGCAAAATAACGATGGATTTAGGCCCAGATCTCTGCACTGGGGTGAATGTATGACATTGTTCTGCATTCTGTCCATTAATTGTTCTTTTTGCATTTGTCACCCCAAGTGGGACGAGTATGCCCAGACGTGGGTCCCGTGCTCTCCATGCCACTGGAGTTAAGCTATTCTGGCTGATGAGGGCTGAAAGCCTGAAACCAGTCCTAGGATGCTTGTTTCCTGTCCAGGGAGGACCTGACCTGGCAGTTCGGGCTGGACTGTTCTCATTGGGCGCAGGGTCGAGACTGATTTGCATATGGCTGGGTCCAAACTGGAATGGCATGGTGAGCAAAAAAACAATGGATTCAGGCCCAGATCTCTGTACTGGGGTGAATGTATGACATTGTTCTGCATTATGTCCATCTTTTTGCATTTGTCACCCCAAGTGGGACGGGTATGCCCAGACGTTGGTCCCGTGCTCTCCATGCCACTGGAGTCAAGCTATCCTGGCTGATGAGGGCTGAAAGCCCGAAACTGATCTTAAGATGCTTGTTTCCAGTCCAGGGAGGACCTGGCCTGGTAGTTCAGGCTGGACTGTTCCCATTGAGCGCAGGGTCAAGACTGATTTGCATATGGCTGGGTCCAAACTGGAATGGCATGGTGAGCAAAATAACTATGGATTTTAGCCCAGATCTCTGTACTGGGGTGAATGTACGACATTGTTCTGCATTCTGTCCATCAATTGTTCTTTTTGCATAACCTGATAAGACAGCCTTTAAAATTCTGATAATAATGACATTTAAAACTCAGTACTGAACAGGACATGAAAAGCAGCAAAAAGGTTATCAGAAGTATCACTTTTGTAATTATTCTTGAATTGAAAAATAGATGACATTTTTTGAGGAATTCTATGAAGCACCATTGGGTGTTGCACCCAGAAACAGTTCTGGGTGGTTATTCTGCTTATCGAAGAAGTTAACGCGGTAGCATAATGTTAGTAAGGTCAACAATACCTGAAACAGTAGACATGGATTCTATTTATTAATGGATGTCAATGTTATGAGGTTTATTTACAACATTGCAGAGTCTCAAGTGCTGTTCCATGGACACTTTTCATCTTACACATTCACAACAGCACCTATAGGCTATTCAGTCTGTGTGCTTTGCTAAAAAACATATTTTTCCACGTTGGGCATGTTTACCAAAACTATGTGTCATTGGCTTTGACAATGTGGCCTCTGGCTACCAAGGGAAGAGCAGAAACATTTGCAATGGACCACACACCGCTAGCCCCTCCTCCGGATCGCCCCTAGGGCCTCTGGTACATGGAGTTCTTGAGTGGTTCACCCCAGTGGGTGCAAGTAGGTACTTGTTGAACTGATGATCTCTAGACCCGATACATGTCCCGGGTTTTTGGATGTCGCCCGAGACATAGCTCGGGTTTCGGGATAACTTCCCGCATCAGTAGAGAAAATAGTTAGGGGTGGAAGAGAAGGCCGCCAAGCAACCGTCAATGGCCTCGATGCCCGAACCGGCACGCAGGTGCGTCGTCCAGGAGCCCGTCGACTCAAAGCTCAAGGGAGCCAATTTTTAGAAACAATCGCAATGGACCGCACACCGCTAGCCCCTCCTCCGGATCGCCCCTAGGGACTCTGGTACATGGAGTTCTTGAGTGGTTCACCCCAGTGGGTGCAAGTAGGTACTTGTTGAACTGATGATCTCTAGACCCGATACATGTCCCGGGTTTTTGGATGTCGCCCGAGACATGGCTCGGATTTCGGGATAACTTCCCTCATCAGTAGAGAAAATAGTTAGGGGTGGAAGAGAAGGCCGCCAAGCAACCGTCAATGGCCTCGATGCCCGAACCGGCACGCAGGTGCGTCGTCCAGGAGCCCGTCGACTCAAAGCTCAAGGGAGCCAATTTGTAGAAACAATCGCAATGGACCGCACACCGCTAGCCCCTCCTCCAGGTCACCCATAGGGACTCTGGTACATGGAGTTCTTGAGTGGTTCACCCCAGTGGGTGCAAGTAGGTACTTGTTGAACTGATGATCTCTAGACCCGATACATGTCCTGGGTTTTTGGATGTCGCCCGAGACACGGCTCGGGTTTCGGGATAACTTCCCTCATCAGTAGAGAAAGTAGTTAGGGGTGGAAGAGAAGGCCACCAAGCAACCGTCAATGGCCTCGATGCCCCAACCGGCATGCAGGTGCGTCGTCCAGGAGCCCGTCGACTCAAAGCTCAAGGGAGCCAATTTGTAGAAACAATCGCAATGGACTGCACACCGCTAGCCCCTCCTCCGGCTCGCCCATAGGGACTCTGGTACATGGAGTTCTTGAGTGGTTCACCCCAGTGGGTGCAAGTAGGTACTTGTTGAACTGATGATCTCTAGACCCGATACATGTCCCGGGTTTTTGGATGTCGCACCTTGGGCATGTTTACCAAAACTATGTGTCAATGGCTTTGACAATGTGGCCTCTGGCTACCAAGGGAAGAGCATATGGAATGTTTTGTAAAGCCCAATCTAAGGTTTTGGTTGAGATGAAAATATAAGTAGTACAGAGTACTCATTGAGGAAAAGAATGTTTCTGCATTAACTTGACAAGTGCAGTACAATTTATTTTTTATACACTACAATTAGACGCCATCCAAGATGGCAGAATGCTAAACAACCAAGGGATAAACAATGTAGCAGACGTCATATGATGAAAGCAGAGCAACAGATAAGAAGGCGAACAGCAGGTGGTAAACCATAGTGAACGCAGGGCGAACCATACCGCAAATAACAGGGGTAGCAATGAGGACAGAGGTAGACCGGGAAGGCACATATAAAACCAGTGTGATCATGTTTAAAAAACATGTCTTCTGAGTTGGTTTGTTGCCCAATTTGCAGAATCTCTATAATTGTGTTACTGGGATGATCAGCACAGTGGAACCTTAAGGAGTTAAAAGTGTATTTGAATTTCCCAAGCCTGGTAGCATGTCAGATGTTCACTGGCAGGGAGCTCCAGATTATCAGGGCATTGCAAGGGAGTGAGCATGACAGAGTGGAGTTTTTATTAAACCTGGGGTTTCTAGACAAAAAGGAACAGTTAGCATTTAGATGTTCTGTTTCAAGTATATAATCCTCCCAAGGGTCAGTCCCCCGCTCAGCCTAAAGGGCTTTTTTTCTAGGTCCTGTAGGTAGTAGGGACTGCCTATATCAGAGTCTGTGCCCAGTATTTTCAGGTGATGGGGAGTGTGGACGCATGGAAGGAGGGATGAACAGACAGTAGGGAAAGTGGCCATATGCCTATCCCTCTCAGGGCGTGATGGAGCAGAGAGGGGTTCCTCAAATATAAACAGAAATTGCAGTGTCCAGGTCACCATCCATAGTATACAGGAATCTATAGTGATACAGTCCCTTTCACGGTGTGCGGGATGGCTGATTCACAATTATATTGTCCCCATTAGTGAACAAGATGGCTGATTGCTATATTGATCAGCCCTACTTACAGTGTCCAAGATGTCAGCCTCCTGTAATGATCAGCCCTGTCACAGTGTGCTGTGCAGGGCACATCTGTATTGGTATACATCTTGTAAAAATCTACCTGACACAATAGGCATACCACCATAGAGAAACTCTGATTATTACTGAAAGTGAGCAGTTCTTATGTAGCCCAGAAGCCATATGCAGCTCTTGTTAAAACAGTCTGTGGGTCTCCATTGATTTACAGGCCATGTCACACATGTCTGGACCCTATAAGGGTGTACCTCATAACTCTTTTTCTAAAGGTTATGGAACTCATGAATGAAGCAGCACTGTGGAAATCGGAACTTGTGTGCTTACCTGCAGCATTGGTGAATATAAGAAATGTGTACTTTACTTCAACATTGAAGAATCTTAACAAATATGTATATTACTGAGGCATTATGTGGACAGGCCACCATGTTGTTCTTGTGGGGATATTGAATTGGGGATAGTAAATCTAGCGGACATCCTAAACCAGGGTTCTTCAACCTTTTCTATTGCGATAGCTACTTTTGATCAGTGAAAATCATCGTGAGCTATTGAAGGCCAAGCAACTCGCTCATTGTTACTAAACACCATGAAGCCCAGCGTTATTAACTTTAAGCCTAATCTCGGTAGAGCCAGATACTATAGTTTCAACAAAATACTTTGACAAGGGCACTATGAAAGGGCTGCCATGTGTGCCAGTGAGAGCTTGGTCTTAAAGGATGTATGAACATGTGTGTGTATCAATGAGATATGTGCGTACAGGTGACTGAGAGCCTGTATCGTATGTACTTGTGGCACAGTACATATCTTTCATCATTTGTGACACTACTAAATGTATAACACAAACACAACCATTTTTTTTTATTTCAAAAGATTTTATTAGAAAGAATTTTTTTTACATACACAGTACAGAGATAGCAAAGGCAATACTGGTCTTTTTCTAGCGTCATACATTGCCGTTAGTATACATTAGCTATGCTGAGACGCTTATATATGTTGAGTATGCATAATCGACCTATGCTATTTGCAGCATTTTAACGTTCTTATGCGTTGCCTTCGTGAGCAGGAAGAGAAAGGTGTGAGCTAAGAGATAGGTGGGAGAGAAGGGAAGAGGAAAAGGCGGACGTGGAGCTTGGTATCTTAGTTAGCGGCCTTGACTCCAGAGCATTTAATGGGAAAAATGTTCTGCAAACATTTTCATAATATGGAGAAAAAAAAAATGCACATTAAATTTCTCCCACTTAAAGTAATGGCTGTATTTTTCAGTGATAAATATGACACCGTGTCTTCCAGCCACTTGGAGAAAGATGCCTGTTGTGTGTATGTGGAACACTTTGACATGGGAGAAAATTAAACTGAAGAGGAAATTTTGTTTATATGGATTCCACAAAACTCATCATTTACATTTTATCTTATTTAAAAGTGTCACATTTACAAACAACAGGGATCCTGCTCCCAGTGGCTTGTAGAAACTGTGCCATACTTGTATCAGAAATATACAGCCATTGTTTAAATGGGAGGAATTTAAAGTGAAGAAACATGCTTCATGAAACATTAAAACGTAATTAGCTTAATTGAAAATAGAGAAAGACATTAAGGGCCTGATTTTTATATCGGCGGACAGGAAATGGTGATGGATATCCCATCCACTGAAATATAAATCCCATTAAATCTTATGGGATTTATATTTTGGTGAACAAGATATCCGTCACCGTTGTGATGGTGTAACGAATCTAACAATTTCCAAATCAGACCCTAAGACTTTCTGATTTAAAAAATGACAAGGTTTCAGGTTTAAATGTGGCACAGTGTCCACTGGGCACTGGGAGTAAGAGGCCAGCTGTTTGTAAATGCAACACTTTGAAATGGGAGAAAATTAAAATGAACAGTTAATTCAATCCTTAAGTTAACTTTTCATTTTAATTTTCTCCCATTCAGAAACATCACTTTGTTCTCACTCTCCAATATTGAGCTGACAAGGACTTTTATTTAGGAGTTACATACCTCAGTGGTTAAGTTCTTCACCTCTGTGCCCCAGACTGGGTCGGAAATCTGATTGAGCACTGCTTATTATCAGGCCCTGTTATCTGCAGCCTGATGATAATAATGTAAAGCAAACACAGCCTTCCCCAAACTTTAAAAGGAAAATGTGACCCTGTGCTCATTTAAGTGCAGGTAGCGGGCTACTCTGAAGGTGTCTGAGAGCTGGCGATTGATTAGTTGGAGACATTGGTCCTAAACAATGTTAGCATGGAGGAAATAATGTCTCAGCAGTTGGATCCATTATCTTGTACTGATGGTGTGGTGAAAACCATTGATAACATCAGCAGTACTACGTACTTGAAACCAATTTGCAGACTCAGGTCTATTATGTGCTTTTATGGGATATGAGGAGGACAGACACATTGTATTCTACCTAGTTCTGACCATGCTGCTATCCCCTAAAATGACCCCTTTTATCACGTTTCCGGCCGATTTTACTTACGGGAGAACTAAAGAACAATCTGGAAAATTATCTTTTTTTTTCCAGTTTTGACCAATGACACTGGATGTGTGCCTTGCAAGGCAACATTTGCTAAACCTTTTCTTTACATTTCTTTTGGTGAGGGCTCCCAAGCCCCCTTGTTAAATTATTTCTTTATTCATTCAAGTACAATCAAAGAATTATTTGGTGGGGGGCAACTACCCGCCCCAATGAATAATCACAACCCTCGAGTCCAGATGAACTCTCAAATTCAGTAAGTAATGTAATAATATGAGCTAAACCCCTATTTTGCGCTGCAGTACAGTGCAGACAGGCTTAACGTAGGGCAATGCATATAGGGTCATATGTACAAAGCCTTTTTGCGGCCGGAAGCGGACGATCGGCCCATTTTACAAATGTGCAGAACTCAAACTGTGATTTGGTAAAATGTTACCAAATCGCAATTTGTGTTTGCAATTCGGTATTAGTAAAGGACTGTGTTTAGGGTGTTCCTACTGAATACCCAATCTGAATGGGATGTATGAATGTTTTAGGACTAAATTACGGTTGCAAAACATTCATATTTTACCAACTCCTTGAAGGACCTGGTAACCCACTCGCAAACCAGGAGGGGTCCTCAGGGGCCCTCTTCCCCTTTAAGATTGGCCTACATTGAAAAATTAAACTTAAAAGTATAATTTTTTCTTTTTAAATGCATCCTGTTTTCATTTAAGGAAAACATGCTGCATTTAAAAAATAACATAGTTTAATTAAAAAGCAGTTTACTATGACCATTGAATTTTTCGGTGTATCTACAGTCGGGTTGCTGAACAAACTCTGTTTTGTTTACCATGCATCTGTCCCTCGGCTATTCTGGTTACAGGCACTGCCCCAAACTGGATTTTAGTTTTATATGTGGGAGGATACTAGGATTTCCATTGTACACTCCCCACACACATTCTCAGGACTCAGAGCCCACATTTAGTGTGGCAGAAGACTTTGACCATCTTGAAAATACCCAAACGGGGTAGGTTTTGCCCCCCTGAACTTTTACCCTGTGAGTTAGGGCATGCCCGGGAGTTATTCCAATCCACTAGCTTATGCCATCTCCAGGAAACCACTGTCGAGCACTTCTCAACCTGAGGAAGATCAGGAGGAGACTAAGGGCCACAGTTAAAAATAGCTTTTGCATGTTAGTCACTGTATCCACATTTTAACATTACATTTTTGCATGTCCTACTTTCAAATGCCATGAACCCTGCTTGGCAGATCGAATTGAAGTTTTTGTACTGCCACAGACAGGCTATGCTACACTGGTAGGGCTGAAAGCCATGGTGTGCACTGTCACTGTAGCAGATAGCACAACGGTGCTGCAGACCATTAGTGGCATTAAACTTACAGGCCCTGGGTAAACTTGTACCATTTATTATGGACTTATAGGTTAGTTAAATATAAAAGTTAAGAATATGCCAATACAACAGTGTTGAAAGAGAGAGCACAGGCACGTTATTGTTGCAGGAGTAAAGTGCACAGAGTACTAAAACTAGCTAAAGGCAAAAAATCTGTGGTCACAACACAGAAAATATAGATTTTCCAAATTATCACTAGTACAATCTACTTCAAAATACACTATTTGGTGCAAATATTCCTAAAGACATCCTTGTGTATTTTAAAGAGCACAATTCACCAAAATGTTTTCTACAGAAATACCCTTAAAATTCCCAATATGCTTTATATTGCTCGATTTCTTGGTACCTGTACCCAAAGTTACTTCCAGGAGAGTCCTCCTTCCCAAAACTCTCAGAACTGGTCTTTAGGTTTAAAGTATTTTATTCAGCACAACATACTAGGACAAACACACAACCCAAAAGCGTCATAATAAGGCGGACAAAGCCCCATCTCCAGCGAAGAATTGGCAGGTGTAGTTCGCATGGGCTAGTCCATCACGGTGATACATGGTGTGCGCCCTCGTAGCATGAAATGACATGTTATAGCAAATCCCCCCAAAACCCCCAACATCCCAACTCCCCGTACCCAGCCCCCCCTACCCCCACACCCCCCGTCCAGTGCACATCCCCTAGCCAAAGTGTACATCAAAGTTACATCCTACAGGCCTCGGGTCCTTCCCAGGCTTAGGGATGACTGTGACCGAAGCCCGCAGAAGATCAGGCGGAATGGCTCCCGGTTCCGCAAATGAGTTGAAGAGGCGAGTAAGGACAGGGGCCAGTGTAGTGCAAAACGTTTTGTAGTAGAGCGCGGTGTAGCCATCCGGACCTGGCGCTTTGCCATGCTTAAGCCTGGCAATGGCAGAGATCACCTCCTCTATCCTGATGTCTCGATCTAAGTATTCTGCTTGCAGGGGCGCCAGGGAGGGCAGGGTGACCGAATCCAAGTAGGCTGACATGGCCGTTGCATCCGGTGGCTCACAAATATAAAGATCCGCGTAAAACCTGCGGAAGACGGCTGCAATGTGAGCGTCCTCCGTCTCCACCGCCCCCACCGGGCCAGAGATCTCCTTCACTAGTTGGCTCTGGCGTGTTACCCGGAGCCTGTTAGCCAGCAATTTGCCACAACGGTCCCCCCTGTGTAAAAGGTATGGCGCAGCCGGAGTGCAGCATACTCCGCCCTCTGTTTTAAAGGAATGATACTTTATTTTTAAGAATCAGTGAATTCATATAGTTAAGAAATAGGCAATAGGCTGTTGTTGTTTGTCAGCCGAGAATACAGTTGTATACAGCTTAGAAAGAAATGGCTGCACATTTATCTAAAAATTATGTTTTATTCTGTTTAGAAAAAGTGGCTGAACATTCATTTGTCCTGATGAAGACAAAAGATTTTGTCGAAACGCGTTGACGCATACAGCCCAACTCTGCAAAATTCGGAGATGTTTTAAAGAAACTTTTTATCATCAATTTGTTTTTGGTTTTTTATAATGTACTATGGAAAAGTTACATACGATTGATGTACTATATTTTCTATCGTGTATATCCAATGTATAGAGCTATATTTATTGATCCTTTTTTATCAGAATTAAAAAATATTTTTTGATATCATTTTAGTCTATTGCACTATTTTCTGTTTTTTGTTTATATAATATGTTTTTTAAATAGCCAGCTCCTTGTACTCGAAGTCTGCCTGGGCGTATACTTTTTCAATAAAATTATTTTCCCTGACCCAGGAGTCGATCCTTACCAGGGGGTCCTTGATACCTACACTAGCATACTCCGCCCTATCCAGGCCCAGGGCTGCCAGGAGCTTTCTCGCTTCCTTGAGCTGCCGCCAAATCCTGGGGGCTCCTGTCCTACGATGTATCTGCTCAAGCTATCGAACCCTATCCGTGAGTTCATCCCTCTTGGCCTGTCGTTCCTTATTGTCGGCAGAGGAGATCGCCAGAAATTCTCCTCGGAGGACCGCTTTCAGGGCCGCCCACTGCTTGGCCCGGCTAGTGTCGGAGTTGTCATTATGGGTCAGATATTCCCGGATCGCGCCCTCACCGGGCCAGAGATCTCCTTCACTAGTTGGCTCTGGCGTGTTACCCGGAGCCTGTTAGCCAGCAATTTGCCACAACGGTCCCCCCCTGTGTAAAAGGTATGGCGCAGCCGGAGTGCAGCATACTCCACCCTATCCAGGTCCAGGGCTGCCAGGAGCTTTCTCGCTTCCTTGAGCTGCCGCCAAATCCTGGGGGCTCCTGTCCTACGATGTATCTGCTCAAGCTATCGAACCCTATCCGTGAGTTCATCCCTCTTGGCCTGTCGTTCCTTATTGTCGGCAGAGGAGATCGCCAGAAATTCTCCTCGGAGGACCGCTTTCAGGGCCGCCCACTGCTTGGCCCGGCTAGTGTCGGAGTTGTCATTATGGGTCAGATATTCCCGGATCGCGCCCTCGACGCGGACCACCACCTCCTTCCTATGCAGCAATGTGTCGCGGAGGCGCCATGTCCTGGGAGGGAGGACCGTTGGAGGCAAACACAACGTGGCCTCGACCGGGGCATGATCTGATAGAGATAGCACCCCTATTTCCAACCCGAGGCCAGCGCCTGCACCGAAGACGTGACCAAAAGGTGGTCTAGCCTCGCGTACGTCTTATGTGCGTGGGAATAGTATGAATAGTCCCTGTCAGTAGGGTGCAGACGTCGCCAGAGATCAAGGAGGTCCACTTCTGCTAACAGAGCCTTACAGTCGGCGGAGAATTCCCCGACCTGCGGGGAGCGCTGGGCCGACCTGTCCATTGTTGAATCAAAGACCATGTTAAAATCTCCCCCGAGGATGATATGTCTGTCCTGCGAGGCAGTAATGTCCTCGACCGCTGACTGCAGGAAACAATCCTGCCATTCATTAGGGCTATACAGGGACCCGATCGTAAAAGTAAGGCCCCCAATCTTGAACCGGTATGCTAACAGTCTACCTTTCTGTTCTGCAAACTTGTGGAGGATTTCCCCCTTGAAGTGTCTGGCCACCAGTATCGCCACCCCGGCCGTTTTAGTGGTGCAAGAGGAAAAGAACTGTGACGGGAATTTATGAGAGCGCAGCCTATGTGTGTCCTGTGGCAGCAGATGTGTCTCCTGGAGTAGACATATGTCCGCTCGGGTATGCTCCAGGAGAGAAAGCACTGCCCGTCGCTTGACAGGGTTGTTCAAACCCTGGACATTCAGGGTCACGACCTTACAATTGTCAGGGGGCATACGAAAGGATGTGATGGAAGGCATGAGGACCCCGCACTCGTAGGACGGAGTCTGCAAGGGTCCTGCACTCTGGCAGCAGAGCAAAGAATAAAGTGTAGGTGTGTGTGCAGCATCCCCATCTGGGTAAACTAAGATGTATGCAGAATGCCAGAATGCCTAGGAACCGCACCGTGCACTGAACGACCCCCCCCCCACCCACCCCAACCCCCAGGTCCCCCTCCCCTCCCCTCCCAATCCTACCCAACTCCCCGTCCTCCCCGCCCTTCCGCCCTCCGCCCCAACTCCCCAACTGTCCCCAGCCCCGACCCGCAACTGGAGCTGTCCCAACTTCCCCACCCCCGCCCTCATGGTGCCCCAAACGACCCCAAGAACCCATTGTCCCAGTCCGGTCCTCAGCGGACAAGCCTGTGGAAAGTCACAAAAGTGGACGTCCGGCCACTACGCACCCACCTGCCCCCCCCCTCCCCCGGACCCCCAAACCTGCATTACAGTTGGAGCGATGTCGATCTCCCCCCGGAGTTCTTTCAAGCCGTTAACGCAACGTCACTGGGCGCAGTGTCTCTGGCCACTCCTCCCACTGCGCTGTCCATGTCCGCTCGGATAGTAGGCGAGTCCGGTCGTGTCGAGGAATTCGAAGACCGCCGATCAGGGACCGGCTGCCAGCCGTCTCTAGTGATGCGTCGACGGCGCGGGGTGGGTGCCCCGTCGTCCGTCGCAGTGATTCCCAGCACTCCGCAAGTATCCTGAAGGGAACGTAGCTGATGCAAAGTCCCATTCCAACGGAAGATGAGGCGGAAGGGATGGCCCCACGAATACTGAGTGCCATGTTCCCGTAGGAAGTCAGTTGCTATTTTGAAGGCCTTGCGTTTCTGCAATGTAGTCGCCGATAGATCCTGATAAAGAGCCACCCGATGACCCCTAAATTCCAGGGATAGCCGCTTCCGTGCCTCGCGGAGGATCCTTTCCTTCAGAGGATAGTCCGGCAGGAAGGCTAGGATATCGGGAGGAGGCGCCGACGACCGGCGCTCTAGGCCCACTCTATGTGCTCTGTCGATCCGGATGGGGAAGTCCGCCGATTCTCCCAACACCTCTCTGAACAGATCTCTCAGGTATCCAGCCACGTCCTCTCCCTCCTCTCTGGAAGGAACTCCCCGGACCCGGATGTTGTTTCTCCGGGACCGGTTCTCAAGGTCCTCTGCATGGGCCTGAAGGTCAAGATGCTGGTCCCGCAGCCGTACCACCTCCTGCTGCAACTGTGTGATCTCCTCGTCCCTGGCGTGGCCAGCCTCCTCCACGGTGTTCACCCTCTCACCGAGGTCATCGACCTCCCTCCCTATTTCTCGAACTTCTCCAGCCTCCTCCTGCTTCAAAGTCTGAAAATCCTCCCGCAGAGAGCTGAAAAGGGACTCCAGGAAGGATCTGGTGACCGGTGGCTCCCCTCCGCTCGCCCCCTGGGAGCTGCTCGGCTGGCCCGGAGATTGCTGCCCCCGATCCTGCCTCACCGTGCTCCTGCTCAACATGTCCGGCAGAGTACGCTCTCCCCTTTTGGTCCCCTTGTTGTTGGCCATTCTGCACGTGGGAGCGCACTCTTGGGTGGTCCGTGGCGCCGCTGGACAATGCGATCACTCGCCCCACATCTAAGGCACCAACAGACCGGTCCATACCGCTCCCCGGGACACCCAGCCACGTGTTCAGCGGCCTGCTCCCCACCAAGTTCCGGCCGTGTCCTTTGCTGGTTGAAGAGCCGCAGGGTCCGCAGGCATGTGGAGCACAAGAAATGTCAGCCTCAGCACGGGACGGCCCCCGGTCCCGGAGCACTCCCTCCACTACGATGCTCTCCCATCCATCTGGCGCGATCCCCAGGAGGCTCCTTGGTGGCTCAAGCCGAGCGCGATCAGTGCGTTCCTACCTCTGGTGGCGATCGCGAAAGTGGGGGCGATCCCCGCCTTACTTCCCCAGCCAAACTCCGAAATTGCAGGCCGCAGCCGCGACGTCGCGTAAGTTTCCACGCCAGTAGGCGTCTAGGTTCACAGTTGCCCTACCAGGCCGCACACTCCGCCGCCCGGGCCACGGACGATCAAGGGGGCAGAGCTGCAATCCCCTCTCGGTTCCACCAGCAGCCTCCGACGGTCGAGGGCGTCTCCAAGCCTCCCTGGCCTCCCGGGCACCCACTGAGCAGGGCACTCGTCTCCAATACTTCCCTCCCTGCGATGAAGGTCGCCTCTGAATCAGGCCCCACTTCCCGGGACCAACCAGATCCCCAGGCCAGGCCCGAGCAATCCACCTCCACACTCGGCACAGTCACGCAGGGGGGCCAGTGCGGTCTTCACTGCGTATGTGACCCGCTTCCGCACCCCCCCTAAGTCCTGGAAAGCACTCGCCAGGCAGGCCGCTCTAAATTAGGGCTCCCAGGCCCAATGACGTGGGACGCCAACACGGCGGGCAGGATCAGGTCCAGTGGAAGGGTGCAGAATGCGACTGTCCGTGTGAGCTCAGGAGGTTCGTCCGCTCCAAACCTTCCTCGGGGCGAGGCCAGGGGCACAGGCCGCAGCTGCGGCGTCGCGTGATTCTGCCCTTTCAGCGGCGGCTCAGTATGCAGCTGACTCCCGAAGGCCTTCTCCTCCCCGCCGGGGCCACTCGCTCCCACCGGGATGTAAGTCGACTCCTACCCAGCACCTCCAGTGGAGCGAGGCAGATCGGGGGTTCCTCCCAGCGCCGCCTGGGTCCGGCGCGTGGGCCGCGACCCCGGCCCAACGTAACGCCCGGTCCCGGGCCGCACCCCTTGCACCTCCGCACCTCCGTTTCCAGGGAGCAGCCGGTCGGGCCCCTCGGGGACATCCGCGGGATCGGGGACGTGCTACTCCCGTCTCCGGGCAAGCGCCAGAGCTGCAGGACACCCACTAGGCACAGCCACCGCCGCGGGGCAAGCTTGACTCCACCACCGGCCCGCGTCCAAGGCCGCCTCCGCACTCGACACTGCTCCCGAAGCTCTCCAATCGCGGCCCCAAGCTTCCGTATCTCTCGAGACCGAGACACAGGGGTCCCCCTCACCCTCTGCTGCCGATTGGTAGCAACGTGGGGGGAGATCAGCGAAGTTTCAGCGGCTTAGGGGCCCAGGCTCGGAGGAGATCGCGGTGAATGCGACCACTCACTCCGCCATCTTAGCCACGCCCCCAGAACTGGTCTTTAAACATATACATTGTAAACGCCATTCTTAGTCCTGTGTTCTTAGGAAACTCAGTTAAAAGAATTCTCCAAGGGAAAAGCCTGATCTGACCATGTTTTCATTAATGTTACCTCTATCTACTAAATGTTTCTTGGTAGTGTTTCCCTAAATTGTCCTCCATAGATCATTTTAATAAGCGTCACACTAGTGGCATGCCACTTTCACGGGTCTTGCCTCTCGTGGCACTTTGGTGGGTACAATTAGTGTGAGGGAAGTTTGAGGAGTGGCAGCGGTTGCTGGTATTCGGGGCCAGTGACCAGGAAAGGGGCACCTTTCCTAGCTTGAGCTAGGGCTCATGGCACTCTTGCGGTGCCACTGTTCAGGAGAGCCCTCTAGGTTGCTCCCCAAGTTTGAACCAGAATGTGTCTCACCTAGTGACTGCAGCAGCTCCATCCCTGAAACCTCCCAACTCTGTGCTTCCTCAGGTTAAGGGCCAAAGCACCTAACAAGAAGTATTAGAGTGCCAAGGCTTTTTCACCCATTTGGATATGCCACCTTTAACACCAAGGAAGATGCCATCTTTAGAGTGGAGTATGCTTCTAACCTTTGAAGCCTTCAAAGTCAGCTGCAATAAAGTTGACTGGGTAAAGGAGTCAAAGCATGTTTTCATTTTGTACCCTTGGGAGAGAATCTTCTTCAGGTCCAAAGATTTGCCCGGATGGAGTCACTGTTTTGATCCTAATGTAAGGCTCTTGACATGCCAGACAATGATTTTAAATGCACAGGAGATGATGACTGAGGTGAATATCCCCTCACCCCAAACTAATAATATTAATGTTCACTTATGCCTCGGATTACAAAATGCTAGACGTCTCTATAATTCACCAGCAGGGGCCATCTCTTACCTATCTAGCCCTCTTTCAGAAGAAGCATCTTGGTGCAGTGCAGCAGTATGAAAAGTCTTAATAACAATGGAGTAACCCAGTTACGCACAGAACCTGGGGATAGATACGTTAAGCGAACTGTGGTTCTGCAAGATTGAAAGAGATTTTGAATACAAGGACTTGTTCAGACTATAGACACACACAAGGACCACTTTTTCAAGTATGTCATAACTACCACAATTGTTATAACCAATAAGAAATACCCGCTGCGGGAGATATGTCACCTCTAACTGATGGTGAGGCTAACATTCCTTTATTGGGACAATCTTAGAAGGCTATACATAAATACTAAAAGCAACAGTTGATGGACAGAATGCAGAACAATGTCATACATTCACCCCAGTACAGAGATCTGGGCCTAAATCCATCATTTTTTTGCTCACCATGCCATTCCAGTTTGAACCTAGCCATATGCAAATCAGTCTTGACCATGTGCCCCATGGGAACAGTCCAGCCCGAACTGAAAAGCCAGGTCCTCCCTGGACTGGAAACAAGCATCCTAGGACCGGTTTCGGACTTTCAGCCCTCATCAGCCAGGATAGCTTGATTCCAGTGGCATGGAAAGCACGGGACTTACGTCTGAGCATAACCGTCCCACTCGGGGTGAAAAATGCAAAAAGAACAATTGATGGACACAATGCAGAACAATGTCATACATTCACCCCAGTGCAGAGATCTGGGCCTACCTATATCCATTGTTTTTTTGCTCACCATGCCACTCCAGTATGAACCTAGCCATATGATAAACAGTCTTGACCCTGTCCCCTATGGGAACAGTCCAGCCCTAACTGCCAAGCCAGGTCCTCGCTGGACGAGAAACAATCATCCGAAGAACCGGTTTCGAGCTTTCAGCCCTCATCAGCCAGGATAGCTTGATTACAGTGGCATGGAGAGCACGGGACTCATGTCTGAGTATGCCCGTCCCACTCGGGTGACAAATGGAAAAACAACAGTTGATGGACAGAATGCAGAACAATGTCATACATTCACCCCAGTGCAGAGATCGGGGCCTAAATCCATAGTTTTTTTGCTCACCATGCCATTCCAGTTTGAACCTAGCCATATGCAAATGAGTCTTGACCCTGTGCCCCATGGGAACAGTTCACCCGAACTGTCAAGCCAGGTCCTCCCTGGACTGGAAACAAGCATCCTAGGACCGGTTTCGGGCATCCAGCCCTCATCAGCCAGGATAGCTTGACTCCAGTGGCATGGAGCGATTCAGAAAAGGGGGTGGTGATGAACAGAGTGTCTGAATTAAGCAGACCACTCTTACCCAGTCCAAAGATCAGGGCTTGATCCATCACCGTTATTTATCTCACTGCCCCATCCCAGCTCAGAACCTGGCTATATGCAAATTAGTCTGTCCCTGGCCCAGTGCATCATGGGAACAGGGCAGACCAAACTACCAAGCCAATTCTTCACCAGAAAGGAGACAAGCTACCGGGGACCGGTTTCTGGCATTTCAGCCTCTTCGGCCCGGCTTGCTTGAATCCTGATGGAGCAGTGAGAAAGGGACTCATGTCTGAGTATACCCTGCCACACCTATAGTGGCCAAAAACGATTCAGAAAAGGGGGTGGTGATGAACAGAGTGTCTGAATTAAGCAGACCACTCTTACCCAGTCCAAAGATCAGGGCTTGATCCATCACCGTTATTTATCTCACTGCCCCATCCCAGCTCAGAACCTGGCTATATGCAAATTAGTCTGTCCCTGGCCCAGTGCATCACGGGAACAGGGCAGACCAAACTACCAAGCCAATTCTTCACCAGAAAGGAGACAAGCTACCGGGGACCGGTTTCTGGCATTTCAGCCTCTTCGGCCCGGCTTGCTTGAATCCTGATGGAGCAGTGAGAAAGGGACTCATGTCTGAGTATACCCTGCCACACCTATAGTGGCCAAAAACGATTCAGAAAAGGGGGTGGTGATGAACAGAGTGTCTGAATTGAGCAGACCACTCTTACCCAGTCCAAAGATCAGGGCTTGATCCATCACCGTTATTTATCTCACTGCCCCATCCCAGCTCAGAACCTGGCTATATGCAAATTAGTCTGTCCCTGGCCCAGTGCATCATGGGAACAGGGCAGACCAAACTACCAAGCCAATTCTTCACCAGAAAGGAGACAAGCTACCGGGGACCGGTTTCTGGCATTTCAGCCTCTTCGGCCCGGCTTGCTTGAATCCTGATGGAGCAGTGAGAAAGGGACTCATGTCTGAGTATACCCTGCCACACCTATAGTGGCCAAAAACGATTCAGAAAAGGGGGTGGTGATGAACAGAGTGTCTGAATTAAGCAGACCACTCTTACCCAGTCCAAAGATCAGGGCTTGATCCATCACCGTTATTTATCTCACTGCCCCATCCCAGCTCAGAACCTGGCTATATGCAAATTAGTCTGTCCCTGGCCCAGTGCATCATGGGAACAGGGCAGACCAAACTACCAAGCCAATTCTTCACCAGAAAGGAGACAAGCTACCGGGGACCGGTTTCTGGCATTTCAGCCTCTTCGGCCCGGCTTGCTTGAATCCTGATGGAGCAGTGAGAAAGGGACTCATGTCTGAGTATACCCTGCCACACCTATAGTGGCCAAAAACGATTCAGAAAAGGGGGTGGTGATGAACACGTGTTGGATCTAGCCCTGATCTCTTGACTGGGTGAGAGTACTCTGCTTAATTCAGAGACTCTGTCCATCACCACCCCTTGTTGTAAATAATTTTGTCCACCCTAAGCGTGGAAGGGTATACTCAGATGTGAGTCCCTTGCTCATTGCACCATCAGGATTCAAGCAAGCCGGGCCGAAGACGCCTGAAATGGCAGAAACCGGTCCCCGGAAGCTTGTTTCCTTCCCAGTGTAAGAATTGGCTTTTGTAGTCTGGTCTGCCCTGTTCCCATGATGCACTGGGCCAGGGACAGACTAATTTGCATACAGCCAGGTTCTGAAACTGGGATGGTGCAATGAGCTAAAAAACGGTGTTGGATCTAGCCCTGATCTCTTGACTGGGTGAGAGTACTCTGCTTAATTCAGAGACTCTGTCCATCACCACCCCTTGTTGTAAATAATTTTGTCCACCCTAAGCGTGGAAGGGTATACTCAGATGTGAGTCCCTTGCTCATTGCACCATCAGGATTCAAGCAAGCCGGGCCGAAGACGCCTGAAATGGCAGAAACCGGTCCCCGGAAGCTTGTTTCCTTCCCAGTGTAAGAATTGGCTTTTGTAGTCTGGTCTGCCCTGTTCCCATGTTGCACTGGGCCAGGGACAGACTAATTTGCATACAGCCAGGTTCTGAAACTGGGATGGTGCAATGAGCTAAAAAACGGTGTTGGATCTAGCCCTGATCTCTTGACTGGGTGAGAGTACTCTGCTTAATTCAGAGACTCTGTCCATCACCACCCCTTGTTGTAAATAATTTTGTCCACCCTAAGCGTGGAAGGGTATACTCAGATGTGAGTCCCTTGCTCATTGCACCATCAGGATTCAAGCAAGCCGGGCCGAAGACGCCTGAAATGGCAGAAACCGGTCCCCGGAAGCTTGTTTCCTTCCCAGTGTAAGAATTGGCTTTTGTAGTCTGGTCTGCCCTGTTCCCATGATGCACTGGGCCAGGGACAGACTAATTTGCATACAGCCAGGTTCTGAAACTGGGATGGTGCAATGAGCTAAAAAACGGTGTTGGATCTAGCCCTGATCTCTTGACTGGGTGAGAGTACTCTGCTTAATTCAGAGACTCTGTCCATCACCACCCCTTGTTGTAAATAATTTTGTCCACCCTAAGCGTGGAAGGGTATACTCAGATGTGAGTCCCTTGCTCATTGCACCATCAGGATTCAAGCAAGCCGGGCCGAAGACGCCTGAAATGGCAGAAACCGGTCCCCGGAAGCTTGTTTCCTTCCCAGTGTAAGAATTGGCTTTTGTAGTCTGGTCTGCCCTGTTCCCATGATGCACTGGGCCAGGGACAGACTAATTTGCATACAGCCAGGTTCTGAAACTGGGATGGTGCAATGAGCTAAAAAACGGTGTTGGATCTAGCCCTGATCTCTTGACTGGGTGAGAGTACTCTGCTTAATTCAGAGACTCTGTCCATCACCACCCCTTGTTGTAAATAATTTTGTCCACCCTAAGCGTGGAAGGGTATACTCAGATGTGAGTCCCTTGCTCATTGCACCATCAGGATTCAAGCAAGCCGGGCCGAAGACGCCTGAAATGGCAGAAACCGGTCCCCGGAAGCTTGTTTCCTTCCCAGTGTAAGAATTGGCTTTTGTAGTCTGGTCTGCCCTGTTCCCATGATGCACTGGGCCAGGGACAGACTAATTTGCATACAGCCAGGTTCTGAAACTGGGATGGTGCAATGAGCTAAAAAACGGTGTTGGATCTAGCCCTGATCTCTTGACTGGGTGAGAGTACTCTGCTTAATTCAGAGACTCTGTCCATCACCACCCCTTGTTGTAAATAATTTTGTCCACCCTAAGCGTGGAAGGGTATACTCAGATGTGAGTCCCTTGCTCATTGCACCATCAGGATTCAAGCAAGCCGGGCCGAAGACGCCTGAAATGGCAGAAACCGGTCCCCGGAAGCTTGTTTCCTTCCCAGTGTAAGAATTGGCTTTTGTAGTCTGGTCTGCCCTGTTCCCATGATGCACTGGGCCAGGGACAGACTAATTTGCATACAGCCAGGTTCTGAAACTGGGATGGTGCAATGAGCTAAAAAACGGTGTTGGATCTAGCCCTGATCTCTTGACTGGGTGAGAGTACTCTGCTTAATTCAGAGACTCTGTCCATCACCACCCCTTGTTGTAAATAATCCAGTGGCATGGAGAGCACGAGACCCAAGTCTGACCATACCAATCCCACTCGGGGTGACAAATGCATAAAGAACAATTGATGGACAGAATGCAGAACAATGTCATACATTCACCCCAGTGCAGAGATCTGGGCCTAAATCCATAGTTATTTTGCTCACCATGCCACCTTGATGAAGGGTATTACCCAGAAACCTGTCCCATGATGCTTGTTTCTGGTTCAGGGGAGACTTGGCTTGGCAGTTTGGGCTGAACTGTTTCCATGGGCATAGGGTTAAGACTGATTTGCATATAGCTGGCTCTGAACTGAGGTGGCGAAGTGAGCTAAAGAATGATGATGGATTCAACCCAGATCTATGACTGGGGGTGAGTCTCTGAAAAGTTTTAGAGCTCCGTCCATCATCTTGTGTTTGCTTTGTTTGCCCTAAGTTTGCAGGGTATGCCCAGACGTGGCTCCCTTGCTCACTTTGCCTTTGGATTCAAGTTAGCCTGGCTGATGAAGGGTGTTATCCAGAAACCAGTCCCATGATGCTTGTTTCCGGTTCAGGGAATACCTGGCTTGGCAGTTCGGGTTGAACTGTTCCCATGAGGCACAGTGTCAAGACTGATTTGCATATGGCCATGTCTAAACTGGGTGGCATGGTTTGAACTGAAGTGGCGAAGTGAGCTAAAGAATGACGATGGATTCAACCAACCCAGATCTGTGACTGAGGCATCATCTCCTTGAGTTTGCTTTGTTCACACTAAGTTGGCAGGGTATGCCCAGACGTGGGTCCTGGGCTCACTGTGCCACTGGCTGAAGAGGGGTGAAACCCCGATACCGGTCCTAGGATGCTTGTTTCCTGTCCAGGGAGGACCTAGCTTGGCAGTTCGGGCTGGACTGTTCCCATGAGGCACAGGGTCAAGACTGATTTGCATATGGCCAGGTCTAAACTAGGGTGGCATGATGAGCAAAAGAATGATGGATTTAACCCAATTGAAGCCCAAGTTAAATGTGAAGGACATCTAACATGAGCTTCAATTGGAATTCCATAGAGCATATTATCAAGCCCATTATCGCCGCTTTAGCGGCAGTTTTCTGCAGCTAAAGCGGCGATACTTTTATCGCCTGTCTTGATAATATGCCCCTCAGAGTGAACCATGACTACAGTGACACACTATCACCATCTCCATGATATGTTTACATCACTAATGTCTGAGCCTAAGCCTGAAGGATTTCTTGAACAAAACGTTCTCTAAACAATTTAGGCAAATATGCCCGAAGGTAGCATTTAGTGAGAACATTCAGGGCAGATTTTTCTAGGATAAGCAGGATGTGCACACATTCTACGTTTTTATAAATGAATCTAAATGAGATTAATTATCATAGTTGGAATTCATCCTAAATAAACTTGCACAAACCACTGCTTTATACCCCTATTTTACGATCTCAGAATAACATTTCATTTTCCCTATCACCCTTTTTCTAAAGATTCTAGTGCAAAGTAATAAAGAGGAGACTAGAAGTTCAGGACAGCTCTTTATACAGCTTGAAAAGCAAATAGGCTTGTCATATTGAATAACTGTGCATTAGTGCTGCCTATCCAAGTTCTTAGTGAAACCCAGTTGTAAAATTCAAGGTGCACACAAATGGACATCCAAAAAGACCCATGATGTGGGTCGTCCTTACTCCAGAGACTTTGAATTACACAAATATTTTATGAGTCCCTATTTTGGAATGTGTGTTGGTGGTGACTATTCAGCCAATTTCCTTGAAAGCCTGGCAGCAAAATGCACCATTTCAGGGAAACTCTCCACCCAGCTTACAATCCTCCTAGGGAGCTCAGGTGCACTCTCTTAGGGGGTTATTCTCAAGGACTTATCGCCGAGTTAACTGTACTTTATCGCAGCAAAAGTAGCGATAAATTTATTGCAACAGCAAGTGGAAAAACCACTGGTATACCAAACGCACAGCTAAATGTTAGAGTATGACAATGAAATCACATGAAACTATGATTGTAGAACAAACGTATACCAATAAAGAATTCACTTTTAAAACCAAAATGATTCAACTTCTGTATTCATTTTCATTATCATGAATAACATGAAGAATTCAATAAACTGCAAGACCTTTCTTGTGCTGCTACAAAATTCTCACAGTATTGTTGTTCAAAAAACAATATAAACATTACTGTCAATTTACAAAACTGTCAGTCACAAAATGCGTTTGTATTAATTACACAACCAAAAAATAGATGGAAGAGCCCAATGCATTTCGGGTAGATCCCTTCTTCAGGGGCACTGTGAAGAGATCACAATAAAAAACAAAGAAACAGCAATGAACAATTTGCCCAGAGTACAAAAAGCATGCTGTTACAAATGGCGTGGTATTTACAAGGTGCATACTTATTCAACGTCCAGTCAGCGTGCAAAAATGTTGAAAAGAAATGCCTTATGTGTTGTCTGAGGGTCAAAAGAAGAAGGAAAGAAAAAAGGAGAAGAAAAAGTGAAAAAATGAGGTGTATCCAGAACAATACGAAAGATTTATTGGAACAGGTCATTTTGGAATTGAACAACAAGCACGAGAGAATCAAATTCACGTATGTCATCAGCCAACATAGCATCAATTACCTAGATGTCCTGATCAGTAAACAGAACAATACGCTTGAGACGTCGGTTTTCACGAAACCTACAGACAGAAACAACCTTCTATTGCACTCGAGTTTCCATTCACCATCATTAATCAGAAATCTTCCATACTCTCAGATGTTGAGAGTGAAACGCATAACCTCTAACAACGCTACCTTGCTAGAGGCCCTACAAAGACAGCAGACTAAATTCAGTGAGCGGGGTAATCCCTCCGAGACTTTGACTAAAGCATTGAATAAAACGCAAGCAAAAGAACGGCAGACTTTACTTATTTCCAAGACTAAAGGTCAGTCTAAACGTCATGTCTTTGTATCAAAGTACTCCACCAGATCACACGCGATTAAAGGCATTATCAAATCAAGATGGGAACTACTGAGACAGGAATCGGACTTCAAAGGTCTATTTGATGAAGAACCACTGTTCGCGTTGATAGAGCAAGCTTCGCATCGCGACTTGCTCGAGTCATGAACCTCGCCTGTGTGTAATCAATTAATAAATTTTGTACGTCTTACTAATGTTTATTTTTATATTTGAACGAAGTAGATGAAGCTTTTCTATGTGTTTTCTAATATAACTAATCCATGTCTCTAAAACATGGCCGCCGCTTGGAAAATTTCTTCTGCGCATGCGTCAGTCACACTCACGTGACCTGACGTAGTTATAAGTTTGGTGGGAAAAGGTGCGCATGCGTAATACACAGCTTTCGCGCATAACGTGGTGATGCTCCTGCAACAGTGTATATGTTGCTAACATTTAAACTGCATAGTATATTTTTATAATGATAAGTTTAAAGTACAGAACCAATGATGTGTTTTCATACCGTCATTTCTATGTTTTAATTTGTTTTCGCTTACTTTTCATGTATCCTCGACTCGGAGGGGTGCTGGGCTGGGGAGTCCATCTTGGAGGGTATTTCTGCGCAGACTCGCCAGAAGCTACTATGGCATTGAACTGAGGCCAAAGAAGGTTGATGCCAGAGCCACCCTGGGAAAGAGCACCTTCGCCCAGCCGAGGCATCATGATTCTGTTTAATTGTAACGAAAATGTATTTCTTCATTGTATTCTGCGCGACTTTCTCATGGGAACCCCAATCTTGCTAGGCGGTGCCCAGAGATGTAAATTAGGCCTCCAAATAGTCTATTCTGATTGGTGTGTTACCCAAATCCTACCTTAGGACCAATCCAAATTGAGGGATTCTGACACTTGCAACATTTGGGGGGTGGTACACCGTCCCAAAACAGTATAACTACCCTGGGTTCACCTAGGGAAATTGTCCGACTTGTCTGGTTTAGCTGACCTGTCACTGACCCAACGCACTCAATAGGTGACTGAAGATACAGAGTACTGCGGAGCACTCTGTCCGAAATTGACCATAGACTAAGGTTTTACTAAACCTTAAAGTGCTGGCGGAGCACTTTGCTGGGAGTTCGCTGACCCAATCGGGGTCTTGATCGATAGCTGCAGAGAGGGTGGAGCGCAGGCGTTGCTTCCGAACTGCGGGTGCCGGTCCTGTCCTGAGGGTCCTGTCTTGAGGGTTTCCTGTCCTGATTCCTAATCTGAGGGTTTCCTGTCCTGTCCTGGGTGTCCATCCTGCACCTGCTGTCCACTGAGGGGTATCCTTCCTTGAGGGTTTCCTGTCCTTAACTGACCCGTGGCCAGGGTTTGGTTTTCCACACCAGTCTAGGTAAATATCACTCTGAATCTCGCACCTTTCTGAATTTCTGTCTTTTGCTTTAATAAAGACATACCTTTGCATATGTTAATTTTCCATGCTTTTTTCCGCAACCATTGAATCATAAAGTCGTTTGCATTTATCTCATAACGTGTTCCTATGTTACCCTACCTGTTAGAAATTATATTTTGCATTGCGGTTTGTCATTTCCTGATATGGTCTAGAACCTCCTTACTTAAACTGTCTAAAGAACTTCTTCCCTAAATGCATAGCATATTCCCGTTGCACCTTATATTAGCATTTCAATGATTACCCTGACTTTATTTTTCTATAGTTATGTACTTTTCATTATCTTGATTATTGATTGTCTTATTCTTGTAAATCTAATGATTTCTGAGAACGAACTTTAGATAAAGACTTTAAAACTTCCAGTTGTCCGTGGTCATTTGCTAAGAATTTGAATGATAGTTGTTGGGTTTGTATTTTGCTGCCTTTCCTTTTACAGCTAGCTCCCTGATCCATTGTGGTCATAGGTACCCGAGTCGGTGGATGGTAAGTCGGGTACTCTGAGAAAATAACGAAAGGAACACACAAACTTTGATAGCAGACCGTGAGGTCATCCGATCAATGTATATGGTGATTTGAAATATATGGGCCCGAAGCCGGAAGTGGCGAAATTATTGGTCGGGTGACCCGCGCGCTCTATCAGCGTATACTCCTTAAAAACATCAAGGAAATTCTGACAACCAAAACGGAGACTGAACAACAATTCCACGGAATGCGCAAGTGCTTTAATTGTGTGCATTGCAACAATGTGATAATTGGCAATACGATACATCATCCACACTCAGGAAAAGCTATCTCACTGAGGTACAACGGGGATTGCAATTCCTCGAATAAACAATCGTCATTTTATTTAAATACCCACAGAACAGAAATGAAGACACATGGCGGCTCTCCAAAGGGACAATCTGTAGGTCACAGCCTGCAAGACAAAAATCCAGATGAGAAGGTGGGTCTTGCGCTCATCAAAGGACAGAGAGAGAGCGAAGGAGAGACAGAGATACAGAGAGAGAGAAAGAGGAGAGAGAGAAAGACCGAGAGAGAGGGGGGTGAGAGAAAGATGGAAAGAGAGGGGGAGAGAGAGAAAGACAGAAATAGAGGGAGCAAGAGAAAGACTGACAGAGAGGGGGAGCGAGAAAAGATGGACTGAGACGGGGAGCAAGAGAAAGACAGACTGAGAGGGACAGCGAGAGAAAGACAGACCGAGGGGGAGTGAGACACAGATAACAGAAGAGATGGACAGGGAGAGAGAGTGCCCACACTGTGCACCCAAGCCTCAATGCTCACCTGCTGATACCGGTGTGTCTCCAACCACGTGCTGGTATGTAGTGCAGTTCATCAGGTCCCACATCTGAAACAGATCCGTCGTCTGAAACAGAGTCCAGATACATGATTGGCAAAGTACAGACAATAGCACACGCCATCATTGAATGTCTGCCCCTGTGCACCCAGGCATCACTGTTCACCTTCTGCCACTGGCATGCTACATTGAGGCCTACCACATGCCGGTGCAAGCCTCAAGCCCGGGGCCCACAGTCATGGCACCCTCCACATCATGCAGCCTCGCTCCGCCGGCCACCAGGTCTCACATTTGATTTTGGGTCTTGATTTCGCCATGGCAGAGGACAAACCAGTGCACCCGGCATCATCGCAGGCAGCACACCCGCTCAGCCCTTGCTTTGCCACTAACTCTGTGATCTAGGCGGCGACACCAGGTGGCGGTTGTCCGGCGCTGCCTGCTGTCTCTGGCCTACACTGTGGTCCAGCAGGGCACACAAATCCTGAGCAGTCCGGACCGCCGGGATGGGGCATCATTGCAGGCTGCACACCCGATCAGCACTTAAGGTGCCCCTACCTCAGTGCACCGAAAGTCACCGTCCCGTGGCGATGTGCCTGTGCCGGCCGATGTGTATCTGGTGACATCAAGTCTGTGCCCCGCAAGTCATGGACCCTGTATGATTGGGTATCATGATGTGGACGCCATCATGTCGCCTCCGGGCCGGGGGAATGTGATGTTTTAGGGCCAGGGCCCTCAGGCCAACATGAACACCAGACGGAATCACCCAGATAGAGAGTGGAAATAGCGTTGAGCACGTGCACCCGGGCCTTTTTATTGAAAGGGTCACATGTCCTGTGATGCGTGTGCTGGATGGGTGTAATGTGGGTGTATACCAGCCGTGAGGGAGTGGCTGTGGCATGCGGACAACTAGACCTGTGATCAGCAGATCACTACAGGGAAAACCTGGGACATGTAGCATTGCTGTCCACCCCTGTGAGCGTAAGCGGAGTAGGCTGGCTAGGCGTATGCCAGTCCAGCATTAGGGTTTGAACAATGACTCCGGGGCTCTGTGCATGGTTCCGTACTGGGCTGGACAAGGAAGTTACTAATGCGTGTGTCCCTGTTGTTGTGTTGACACCACTCAGATCATATTCGGCAATGTGACCCTAGTCCAACGCCATGAGCCACATGGACGTAAGAGGAATTCACTGAGCCCACATTCATCCATATTTCCACACTTGAAAGACTATATACATGACACATCTGTGTGATTATGAATGGTTAATGCACATTCAGTGGAGTGTTGCATCTGGAGCAGTACAGGGCCGTGCAAACCCCACATGACGATGTTTGCCCACGGAGGGCCAGCCAGAGTCCTTCAGGGAATGACAAGTCCAAAGGAAGGGGAATAGTACAGTCCGCAGTCTGATTGCTGTGTCATTGGCGATCAAACAGAATATGGCTGTCCATGTCGAGGTCCAAGGTGAGTGTCGCAGAGTGCATCGGGGGACAGTGGAAGGTAATGATGCAGAGGGCAGAACCAAGCAGAAACCGGCCATATGGCGGAGATGAATGCTACACTTTTCTTCATATCAGTAAGGTGGTTTCATCCACATCTTCATCCTGTTTCATGTGCCTCACATGTGGGTAGTGGTGTTCTGTCCCCTGCACTGTGTGGCAGTGACACCTCAGGGGGTGGAGATGTGGATATAGTGGTAGCAGCATCATGCACCAGCGCCAGGCCTTGTGGCAGCAATGCCATGAGGATGGTTTTGAGGTCATTGAGGAACCCAGCTACCACTCACTGGTGTGCAGCCATGGCAGCCGCTCTTTACACATTCGCCTGCTCCATGGTCTCCATTAACCTCTGCATGTTTCCCAACTCCAGTGTGACATCAAAGGAGCCACTCTGACTGGACAGTTGTTCGATTCTCTGAGTCTGGGATCCAGCGATGTCAGCCATGGCCGAAGCCCACCCGCACCTGTTCAGCCAGCTGCTCCTGGCACCCCAACACAAGGCGTTGGAAAGTACATATACACTGAATGGGTTTGCTTAATTTGAGCCGCACATCACAATATTATGCCAGTTGTAGAGAAAGCATCAATTAATGTCAAAAATCAACTATGGCTAGGGTGCTCCTAAGGTGTATGACACCTACCCACCAAAGTGTCAATCAATCCCAGGGTTCAAAAGAGCCCAGATCATACATAAGCACACAAAGCACCTGAGCACACCAATATTATTGTTTCCAAACTCAGTAATACAGGTAGTGTTTCAAATAGTTCAATGACGTCTCAGCACCCTATGTAATTTGAATCCAAAAAAGTCTCAAAAGGGAAAATCAAATGATTCAGACAGATCTTCTTAGGTTGGGGTCTGTTTTTAATTTCCACAGTTCACAAGAAGAAAACAGCAGCCGACGCGCGTTTCGCCCACAGGGCTTTCTCAAGGCTCGTCACCAATTTATCCAAAAATATATGATTATGGATGTTCTCTAAGTTGCACTTCTCTGTGACGGATGGATGGTATCCCGGATGTATGACCACACATTTATCGATTAGTATTATGAGTTTCCGTTCCTATTCTCATTCATCAATATGATAGTTGTGGCCCCAATATGTAAAAAAACTTGTCCTCTTCCAATTTAAACACCGATCACATGATCCAGATCTATCCTTTATAGAATAGTGCTGTCCATTTGAATCTTGATGAATCCAAAGGTGCACTCTTCTCCTCAAATGGACGTGTTGCGGTTTGTACCACATTGTCACAGGAACAAAACAATATGAGCACATCTCCCCGGCACTCCAGGAACTGAAGTGGCTCCCGATAGACCAACAAGCTAACTTCTGCACGGCTTGCCTCACACATAAAGCTCTGCATACAGGCAAACCAGAATACCTGGCCTCAAAACTCAAAAGGGCCGGTCAATCCAGGAACCTCAGAAGCTCCAACACACTCCTACTCATCCCTCTGAAATCTCAGAAACACAAAACCGCGAATAAATCCTTTGCGGGCAATGCCCCAAGGATCTGGAACTCCATCCCCCCCACATCAGAATGACCGCCTCCTTCCCGCAATTCAAGACGCTCCTCAAAGCCCTCTTCCTAGAGCGCTCTGGTTCGTAGTGAGAACGCCACACCGGACTGCGAAAGGCCACCTTCTCTTTGAACCCAGAGCCGGATGATTCGCTCCTGATCTCCGTCCCGTAAGCGGCTCAAGATGTTGATGTACTGTCTTTATGTCCGCCTGTGCTCCTTGTTCTTTTATTGCATATGTGTCTTTGATGTGAAGCGCTCTGATACCCTCGGGTCCAGCCAGCTATATACAAAACTTCAATAAATAAATAAATAAATAAATTGTTGTCAGTGTTGATGTGCTCTGCATGTTATGTGTGTGTTCTGCATTTGCGGGGAGTCACCCCTGCCGCTCTGTTTTTGCTGCCCCTTATCTCTTTCATGCGGTGTGCCTTTGACTTCTGTGCTTGTACAGTGATGATATGTTGCATACTTGGGTACAATGGTCTCTTGGTGGGAGTTGGGGGTCTGGGGCATGGTTTGTCCGCAGATGTGCTCTACTTAATTGTGCATGTGTGCCATTGTGCCCATCTCCTCCTGTCCCCCCAGCCCCTGGTCGTTACTCACCCTGGTGCTGTTGTGTCCGGTCATGTTGAGCAGTGTCCGGTCCCCCAACTCCTGCCACCGTCTCCCTACTGATGACTGTGGACACCATTTCCTCCATCTCGTCCAGCTCCTCCTGTGGCGCAGGACTGCCACCTCCAGTCTGCATTGCTGCCTTCCGGTTGTTGGCGAGTTTCAGCTTGGTTTTGCGCTTGACATCATTCCAGTGCCTCTTGACCTCTTCCATTGTCCTCTTCAACACTCCCACTGCATTCACCTTGTCCGCAATGGACTGCCATAGTGCATTTTTTGTGGCCAATGACACAGTGGAGGTGACGAACAGTTGTTGATGGTTTTCTACCACCTCCGTTGTCAGGATCCTGTTTTCCTGCGGACTGAACCGCTTCTTCCTACTCTTCTTCTCCTTGGCCTTCCCTGACCCTGAGGTCCCAGGCTGGTCCTCCAGGAGGCTTGTGGGATATTAGTTCTCATCCATACTTGATCCGGCAACATCCATTGTACTTCGCTATTGTTTGGAAATTGTTTGTCTGTTTTTTTTCTACTTTTATGGTGATTATTCTCGCCTGATACGTGTGAATTGCAGGCCTGTCACTGCTTTTTACTGATTTTTGTATCATGATTGGCCTCATCGCAGCATATTTTGCGTTGGTTTTTTGTATTTTTGCGGCATGGAGTTGATTTTACCACAGTCATTTGCTGCGTTATCTGGAATCTATCGCATGGTAGCACTGTGTTGTGAATACTTGGCTAGCACAGCGTAATTTTCCCGCGATAGACTGCGATGTGGAAGATTGCGTTGAGTTACTTTTATGATGGTTATCACACGTTCTTGAGAATATGCCCCTTAGAGTGTTATCTGTCGTAGGAACTGCACTATCTCTTTGATACACATGAGGCACCACTGCAGAACAGATCTTAAAAACATAGTTATTAGTGCTATGCCCACGTGGGGCAAAAGTGAAAGGACATCTCTGAAAGAACTGTAGAATTTTAACAGTTAATGTGATCTAGGCAAAATTGTACGAACAAAACACAGAATAAATTGGGACAAGACTGAACAAACAACAGAGGAAAGCTTATGTTTTTTCTGAGTGAATAGTAAGGAACCATTAAAAAGGGAGGCTGTCTCTGGGATACATAAACTAATCCATCACATATAGAATTATAGGAGGGTAACAGCAAATAATGGGAATGTTTTTCCCCGAGGGGATCTGAGTGACATCAAATAGACAAGACTGAAGCTTGAGTTGTCCATAATGTCATTCAGAACCCCAAGGTGAAAACCAGCCCCGTAATTCACTTTTTACCCATCTGTAATTTGATATTATCTACGGCGCCAAATCATCTTCCTTTATTTTCACCTGTTAAGCAGGGATAAAGGAGTAATGGTGGAGCCGGACATAACAGCCTCTCCTACATATCCCAAACGAAAAAAAAGAAAAACTTTACGTGCAATCCTAAACCAACCCCGCCCACCTTCCCTGTGTTCCTTCCCCTTCTGCAGCTTTCAGTAAAAGCAGACAAGCACAGCTGTGCTGACAGACTCACATAGAGCCCTGACAGCCTGGTGGAAGGCCTTTATGACAACACAAAGCAAGGCAGCAAATTCCTTTTGGATTGTTATAAAACACACTCAGGCACATGCATCAAAGAAAAACCAGTTGCAAACGGGCAGATTCTCAGAATCTTCCCGTTTGCGACTGGTATTTTTGCATTTGGGATGCCGCTCGATAGGGAAACATCCTTTACAACACAACTTTTACCACGTAGTGCCTTTACGACTCAACTTTTACAACGCAAACCATTATAACGCATTGCGCTGGGGGGCACTCTAGGATAGGGAATAAGTTTAATTTACTATCCAACACCTTCCCTAGTGTCCACGGGGACTGGAGTTGGAATAGTAAATTAAACTATTCACTATCCAGCACCCCAAAGCGCTATGCGTTGTAAAGGTTTGCGTTGTAAAAACCGCGTTATAAAGGCATGCGATGTAAAAGCATGCGTTGTAATGTCATACATCCTGTTCGATAATCTTTGCTGGGTTAGACATCCACCAATCACCCTTTGGGCGTCCCCTGTATTGGGCCAACCATTTCACATGCACCGTTGGTACAGAAGATGTGATGCTGATGAAACAAACACCTTTTTGATTTTGCCCGCAATGCGATGCAAAATATCCACACACTGATCAACACCAGGTCTGTAACCTCTGCCTGCTGCCAGCCCACCATGAGGCTGACTGCGACACCTGCAAGTCTTTCCGATACAAGAAGATACTTCATGATTGAAGGACGTGTCGACTGGAAATGTCTCGCCATACCAGAGACGATAATTCCAACATCTTTGGTGACAAGCATGCCCAGGAAGAGCCAGCGAGTGAAGAGAAGGAAGAGGCATTCTCTGTCTACAAGATCTACTGCTCTTATGTGGAGGAAGAACTCGAATAAACCCTGCCTCTTGGGCAGCACATGAGTACTGTTGCCACAGACCCTGCTCCAACTGAAAAGAGTTTCAAACACTCGCACCTTCCACTTCCAGAAGTCGCTTTACCGCCATCTGGCCATGGTCAGATCCGAAAAGATAGGGACTGGCACCGAAAGCTGCCCTACAAGCTAAGCATTCAGCTTCAGCACTGACCTCCTCGGATTGAGTGCATTCTTTGGACTCCATGAAACCTTCGGAACCAACATGGCAGACGTTTTCATCTCTTTCAGTACCCGAAAAGAAATCATCCAAAACCTTGATTCGAAAATCGACCGAACCGAAACACTCTCATTCTTTGGTCTCTTTGTCCCCTGAGCCACTTCTTGAAAAAAATGACATTAAACAAAGAAAAGTCTAATTTAAAAAATGCAAAGGGTGCATTGTAGCTGCACCTCCTCCTAAGAGACAGTTAACATTTCATGAGGACATGGACGTTCCTGTACCTCCCAAAAAGAAGACAAAAGAAAATGCTACCAGCCCTGCACATCATCCTCCACCACATTAGGGGACCCAGATCCTTGATTTGTTTATGGCACAGACCCCATAACACCCAATGTCCCAGATATTTACCCAACTCGCCCTTCACCACCTGAAGATGCTAGTACTTACCAACAAAACATTTCTAGGACAGCTACCTATCATAGAGTACAATTTCATGGGGAGTCTCTAGAACAAGACATCCTCTTTGACACACTGTCATCCACCCATAAGGACACACAGTTTCTGCCCATGCTCCCAGGTGTGTTACCGCACACAAATGACATATGTAAAGAGCCTGTAACTCCCTGAGTGTTAACCCCACTGGTTGATAAAAAATATAAGGCGGCTCCCTCAGATCCACTTATTATACGTAGCCAGGTCCCACCAGATTCCATTGTTGCAACCACAGCTCATAAAAAAGCAAATAGTCAATCAACTGGGGATAACCCACCTCCTAATGAGGAGAGTAGATGAATTGATGCTGCTGGGAAATGTGTTGCAGCTCAAGAAACCACTCATTGGTGTATTGACAACTTCCAAGCCCTACTTGCATGCTACTATAGGGTCCACTGGGATGAAAATGAGGAACTGCTGCAGTATTTCCCAGAAGATCACAACAAAAGAGGTCTACAAATTGTTAGTGAAGGTCAGGCTATCACTAATAATTCCATTAGATATGCCTCAGATGCAGCATACGCAGCCATCAGGGGCATTAACACCAGAGGAGAGAGGTGTGGCTCAGCGGCCCTGGCTGCTGACTCTGAAATACAGGGCTCATGGTTCGATTCCCACCACCGGCGGCAACTCAGCTCAGCAAACTGAAACTCTGGGCAATAGCTCCCTTAATTTCCCTGACCGCCCCCAGCGCGCTGTGACCCTTGGGGTGATTAGTTTGAGCTCTACAAATAACGGGTTATTATTATACTGCTCAGGAGACATGCCTGTCACAGGTTTTAAACCTGAGGTTGAACAAGCAATTTTAAACATGCCTCTTGATTAGGAACATTTATTTGGCCCTCAAGTGGACTCCACTTTGGATAAGATGAAAAATGATTCAGAGACCACAAAAGCAATGGGAACCCTACAGACACCTACACTTCGTTGCTCCTTTTGCCACTCAGGCTACATTGACGGATACAAATTCTTTGCCACAGATGACCTCACTTCCCAGCACAAACAGGGACAATCCACCTACACTAAAGGATTTACAGAGGCTCCTTTAGAGGCAATAATAAGAGAGGAAAGGGTAGGGGTGCTTCAACACGCAGTGCAGCCTGTGCTCCAAAACAGTGACTGCCCCATCCTCCCTCCTAATCACACAACACCTGTTGGGGGAAGACTGCAGTCCTTTCACCCGGACTGGGACCATCACAATAGACCAATAGGTACTAGTCATTATCCAACATGGCTACGGTATGTAGCTCAATACCACACTACTCAACATCCAACCTCGCAATCACAAGTTATCCCAACATCACCTAACGCCTTCTGAAACTAGAGGTCCAAGCTCTTCTTCTCAAAGGGGCTAAAAAAACAGTTCTCCTTCATCAGCAAGGCACATGAGTATATTCCCTGTACTTCTTAATTCCAAAGAAAGACGGGTCACTAAGACCAATCCTAGATCTCAGACCTTCAAACTACTACATCCTATCAGAACACTTTCATATGGTTGCTCTACAAGATGTCATTCCACTTCTACAGATAGGTGACTTAGGACCTAAAGGCACATATTTCTATATACCCATTCATCCTGCTCATTGAAAATACCTCAGGTTTGTCATAGTATGAAAGTACAACCAATTCAAGGGTCGTCCCTTCAGTGTCACTACAGCACCAAGAGTCTTTACAAAGTGTCTAGCAGTAATAGCAGCACATCTACATCGACAAAACATTCATGTATTTGTTCCATCTTTCTGCACCTCTCCGTCCTGTTCCTGCACCTCTGTTGCCTCTTTCTGCACTTTTCTTGCCTCTTTCTGCACCATTCTTGTCTCTTTCAGCACCTCTGTTGCTTCTTTCTGAAACCCTCTTGCCTCTTTCTGTACCCCTCTTGCCTTTTTGTGCATCTCTCCTACCACTTTCTGCTCCCCTCTTGCTTCTTTCTGCACCTCTGTTGGTTGCTTCTGCACTGCTCTTGCTTCTTTCAGCACCTCTCTTGCACATTTCTGTATCCCTCTTCCCTCTTTCTGCACTTCTCTTGCCTCTTTCTACACTTCTCTTGCCTCTTTCTGCAACCCTCTTGCCTCTTTCAGCACCTCTGTTGCTTCTCTCTGCACCTTATTTCCTCTTTCTGCACTTCGCTTGCCATCTTTCTGTACTTCTTGTGCTTACTTGTGTACCTCTTCTGCCTCTTTCTGCACCTCTCTTGCCTCTTTCTGCAGTTCTCTTGCATCGTTCTGCACCTCCTTCCTCTTTCTGCACTGCTCTTGCTTTTTTGATGCACCTCTCTTGTCTCTTTCTGCAATTCTTGTGTCTCTTTCATCACTTATCTTGCTTCTTTCTACACCTCTGTTGCTTCTTTCAGCACTTCTGTTGCCTCTTTCTGCACTTCTCTTGCCTGTTTCTGCACCTGTCTTGCCTCTTTCTGCACCTCTGTTGCCTCTTTCTGCAACTCACTTGCCTTTTCTGCACCCCTCTTGCCTCTTTCTGTACCCCTCTTACCTCTTTCTGTATCTCTTTTGCCTCTATTTGCACCCCTATTCCTTCTTTATGTACCTCTCCTTCCTGTTTCTGCACCTCTGTTGCCTTTTTCTGAACCCTTCTTTTCTCTTTCAGCACCCCGTTGCTTCTTTCTGCACTTCTCTTCCTTCATTCTACAAACCTCTTGCCTCTTTCTCTACCCCTCTTGCCTCTTTGTGCACCTCTTCTACCTCTTTCTGCATCCCTCTTGCCTCTTTCTACACCTCTGTTGGTTCCTCCTGCAATGTTCTTGCTTCTTTCTGCACCTCTCCTGCAAATGTCTGTATCCCTCTTGCTTCTTTCTGTACCCCTATCCTTGTTCTGCACCTTTCCTGCCTAGATGCACCCCTCTTGCCTCTTTCCTGTTGTTTCTCTCTGCACCTTAATTCCTCTTTCTGTACTTCTCTTGCCTTCTTTCTGCACTTCTTTTGCCACTGTGTGCACCCCTACTGCCTCTTTCTGCATCTCTCTTGCCTTTTTCTGCCATTGTCTTTCTGCACTTCTCTTTCTTCTTTCTGCAACCCTCTTGCCTCTTTTTGTACCCCTCTTACCTCTTTGTGTACCTCTCTTACCTCTTTCTGTACCCCTCTTGCCTCTTTCTGCATCTGTTGGTTCCTTTTGCACTGCTCCTGCTTTTTTCTGCAACTCTCTTGAACATTTCTGTATCCCTCTTGCCTTTTTCGGCACCCCTGTCCACTCTTTCTGTACTTTTCCTGCCGGTTCTGCACACCTCTTGTCTCTTTCTGCACCTCTGTTACTTCTTTCTGTACTTCTCTTGCCTCTTTCTGCAACCCTCTTGCCTCTTTCAGTACCTCTGTTGCTTCGCCCTGCACCTTATTTCTCTTTCTGCAGTTCTCTTGCCTTTCTGCACCTCCCTTGCCCCGTTCTGTACTTCTCTTGCTTTTTATGCACCTCTATTGTTTCTTTCTGCAAATCTCGTGTGTCTCTTTCATCACTTATCTTGCTTCTTTCTACACCTCTGTTGCTTCTTTCATCACTTATGTTGCCTCTTTCTGCACTTCTCATACCTCTTTCTGCACCTGCCGTGCCTCTTTCTGCACCCTATTGCCTCTTTCTGTACCTCACTTGCTTCTTTCAGCATCCCTCTTGCCTTTCTCTATACCCCTCTTCCTTCTTTCTGTACCTCTCTTATCTCTTTCTGCACCCCTGTTCCCTCTTTCTGTACATCTCCTGCCTGTTTCTGCACCTATTTTGCCTCTTTCTGCTCTTCTCTTGCCTCTTTCTGCACCCCTCTTCATTTTTTCTGTACCTCGGTTGCTTCGTTCAGTAATTCTCTTGCCTCTTTCTGCACTTCTCTGGCTTGTTTCTGTACCTCTCTTGCATCTTTCTGCACCTCTGTTGCCTCTTGCTGCACCTCACTTGCTTCTTTGTGTACCTGTTTCTTCTTTCTGCACCTATCCTGCACCTTTCTGCACCCATTTCCTCTTTCTGCACCTTTTCTACATGTTTCTGCATGTCTCTTGCCTCTTTCAGCACCATTGTTGCTTCTTTCAGCACTTCTCTTCCTTCCTTATTTCTGCACCCCTCCTGCCTCTCTCTGATCCCCTTCTTACCTCTTTGTGCATGTCTTCTACCTGTTTCTGTACCCTTTAGCCTCTTTCTGCACCCCTCTGCCCTCTTTCTGCACCCCTCTCGCCTCTTTCTACACCTTATTTGCTACTTTCTGCATTTCTCTTGCCTCTTTCTGCACCCCTCTTGCCTCTTTCTGCACCTCTGTTGGTTCTTTCTGCACTGCTCTTGCTGCTTTCCACAACACTGTTTTTTTTGCACTTCTCCTGCTTCTTTCTATACCTCTCTTGCTTCTTTCTACACCCCACTGGCCTCCTTCTGCACCCTTCTTCCCTCTTTGAGCACCTCTTGTGCCTCTTTCTGCACCCCTTTTGCCTCTTTCTGCACCCCTCTTCCCTCCTTCTGCACCCCTCTTGCCTCTTTCTATACCCCTTTTGCTACTTTCTGTACTTTTCTTTCCTCTTTCTGCACCCCTCTTGCCTCTTTCTGCACCTCTGTTGGTTCTTTCTGCACTGCTCTTGGTTCTTTCTGTAACTGTTGTTTCTTTTTGCACTTCTCTTGCTTCTTTCTATATCTCTCTTGCTTCTTTCTGCTCCCCACTTGCTTCTTTCTGCACCCTTATTCCCTCTTTGGGCACCCTTCTAGCCTATTTCTGTATCTCTTTTGCTTGTTTATGCTCTTCTTTTGCCTGTTTCCTTACCCCTCTTGCCTACATCTGTACCTCTGTTGTTTCTTACTGCACTGATCTTGCTTCTTTCTGCATCTCTCTTGCAAATTTCTGCACCCCTCTTGCCTCTTTTGGCTCCCCTCTTCTCTCTTTCTGTACCTCTGGTGCCTCTTTCTGAACTTCTCGTGCCTCTTTCTGCACCTCTGTTGATTCTTTCTGCACTTCTTTTGTCTCTTTCTGCACCCCTCTTCCTTCTTTCTGCAACTTTGTTGTTTCTTTCCGTACTTCTCTTGCTTCTTTCTGCATATCTCTTGCTTTTTTCTGCATCTCTCTTGCCTCTTTCTGTACCCTTCTTCCCTCTTTCTGCACCTCTCTTGCCTCTTTCTGTACCTCTCTTGCCTCTTTGTGCACACACAGGGCTACTTTTGAAGCAACGGCAGACTCAGCAGTTCACACATGCAAGTGCAGAAAAAGGCTGCTGGCCTCTAAACTGTCATGTCCTATTATATGCTAGGGACTTAGAGGGAGTTTTAATCCCCCTTCCCTATTCTGTACTAGGGCCTTACAGGGGAGGTCATGCAAATCACAGGGGTACCCCAACCCATAGTGTAGGTGTTTCACTGTATTTCAAGTGTCTTTTAGCATAGCACTGGCTCTGGGCCTGTTTAGGCAGAGCCCAGGGTCAGTCAGAGTCAGTTACCGCCAGTTCCAGTAAGCAAAAAGTTGGGGGGTGCCGAGGGCACAGGATGACTTTGCCACAAGGCCTCTTTCTACTGGTTCTTTTTGCATATCTCTTGCTTCTTTCTGTACCTTTCTTCCTCTTTCTGGACTTCTGTTGCCTCTTTTTGCATTTCTCTTGCTTGTTTCTGCACCTTTCTTCCTCTTCCTGCACATGTACTACTTCTGTAGGCATAGTTAGAAATTAGCATTTAATAAACCTTTGAAATTCACTGAAAAAAACATAGGATTCAGGGACATTATAGTTAGAAAGTAGCATTTAAAAAACTTTAGTAATTTACTGAAAAAAACACAAGTTTCAGGAACATTATAGTTAGTTGGACATTTTACCCGTACAAAACCAGAGTTCAGCCGTTATAGTTAGTTGAGCTAACTATAACTCGCGCCCCCGCAATGCACTGCTGATGCAGTGTTGAGGCACGTTTGCGGAGTGATGCAGAAAGGGTGTCCTTGATGATTGCAAAGGTAGTGTGTATATTATTTCATGTGTGCCATTGCCAAGGACAGGCTGCGAATGCCGGGTGTTTTTGACAAAGTGTAAAGCACATATATAGACATATTTGAGATAAAGTTTTAGTGTAGCTATTGAGTAAGATACTAATATAACTTTCCCCGTTTGTATTCATTTGTCGGAATAATTACTTCAAAAATGCATTTTCTTTCTCACAGCAACACCGGAGGTCACAATGACATTTGTAGTCACAAATACAAATGAAAAAGTGTAAAACAGATCTATAGACATATTTCACACAAAGCTTGAAGTCTAGCTGTTCAGTAACATATTGGCTTACCAACATATTTTTTTTAAAACAGCAGTTTCAAAAAATAACTTTTAGCATCTAAAGCCACAAACACAACATAACTTCCAAACAAACCTTAAACTATCCATTGTTACCCAAACTTATGGGGAATCAGACCCTCTCTAGAGGGACAAACAAAAATGTTCATGTGGGGCAATGTCCATGTTATGCCATCTAAACAAGAGAGAAGCTGGAGGATCATCTACTTCAGTGGCAGCAGCAACAATCCCTGGTAGGAAACTCCCTTCTGCAATAGATATGGCTCTAGAGTTGTCAAGAATAGCCACGTACTGCGTGGAATATAGTGGTATATAAGGGCTGGTGAGTAGTTTGTTACAGGTATTCAAAATGCTGCCAAAAATCATACATGGTATATTTTCCCCATTATCTTTTTTGGACATTTCATAAGAGGAGTTAAAGTGAACAGCAAGAAGGCAATGCAAAGCTGAAGGGCCCTCAACTTCAATAGCAGCACAACAACACTGAAGCAGAGAGTTCATTCAAAAGTGCAATCTCGACTTTAAGATTTGGCTCCACAGTTCTACCTGATGGCATCAAACTGCATGGAATGAGGAGTTGTAGTTAGTGCTGGAGAGCAGTCCATAACGGCCCTTCGTAATGCTGGAAAGAATAATAAATGTTGATATGTTGTTTTTTTGGCATTCATAGTTTTTCTACATTAGTGGGCATTTTATTATCTTACAACGTGGGCATCTAATATCTATCTGTTGTTCATTTTATTATCTTCCAATTTATTGTAACACTACTTATATTTAACTTGACATATAAACAAGTCAAGCGTTACCTCTAAAAATAAATACACAGCTAACTTTTGCAAGTTATCATAATTTACATTTTTATTTTTTAATATAAGCCTATAGTCCATGTATAAATCTTGTAGTAAGTGCATCAACAACATATACAAGCATACACTGCTTTTTACAGAACACTCTATTAAATCTTGTAATCTCTTTTTTAAAACTATCCACTGTAATATATATGTCTTGTTCTGCAACTCCTCCTCTTAACAACTCTTCATTTTCCCTTGAATCCTGCTCAGGACCAAAGACATGAAACTGCACATCTCTAGATACCTTTTCTATGTCTGCCACCCTACCATGCAAAAGTGCTCTACTTATTTCTTCTAAACATAAAGCAGGAGTTTTCACATAATATAGTCTGCTACCTAAGGTTCGCATTGTTGAGTGGTATAACTTTTTTTGTGTTTTAAACTTCGCCTTGGAAAGATACATAACCATTTTCTTAATATTACTGTCTAATACTAGAAACCATACTGCAATTCCATTTGTATACAGTACCCTGACTACGCCTTGCTTGTACCTCTTCTGCAAAACATTCTTCTACAGTTCTAGATACCATTATCTCTTTTGCTCTAGGACTACCATTTTTCATTTGATGACATTGTCCTCTTTAAACAATAGCATGAACTATCTTTTTATCCTGGAGCTAGCTTTCTTCATTAATGAAAGCCTCTGTAAATGAAGTATGTATCCATTGTCCACTAAACACTGTACAGCAGTTGCTTCTATTCACTAATCTTTTCTTCTGGTTGTGTCTCCTCATGCAAGACACTATTTTGGCAAAGAGTCTTCATTCATTCTATTTAGAATCAAAATGAAAAGCTTCCTCTTCAAAGCAAACGCCTTATCAATTACTCTCACAACTCGTTCTTTCTGTTTTACTGTCTCTCTCCTTCTTTTACACTTTTTAACATTTAACACTAAATTTACAAGGCTGTAAATATGTAGTCATAACATTTGCGCAGAACCAATGCAGCCATCTAAACATCCACTTACAACCCATGCACGCATTGAAATACTGAGGCATACGCGTGCACTAATGAAACACTCAGGCTTTACTCATGCACTAATGTAATTATGTAGAGTACCATTGTAGTAAACCTATCACCCATATTCCTCAGAAAAGAACATGTAAATACATGGATTTTTGGTTAAATACAACAATACTCCCTGGATTATTGAATGACTTCATAGGTAGTGCCTAGGTGATTCACTAAGGATACAATTAGTGCCTTTATGAATCACTGACTATGTAATAACTCTATGGGTCATTTCATATCTGCATACTTACTTCCTGCGTGTTTGTATGACTATAGCACTAGTATCTGGGTGTTTGGGTGAGAGCATGAATAGAGCCTGAATGATTCAACAAGTTTGTGACTAATGCTTCAATAATTCAATTCATGTATAGATACTGGTAGGATGATTGAATGAATGCAACTCTAGTGCCTGGATGATTGTAAGAGTGCATACACAGTGTATAGGTGATTAATGCAGTACAAGGATAGTGCATACATCATTGTTTACGCCCATGCATAGCACCTAGCCTATTGGAAGAGTGGATGAATAATGTTTCAGCGATTGGATGCAGCTCATGTCTTTTTGGTTGAGTGCACGGGGAGTGCCTGGATGCTTACAGAACTACATGGGTAGTATCCACAGAATTCAGTAAGTGCATGAGTAGTGCCTCTCTAATTAGATGAGTGAATGACTAGTGTTTGAGAGACTGCAAAATTCCATTAAAGCTTTAGAGATTGGATGACAGTAAGCATACTGCTGGGGTGATTGTATTAGTGCAAGACTAGTGGCTCAGTAATTAAATAACTGCATAGGTACTGGATGGGTGATAGGTTTACTACAATTGTGCTCATTACGTAATTACATGAGTACACCCTGAGTGTTTCATCAGTGCACACATATGCCTTTGTATTTCAATGACTACACAGGTTGTAAGTGGTGGTTTAGCTTTGTTAATTGCATAAGTCAATAGATAGTAACTAGGTAAATAGATGAATGTATACGTAGTGCCTGCATACTTCAATAACTACATAATTTCAGCCTGCGTGATAGCAAGAGTACATGTATAGTTACTGGTTAATTGAATAACTCCATTGACTTGATGGCAGCCTGAGTAGTGGCTGGGTGATTCCACAACTGCCTGAATACTGCCTGAGTGACTGAGAAAGTACCTTCATTACTTTTAGATAAATAACAATTGTCATTATATCATTGAATCATTGGTTATCTCCTTCTGTCAGTATCAAACTACCTGTTTTACTGTATACATGCTTTTCTTCTAAGCTCTGTGTGAGTGAAATCTAGGTATCATACTGATGAAAAAGGGTTCGGGCAGATCAGGTCGTTATACCCCTTTTCTAGGTTTGCCCGGCGTTAGCCGCTTCTCACCCAACTCACGATTACCAAATAAAGAGGCAGGCGCTGGAGACTGGAAGGCAGGAAACAGGAGTTTATTTCCGACGGAAACAGAACACGTCAAATCAGACAACAGGGTATCTTCTCGAGGTGCTCTCTCGACATCTCTCAGGCCTGGCCTCTTATACACTAGTTTATTACTTTATTACATGCAACACATTCTTGGAAATGCTTTGAAGTACGGAAAAGGCGTCTTTGGAATCCCCGGTTCAGGCCCGTTCCCACACATATCTACAGTAGGAGTCCCCACCCCAATCTCAGCATGATGGCTATCGCGCAGCTGGACATTCCGCTGGGAACAGGAATGCGGGCGATCGATCGGATCTAGGGGTGTGAGGGCATTGATTGATCCCCGCTCCTCTGATGTGAGGTGAGGTCCTACTGTAGGGGCAATAAACCGCATCTGTTGGGCTAAGTGATGGCCTGGGGTCGGGCCGGACAATCGGGCAAGGAGGAAGAGGTTATCAAAGGGCCCGTTTTATGGATGAGATGAAAGAGTGTGGGGGTTTCGGCACGGGATGTGACTCGGAGGCAGGGTCGCGTGGAGATGTGTGTTATGGCCCAGGCAGGAGAGATCGGGGGCTGTCCGAGCACGGGGGATGCTTAAGAGGCGAGAGGGTGAAGGGGGGGGGAGGGGAAGACGCGCTGGCTATCGAAAGTGGGCAGAGAGATCATGGCATTCAAAATGGCTGCTACTTATGCGCACGTATGGATCTGAAAAGAGACAAGATGGCGCCGATAATGTTTACGCCACGATCTAGATTTTAACAGTCCTCCCTTTTCAACATATCTAGCCAGCTTGTTAATTTACGTCAATCCCCATTATATTTCTTATTTCGAGGTCATACAATGCTTTCATGTGTTCAGTTTTGAAGTCCGAAGTCTTAGGGCACATGCAGTTAACAATGAGCGAACACAGAGGTGGCAAACATTGAATACCTAGGCAACACCCACATAGTATCACGACCGGTATCAATATAAATGTGAATAACCTCCATCCCCAGTCCTTCAAAGTGCCCCAAAACCAGCTTCCAAGCGACCATCCTTCCTGTTCCTGGTGAACCTCTGAGGAAAGTCTGTGGAGGTGTTCGATTGCTTTGTAGACTGAGGGCGAGTTATCTGGCATGTAGGTGCAACAGCTGGATCCAATGATGCGGCATGCTCCTCCTCGGTCAGCTAGAACTACATCTAGAACAAGGCGGTTCTGAAGAGCCACCAGGCGGACTGCCTGAAGCTCGGCAGTATTGTTAGTGAGGATGCCAGTCGTGATGTTCATGGTCGTTTCTACTGCCTGGGTCAGGTGTCGGATGGCGCAGCTGTTTGCCATTGGGCCCCACAGAGGAACAAGTCCCTTCACTGCATCCAGGAACTGTGCTCCAGTGGAGTCGGCTTGTTCAATGTCTCTCGCGCGCTTCTGCCGGTGATGGTTGGCTGGGGCCACGTACGTTGGAGGGAGAATGAAGGCGACGTAGCAGGTACCCCCCCAACTTTTTGGAAGCCACGTGTAAGCGTTGGTGCCACAAACAAAGTACATATTCGGAGAAGCAACAAAGGAGGGGGGATCGATGGTGTCCAATGTTCTGGTGATGTGGCAGGAACTGTGACCCACCGGCTGTGTTCCCAAGCCTTCGAGGCACACGAGGCCCGTGACATTGATAACAGACAGAGCCACCGTCAGAGTGGCAGCAGTTCGTTTCCGTAAGTAGGAGAAGGTGGGTCTGGCTGGATTATGGAACACCTGCATTTTGACTCGCTCCTTGGCAGGGATGTCCATCTGGAAGGAGGAGCCAGAGGTCAAAGGACAAAAGGGAGCAGACGTCCTTCCGGTTTTGTTCAGCCAGAACCCGTGGTAGAAGTGTGACACTGTTTGACCAGAAGTGGCGTTGTCCTTGTAGCTCTCTTGCAAGAGGGTCAACCAGGCAAGGCAAGAACCGTGAACTGAGAAAGGGGAAGGGATGAAAGGGATGGAGTGTCCAGTGGCATGCGGGAGCAACCCGTAGATCCAGCAGTTTGTGGCGTTGGCGGCAAGGTTGTGCTGGTGCAACAGTTGTACGAAGGAATTGTTCCAGAACTCCTTACGCCTTTCTCGGAGCTGCGGCGAAAGGGAGATCAGGTGATGTTCTTTCATAGTGGTTGGCTGTGCAGTGGTCAGCAATATCTGATGGGCGGGTGCGCTCTCTTCCATGATCCAGAAGGAAGTCATGAGGAGGAGGCAAAAGAGGAGGACAATAAAAAGAGCAATTGTCTTCAATTTGTGTATACTGTCAGTCTTTGGGTTTCGATAACGGGTATTTCCTGTTGCTTCTGTCGTCTTCTTATCTGGCTCTTCCATCATCTTCAAGGTGCTCGGTAGTGGGCAGAACCGCTGACTTCGTTTAGCCTCTCTTCGGGTAACCCTTGGTTGTGTTTAGGCTACCGTTCTGAGATTCAACTTAGTCTGTGGTTCTACTTAGCCGAAGCTCCCTCCTTTCGACGCAGGAAATACCCTTCCCTGGATGGCACAGTGGGGTCAGAGAATTTTGCAAGTTCGAGTGCCTCGGTATCAGGATAACAGTTCAATGATGGCCGGTCTTTGTTCAGCAGTTCTTCTTGGGTGCTGACGTTTTCTGTCATGGTCAGGGTCGAGGAGACCTTCTTACAGTGGTGTGCGTGCAGCCAGTGTCTCTTCCCCTCCACTCGAAGAGCCGTTTGGGTGGTGATCAGTACTTGCCAGGGGCCCGTCCACCGGGGTTCCAGACTCTTCGTCCGTTGGAAATTCCGGATCAACACATAATCTCCCGGTTGGATATCGTGACCCGGACCCCTGGAAGCATCGGGGATGGCCTGCTGCACCTGCTGATGAATGACAGACAATGTTTTAGTCAATTTGCACAAGTAATCGGACAGTAGGACGTCTGGGACGTCGTGAATGGAAGTCGGTTTAGGGGCAGTCCAGAGATTCATGGGTCGCCCAAATACAACTTCGTAGGGGGTCAAATGGTGCTTAGTGGGAGTGGAGCGCATCGATAGCAATGCCAGTGGGAGGGCATCTGGCCATTTAAGTCCTGTGGTGGCCACTATCTTTGACAGTTTTAGTTTCAGTGTGGCGTTGTGTCGCTCAACTAAGCCAGCAGATTGGGGGTGAAAGACGGCGTGGAACCTCTGTTTTACCCCCAGCCCTTTCAAGATTAGTTGGATAACTTCAGCTATGAAGTGGGGGCCGTTGTCGCTCCATAGAATTCGACAAAGGCCGTAGCGAGGGAAAAATTCTTTCAGTAGTACTTTGGCAGTGGTCATGCCAGTGTTATCACGGGTTGGATAGGCTTCTACCCATTTGCTGAAGGCACACACAATGACTAATGCATACTTCAGGTTTTGGCATCTTTCTAGTTGGATGTAGTCCATCTGGAGGATCTCAAAGGGATGGTCGGGGACCCCAAACCCTCCCCGGGGTACCACAGTTCCTTTCCCAGGGTTGTGTTGCAAACAGATAAGGCATTGCTGGACCAGGCGTCTGGCTGAGTCAGGGATTTTGTCGTTGTGCCAGACCTTGGAGATGAGTTCGATCATGGGGGCAGATCCTATGTGCGCAGGGGAGTGAGCCATAGTCAGTATGGGGATCAGGTATGAGTTGGGTAGCAACCATTTGTTAGTGTCCTTTGTCCGCCAGCAGCCTTCATCGTCTTTCAATCCCACCCGTGCCCATTCAGTCAATTCGTGTGGTGAGCTGGCCATCTGGATGTCCCTAATAGTTTCCCTTGCGTCAGTCCATCTTTCTGCTTGCGACCTGGTCACATACATGTGTGTCGTTGTCCTATTCTCAGCTGTGGTTCGGGCAGTGATGTCGGCCAGCGCGTTTCCCTGTCCGACTAAGTCCGTCACCTTCTTGTGTGCCTGACATTTGATTACCGCTAATCGTTTGGGAAGGAGAACGGCTTCAATCAAGGCGGAGACTAAGTCTCCGTGGAGGATGGGCGTGCCGTGGGACGTCAAGAATCCCCTTTCCCTCCATAAGAGTCCAAAATGGTGAACCACTCCGAAGGCGTACTGGCTGTCCGTGTAAATGTTTGCAGTAGTCCCTGTCGCTATAATACATGCTCATGTGAGGGCAATCAGTTCTGCCGCTTGTGCGGATCGTTGCGCGATGCGGGCAGTTTCAACTACGGTTTGGGCTGTGGTAACTGCATAGGCAGCTGAGGTGGTGCCGTCGGGGAGTTTTATGCAAGAACCGTCTACCCATAGCTCTCCGTCAGGGTCTGTGAAGGCGGTGTCCCGGAGGTCAACCCTACTCCTAATCTGTTCGTCTGTGAGGGTCACACAGTCGTGTATAGGGGGGACATTTGGGTCGTTATCGGGCAGAGGCAACAGGGTGGCTATCTTCTCAGCGTGATGTGGGGTGCAAGTAGAGTCAGTTCGTATCCGGTCAGTCGTGCGCTAGTCAGGTGTTGCGTCTTAGTCTGGTTTAGGAGGGTGTCAACAGCATGGGGCACCAATACCGTGAGGGAATTCGAGAGTACGATCCCCTCACTTTGTCGGATAGAGACAGCAGCGGCGGCTACGGCTCGAAGGCAGGCAGGCAAGGCTCTCGCTACGGGGTCAAGGGTGGCAGAGAAATAGCCACATGGTCGTTGCTTGGGGCCGATAGTTTGAGTCAGGACAGACAAAGCGCACCCCTCCCTTTCTTGGGTGTAGAGAGAGAAGTGTTTGGTGTAATCGGGGGTTCCTAGGACTGGTGCAGAACAAAGGGCGTCTCGGAGTTCTTTGAAGGAGGATTGGCATTCGGGGGTCCAAGGGAGTGGGAAGGGGACGTCTTTGGCTAGTAGGGAGAGTAGTGGCTTTACAATGAGACTGAAGTTTGGTAACCACTGCCGACAGAAGGAGGTGAGGCCTACCAGGGAGCGGACTTGTTTCTGGGTCTTTGGGACAGGGGTGTCTAGAATGGCCTGGATTCGATCGGGTGTAAGCTTTCTCCCGTCTTTGGACAAGAGGTGGCCTAGGTAGGTGACCTGGGTTTGGCAGAATTGCAACTTCTTCTTGGAGACCTTGTGGCCATTTTCCGCAAGGAAGTGCAAGAGTTGGATGGTGGCTGTGACTGCAAGTGGAGTGGTGTCGGCCGCCAAAAGGATGTCATCGACGTACTGTATCAACACCACTCCCTCTGGTAGCTGAACGGCGTCCAGCTGCCTCTTGAGGGCCTGCCTATAGATGCTGGGACTTTCTGTGTAACCTTGGAGAGCTCTACAAAATCTATATGAGCGGGATTTTAATGTGAAGCCGAAAAGGTAGCGGCTATCTGGGTGGATGGGGATGGAGAAGAAAGCGTTTTTGAGGTCTATTACAGTGAAGGTGGTGGCTGTGGAAGGAATCAGGGTCAGAATGTAGGCGATATCTGAGACTACAGGGTACTGAGGTACCACTGCCTTGTTGACCTCTCGAAGGTCGATGATGAAGCGGTACGCTTTCTCATCTCCTTCGCCCTGCTTCTTCACAATGGGTAGGATAGGGCTGTTGCAAATGTTGCTGACTACTTCCTCTACCACTCCTGCCTCTACCAGGGACTGGATTATCATCACCAATGCCTTCTCACCTTCGGGCGATATCCGATATTGTGGGAGTTTTGGGAGTATCGCATCTTGGCGGACAGTTATGCGCACGGGGTCGATCATCATTCGTCCTACATCAGCGTCAGTTTTAGCCCATAGATACAGAGGTAGAGAGTCAAGTAAGGATGCGTCAGTGTCAGAGATGGAGAGCATGTGTCGTGCATGATGATGTCTGAGCAGAGTCGGGTTATCGTACAGAATGACTCAAACCCCGTCCTGTGAACACCTGATAGTAGCTCGGAAATGCTTCAGTAAGTCAAGTCCCATAATGGCATCGGGGGTGTTGGAGGAAAGCAGAAACGTCGTGTCAGTGGGGTTACTGTCCAAGTCGAAGGAAACCGGTGCGGATAAAGGGTTAGTGGAGGGCGTTCCATCAAAGCCTATTGATGTTATGTGTGAGCCAGACAAGGGTGCCCTTGGAATCAGTCGTTTAGATAACGCACTACGTGTCGCGCCAGTGTCTACCAGAAATGGAGACTTCGTACCTAGGACCTTAGCGGTGACGTAAGGACCTTGCTGGTCAACATAGAGCTCGACTGGATCCCTTCCTTGCCCTTGGCAGTCCTATGCGAAGTCGTGGGCGTTGTCGCAGTCAGACTGTTGGCACTGATTCTGTCGGGGCGGTCAAATGTGTTCGGTTTGCCAGGTCTGTCATTGTTGGTGTCGTGGGTGTGCCCTCGTCCCTGCCCTCTGGTCCTGGGGCCATTTGCCATGTCCCTTGTCTCTTTATTTTTAATCATTTCCAGGAGGACCGGGCATTGAGACTTCCAATGGCCAAACCCTTTGCAAAACGCACACTGGTTCTCATCGAGGTCTGTTCGTGGAGCGCCGGGTGTGGGTGTGCGGTCTCTAGGGGGTGTATTTCTAGGGGCGTTCGGTTGGTAGTTTCCTCTATACCGTTCCCTTCCTGCCGTCACTCACTGTAATTGAGCGATCATCACTCGTTCTTTCAAGTCCTTTTTCTTTTTCTCAGTCGCCCTCTCGTTCTCGTTCTTTTGGTGTTCGTAATACTGAGCCATCTGAAGGATAGCTGCAGGTTTGAAGGCCCCCCAACTACTCTCGCTCGTCTGTAACTTTTGGGAGACCTCTTGCGATAGCCCCTTTACGTAGTTTTGCACGAATAGGTGTTGTCCGGTTGCGGTGGTCATGTCTTGGCCACTGTAGTCGGAGAACACCGTCTCAAATCGGGAGAAGTATTCTGATACGTCTTCCTGGGGTTTCTGACGGCAAGCCGTGACTACCGACCAGTCTACCTTCTTCTCTGGGATCAATGTCTTTAGCTTCTGAACTATTTTGTCCGGGAGTTCCAGTATGTCTTTTATAGGTTTCTTTCCGGGCTCTCGCTGCCTATCTAGTTCACTGAGCTGATTCCAGGTATGTCCGAACAGATCTGTGTGGTCGGCTTTTCGGATTTGCTTCCACACATCAGCCGGCAGACATAACCTGAAAAACAAATCAATGTCCGCCAGAGTCATTATGGTTGAGCCCAAGGCTGTACCTAGTTCGGTATAAAATGCTGTCGGGTTCTTTCTTAAATCGGGCAGGGTTTGCATAAAAGTTAAAATATCTTGCCGATCCCATGGTTGATAAACCCAATTGTACACAACCCTCCCTTTTGCATCTGCATGGTTGATATCGTCGTTCGTTCCCTGACCTCGTGGGGGAACCCAGTAGGGGGCGGCTTCTCTGATAGGCATCATAGTGTTGCCTACTTCTGCTGAGGACCCAGTCGTCTCGGGAACTGTAATCTTAACTTCTGGTTTCTGTTCCGTGAGGTGGCAGGAACCTCAAGCGTTTGCATGAAGAGGTCCGCCGCGTCACGCTCGGCCTCGTCTCCAATATCGACTTTTATATATAACGCTGTCAGTTTAGCAGGACCCCGATTCTGATACCTATCCTCATATGCGTTTAGGGTGTGGTAACTAAACCGTAAAATGAAATGCCGTCTGTGGCTACCGGCATGCGAATTGTGCATATCCATCGTGTATTCTTCGCTCTCCTTCCGTTCTACCAGTGCCTTTGCTATCTTGTCAATTCCCTCTCGCTCATCTTTGCTCAATCTATTCAGTCTACTCGGTGGTTGTTTGCTAGTCTTGGGTTCATCTGACTGATAAGATCAAAATGTCACAAGATAGAGGAGGGTCTATGATATTAGTGCTGTTGGACCTGTCTGCGGCCTTTGATACCGTGTCCCATAACATCCTTCTCAGCCGCCTGCAGGGAGTGGGAGTCGGAGGCTTAGCTCTATCATGGCTGGAGAGTTTTCTCTCAGGGAGATCGCAATCTGTCAGCCTGGGCCCTTATCGTTCCACCTCGAAGGCGCTCACGAAGGGGGTGCCACAAGGCTCATGCCTTAGTCCTACATTATTCAATGTATATGTGGCCCCCCTTGCTGAGATTGTGCGGAAGTATGGGTTCATACCAGTTTCTTACGCTGACGACACCCAGCTCCTCTACCCTTTCAGCTCCCTTGGTTCTACAGTCAAGGAAAATTTTGCTGAGGGAATGAGGGCAGTGTCACATTGGATGGCCGCCAACTGCCTCCAATGTAACGTTGCAAAAACGGAAGTTATGCTCTTTGGTAGGGCAAGCTTACTGTGGTCTCCTGAATGGTGGCCGATGGATCTAGGCCCAGCTCCCATCTCAAAGCCCTATGTAAAAAATCTAGGGGTCAAGATTGATCAAAAACTGACCCTTAAGGAGCATGTCAACCACATTGCAGGATTGTGCCTCTTTACCATTGGTCTTTTACGGCGAGTGTTTCCTTGTCTCCCTGATACTTATAGGAAGACACTCGTCCAGGCCCTGGTAACTAGCCGCCTAGACTACTGCAACGGCCTGCTGACGCTAGCAAATGCTGACGCAGTAGGTCGGTTGCAGGTGGTTCAATACACGGCGGCTAGACTGGTTATGGGTGCGCAGGCTAAAACCCCCTCTAAGCCTCTGCTGATGGAGTTACATTGGCTCCCGATACGACAGCGTATCAGTTTTAAAATATGTTGTACGGTTCATAAATGTTTATACGGGAATAGCCCCAAATATCTATCTCAAGCTGTTGAACTGTATCAACCTAGCCGCTCACTTCGCTCAAGCAATCAAGCCCTCCTGAAACCTCCTGCAACTAAACGAGCTAGGCAGGGTGACCGAGCTTTCTCATCAGTTGGTCCTGCCCTATGGAATAAACTTCCTACTGAAATGAGGATGAATACCAATCATTTGGCCTTCAGAAAGGCGTTGAAAACGTTCCTCTTTCAGGAAGCATTTCAGTCCACTTAAAGCATCTCAGTTCTCTTAAACACATGTTAGCAGACAAAGCGCGGAGATACCCCATGGGATTGAATCCAGCGCGTTATAAGAAATTAAAATAAAATAAAATAAATAAATCTGATGTCGTTACTAATGCGGCCGGAGCGGAGGCCATGAGGGCTGTGGCACTAGCTTCAAGGTTATTCTCATTTGCACTCGGAGCTGGCACGCGCTGTACTAGGGGTTGGGAGGGGGCATATGGAGGGGGCATATAGATGATCGGGGGACCTAGCAGCAGCTCATCGTTCGCCCGTTGTTTGGAGGTCAGCTCAGGGTAGAGCGTAGAGGGGGTCCTAACAGGACACTGGCCTGTTGACTCAGATTCCTGTTTTTGTCTGCTTTCTGCTCTTTCTTTGATCTCTTCTTCTAGTTTCTTAGCGGCCAGGTGGGCTGCCTTTCGCAATTCTTTTCCTATTCTCGCTTCTTCTCTTTTCTTTCGTTGCTCTGCTTCTTTGCGCCACATGCCGAAACTATCAAGCATAGTGGGCGTGGTTTTATTGTTACAAAGGGCTGTTTCCAGCACGCTTATTTTTGTGTCATCGAAGGATCCTATCAGTGGCCACTGACTTTCCTGATCCTTTTTAGTATATTTATTCCATAACTTACTATAAGCTACGGCGACTAGTCCATATTTTAAAAACATATCCTTATTAGGGGTGCCCTCCAGAGGAGCCGGATGATCTACCTCTAATAAGCGGTCCGGGCTGAACCAACTACTGACCAATGGGGAGAAGATAGGCATGACGGGTTACAACGGGGACAAAAGTCTGCACCACCTATCCTTCACTACTTTGTGAAGACTGGACAGAATATTTCTATTCTGCAGTATTCGCAATTAGGGAATACCCAAAGAGAGAACCAATATCGAACAATTAATGTCCGTTCAATCAAACAATCAGTGGCGAGAAAGAAATAGGCACGACGGGTTACAACGGGGGCAAAAGCCTGCGTTACCTATTCTTCACTATCTGCAAAAGGAGGACAGACTATTTTTATCCTTCCCCGTTTGTAGACAGAGAATTCTCGAGAAAACAATCCTCGAACAAACAATGTTCGGGCAAACAATCAATCAGTGGGGGAGAAAAATAGGCACGACGGATTACAACGGGGGCAAAGGCCTGCGTTACCTACCCTTCACTACCTGCAAAGGAAGAGAGAATACTTTCTATTCCTCTCCGTTTGTAGACAGAGAATCTCCAAGAGAACCAACAATTCGGAGAGTAATACTAGTATTTTCCAATCGATCAATCAAATATTTTACAGTTTGTCGTGTTACACGACCTTACCCGGACCGTATGGACAGTTTCTCGTCTTCCGCTTCCAGCGCCCGATCGTCCTCTATTCTCCGTAATTGCTGTGGCACTCCTGATGGTTCCCAGTCAGGACCGTAGATCACTCGAGAGAGGTCTGCTTGGAACCAGTGAAGTTCGGATGATCGGCTGCCAGACGAGGGTCTATCGGGCAGGTGCACTTCCCGATCGTTGCAGTCATTCACTCCGTCGTCGGGACCTCTCCCACTGGATCCACGTGTCACTCATGGGCCCCACGTTTGGGACGCCAATTGATGAAAAAGGGTTCGGGCAGATCAGGTCGTTATACCCCTTTTCTAGGTTTGCCCAGCGTTAGCCGCTTCTCACCCAACTCACGATTACCAAATAAAGAGGCAGGCGCTGGAGACTGGAAGGCAGGAAACAGGAGTTTATTTCCGACGGAAACAGAACACGTCAAATCAGACAACAGGGTATCTTCTCGAGGTGCTCTCTCGACATCTCTGAGGCCTGGCCTCTTATACACTGGTTTATTACTTTATTACATGCAACACATTCTTGGAAATGCTTTGAAGTACGGAAAAGGCGTCTTTGGAATCCCCGGTTCAGGCCCGTTCCCACACATATCTACAGTAGGAGTCCCCACCCCAATCTCAGCATGGTGGCTATCGCGCAGCTGGACATTCCGCTGGGAACAGGAATGCGGGCGATCGATCGGATCTAGGGGTGTGAGGGCATTGATTGATCCCCGCTCCTTTGATGTGAGGCGAGGTCCTACTGTAGGGGCAATAAACCGCATCTGTTGGGCTAAGTGATGGCCTGGGGTCGGGCCGGACAATCGGGCAAGGAGGAAGAGGTTATCAAAGGGCCCGTTTTATGGATGAGATGAAAGAGTGTGGGGGTTTCGGCACGGGATGTGGCTCGGAGGCAGGGTCGCGCTGGAGGTGTGTTATGGCCCAGGCAGGAGAGATCGGGGGCTGTCCGAGCACGGGGGATGCTTAAGAGGCGAGAGGGTGAAGGGGGGGGGGAAGACGCGCTGGCTATCGATAGTGGGCAGAGAGATCATGGCATTTAAAATGGCTGCTGCTTACGCGCACGTATGGATCTGAAAAGAGACAAGATGGCGCCGATAATGTTTACGCCACGATCTAGATTTTAACAATACTTGATATATATTTGCACACATGGCCATCTAGAAACATACATTGCTTTGCTACTGAGTGTGCACATGCATCAGTAAGTTTCTAAAATGGAAAACAACATTTTGAAAATTTTCAAAGCACAAAACCTTTTCTGAATGGCATACCTGCAGCATTACTCAAATACTTCTTCTGCTTCTAAAACATATATTCAGCATATCTCAAACAACAGTTACACTCGAAATGAAGCTAGCACAAGAACTCTCGAGGAATTCTGCACTAATAATCCTTCTCAATTTTAAACAAAACATGTTTAAAGAAAAACACTACCCTCACTATATACATGAAATTTCCATCAGCCTTACTGAACATAAATCACCATGTAAACATATATGCGATTTCTTAATAGATATATACCTTCAAGCCATCTTTCCCAAAATATACACCTCTCTGCAAATTTAAGCAAACTCAAAAGCCCCACCGTATATATAGCTATGTGCAAGCACAACAACTATATCTCACCATCTAAGCATATGCAAAGTGGTCATATAAGTTAAAAACCACTTTGACAAACAGTTTCCAATGTATACCTAGCAAGTATTACTTCTTTCTAATTCATATACACACAGATAACATGTTCTCATATTTTATTTCTCACTACACTATTCCTGTTTAATAATGTTACTAAAAGTACTACAACTCCCAGAATGCAAACAGATGTACTATTCTGCACATGTTTACACATTTAAAACATTCTTAGTTCCTCATTGCAACTTTCCACAAAACTATACTGTTATTTTTCATCAAAATACACAATGTAATAAACAGGCACTAATTCAGTCAGTCCTAAAACTTTATTTCGATCATATATAGATCTTACAAAGTGCATAGCTCCTCATAAAAATTATACAATAAAAAGCATAAGATACAATATATACAAATAAAAGTATGGGAGTATTTCATACAATGCATTTGGCGCACTTTATCCAAAGAGCATACTAGAATTTAGCAAGGGATAAAACAATTAACCTGCTTGTATCGGTAGAAAAGATTCTTAGCTCCTCCAAGTAATGGCCGGGACCAACCAATATTCACAGTGGAATAATCCACTTAGCCTTCAGATTTTGATAGTGAGGACAAAAGAAAAGCAAATGGACTAAAGATTCTGCACTTGATTTGCAGGCTGGGCAAAGAATATCCAGAGTAACATTACGGCTCCATGTACCACAAAACAGTTTGGTTGGCAGAGTCTTATAGCAAAATAGTACAAATACTTTGCGAGCCAGAGGAGGCACAATTTCATCAATTGTTTCTTCATAACTTGCAGTCGTCTTAAAATCTAAAAACACCCTGGTCTAGGAACCCACCAAGTTAGAAGATTCCTTCTCCATGACTTTTTCCCAGTAGATCGATCTAACCTTTGCCTTTGATATTAACTACATACTTTCCGGATTTAACCAATAAGACTCAACACCTCAACACTGGAGTAGGCATCTCAAGGAATTAAACCAGGGTATTGAATGTATCTGGGAATAGTGCAAAAGGCCAGTCAATGCTGCTCTGTAAGGGGCTAACTCATCAACATACCACAGGCGATGCCAAAACAGAAGTAATTTATAATCAAGCTTGTGAGTCTGTTTTCTCAAGGCAAAATCCAGGCATAAAGGAGTCAAGAGAGTACTAGGGGGTATATTTAAAAGAGATCTTAAAGAGCTATTTTCTACAGTAATGAGACCATTTTTATTTCCACTACCCCATAGTTCCACCCCAATTATAGCCCCCCCTAGAGTTTTGATGTTGGAGATCTACAGTGCGGGAGTCACCTTTCTTGAAATTTTTTTCTTTATTTTAGAAATGTGAGCATTCTGCAAGATTAGCATTAGCTTTGATTTATCAATGTGGGGTGCCCAATGTAGACTAGGTGTTAGGCAGATACCCAAGTAGTCAAAAGCGGATACTTACTCCGAGGGGGTGCTTCCTACAAACAGACTTTTTTTACTGGGTTTTGCATTTCGCTCGGTAAAAAACATATATTTGGTTTTGGCCTCATTTAAAACTAAACCCCGCTCGTTGCAAAATCTTATAACGTCATTTAGCAATGATTAGAGACCTTGGGGGGATTTGGAAATTATTAAAGTTTTGTCTGCAAAAAGGAGCACTGGGACTCTTTTCTCCACTATTTTGGGGTCGTCACACCCATCCCTGTCTAGAAAATCAACCACCCCATTTATAAAATTGAGAAGAGCGTGGGCACGAGGATGTACCCCTGCCTCACCCTACGTTCGATTCGGAATTTCTTTGTTAGTTGGCTGTTCGTTGCCCCATCTCCCGTGGGCTGCATTTGATGTATGCAATCGACTTAGAATATCTAGGGGGTTCTGAGGTAGGCACTAATTTATTTTTCTCTTACTTCCCATGACATTCACCATTAACCTCTTAAACACATACCCCCTAATAGATACAGTTCAATCTCATCACTGTGATACTCCTTTTAATCAAACTCCTATATACATCTTCATTTCTAATGCACATTTTAAAAATACTTACCAAGATATATACATACCACTGAATTCAGTTTGTAGATTATATTGTTGTTTTAGCTCTTTCTGCATAGTTCGGACACTGTTATGATTTGCAAAAACTAAGCACAAGAATGGTACACCACTCCCATACAAAGAAAGTCTAAAATGGCAACCTCTTCAACTTTCCACTCTATCATCATGAGAAAGACAGCAAATGAAATCATGTCTTTCATTTTAGACTACTGTATCTTCCCTTGCGAATGGTTGGCAAATGTTAACCCTTTCCCTCTCTTTCAAAAATGAGGTTCCTGTTGCAGCGTTTTTGTGATGTTTTAGAGATCATCGCAGAACATTTGCAAAAAACGGGCGTTCAAACTGATATCTAGCTTAATGTTTCTGAAATTTTAATCTACGCAACAGTTTATTACATAGTCCTGAGTTGGAAGTTAAAACTTGCCATTACTTACATTGTGTCATCACTCCACAACATAAAAAAAAATGTTCTGTCTCTTTAACACCCTTCCCACCCAATACAGTCTTAGCTCAGTATAGCTAGCAACCCAGTGGAACCAGTAGGTCAAAGTTCTTAGCACATTCTAGAAAGAACATTCAGCTTTCAAATAAGATACAACAAGTGTGCTCTACTCCACAGATTTAATAGCATATCAATGTCTGTATTATCCTTCTTTTTTTAAACAACAGCCAATAATAAGACTTCTTTACCTAACTGTATTCACTTTCACGCTGACAGCATCCAATGAAATATATATGTATGTTTGTGTGTGTGTGTGTGTGTGTATATATATATATATATATATATATATATATATATATATATATTATATATTACCTACTGGCGGTCGCCAGTAGGTATATATAGTTAGGATTTTTATGCCGCCATCCCCATTGATGGAATAAAGCACACTATTTTTTTGTAATTCCTTGGTTTGTGGTCTGTACCTGGCTGCGTCCGTTGCTGTTGGTGTTCGGCGCTTCAGGATTGTGGATTTCAATATATATATATATATATATATATATTATATATTACCTACTGGCGGTCGCCAGTAGGTATATATAGTTAGGATTTTTTCTCTATGGGATTTTTGAAAATTCTATGTCTAATAACTTTGGCGTTTGTGGACGGAATTAACTGGAATTTTCAGGAAAATGGAACATTTTGTTTCTGAGCAGCCCCTGAAAATTTGGGGGGGATTCGTCAAGGGGGGGCCGAGAAAAAAGGGGGGTCCCAAAACGCGTTTTTCCCATGTTAATTTCCATAGGGCGGTTGGCCTCACTTTTAGCCCGAACGGCTGAATGGATTTGCACGAAACTTGGCAAAATTGTAGGGACTGGTAGCCCGATGTGCCCTTGCTAGGTCTCAATATATGTGCTCCAGTGGATTTTGAGAAATTAACGTTCAAAAAAAGATATATATCTGTGACAGCGTCCCGGGTAGCGCTCCGTTTCGCGTACTTTTCGCGTTACGGAGCTTTGCGAAGCGAAGCTGATTGGCTCTCCGGTGTCTGTAAACATTCCAAACAGTCCGTAGCGGCCGCCATCTTGTCTCTCGTTTTTTTCGTGGGGTGCGCCCGGTTCACGAACCGGGAAGCGGTCTGGGGAGCGTACTACAAGGAAACAAGAATGATTGACTTTTAACTTATTGTATGTTTATAGACTTTTTTTGATTATTTTTTTTTTCTGCCGAGTGACGTCTCGGCCTATCTCCACGGGATGCAGTCCCTACCATCTCGGCGTTTAAGCCCAGGGGGACCGGTAGTGTGGGAGAGAACAAGAATGATTGACTTTTAACTTATTGTATGTTTATAGACTTTTTTTGTTTTTTTTTTTTCTGCCGAGTGAAATGCAGTCCCTACTATCTCGGCGTTTAAGCCCAGGGGGACCGGTAGTGTGGGAGAGATAACGTCTGTTAACGTTCGATTCGAAGGAAATCAGGAAGTGTTGAAAAACATTGTCTGCGCCATCTTGCCTTTTTTCAAATGCCACACTTTTGTCGTGCACGGCAGCCATTTTAGATGCCTTGACCAGACCCACTCTCTGCACGCTGTGGATCCTTAGCATGGCTCCCCACCCTCGCAAGCATCTCCCCCAGGCACTGGTCACCCCCGCTCTCTGTCTTATGCATGGGCAATAAACCTCCCCCCATCTGCGCTGCTCTTCCTTGAGAATCACACCCTGTGCCCGCCCGACACCTCCCTTTCGCTCTATTCACTACCGCACCCTCTGACACTCCTCTTCCTCTGTGTCCGATTGTCCAAGCCGGTCCCAGGCTATCACCTAGCCCTGCAGATGTAGTTTATGGCCCCAGCTGTAAAGAATCACCTCTCTTCAAAGGAGTTACAGTAGATCAAGGCCCCCACCCGATGAGATGCGTCACACCACACGCGTTCCTACTATCTGAAAACCATCCTGTATTGTGATTGGGGAGGGGACCGAGCCTGAAGCGGAAGATTCCAGGGATGCCTCTTTGTACATCAAAGTTTTTACAATTATGTGTCACATTAAAAATATATAGCACTCCAACAAAGTAGTAGGATTATAAAACTTTAATAACTTATAAATATATACAACGCAACAAAAACAGTAAATACATTTAAACATTTTTTTGAAAAAGAAGCAACAATGGTCAGTAGCTGTGTTTTGTGCGAATAGCCCCAAGGCAGCACAACGTGCTGAGTTCTGGACGGCACCCGGGTGATGTTACCTGGGTGCCGCACTGGTTTTGGGTATCCTACAATGCAGCTCCGAAAAACGGCGTGGGGCGTCCCGGGGGGTGGCCTCGTCAGTAGCGGTCTGTTGTGCGAATAGTCCCAAGGCAGCAGAACGCGCTGAGATGTGGATGGCACCCAGGTGATGTCCAGTAAGTTGCCGCACTGGTTTTGGTATCCTACAATGCTGCTCCGAATAACGGCGTGGGGCGCCCCGGGGGGGGGTGAGGCTGTAGTGGGGCGCCCCTTTACCGTTTCAGTTGCCATTCCGCCCGCTTTTGGTACACTGTGCCAAAATCCGCCATTCAGCTGAGTTGCGCCCACTCTTGCGGTGCAGCGATAGGCGGCTGCCACAGGACTCTCAAAATGGCGGCAGGCTCTTTCCTTTTTGGGCCTGGTCCACTGAAATGGCCGTGGGACACCTTGGAACTCGGACGCTTGTCTGCTAGGGCTTGGGCTCCATTCTCGAAAGCGTCCCCTCAGCCCTGAAGATTCTACAAAAGTCTTGGGGGCCCCCGACTCCCGCAGGCTTCTGGTGGGGAGCGGCTGCCATGATTGCTCGTGGAATGGCCACGACGGAGCTACGAGATGGTGGTGCTCTCATGCTGACGCCAGCTTCAGTCTGAAACATCCAGAAACAAGGTGGGGCTTTCATCGTTTGGGAAAAAAAAATGTTTTAATCCAATGAAAAGTGTTATTTTTAGGTCATGTGATGAAGCCTTCCATCATTAGGAAACCAAAAGTAAAATGAACCAGTGAAAAGTTTTATAAACAAGTCACATGACCTGTTATGCGGCATAGGGCTATAAAAAGCGTAGAAAATTCGTTGGCACGTGAGGCGGCGTCAGTAGCGGACCGATGTGCGAATAGGCCGAAGGCAGCACAACGCGCCAAGATCCGGATGGCACCGAGGTGGTGTCCAGCAAGTTGCCGCACTGGTGTGGCCATCCTACAATGCTGCGCCGAAAGTCGGCGTGGGGTGCCCCGTTGGCCTGTGAGGTGGCGTCAGTAGCGGACCGATGTGCGAATAGGCCGAAGGCAGCACAAGGCGCCAAGATCCGGATGGCACCGAGGTGGTGTCATAGTTGAGAGTTCTGAGCAGCGCTTGTAACACTGTCTGAAGCTTATTTGCACCTGCTGCAGTTTCACTATTGCCCTGGTGTGGCCTAAGATCGCCCATGACATAGGCGGCCGCCTCCCGGGGTCCGGCGGAACTTTTCTCCTTTTCCTTTGTGCATCTTGTCCCACAATCCGTTTGACCTGAAGACACGACCAGGTCCCTGAATGTGTGCAGGGGGACGCTATTGATTGAATCAAAATGGCGGCTTCACACAAAGCTGACTCAAGCGTTGCTGCTGATGCTATACAGACAAAAACTGGTTTTCAGTTTGTACATTCTTCAGGATTTTTCCATCCAAGGCTGGTTGAGAGTTTGTAGAACAATGGCTTCAGATTTTCAACATACTACTCTTCAACATTCTTCCTAAATGTAACAATGTGAGACTCACTAGGAGAACGGTGTAGTGAGGGCCACAAACGGCTGTTTATCTTTCCTTTCAAAATGCTGCCAACAATATTTTCGGAATGGAAGACACCACAAGGCGCTGAGATTCGGTTGGCACCGAGGTGGTGTCCAGCAAGTTGCCGCACTGGTGTGGCCATCCTACAATGCTGCGCCGAAAGTCGGCGTGGGGTGCCTGAAGGGGGGGGGAGGCAGCGCAAACGAGCCTCTCCCGCTTCTCCATGTGGAGGCACTTCATCTGCAGTGGGGCGCCGAGATCCGGATGGCACCGAGGTGGTGTCTAGCAAGTTGCCGCACTGGTGTGGCCATCCTACAATGCTGCGCCGAAAGTCGGCGTGGGGTGCCCGAAGGGGGGGGGGAGGCGGCGCAAACGAGGCTCTCCCGCCTCTCCAGGTTGAGGCACTTCATCTGCAGTGGAGCGCCGTCTAGCTGAGTTTCGCCCGCTCTTGCTGCTACAGCGACAGGCGGCTGCAACAGGACTTTCAAAATGGCGGCCTGTTCTTTGGATTTGGGCCTGGTCCACTAAAATGGCCCTGGGACACCTTAGAACTCGGACGCTCGAATTTTTTTTCCTTTCCTCTACATGCAGAAAAGGTAAATGCCCGGTACGTTACCCGCCTCATCTGCCACGATGTACTCTCCAGAGGGACCGAAAAAAAATATAGTTATGGTAATTATACCATGCATCGTCATATGGAGAGGTGGCACCGATTAATTATAGTGCTGCAGAAAAGAGAGATTTGGAGGACAACCCCCGACCTGCCAGTACATTCACCAAAGAAGTGGCACTGACAGCATCAGAGGCAAGGGAAACGGTCCCAAATATTCAGAAGAACTTTGGAAAGATTAAAATGACATGTTTAGATTTTGGCAAATTAATTTCATGTGGACAGATGAGTGTTACTCTAATAAATACAGCATATGAACATCATCATAGTCGATGGTTGGTGGAGACATTTTGACTATATCCTGGACCTGCCCGTCCTCGCCCAAAATGGCGCAGGAATAAATGGGACTCATAACTCCTTGTTGTGTACTGGTTGCACAACCTTGATATCACGAGATACGTATGCAGTTTTGAAGCACATGGCGGGGGGACGAGAATTGATTGAATATTTCGACATCCCTATTGATATTAGGTTCTGATGTGTTATTGATTACTGTACTATTGAAACTTCAAATTAACGTCACCCATGGTACTTGCCCGCAAATGTATATCTAGATAATTTTATTGTAACTGGCCATGTCGTATTTTAATTATAAAATGTACGTCCACCGATTCCGCAACTGTTAGACACCTTAGTTCTTGCAACCTAATGGCCCGCCCGTTACGTTCCTCTACAGTGTAAATGTCTCCTCATCATATACGATTACAGTTTGCTCCGTGGCTGGCCCACGTGGTTATAGGCCCGTATTTGTATACTGACATTTTCACAATAAAGGTTTTTAAAAGAAAACATGATAGTAGTATTTACATTGGTAAAGTTTTTAATAATAGTCACTGTTTTCGAATTAGTAAAAGGCAAGTGAAATAAAGCAGTCCAATTACATGAAGGGTAAAAGGTATAATACGCAGGAACGCAGTAAAGATAAATGGTCAAGGGCTGTTGTGTTTTCTACTCCTGCAACATAAAGTGATCGATAAGAATATGATATTCAGGCGTATCGGCGACTAAGACAGCAGGCCGAGCCTCTTTTGCTCAACAGCTCCGTCATGGGACGAAGAAACGCCCTTTTTCTCGAAAAAGGAATATATTTTACTTGCAGGACAGTTGTAAATTTTCCGGGAAAGTACATTAGCCTGGAACATTATAACATATATGTTTAAGAAAAAATAATGTTCGAAAGCAATAAAAAGCGTAATTTTTAGGTCATATGACCAAGCCTTTCATCATTAGAATAAGAAAAGTAAAATTAACCAATGAAAAGTTTTATTAACAAGTCACATGACCTGTTATGCTTACGTTACGCGCTGCGCGCCGCGCCCCGGATCGCTTCCGGGAAGCTGCGCTTCGCGCACCGGCACACTTCCGGATGCGCTAACGCGGCGCGTCATATTACGCATTACGCGACAACGCAGGTCCAGAATATAGTCAAAATGTCTCCTCCAACCAGCGGTCGGAACACAACCCCTTTCAGCAGGCTAAATAGTTCTGTTAAATGACAACAGAAGGGAGAGGCAACAAGAACCATCAGTCAAAGAGGGGAGGGCAAGTTCTTCTCTACCGGGTCACGTTGGGGCGCTACCGGAACTGATCGAATTGGTAGTCTACAGTGTTTCTGGATGTTTCAGACTGAAGCTGGCGTCAGCATGAGAGCACCACCATCTCGTAGCTCCGTCGTGGCCATTCCACGAGCAATCATGGCAGCCGCTCCCCACCAGAAGCCTGCGGGAGTCGGGGGCCCCCAAGACTTTTGTAGAATCTTCAAGGCTGAGGGGACGCTTTCGAGAATGGGGCCCAAGACCTAGCAGACAAGCGTCCGAGTTCCAAGGTGTCCCAGGGCCATTTCAGTGGACCAGGCCCAAAAAGGAAAGAGCCTGCCGCCATTTTGAGAGTCCTGTGGAAGCCGCCTATCGCTGCACCGCAAGAGTGGGCGCAACTCAGCTGAATGGCGGATTTTGCACAGTGTACCAAAAGCGGGCGGAATGGCAACTGAAACGGTAAAGGGGCGCCCCACTACAGCAGACGAGCCTCCACCTGGGGAGGCCCGTTCACGCCGCCTCACCCCCCCCCCCCGGGCGCCCCACGCCGTTATTCGGAGCAGCATTGTAGGATACCAAAACCAGTGCGGCAACTTAATGGACATCACCTGGGTGCCATCCACATCTCAGTGCGTTCTGCTGCCTTGGGACTATTCGCACAACAGACCGCTACTGACGAGGCCACCCCCCGGGACGCCCCACGCCGTTTTTCGGAGCTGCATTGTAGGATACCCAAAACCAGTGCGGCACCCAGGTAAAATCACCTGGGTGCCGTCCAGAACTCAGCACGTTGTGCTGCCTTGGGACTATTCACACAAAACACAGCTACTGACCATTGTTGCTTCTTTTTTCAACATAATGTTTAAATGTATTTACTGTTTTTGTTGCGTTGTATATATTTATAAGTTATTAAAGTTTTATAATCCTACTACTTTGTTGGAGTGCTATATATTTTTAATGTGACACATAATTGTAAAAACTTTGATGTACAAAGAGGCATCCCTGGAATCTTCCGCTTCAGGCTCGGTCCCCTCCCCAACCACAATACAGGATGGTTTTCAGATAGTAGGAACGCGTGTGGTGTGACGGATCTCATCGGGTGGGGGCCTTGATCTACTGTAACTCCTTTGAAGAGGGGTGATTCTTTACAGCTGGGGCCATAAACTACATCTGCAGGGCTAGGTGATAGCCTTGGACCGGCCTGGACAATCGGACACATAGGAAGAGGAGTGTCAGAGGGTGCGGTAGTGAATAGGCCCCCTCCGAGTCCGCGCCATCACACCGTCCCTCGGGGGCCTCCGTCAAGCGGTTCAGGGAGGCACCGCATCACATTGTTTTCAAATGCAGTCACGTCCTCAAACAGCCCCCACTTACATTGAGAATAGTGAAGCTGTAGCAGGTGCAAATAAGCATCAGACAGTCTAACAAGCACTCCTCAAAACTTTGAACTATCAGAGTGCATGAGTTTCATGCTCGATCGATTGAGCTAGCCGGATCGGGCAACATAAAGTATAAAATAGTTATGTAAATAGTTATTTAATAAAACGTTTTACCCTGTTACTTTGCTGGTGTGTTGTATATATTTATAATATTTGCATAGGGTTTGTCGTTATTTTGGGCGGGGTGGGTGGCGGAGCCGAGCTGTCTTGCAGCCATCATGGTGTGGAGTTCAGTTCATCTCACTAGTTTCGTATTTCTCATGAGGGGTTGTTCCTAATGTTTCTATTTTAGCGAGGTCAAAAAGAGATCCCATTAGTGGCCTACTGATTTTGCTCGATTCCTTTTGTTTTTTTACACGATTTTTCACTATCTGCAAAGACTAAACAGAGTATTGCGACTCTGTGCTTGTTTGTAAATAGAGAATGAACCAAAGAGAACCAATTCTAAAACAGTAAATGCTTGGATAACAATCAATCAAATGGAGAGAGAAGCTGGCACGACGGATTACAACGGGGGCAAAGGCCTGCGTTAACTACCCTTCACTATCTGCAAAGAGAGAGTACTCCTAATAGAAATGAGGGGGGGGGCAGCATTCAAAGCAGATCAGTGTGCATAAACACGAAAATGTTTTTACTTACCACGTACTTGACATTCAACAGCTTATGATATTTGCTTTTAAAAAACCATTGAAATTCACTGAAAAAACCATAGGTTAGAGACCATATATAGTTAGGAATTAGCATTTAAAAAACCTTGAAAATTCACTGAAAAAAACATAGGTTATAGACCATATATAGTTAGGAATTAGCATTTAAAAACCTTATTTTACTCACACAAAACCATTGAAATTCCATATATAGTTAGTTGCACTAACTATATATCGCGCACCCGCAATCCACTGCTGATGATGTCACATATTACATCATTCATGACATGGTCAGTGACATCACTGATGACAACACTGATGACATCTCAAATGACATCACTGATGACATCACTGATGACATCTCATTTGACATCGTTCTTGTGCTAATACGATAAACCTCTTCAGACTCTAATATAACCTTAGATACACTCAGTGTATACAGACACTCACACACTGTCACTCATCCATGGAGTTACTCACACACCTAGTCAGTCATGCAAAGAAACAATCTCACCTCCATTTCCTCAACTATACAGTTATACACACCTTACTTATTCAAACATATACTAACACATATTTACTCTCTTATACAATCCCTGATACAAGTTCACAATGATCCATACAGCCACTCACACATTCAGTGGCTCTCATGCACAGTTATTTATATATGCCAACTCTCACATGTATTGTGTTTTACATATGTACTTACTATGACATGTAGCATTGAGATATCCATTCACTCATCAATACACTCATGCACACAGTCAACTGCCCATGTAGCTGTTTCCACATGCACTCTTGAACTCATACACCTAGTGAATCAACTGCTCACACATCTATGCACAGAGTCACACACCTCCCAGCCACCCCCACACAAACTCATTCTCCCATACAAATATTTGGGCAACCAATCAATAACACATATAGTCTCTCGTATAGCTAATGAACAACACATGCAGCAGTTTACATCACAACAGACATACTGATGCACACATTCAGACAGTTTAGTCACTAACCCATGCATTTAGTACGACACATTTATTCACTCACTCATACAGTCAGTCACGCACCTACTAAATCCTTCATCCAGACACTTATACATCCACTCATTCTTCAATATATCAAACATATTTAAACTTTACAGAAACACACAGTCACTGGATGATGTCATCAGTGATGTCATCAGTGATGTCATTTGAGATGTCATCAGTGATGTCATCAGTGATGTCACTGACCATGTCATGAATGATGTAATATGTGACATCATCAGCAGTGGATTGCGGGTGCGCGATATATAGTTAGTGCAACTAACTATATATGGAATTTCAATGGTTTTGTGTGAGTAAAATAAGGTTTTTAAATGCTAATTCCTAACTATATATGGTCTATAACCTATGGTTTTTTCATTGAATATTATATATATATATATGTATGAATATATATATTACCTACTGGCAGTCGCCAGTAGGTAGTTATAGTTACAACCTAGTTTTCATAGGAAAATAGTTTTTTGATTTGCTAATAACTTCGGCGTCGTTTGATGAATCTTCGCAAAATTCTCCAAATAAAAAGTCTATTCAGGTCAGCTCCTATCCTAAAAGTTTGGGGGTGATTCATCAAGCGGGACTGAGAAAAAAAGGGGGGTCCCAACTCCCGTTTTCCCCCCTTTTAATTTCCATAGGAAATTTTGCGACTAGCTGCAGCCCGACCAGCTGAACGGAATTATCCCAAATTTGACAGAAAGGTAGAGATTGGTTCAGAAAGCAACCTTTTTTTTTAAATTGTGTTAATCTGTTCAGGAGTTTTTGAGGAATTAAAAAAAATACGAGTTAAAAAATCATTTTGCCATAGGAAACTTTGTGCAAGGCTACAGCTGAAACTACTGAACGGAATTACCCCAAATTTGGCAAAAAGGTAGTGCTTGGATCAGAAAGCAATCTTTTTTTTAAATGGTGTATATCTGTTCAATAGTTGCTGAAAAATTAGAAAAAAATAAAAGGTTCGACATCTGGGCGGAGCCTATGTCCCGAGCATAAGCTTCACTGTGATTGGCTGCCAACACTCCAAACCAGGAAAGTTTGGCAGCCATCTTGTGGCTCGGTAGAAGCGAGTCACCAGAAAACAGAGAAACAAAGATATAAAGCAAGAGAACGGGGCAGGGTAGAAACACCCTGACCCCCTAAGCCTGCTCAGGGGGTCTCAAAAGGAACCCCAGGGCCAAAAAAAGATTATTATTTTTTTAATTTTGGCCCGTTTGCACAGTGGTGCAGGAAGGTGGCGGGGCCTGACATAGCAAGTGTGGAAACACACCCCCGGGCACATTGTAAATTGAGGGATTAAGTCCCCTTCAATGCTGAGCCCACCAGGTACCTCCAGTATGCGCCAGAGAGCTGCAGTGCTGAGAGGTTTGAGAGGCCCACCCCTTTTTACACCTCTCTGTAACGCAGCTCTGTGGCACTTACTGGAGGTAGCTGGTGGGCTAGTTAGCCCCCAGGGACCCTCAGGACTCAAGAGGACTTAATCCCCCAATTTCCAATGCACCAGGGGGTGCGTTTGCACAGTGGTTCAGGGAGGGGGCATGGCCTGATGTGACAAGTGCATTAAGTATAATGGGGTAACCCTGTAACCCTCAGAACCTGGGCGGGTAGTTAAACAAGCAATAATGGTTCTGTCCAATGGGAATACCTAACAATACGGTATTCAACTCTGTGACTAGAATGATATGTCCCTGTCGGGGTACTCCTACCGCAGCCTTAGACAAAAACACTGACTCAGGTGGAGGAGAAAGTAATTCTTTAGTAATACATTCTCTCAATATTTTGACTTATTTTCAGACATTAGTTAAGCTGTCCCAACAACAAGTGAACATATACAGTACAAAACAGCGTGGTTTGTCAAGAACTAGTGCAGGATAAAAACATACATACATAAATACATGATAGTTCAATTACTCGAGGTTGTCAACTGTGAACACAATAGTCATCTAGGCAAAATAATTTCTTTTGTTCCTAACAGACTTTGTACAGTTTGATCTCAAACATGGTGCATCAATGTTTCGACCCTAGTAGTGATGCACTGACTACGTGCATCAGGGGCGGGACTTCATTAGGACTTGAATAAAGGTGGACAGCCTTCTATGAATTCCTTGGAGAGAAATACCTTTTCTTGTGTCTGTCAGCCGACTAGACACACTGGATGCTGTTGAAGCTCTGGGCCTTGAGAGTATCTTCAAGGCACTTGGCAAGAATGTCCAGATCACGGGATGTCTCAGCTATTGCTGGAGCACACGGCGGAGGGCAAACATCTCCTTCCAAAACCGCTTTGTGAATGGATTCACGAAGCGGTGTTGAGAGGCCGTGCCCCTTTTTACACCTCTCTGCAACGCAGCTCCTGGCACTTACTGGAGATAGCTGGTGGGCTAGTTGGACCCCAGAGATCCTCAGGACTCAAGGGGATGTAATACACCAATTTACAACGTTCCAGGGGGCGCATTTGCACAGTGGTGCAGGGAGGGGGCGTGGTCTGATGTGACAAGTGTGCAAACTCGCCCTGTGGCACGATTTAAGTTGGGGATTAAGTCCCCTTAAATCCTGAGGGTCCCTGGGGTCCAACTAGCCCACCAGGTACCTCCAGTAAGTGCCAGGGAGCTGCATTGCAAAGAGGTGGTCCAAGGTCACACCCCCTTTTTACACCACTCTGCAACGCAGCTCTGTGGCACTTACTGGAGGTAGCTGGTGGGATAGTTGGCCCCCTGGGACCCTTAGGACTCAAGGGGACTTAATCCTCTAAATTTACAACGCACCAGGGGGTGCGTTTGCACAGTGGTGCAGGGAGGGGGCATGGCCTGATGTGACAAGTGTGCAAACGTGCCCTGTGGCACGTTGTAAATGGGGGATTAAGTCCCCTTCATTCCTGAAGTTCCGTGGGGGTGAACTAGCCCACCAGGTTCTTCCAGTATGCGCCAGGGAGCTGCCTTGCAGAGAGGTGTTGAGAGGCCATGCTCCTTTTTACACCTCTCTGCAACACAGCTCTGTGGCGCTTACTGGAGGTAGCTGGTGGGCTAGTTTGCCCCCAGGAACCCTCAGGGCTCAAGAGGACTTAATCCACCAATTTACAATGCACCAGAGGGTGAGTTTGCATAGTAGTGCAGAGAGGGGGCGTGGCCTGATGTGACAAGTGTGCAAACGCGCCCTGTGGTGCGTTTTAAGTTGGGGGATTAAGTCCCCTTGAATCCTGACGGTCCCTGGGGCCCAACTAGCCCACTAGGTACCTCCAGTATGCGTCAGGGAGCTGCGTGCAGACCGGTGTTCAGAGGCCACGCACCTTTTTACTCCTCTCTACAACACAGCTCTCTGGCGATTACTGGAGGTACCTGGTGGGCTAGTTGGCCACCAGGGACCATCAGGACTCAAGGGGAATTAATCCATCAACTTAAAACGCACCAGGGGGCGTGTTTGCACAGTGGTGAAGGGAGGGTGCGGGCCTGACATAGCAAGTGTGCAAACGCACCCCCTGGCACATTGTAAATTGGGGGAATAAGTCCCCTTCAATCCTTAGGGTCCCTGGGGGTAAACTAGCCCACCAGGTATTTCTAGTATGCGCCAGCGAGCTGCGTTGCAGAGAGGTGTTGAGAGGCCATGCCCCTTTTTACACCTCTCTGCAACGCAACTCTGTGGCACTTACTGGAGATAGTTGGTGGGCTAGTTGGCCCCCAGGGACCCCCAGGACTCAAGGGGATGTAATCCCTCAATTTACAATGTTTCAGGGGGGCACATTTGCACAGTTGTGCAGGGAGGGGGCGTTGCCTGATGTGACAAGTGTGCAAACATGCCCTGTGGCACGATTTAAGTTGGGGGATTAAGTTCCCTTGAATCCTGAGGGTCCCTGGGGGCCAACTAGCCCACCAGGTACCTCCAGTAGGTGCCAGGGAGCTGTGTTGCAGAGAGGTGTTCAGAGGCCATGCCCCTTTTTACACCTCTCTGCAACGCAGCTCTGTGGCGCTTACTGGAGGTACCTGGTGGGCTAGTTGGCCCCAGGAACCATCAGGACTCAAGGAGAATTAACCCCCCAACTTAAAACACGCCAGGGGGCGCGTTTGCACAGTGGTGAAGGGAGGGGGCAGGCCTGACATAGCAAGTGTGCAAACTTACCCCCGGCACATTGTAAATTGGGGGATAAAGTCCCCTTCAATCCTGAGGGTCCCTGGGGGTGAACTAGCCCAATAGGTACTTCCAGTATGCACCAGGGAGCTGTGTTGCAGAGAGGTGTTGAGAGGCCCCGCCCCTTTTTACACCTCTCTGCAATGCAGCTCTGTGGCACTTACTGGAGGTAGCTGGTGGGCTAGTTGGCCCCCAGGGACCCTCAGGATTCAAGAGGAATTAATCCCCCAACTAAGAACCAACTAGGGGGCACACTTGCACAGTGGTGAAGGGAGGGGGCGGGACTGATGTGACATGCAATCCGTTCGCCAAAACCCAAGCACTTATAAATTCACCATGAACTCTCCTTGCAGCACTCTAATCACCCCGTCACTAACCATGCACTCATGCAATGGCCCAGGCACTAACACATGCACTTCTACAACCCCCTGTGCACTACTGATGCAGTCCAGCTATCTCCTTGTCACTACCCATGCAGTCCTCCAATCACCCAGCGAGCAGTATGTACTTATCCAATCACTCCGCCAAAACCCAGGCACTTATAAATTCACCATGCACTGTCCTTGCAGTATTCCAATCATGCAATCAGTACCCATGTACTCATGCAATGACCCAGGCACTAACACATGCACTGCTACAATCGTCTGGGCACTACCCATGCAGTCCAGCTATCTCCCTGTCAGTATCCATGCACTCTTTCAATCACCCAGCCAGCACCATATGCTTATCCAATTACTCTACCAAAACCCAAGCACTGATAAATTCACCAAGCACTCTCCTTGCAGTACTCTAATCTTCCAGTCAGTACCCATGTACTCATGGAATGACCCAGGCACTAACATGTGCACTGGTACAATCGCCTGTGCACTACCCATGCAGACCTCTAACCACCTACACAGAACTGATTCACTCCTCCAATTACCGAGGTTGTACCCATGCTGTCCAGAAATCCCCCTGTCACTACCCATGCACTTCTCAATTCACTCATTCAGCATCATTTACTTATCCAATCACTCGGCCAAAACCCAGGCAGTTATAACTTCACTATGCACTGTCCTTGCAGCACTCTAATCATCCAGTCACTACCCATGTACTCATGCAATGACCCAGGCACTAACACATGCATTGCTACAATCCCCTGAGCACTACTGATGCAGTCCAGCTATCTCCTTGTCACAACCCATGCACTCCTCCAATCACCCAGCAGCACTATGTGCTTATGCAATTACTCCGCCAAAACCCAGGCACTTATAAATTCACCATGCACTCTCCTTGCAGTACTCTAATCATCCACTCAGTACCCATGTACTCATGCAATGACCCAGGCACTAACTCATGGCAAATACAGAGAAGGTCATGCTAATCACAGGGGTACCCCCAATGCATAGTGTTCCCCAGTATATGCAGGTGTTTTCACTGTATACTAAGTGTCTTTTAGCATAGCACTGGCTCTGGTCCTGGCTAGTCAGAGTCAGTTATCACCAGTACCCGTCAGTAAAAAGTTGGGGGCACAGGAGGACTTTCTGCTCCTCCGTTGGTTCTTTCTGCACATCTCTTGCTTCTTCCTGCACTTTTGTTTGTATTTCTTCACATGTCCTACCTTTGTTGGCATAGTTAGAAATTAGCAATTAAAAAAACATTGAAATTCACTGAAAAAACCATAGGTTTCAGGGACGTTATAGTTAGTTGGATATTTCACTCATACAAAACTATAGAAATTCCCCTGTCACAGTATGGATTGTTGGCCACAGCTACATCTATCGTGCTAAATAGACTGTCAATAACTCTACTTTTTGCAGCGACTTTGGTTTCTCAAAGGTGCAGATTATTTGGTTTTGTCAGAGAGGGTTATAGTTTCATCAGTTACTGGATTAGGTTAAATCCACTGTGGATTCCCAAGCTCCTCACCTCATGATTTTGCACTGTGGTGGCATGACCTAGGCACATTGACTGGGGAAGGGATGGAAATCCTAATGAAAGAAACCTTTGCAGAACTGATGTCGCTTTTCCCTCACACTGTCAAGAGGACTGTTCCAAAATCGCTGTTGTGTCTCCTTGTCATGAATTGAAAAACAGTCTAATTCGTGAAAATGTTACTGTGATTGATAATCCAAGTTCATCTTTCTTATGCTGGGTGCAAGCGAGGCAATCACGATGGGGTGAGTTGAGGGAGCCAGGCAGGGGGAAGAGCTTAAATAGCAAGGAAGGGGAGGAGTCAGGTGTTCGAGTATTTGTTTGTGGATTCAGTCATGGAGAAAGGAACAGTGGATATTGTCAGAATCCACGATGGAGTGAGAGCAGGTATGCGGTTTGTAATTAGCCTGGGGGAGGGTATAGAGTCTAGTGGATAGTGGAAGTGATTGGGGGCACAAGATCTTTTTTGGGAGTGACAGGGTGGAAGAGTAAACTCCATTGATTCATGCAGAGACACAGCGGGAAGCGAGCACATTAGGTAGTTGAGGATTCGCTTGTTTACGCGGTTTTGTATGGCAGGTTTAAGATCAAGGATGGAGTGGGGGAGGTTGCCGCGTTCAGGGAACACTTGACATGGGTGCTTTACAATTTATATTCAAACAATTGGAGTCGTCGGAAAGGGGGTGTTGATTTATGTATTAAAAGAAAGGTTTTGAAAAGGTTTAATCATGTGCATTTGAACTATTTTATGTAAATACCACTGAATGAATGCATATATTCATGTAAAACATCACAATTTTTTGACATGCAAGACTAATAGAGGTTTTGATTTAATTTAACAGCTACGGGGGCGTGGCCAAGCAGCATGGGCGACAGGACGTGAGCTCCGCCAGCTCCCATCCTGCGGATCCAGACATCCTGCATAAGTATCCTGTTTGGGCATTTTCTTGCCTGTACCGGGAGCCGAGGGCTCCTCTCACGATAGTGACCCCCGGGCCGGCGGCTGAGAGTGGCGATCCGTGGAGTTCCCGGCAAGAAGAGCTGACGCTGTGGGAGCTGGCCCTCCACCTAAGTGAGACCGGGGATTGCGGCCTGGTCCGGAGCGGTGTTGCGGGGGCGGACCTGCTTCCCTGTGCCCCCTGGAGACCGTGGTGTCGCCTGCTGGACGGCAGAGCCCGCTGCCATCTGGGGCTCCGCCTCAGTGAGGCCCGTGTGTGGCCGGAGGGCTCTGCGGGCATCGTACCTTGCTTGAATCCGACCCGGAGGCCCGAGGGTGCGAAGCGGCGGCCGCCCTTCCCCCCGGATGCCGCCTTGTGGTTAGTGCGGGAGACTCCCGACCGGGTGGGCGCTCCTGGGGACAGACCTCCTTGCCCTGGTGGACCTGGGGGCTGGCATGCACTTTGAGGCAGTCGGGGCGAGAGTGGCACTGTGGGGCATCGGAGTCCGGATTTGAGCCCCTCCCCTGCTGGGCCGCCATCTTGCTGTCGAGGCGGAGAGGACATTGACCACAGTGAAGGAGCCTGAAGCTTGCGTGGCCCGCTGGCCTGAGCTAGCGTATTGCGGTGCCCCTACCCCGCGGCGCTCCTGTTGCCGAGTGGCTCTGAGCCCTGGAGAGCCGTGACTGTTGCCATCGGGGTGGGTGGCCATAGATCGGGCCGCCCGACCAACAGGAGGATCCTGCTCCCGGTGCCGGCCTACCTGCCCTGCGTCCCGCCGTTGGAGAGGAGGGAGAAGTGTATGCGGGAGGACATTGCCGCTTGGGCATCTTTTTCTTGCGGACCTCCCTCCCTACCTGGGCGCCCCCTGGGGGGCCGGTTTGTCGCACCGGATAAGCCCTGCGGACGCTGCAGCTTCTGCTCCCTGTGCTGGCCTACATGCCCTGGGCCCCACCGCCTGCCTGGCAAGTGGGAGGGTGCTGATTGACCTTGCCGACTATTATCCTGTGAGGCCCACTCCTCTATCGGGCGACTCCTGGGGGATTGGATTGTTGTCCCGGACTGCCCCCAAGGGCGCTGTGTTGTTGGCGAGAGCCCCGCGATCCTGGGAGGCTGGGATAGCGAGAGCTCGGGTGAGTGGCTGAACATTGGACTGCGGGCCCGCCGCGACGTCCCTGCTCCCTGTGCTGAACTGCTTGCCCCGGGCCCCACCGCCTACCTGGCGAAGAGGGGGGGTGCTGCCCGTGTTTACCACCTACCATCCGGTGAGCCCCACTCCATTGTCGAGCGCCTCCGAGGGGATCGGATTGTCGTCTCGGACTGCCCCCACAGTCACTGCTGCCCTGGGAGGTGACAAGGGGCCCTCCGACCCTGACTGCAGCCGTGTGACCTTGCCTGGGCTGCGGCGGGGGTGCTTTTGGCCCTTTCCTGGCGTCCCCCTGCTTTTGACGCCCCTTACGACGACCTGGAGGTATGGTTGAGTGTACCGGACATACGACCTGAGGAGCTGCCTGGGGACCCCCGCAGCTGAGGGACGTTGGGCGTGAGAGATCCTTGGAACTCCCCTGGAGGGAACATTGGGACTGTTTTGGCAACCGGCAATGCGCAAGGATAGAATGTCGAAGTCCACCCAGCCCAACACCATTACGCAGTACACTACCCAGCAACGAATTACGCGCCAGACCGGTCAGGAGGAGGGTGCGGATGGGCCAGCGGAGCCTTCCCGGGCCGAACTATTGAAAGCTATACAGGGCTCCCACACTGTGCTGGAGCGGCAGATTGAGACTGTGTCAATTGATGTTAATCTTTTGCAAACGGATCTCCGGAAGGTGGCGGATAAGGTCTCGGATGCCGAGGGCAACATTACCCACTTGCAAGGCGAGGTGGCCTCCCTCAAGAAGACGATAACGCACCTCGCGGCCTCGACGCATGCCTTGGAGCGGAGAGCTGAGGACGCGGAGCGAAGAGCGCGTTGCAGTAATATTAGGGTCCTGAGTGTGCCAGAACGGTTAGAGGCGGGTAATGCCGAGCATTTCCTGGAGACCTGGATTCAAACCCACCTGTGTCCGCAGGGCCTGTCGAGCGTCTTCGTTATCGAATGGGCGCAACGGGCCCTAGTTCCGCCTCCGCGCCCGGGGGAGCCCCCGAGGGCACTCATTGCTAAGATCCTGAACCATAAGGACCGGGACTGCATATTGAGGGCGGCGAGGGAGACGGCGAATCTCACTATCGAAAACAGCCGCGTCTCCATCTATCCTGATTACACCCAGCAAGTGCAGGAGCAGCGGAAGTCCTACCTGGGGGTAAAACAAAAGCTCTGAGAGATGAAGCTCCAGTACATGCTATTATACCCGGCTAAGCTCAAGGTGATCTCGCAGGGTCATACACATTTCTTTGAATCCCCAGCAGAGGTATGGGAGTGGCTGGAGATACGGGGTGATGACCTGCCACCGGGAGAATGTGGGGGACCCCGTGAGACGTGGGGGACCCGTCCTCAGAGACGACGTCGTGGACGACGAAGACGCCGATCTGGTTCGGAGGATCCCGGGAATTCTAGGATCATGGTGGGCGAGGATGGCGCTCTGCTTCTGAGACCTTCCGGGGAGGAGACGGGTCCGGGGTCCCCGAGCAGGTCTGTCCCTGGGAGAGTTTTGGTTCCGGACACCCAACAGGATACAGTACCGGGTACGGACACTATGGCCCCGGTGATCCCGGAGACTGGACTATCCGAGCCATTGACGGAGTCGGCTCCATCTTGAGGTACTGTTTGGTCTCTGCTGTGTTGCTCTTGACCTGGGAGGACCGTGGGCTGTATTTTTGGGTTGTTGGGGATGCCTGTGGCCTATACTGTTTGCCCGTGGATGGCGAGATGGAGCGGAGGACATGCATCCTGCTGAAGGAGGACTCTGGGGCGGGGAGGCTATGTGTTTCATATTTATAGTCAGCCTAGCAACTGTCCTGCCAGATTGGGTCCTGCGGGAGCTGGAAGGGGGGGGGGGTGGGTGTTATTGGTTAGGTTGTGTGTGTGTGAGTGTTGTGTGGAACGGATGGGGTGGTTGTGCACGTCCTGGCACCGGCAGGGGGAGGGCAGGATAGCATGTTTTGTTCTAGCTGTCTTTTTGCTCGTGGGTGGGGGTGGAGGGGATTGTTTTGGGGGAGTTGTGGGATTGGGGGTTCTTTGGGGTTGGGAGGGGTTGAGAGGGAGAGTTGTTGTTGGCATCAAGTGTACGATGGTTCGGGTTCGTGTATGTATTACAGAGCCCGGAGGGGCGTCATTGTCTGAAATGGGTTTCAAATTCTTAACCTGGAACGTGCGCGGGTTGGGCACTTGCACCAAGAGACACAGGGTCCTTTCATTCCTCCGAAGACATGGGGTCTCTGTGGCGTGTCTCCAGGAGACCCACTTGAACGAGGAGGGAGCTCAGAAACTGTCAAAAAAATGGAGGGGCCAGGTCTTTTATTCCTCCTTCTCCACCTATGCCAGGGGGGTCCTCATCTGGGTGGCGCCTGGGGTTCCCTGTGCCGTTCAGTATCTAGAGGCAGACATAGAAGGCAGGTATCTGCTGCTGCGGGTTAAGTTGGATGGTAGGGATTTCCTGCTCCTAAATTCATACGCACCGAATGTAGATGACCCTGGCTTCTTTTCCAATCTCCAGGACCTTATTGCCTCGGATCTTGATACCCCCTTCCTCTGGTACGGGGATTTTAATTGCATATTGGATCTGGATCTGGATCGATGCCCTCCTCGCTCTGGCACGAAGCCGCGCATGACGGTGAGGCTCCGGGAAGTGATGCACAATTTGGGGGCGGTGGATGTGTGGCGCACGGGCCACCCTACCCAGAGGCTCTACACCTGTTATACCCCGAAGCATGGTACCCACAGCAGACTGGATCGCGTCCTTGCAGCCAATATTGCGGCGTCCCTCTCCTTGGCGGTTACCCACCAGGCCCGTTTTCTGTCAGACCATTCCCCGGTGACGTGCGACGTGACCTGGGCTGACCAGGCTACGTGCCCCCGTACTTGGCGAATGCCAATGGACCTCCTGCAGGACCAGGTGGGAAAGGACCATGTGGTGACTACCCTGGCCAATTATATCGACCTGAACTGGACCGTCGGTGATTTGCCCTACTCAACCAAATGGGAGGCCCTGAAAGCGGTGGTGCGTGGTGCCTGTATGGGCCTCACTTATGGAGTCCGGAAGCACTTGCTTTCTGAGTTGCAGGACGCAGAGGGTAGACTCCGGCACTGTCAGTCTCTCCCGGATCCAGATGCCTCGGACCGGGCGACAGAGGGGGAGGCTCAGGTGTCCGTCCATGACATTCTTACCTGTCTGGACAAGTATACTTTGGGTCAATATCGGCAGCGCCTCCACCGTGATGGGGACAAGTCCGGCTGACTGCTGGCCTGGATACTTAGGCGAGAATCTGAACCAGAGCGGATAGTTGCCTTGCGAGCCCCGCTGGTGACATGGTACATTCGGAGTCTGATATCCTCGAGGTCCTTCGTTCCCACTTACGGGAGGTGTATACTGCTGACCCCACGATTACGGAGGCCTACTATCGGCCTTACCTCCAGGGATTGACCCTCCAGGCCCTCTCAGGAGAGGCGGCGGAGGAGCTGGATGCGTTGTTAACACTCCGGGAGATATGAGTGGCGTTGGCCGCCCTTCCGCGAGCTAAGGCACCGCGCGGAGATGGCTTCCCGCCTGAATTTTATCACTCGTTTGGGGATGTCCTGGGCCCCCTCTTACTGAAGGTCTATAATGAGGCCCTGGAGTGCAGCGTCCTTCCGCCCACCATGAATCAGGGAGAGGTCTGCATGATTTTAAAACCAGGAGGAGATAGTTGCGACCCCGCGGCGTACCGGCCTATCACTCGGATCAATACCGACGTTAAGATCCTCACCAGACTTTTGGCCACTCGACTGGCCCCCCACATGGCACACTTAGTCCATGAGGACCAGTGTGGGTTTATCCCTGGTCGTAATACTGCAATGAACTTCCGGCGTTTAAATCATATCCTCCACGAGGTGCGTGGAAGGGAGGAACCCCACGTCTTGGTCTCGGTCGATCTGGCTAAAGCCTTTGGCACGGTCAGCTGGGGATACTTGTTGGCGGTGCTTCAGATGGCAGGGCTGGGGCCAGTGTTTTGCACTTGGATCCGGATCCTCTACGGGGCACCACGGGCTAGGGTTCGGCTTGGGTCGGCCCGCTCTGAGGAGTGGTCTTTGGGGAGGGGCACTCGTCAGGGGTGCCCCCTGTCGCCGCTCCTATTCACCTTGGCGATAGAGCCCTTGGCGGTCTCCATTCGCGCGGAGATGGAACAGTGGGGTATTACAGTGGGGGAGCCGTGCATGTGATTTCCCTCTACGCGGATGACGCCCTATTCTATCTGACCTCCCCGAGCGAATCGCTCCCCGTTCTACTGCGGTTGCTAGACCGTTTTGGAGCGGCCTCTGGGCTGCGCATCAACCCTGGGAAATCCCTGATTTTTTACCCTGGCGGGCTGTGACGCGGATCCGGGAGGGAGCTCCCCGTGCTTGGGGCTGGGATGGGAGTTGGAGGCCTTCCGATATTTGGGCATTCAGGTGGCCTCGTCTGACGAGCAACTGCTGGTTTGAAATGCCGAGAGGGTGCTCAGCTCTCTGCGCCAGTCTGTGTCCTTCTGGAATACGCTCCCCCTTTCTCTCATGGGGCGGTTGGCGATTTCTAAAATGGTAATGCTGCCTAGGATATTGTATGTCCTGCAAAATTCACTGTGCCCGCTCCCCCCGCGAATATTTCGAGCGCTCAACTCGCTGCTCACGTCCTTACTCTGGGCAGGCGGCTGAAGTAGGGTCGCCTTGCATACCGTGGTCCGGAGCTGGGAGGAGGGTGGCCTTGAGGCTCCACGGTTTGACCTCTACTATTATGCGGCACAGCTTCTGCCAGCTGCACGGTGGTTCGCGGGCACGGACAACTGGGAGCTGAAGCTCCTGGCGGGCAGAGCAGGCGAGACAGCCTTGCAGGTGGCGCTGATGCAGGGATGGGGGGCGGACAGGGCCCTGCCCTATGTGGTGCGCCATGCGGCGGGGATCTGGCAGCGGTTTGTCGAACGGATCTTGCAGAGGGCCCCCTTTCATAGGGAACTGACAGTGTGGATTTTGGCCCCGGTGAAGCTGATGGAGGAGAATATGTCCTTTCGGGAGTGGCGGGACGGTGGGTGTGAGACTCTGGCTGACCTTTATCCAGACGACTCCTTTGTGTCCTTTGAGCGCGCTGAGGCAGCTTTCAACCTGGGTAGGGGACAGTACCTGCATTATAGGGGACTGCAGGAGATGGTGAGGGCGACTTGGCCCCAGTTCCCGGAGGCGCCCCCGTTGACCCACACCCTTAACATTCTTCTCTCCTGCGGCACGGGAAGGCGACTGATCACCTTATTGTACTCAGCCATGAGACAGGATTCAGCCCCTCCGGTCGCGCCGTCATGGACGGCCTGGGAGGCGGATTTGGGGATGGTTCTGGAGCCGGGACAGCTCAAACGTATTGGGCTCCTGACCCAAAAAGTGTCGTGCAATGCATGATTTAAATTGATCCACTTTAATTTTCTACATCGCACCTACATGACCCCGGTCTCCCTGGCCCGTATTTCAGCAGAACGAAGAGACAACTGCCCTAGATGTGGGGCGGAGAAAGCTGGATTCTTCCACTTAGCTTGGGAATGCCCGCAGGTCGGTAGCTTTTGGAGGGCGGTGGTGGAGCACATTGGCCGAGTGACGGGTCTCCGGATTGCCCTGGCTCCACTTCACTGTCTCTTGGCCCTGGTGCCAAGCCCAAAAAGAGGAACTTGTCCTACAAATTGCTATAGTTGCTCCTGGTGTTGGCAAGGAGGCGCATGGCTATTACTTGGATGGGACAGAGAGCCCCCGAGTTCTCCCTCTGGCTTTGGGATTTTAGGGAATGGTCCCTGGCTGAGGAAACACACATGCAGCGCACGCGCCGCGATGAGAAGCTTCAGGACGACTTATTAGCGTGGAGAATGATGTGTGCTGAGGGGATGCCCAGTGATGATTCGGACGCTACCAGTGCCGAGCTGTTTACCCCTGTGGCATCTGGTTCCGAGGAGGATGTGGAGAGGAGGGGGGTGGAGGGCCGTGTTTCGGAGTAGTGCTCTATTGAGTGCGCACTAATGTTCCATTTTCTATAACTATGTCATTTGCCTTGATTCCCAATGGTTTGCTGTTGACTGTGCTGTCTATACCCCAATGGGCCATGCATAGGTAACCGGACTGTCTACATGTACCCTATTGAGGATGCCAAGTGTGGGGGGGGGGAGTTATTATGTTGCTCGTTAATAGCTTGTGTTTTTTTATTGAAAAATTATCTGTAACAGCGGATGAGGGCTGGGATCAACGGAAGACATGGGTGGGAGAATAACAAGGAAAGGAAAAAACAGTGGATAATGGCGATACGCATGTCTTTTATGCAAATGTTTGTGTTTACCGTGTGGCACTTACCAACGTACGCCGCCTGGCCTCCGGGATGTAGGCTACATGGCTGTGTGTTTTCCTGTATGTTCAATTTGGTTAATTGTATCCGTCAGTGCCTATGAGTAGATTTAATTGTTGATGTCTTCTATGCCTTCCGCAATAAACGTATTTTTCACAAAAAAAAATGTAACAGCTACCCCTGATGAAGGGCACATTAAAGCCCGAAATGCATTGGGACATTATAATTTTCGCTGCCTAATTTGGATTTTGCTGTCCCACGTGTCGCAGTAAAATGCCCGGATGGGCATAATTGCCTCATTTGAAAGAATTGAGACAACTGCCAGTCTTACTGTGAATAGGAAAGTTTGCTGTTGAAACAAATGAGAAAAAAAGGAATAAATACGAAGATTTTTGAATAAGAAGAGTTGGTGATGATCTCTTATTGCTGTGCAATTGGAATTGGAGCACCTTGTCGTTGCAAGTGTTTCGAAGTACTCTAATATATGTCAAAGACAGAAATGGAAGTGGTCAAATCAATTCTGTCCTTGGATTGACAAAGCCAGGAAACATATTAATGAAACTGTTTCTGTATTCCTCGTAGATCATCGCATGGGATGTATCTATAACAACAACCTGCATTTTGACATGCATGGAATGTATAGAAATGATGGAGTGCACTTTACAGATGAAGGCAACAGGGTGTTTCTAAGTAACCTGAAACTCTCTAACCGGTCCTATGTGGAGTAGCCATATAAACACAACCAACAGAATGGCTCTTGTCTAGTACCCAAAATATTGTGAAGTGTTTTTCTAAAGGGGTTTTTTCCGCTTAGTTTTTAGGCATCTTTGTGATGACGACACAATCCCCACAGGCACATCGCGAAAAACGAAAAACAAAAGCAGGCATTTAAAGGCCACCAACACATCTAAAAATAACATAAAAAAACATTCTGAACATTGCCCTACACACATTACTATACACATACTTCTTTCAAAGCATGTTTAAACTCACACTCTTGTACTAAGTATATTTAAAAACCATCTTCCGTGCCTTTCCCATATAGTGAAAACATATATATGCACAGACATTACAGTATTCTACACATTAGTGGTTTATTACTGTACACTTCATACTCATGTTTTTCTACTGTATTTCTAGAACAACCATCTCTAAAACGTATTGTTTGTTTTCGCGGTGATTCCGGATATTGCGATGACTTTGGTAAACTTGATCTCTGCGGATACGTCACAAAAGCGGTAAGCAAAAACAGAATTTTAATAGCTACCATCACATTCAAAAATGATAACTATATAATTTATTCTAACCATCACAGTAGATAACTCACTATATAAATAACTGTATTAAAACATTTTTTCAGAATCTCAATATCTCTATAAGAATAAGCATTAATGATTTCCCAATTTTCATGATGACGTTGATAGTCGCTATGTCCCCACAATGGTACATGGGGGCTGTGCTGGCGGTCACTTTGTTGTGTTTAATATCGCGCAGGATTTAAAAAAATTAATTTTGGAGACATCATTTGTGTCACCAACACCTCAATTTTTTAACCATGGGATCAGAGTATCTCCACCCTGACCCCTTATGTGGGCTTTCAGGCATATTTTCAGCCCTGGGAACCAATCCTGATAGATAAAATGGCGGCCGCAACTTTCTATTCAGGTTGCGATCAGCCAATCAGAGCATTCCCGTTGGTGCGTGCATTCGTGATTCATCGCGAAACCTCTGCCAAATATCAGCGACAAGAGATATCATTGTAATTTTAAACTTACATTTCTCAAAAACCACTGAACGGATTTACACCAAATAAGCAAAAGGCACTTACTTGAACCGACATCTACCTCCCTGCCAAATTAGCTGTAAGTCATTTTAGCGGTTCGGTCTGTAGAGGTGGCTAAAGGTTCCTATGGGAATCAACATTACAAACGCAACCTTATTATGTGCCCCAAATTCTCTGTCCCCACTGCACAGATTACCCCTAAACTTTCCCAATCAATAGTACCCAGTGTGCCATTTTTTTGGCAAACTTTCATGCAGATTGGTCAAACGACGACAAAGTTTCAGCCAAGTAAAAAAAATGCTTTTCCTATGGAATCTAGGTCCTAACTATAAATACCTACTGGTCAGTAGGTTTTATATATATATATATGTTACCAACCGAAAAAAATAACAAGTTAAAACCTTACAGTGGAATGATGGCAGCAAGAAAAAAACAATTTTGTAATAGCAGACCTGATTCCGGGCCCTCAGACCCAACTACCAAGCTGAGAATGCATTTATTTGGGGGTCACAACTATCGCCCCCCTCACCCCTTGAAGGTACGCCCCTGGCTAGAATGGCTGTCAGGATCCAGACCTAAAAGTGATTAGCTATTAGATTAAAAAGATTGCACCGTAATAAGTAGGGCCGGACTGGCTACCGGGCAGTTTGGTATGCTTCTGAGCTGGGGGCTGATTTTGTTGATTGGGACCTGTTGTACTGAACAAAATTAGTTTTGCTTTCATTATTTTTGAAGCACACGCAGGTCTCCATCAACGAAATCAGCCCCCACTGCAGTGAAATCAGCCCCCAGCTCTTCAGCATTCCAATACGCCCGGTAGTCAGTCCGGCCATAAGAACAATTTTGATTCATTTTTCCCTTATAATATTTTGTGCAGTTAGGAGAACTCACCCAATGCACTCGAAAGGACCTGACTCCCTCCCTGGTTCTGCACTACATGGGCTGCCAGGGCTGGCTTAGGATCCCAGACTGTCCCTGGTGGGAGACTTGTTAGCTCACACTTCTGTCTTCCATTTATCGTCCACTATTACTTCTTTGATCTTGGAAATATAAGTCACCTTGGGAATAAACACCTGGAGCTGAAACCACATGTGCAGTGTTAAAAGAATCACCACTCTCTATTATGACAGTCAGGGGTAGAGAGCCACTTACTTCAAGGCTCTGTACATACTGGAGTGGATGGGCAAGCCGTCGTCACTGGTGCCAGTCTTCTCATTGTAAACCCAGGTGCCACCGATCCGGTCTGATGACTCGAAAACCACTGGGGCAGCAAAGACAGCTGGCTGTGCCAGAATGTGTCGTGCAGCACACAGTCCTGCTGCTCCTGCGCCGATCACACCCACCTGCAATTTCCTGTTTGCCATCATCAGAGGTGTCTGCAAGACAAAAGGGAAAATGAGTAATTCACAAGGTAGATGGGATCCATACTGCAAAAACACAATCATCCCAATGTAAGTCACAAAACAAGCTGGTCTTTCAATGCAATCAACCTAATGCATAGGCTGACTTGACAACATCACCAGTGTCTGTCCTTCTGTGCACTGGCAGACCTTTGGGCGCCGCTACTGCACTATTCTGTCTCCACTTGGGTCAGAACAACAAGTCTTTTTAAGACAGTGCTGAAGACAACTCATCAAAGAGCGACTGAAACCAGGGCCTTTGGAATTATGCGGCAGAAGAGAACCAAATTATGTGGCAAGGTTGACTAACATGCAGCAAGAAAAGGCAAATTATGCGGCATAATGTGACACACTTTGAAATAGTATTAATTCATTATTTTGTCATTGTTATACCTGGTAACAGTGTCTGAGAGCAGAGTTGACCTTATTAGTACAAATGTAACACCTTAATACAACAATAAACTACTGAAAGATCACCAGTTGACCCTTGAAATAAGCCTGCTGGTGTGCGGGAACCAGAGTTTCCATATTTTCTGTAACTTTTGATCAGTTTGACGTGAAACTTGTTTTTTGTTAAAATCTGCTGATTATGCAGCAGATGATGGATAATGTGGCAAATTCGTAGCAATACGAAAATCGCCGCATTGGCAGAATCACAAATCCAGTGGCCCTGACTGACTAGGGGCTAGATGTAGGTAATGAAAATTTACCGATTCTAAAATACCGAATTTTACCGATTCGGTATTTTAGAATAGGTAAATGCTATGTAGATAAAACTTCGGTCAGTATTACCGAATCGGTCCGATTCGGTATTTACCGAATCGGTATTTACCGATTCGGTAATTCCCATTCATTCCTATGGGCCTGGAGGCCCATAGAAATGAATGTGAATTACCGAATCAGTAAATACCGATTCGGTAAATTAGGGAAACATTCAAGGGTGGCAGGGTGTCACATTGACACCCTGTTGCACCCCTGAATAGTGCTTGTGTGCACATGTGGCACACATGCATGCCCTAAGGGCATGTATGTCTGCCACATGGCACTGTTGAAAATGCACAGATTTGCATTTTCAAAGGTATTCGGTATTTACCACCAACTAATAGTTGGTGGTAAATAATGAATCCTTAGAGCACATAAGCACTCTTACAAGTGCTTCCTACATGCCATTTACCGATTCGGTAAATACCGAATCGGTAAATAATGATTCGGTAAATACCGAATCGGTAAATACCGATTCAGTATTTACCGAATTATCACCTACATAGCACATGGCTCAATACTGGTCGGTAAGCCTGAAATTTACCGAATTTCGGGTTTTCCGACCGGTAATGAGCCACCTACATCAGGCCCTAGATCTCAATTCACGCATACTCTCAGAAAGCTGCAAACGCTCCTATCACTTGCTGGCTATGTTTGCCATCAATCCTGTACAATGCTCTACTGCCTATTACATATTAATTTATCGAAAGAGCCAAGCCAAAGGCTTGACAAAAGTTGAATTTGGCACAATGAGCCAAAACATGAGCTGAACAGTCAAAGATTTTGGTATTTAACCCACACAACAAATGTAACTTGTTTTAAAAACTCTTTAAAATACAAAAAAGTGTATTCGTTAACTTTTGAAAGTGTTTCAATTTAATACATTAGGTTACAGTAATGCAGAGAGTGACACGAATAAAAAGTAACAGAGTCTGAGCGTTAAATTAGAAAAATTTATGATTCCTTCCTCCCTTTAATGCACAATGACATTGCTATAAGAGAATCAACGAATTAATAATTTTGTCGTGTGCAGCGTGTGAATGCCCAATATTGTTATTTTAGTTATTCAGAACATTTATGGGGTGCCAACAATTTCCTAGACGTATATCCGGGCGTTTGAGATCTGGTTGGATGGAAAACGTGACGAGACAGTGTGAACTAGGTAAGTAGAGAAGAGCCAGGTTTTAATCTTTAAGGTAAGGTAAATCATTCTCCATTGGACGCACTTCCGGTGGGAGAGCCTTTCAATGTTTGGAAGGCAGCGAAGTGTAGGAAAGACGCATGGAGGCTTAGGTGACAAAGAAGAGAATCTGAGAAACATTACATATATTGAGAAGAAATGTAACCTATTAAAACAGCATAACCTATAAAAATACGTATTAAAACATTATAACCTATTACAACGTGCAAATCACTCAATTCTGTTTTCTAGCTTGGTGCTAAGGGCCAGATGTACGATCACATTTTGTGGTCCCAAACGGGAAATCGGGCTGTATGCGACTGCAACATTGGTCTGCCCCATGTACAAACACTATTTTGCGAGTCAGTAACCTATTACTGACTCAAAATATAGGATTTGCAACTCGCTTTTAGGAAGGGTCGTGCCAAGGGCGTTCCTTTCTAATAGCGAGTCTTACTCAAATGTATGATTGCTTGCAGTTTACCACCTACTTCAAGTAGGTGGTAAGCCACTCGCAAAAGGGAAGGGGTAAAGGGAAGGAGTCTCCAGGGTACCCCTTCCCCTTTGTGAATGTGGGCAAAAATATTTTTTAAGAGCAGGCAGTGGTCCCACGGACCTCTACCTACTCTTAAAACATGAAACAGAAATGTTTATTTTTTCTTTTTTTACATGCATCCCGTTTTCCTTTGAGAAAAATGGCCTGCATAAAAAAATGCTTTACTTAAAAAGCTGTCACAGACATGGTGGTCTGCTGACCCCAACAGGCCCCCATCTCTGGGAATGCTAGCCATTCCTAATGGGGTCGCAAACTGCACCTGCCTCATGAATATTAATGAGGCAGGAAATTTGGGACCCCATTAGGAATCGCTAACAGTGTCTGAGACACTTTTGTAACTTATATTTTGCGAGTCGCAAATTTTAAGGGTCGTACATCTGGCCCTAGTAGATGCTACTTGGAATTTTTCTATCTTAAGAAAAAGCTAATCAGCATCTGGCTCTTTGCTGAAGAAACGAAGAACAGAAACATTGATCCTTCCTCTCAATGCTGACCTCTGCACGAGGGGCACTATGAGAAGAAGTGGAGTGTCTTTGCCACAAAAAGGACACAAATGCAGTCTGGTTTGTTTTAAATAAATCCAAACAACATTTGTTTCCTTTTTAGGACACAATTATATGCCCAGCATTTATTTGGATTTTTTCTTAGGCTAAACAATTCCAACAAGTATCTAGGGCCTTGTGAGGGCAAACACAAACACACCCTTCTGTGCACCAGCAAGAAGACAGACCCTATATGGATCCTGTAAGCAGCATGGCCCTTTCTGGGACACATACACGCCCACGTGCTCCAGAAAGGAGCCAGATGGTGTTTGGAAAAAATCCTAGAAGTGGCTGACTCTTTTCTGGGGCACAGACACATCAGTCTGTGCCCCAGCTGGGAGCTACACTGATTTTCCTACACCAAAGGAAAATCCAAATAGCATCTAGCGCATTGCTGGGGTCCAGACACACAACTGACAAAAATCCCAACAACAATTAGTTGCTTGCTATTGAGGAGACATACAGTGCCTTCCTCTCACAACCAAAGGTGAGAGGAAGCAGCTATGTGTCTGGGCCCCCTGCTTTCTTAGCCTGAGAAACAGATATTTCCTATGTGTGTGTTTTATAACTACCTGCATTACGTATCAAAACTATACAAGAAAGCTAACGCTATAGATAATTGAAAAGTTGTCAAAACTCATAATCCAGTAGAGCTCCTGTTTGTAAATTGCTCAAGGATTTCCAGAAACCTATACCATAAGAACAAAAAACAGTGACTACAGGTGGAGAAAAAGGGTAACAAGGTTTTCCCCTGTAACGTTTCGCACAAATGGCAAATCAACAAAAATAATATACCATTATGTGTGTTAGACTCTTCAAGTTGCAAAGAGGTATGTTTTGTAGCTTGTTGAAAGCCCACAATACCTAGTTTGAACAACTTAGCAGTGGCTTACAATGTTTTTCATTCGGTACTGACCATGTACCAGTTGACAACAAAATCTCTAATGAAGTTTAAAGCAGATGAATCAATCTGAATTCTGGATTATCCACAATAATTCTGAGGCAGCTTGAGGACACTGAGTTACAATAGGGAGCACGATCTATAGGGATTTAATATATATATAGTATACTAAATGTCATACCACTCTGTGTTCACAACCTTCTCTTACTATGACCTGTACCCCACTAGTGCCTATTGTCTGGGACAGGCAAGGCCCAGGGACGCAAAAGTGGAAAGCACAAGAAAGAATCCTGGAACTAGGTTGATTTTTGGGATGTGGGTAGTGGTGGGGTTTGGGCCTGGGGTCAAAAGGCACCCGGGTTAGCCTTCCAACTCAAGCCATTTCTAGAAAGTACACACCCTGGGGAGTCAAGTCTGGCATGGCGTGTGTTGATGCCATCACTTTTTCCCCCCCAGAAAGGCCTGAAAACATCATGCGTTGGTACAAAAAACAGAATGCCTTAACATTACAGAGACAGAAAGTTCTGGAATTTTCAGAGCAAGGCAAAAGTCCTCTTACCCTGTCTTCCCATGCAACTACAGACAGTGAAACTTGTGGCCTCCTCTTGTCCCATGCAAAATAGGGATTCCCACACAAGTGGGGGTACCGTTGTTATCCAGAGAAGTGTAGGAGCTTTGGATTGTTAGACTTTTACTGTTTTTGACAACTTCTGCTGAAGTTTTGTCACATAAAAGTAAACAAAAAAAACAATATTTCCATGCATATCTTCACAATTACAGGCATCATGGTTAATCCAAATTGCTGTCATTCAAACAAGCAACTTCCCCCCGATTCCCCTGGGACACTGCCTTTTTATAACTGTCTGAGTTTTTTTAGGTTGCCAAGGGTGCCTGCTGACCCTGGGCCTAAATGCTATCCAGTAAAAAAATATTCCCCGGTGTCTAGTGTGTGCATCCCTGTTGAAATGTTGAACTCTCACACATGTCTGCTACTCCCACACTAATTCAGCAGAAACTGGTATAGTATCCATTTCTGGGTTGTGGCAGAGTTGGCCTCAGCACAGTTTGGGTCACAGCTGGCAACCACCAATTCACCTCAACTCGGAAAGACAATCTTGAAAAGACTGTGGGGCATATTATCAAGGGGGTTTATCTCCGCTTTTTTGGCTTTAAAAGCCAAGAAAGCGGAGATAAAATTATCTCCCTATTACCTAGCTGCCGCTAACACCAGTTAGCGACAGCTAGTAGGAGATAGCGACCATCTTGGGCCCCACTTTGCATGTCAGTGAAATTTATCACTAATGACATGCAAAGTGGGCGTGCCAAGATGTTAGCGACTGGAAACAGTCGCTAACATCGCTATCTCCTATTACCAACTTTTGGAGATATTCGCGCTAAGCGCGAATATTTCCAAAAGCTAACACCTGCCCTGAGCAGTTCTTAGCCATGTTATCCAATGGGAGGTGGATAACATGGCTAAGAGCATTAGCTCGGTAATGCATGAATATCGCTGACTTTTCAACGATATTCATGCATTACGGCCGTTTTTTATCGCATTTGCGATAAACCTTGGTAATACCAAGGTTTATCTGCGATAAAAATCGCCGCAGCTCAGCGGTAAATTTTTGTCTCTAACCAAGCAATAGCGATAATTATCGCTATTGCTTGGTAATATGCCCCTGTGTTCCAAAGCCTCTCTGGCTTACAGATAGCTCTCCATAGTGTTCCATCTTCTGGCAGAACCTCACACCACCAAGGTCATGCAGTTTCTGAAACTCACTGGACCATTACGACTGAATGCCTACAGGGTTTGCAGACTTCTTCTCCCTTTCAGCAGGTAGCCTGGCTTCTAGGTGCCGAGGTCACATGAATAGCTTCTTTCAGCAAGGTAAGACATCAGGTAATGTCACATCACCTCTAGGAAGCTGGCTGCCAGGCAGACACTAACTCTGATTGCACATTAGTCTGCTGAGTACTCTTCAGAGTTTACCCTTCCATTGTCAAAGAGAACCTGGGACTGGCAATAGTGGGTAGGGGGCTTCCACTGGTATGCAGTCAAAGCTGGCAGGACAAGTTTGAGGTGGTTCTTCTTTCAAGTGTCTGTTAGACCTGTAAGCCTTAGGGTGGTCTTCCCCCAAACTTGTTGCTGACTCCTGTCCTGTTCTGCTCAATTGGTTTTTGTTGTCATTGGGACTCTGTGCAGATTAGCACTGCTAACCAGTGCTAAAGTGCGTGTGCTCACTCCCTTAAACGTGGTAACATTGGCTTACACTGAATAGCATATTTAGTTAACTTGTAAGACCCTAGTAAAGTGATGTACCATATACCCAGGGCTGGTAATTTGAATTCTACTAGTGGGCCTGCAGTGCTTATTGTGCCACACACTTTTATATTTTAAATGTCCTGGTAGTAGAAAAATTAACCAATTCGTTTTTTGTTTTTGAGGCCTACCTCCCCCATAGGAAAACATTGACTTACCTTATTATATTTAATAAGTGATAACTTTTGTTTGGGAGCAGGGAGAAATGTCATGTTTGGTGTCTGAGGGTTTGAATTTAAAATCCTCTTTAATGGCAAAGTCGAATTTTAAGTCACAATTCTGAAAATGCCACTTAGCCATTAGAACCTGGTATAATATGTATGAGTGTGCATTGAGTGGGTGTATACATACTTGACAGGGCTAAAATAGGGACAAGCAGAATCCTAATCCTGAGGAAAGCCCTAGACCCATCAGTGGGACCTTGTTGGGTTGAAGCATGTCGACTTTGATAGGACACAAGCTACGTAATTGTGCCTCAAGTGTCTGACAACCTGTTTTTAGTCACCACTACACCACCCATCTAATACAAGACATAATCTGAGCATGGGTTGGTAAACAGGGTTTTAAGTTGCCACGATCCCCCACCCCTCGTATCATCCATTAATAGTCCCTCTATCCACAACAAGGGCTGCCCACAACGAAAGCATTGTCTGACGAGCTTGTGATGGCCAATTGATGAAGCACGACACCCAGGGGGTGTGTGGGGCCATCCCGTTCTTTTTTGGAAACTACCACATATTCCTATCTCCTGTTATTGGGATGTGAATCATCCTGAATTGAGTAATTGGCTCATTAATGAGGATATTTGGTTCCCATAGTTGAGACCCATAGTGGCTGTGGTACATTTTTTTTGTTGTGGTTTGTGATATTGCAAGGAAGAGCGCAAACAAACCCCCATATAACTTTCTCTTTCATTCCCCCAGCCCTATAATTAGTAAGGGTAGTGTGTCTGATGTTATTGTGCGGTAGATAGCTGCAAGAAGGTTATAAGCTCACATATTATCAATCAACCAAGGGATACTCCTAGTGGGTTTTTTAGAATACAACTTGAAGTGTGTGTATACATTTTGCTTGTTAACATGGCGGAACCAAGAGAATCAGCCTTTGATGATGAAGAAACATAAACATCCTAATGGCTCCATCACTTCTGGGCGATTGTAACATAGCACAGACATTGGCACAAGTCAGCGAATGGGAATTACTTACCTCACTTAAAAGAAATCAGATTGAAATGGCACTACATGGCTTCATGATGACAGAATACAAGCGGGTCAAAGTAGCACCCCGAGGCTTGATTTTAACTTCCGATCTTCTTGGATGATGTCACCTTCTACCGAGAACGGTAATAACTTGTGTGGAAATGTACCAGAGACTGGCTGGTATTAATCATAAACACAGCCAAAAGGATATAATACAAGATGTATACACAAAGGAGGCTTTCGAAAGATTTTCTTTCAATGCCTGGAGGGTAGAGAGGAAACTGGGTTGGAGTAAATCCTCCCACATGAAACTTAAACCACAAAAATTACTCCAACTGATCGTGTAACGATCAAAATGAAAAGCACTTGAATTGGGAGGACATGAAGCATTTGATGTGAGAGAAGGTGTGTCACTTCACCAATAGGTTTAATTACCCTCACACACCCTAGTGGTGTCATGCTTCATCATCGGGTCACCCCGACGCCTAGAAGTCGGGGTGGGCTCAACCACAGTGTTGGGAGCTCTTTGAAGTTTGTAGAAGACCAGGGGGACTAAAGATGTAAAAATCCTCCAACAGTACCCCGAGATCCCTTTATTATTGGGTCTGTCGGGGTTGTTAAAAATTGACTAAAAATGGGTCATTATTGGAGTGTTATGGTCCTAAGACCCTAGTGCCAACATGTTTCAGTCCATACGTGGCCATAAAGGTCCTGGACTTTCTTCAGGGCTCGGGTTGGCCTCCCTGGGGTGCAGAAGAGGGAATTCCCTATCCTGTCAGTAGAAAAAGGGCAGAGTAGCTGCTCCTTATGTGTGTGATATGAAAATTATTCCTATCAATTGTGAGTCTCCATCTGTCAAAAATCATAGAAGGAAAGAAAGAGGCATACAACTGGGTTTGATTATACATGTAATTTTACACATGTTTGTTTCGCAAAATGTGCGTATTAAAAAGGATTGAACACACCAGTGTCATGATTATACAACTAGAAAGTGATCAAAATCCGGTGCCACTCACACTAAAGTCTGTGCATTATCAGGCTTTGTGACAGAATATAGTGGAGTGGCAAGCATTTGCTCATAAATTGACATTTTCAGCATACTAGGTAATGCGTATTATCAATGCTTCTAGTCACATTTAAAATCTCTCTCATCAATCTTGAAGCGCCCATTATCACATATCTTTTTTTATTTGAAAAAAAAATGTCAGTGTGCCATGCCATACTCCATACAAACAGTCTTACCCGGATTATGTGGAGTCTTTGTTTCTCAGGGATCGCATGGGGAGGGTACCCGCTCGGGACCATTCCGACCCCTCTATCTTTACGATGCCACGGGTACTTCATACCCTGTACCATCGCAACTAATAGGCTAAAAATCTCGAAGGAGCTAAGAGTTTTTCATTATTGGGGCACTCCTTAGGGTTTCAAGTCAAGTCAAGTCAAAATTTATATAGTGCACTACATACCCAGAGGGTCTCAAGGCGCTTAGGGAAGGGGGGAGGTTTATTTATCGAATATCCAGGTTTTAAGCTGTTTTCTGAAGGCTAGGTGGTTTTGAGTGAGGCGGAGGTGGATGGAAGGGAATTCCAGGTTTTGGCCGCTAAGTAGGAGAAGGATCTTCCCCCCATGGTGGCTTTGTGGATGCGCGGGACGGCTGCGAGGGCCTGGTTGATCGAACGTAGCTGGCGGGAGGGAGTGTAAAAGGAAAGGCGCGTGTTGAGACAATCCGGTCCAAGTTCGTAGAGGGCTTTGTGTGCGTGGGTGAGGAGACGGAACGTTATCCTTTTGTTGATGGGGAGCCAGTGCAGGTCTTTCAGGTGACCGGAGATGTGGTCTTTGCGAGGGATGTCTAGTATGAGTCTGGCTGAAGCATTTTGGATGCGTTGGAGTTTTTTCTGCAGTTTTGCGGAGGTGCCGGCGTAAAGGGTGTTTCCGTAGTCCAGACGGCTAGTAATCAGTGCGTGGGTGACCGTTTTTCTTGTTTCGGTGGGGATCCAGCGAAATGTTTTTTTGAGCATGCGTAGGATGTTGAAGCAAGATGATGAGACGGCGTTGACTTGTCTGGTCATCGAGAGTGAGGAGTCCAGGATGATGCCCAGGTTCCGTGCGTGGTCCGTCGGTATGGGGGCTTGTCCTAGGGCCGTTGGCCACCAAGAGTTGTCCCAGGTTGAAGGGGATGCACCTAAGATGAGGACTTCCGTTTTGTCCGAGTTCAGTTTCAGACGGCTGTGCTTCATCCACTCGGCAACTTCTTTCATCCCTTCATGTAGGTTAGTTTTAGCGGTGATTGGGTCTTTGGTGAGTGAGAGGATCAGCTGAGTGTCATCAGCGTAGGAGATGATGTTGAGGTTGTGTTGACGTGCGAAGGTTGCGAGGGGGCTCATGTAGACGTTGAAGAGGGTCGGGCTGAGTGATGATCCTTGCGGGACGCCGCAGATGACTTCGGTGACCTCTGACTTAAAAGGGGGGAGGCGGACTCTCTGAGTTCTTCCAGCGAGGAACGAGATGATCCAGTCCAGTGCTTTTCCTTGAATTCCGATGTTTCTGAGGCGTTGTATCAGGGTGCTATGGCAGACTGTGTCGAAGGCTGCAGAGAGATCAAGGAGGATGAGGGCAACAGTGTCTCCGTTGTCCAGTAGTGTTAGAATGTCGTCTGTTGCTGCGATGAGGGCGTCTCGGTGCTGTGTTTGGCTCGGAAGCCAGACTGTGAGGAGTCGAGTGATTTGTTGGTTTCGAGGAAGCCGGCGAGCTGATTGTTGACGGCTTTCTCAATGACTTTGGCAGGGAATGGGAGGAGCGAGATGGGGCGGTAGTTTTTGAGTTCGGTGGGGTCAGCTGTGGGTTTCTTCAGAAGGGTGCTGAATTCGGCGTGTTTCCAGCTTTCTGGGAATGTGGCGGAGTTGAGGGAGCAGTTGATGACGTCTCGGAGATGGGGTGCGATAACGGAGTTTGCTTTGTTGAAGATGTGATGGGGGCATGGGTTTGTAGGGGATCCTGAGTGGATGGAGTTCATCAGGTGAATGGTGTCTTCTGTGTTGATTGGGTTCCAGTTGAAAAGGTTATTCGGAGGAGGTACAGGTTTGGAGGTGAGTGGGGTGGACTGGTTCACGGGTTGGTTGTCAAAGCTGTTATGAATGTCGGTGATTTTGTCATGGAAGAATGAGGTGAGGGAGTCGCAGAGGGCTTGAGAGGGGGTGATGTCGTTTGAGTTGGCGGTGGGGTTGGTGAATTCTTTGATGATGTTGAAAAGTTCCTTGCTGTTGCGAGCGTTGTTGTCTAGTCGGTCCTTGAGTGCTGATTTCTTGGCTGTCCGGATTAGTTGGTGGTGTTTGCGGGTGGCGTTTTTGAAGGCGGCTTGGGTGATAGTGTTTGGGTCTTTTTTCCAAGTTTTCTCAAGGGAGCGACAGAGCTTCTTGGATTTCTTAAGGTCATCGTTGAACCAGGGGGCGTTCGTGCTTCCTTGCTTGATTTGATGTTTTTTCAGGGGTGCTAGTTTGTCGGCGGTTTGGGTTAGCCATTGTGTGAGGTTGATGGCGGCTTGGTTCGGGTTCGTTGAATAGGCAGGGGGTTTTTGAAGAAGCAAAGAGGAGATCTGGTCGATGGTGATTTTGTTCCAATTTCTTCGCAGAGTTGGTTGAGGGTGGTTGTGGATCGTGGTCTTGTTGTAAATGAAGTGGATGCAACTGTGGTCCGTCCAGTGGAGGGGTGTGGTGTGAGTGAAGGAGATATGCTTGCTGGCAGTGAAGATAGGGTCGAGTGTGTGTCCTGCGTAGTGTGTGGGGGTGTTGACAAGTTGTTTGAGTCCGAGATTGGCGAGATTGTCCAGAAGGGTGGTAGTGTTAGTGTCGTTGCTCTTTTCCAAATGGAAATTGAGGTCTCCCAGTAGAATGTAGTCCTCGGAGGGGAGGGCGTGTGGGGTGATGAAGTCAGTGATGTCTTCGCTGAATTTTTTACGGGGTCCTGGTGGCCTGTAAATGAGGGTGCCTCTGAGTGTGGTCTTGGGGTCGGTGTGGATCTGGAAGTGAAGGTGTTCGGCGATGGCGAGGTTGTCTTCTGAACTGGTTGAGACGCGGATGGTGTTCTTGTGGACGATGGCGATGCCTCCTCCTGTTTGGATGGTGCGGTCCTTACGGATGATCTTGTAGCCGTCCGGGATGGCTATGGTGATGTCTGGAGCTGAAGAGGCATTCATCCAGGTTTCTGTTAGGAAGGCGATGTCCGGAGAAGTGGCGTCGAGTAGATTCCAAAGGTCGATGGCGTGTTTGTGAACCGAGCGGGTGTTGAGAAGGATGCATTTAAGGTGGTTGGTGTTGGATCTTTGTTTGGTGTTTGTGGGTTTGGCGTGGGTCTTGATGCAGGAGAATTTGCAGGAGTGGCAGGTGAAGGGTCCATGGGTGTGTCCTGGTGCTGCTTGGGCGCAGTTAGGGAGACGGCCGGGGTTAAGTGCTAGGAGGGTGGAGGCATCGTAAGTAATGCGGGAGGGGTGGGTGAAGCGGGGGCCAGGGGGTCTGGCGCTGGGCGCGGTCCAGGCGCGGACGGGTGTAGACGGGCTTACCTTTGGCGCACCTTCGGCGCGCATGGGGCGCGTGGACGCTGCGCGTTGGGTCATCTGTCATAAATGGATTGTGGGGGGGAGGGGCGAGGGAGGGGCAGCTGGGAGGCCGAGGGCGGGGTGTAGGTCCGAGCGAGGAGGCACCACAACAAACGTGAAAATGGCTGCTAGCAAAATAACCAAGTTGGATTGGGCAATACTACGCTATGCAAGCATTCATTCACAAACACTTTAATAAATAAATTAATCAAGGCACTATGCGGACTCGCTGATTGCGCGCTTCACCTATGTCACTTTCTACAATCCGGCAGCAACAGACAGCAACAAGCGTGTTCGAGTGAAAATTACTTCAATTAACTCGATTCTGCAGCGCGGCTAATTAATGGCAGCCTGGTTTAAAGTGCGAGCGATGCGAGGTGGAAGCAAGCAATGAATGAAGCACAGATTGAAAGTATGAGCAATGCGAGGCACAAATCACTATGAAAGCCAAGCGCTATGATACCACTGCAGTCGGGGTGGGGAGCTGCGTGGGGGAGTGGCCGCCTCTGGAAGTATCCCGACGGTCACCTCTGTTTGACTACAGAGCTACCCCAACGCGGCCATACGATCCCCTGATAAACAAAGACTAGAGTGCTACCAGCATGACAGAACCCTATCTGGATAAACAGCACACAAGCAAGACATTTCATGGGTAATTCTGGAAGCGTTTTCCCCATGCCCTCTTATCAACATCACTAGAGTACTCCTTGAAAGAGGACATCAGTGGGTGTACTGTCTGAAAACTCATATACATGGACTTAATGACAATATACCTTGGTTATAATTTAAGAGCTGAGTTGCCTTCAGGCTATGCTGCTCTAAGAGTAGGGAATTGTGAGTTTACCCCCATGCCCTCTTGTAAAAAACTATATGTTCACAATCCAGCTGATCATAAAAAAATTGTGCCAGTGGTTATGTTATGGTCTACATAATACTCTATGCCCATTAAATTACTTATCCCAGAATGCAACCATTAGGTGCCCACACTGACCGTTGTGTTATGGTCCACTCGACTGTCCCCGATGCCTCCAGAATATTCCAATGTAATTTGGAGATTTCGTCTTTCCTGCCTATACCCTCTTGTGAAAAACTAAACAATCATATAGTTGCTGATTAATTAATATTAAAAATATTGTGTCAATGTCTGTGCTATGGTCTATATAAAAAAACTATGCCCTTAAAGCTACACACCCCAGAATGCAACTATTAGGTGCACACATTGATGTCTGTGTTACTGTTCATGCGACCGTCCTCAATGCCCTTTGACTATTGCAATGGATGACAATGCCGCCAGAACATGCGAGGCACTTCAGTTCTCGGCATGCTCATATTGATGCCAGTGTTATCGCACACTTGACTGCCCTCTTCGTCCAAGCTCGACAAATTGTTTGTGCATAATGATCCGCTTACACTACCAAAAAAACAAAACACCACAGATATTAATTGTGTCCACGGTGCAACAATTTTGTCTTTTTCTCAAATTTCTTAAAAGTTTGACTACAATGCTCCCCTCATTCCCGTCCTCCATGAGGTTAACCTGTCCCGAATTTAGGATAAGAGTTAGAATGTGAATCTAATAGTGTGTGTAAGTTGCACATTGTCACCTTGTGCTACTTGCAAGCTTGACGATTGAGGCCACACGCATACACCTTTCCTAAAAAGCAGGTTTGTTAAGTTCTGATAGCAGGCCACGCCCCCATTTTCCACCAGTCTGCAAACATGCCTCTTGCTGCGCTCTTGGTTGAGAGATAGAGTTCCCTTTACTGCTGGGGGTCCTTTGGGGCCAACTAGCCTACCTGTTACCTCCAGTAAGCCCCACACAGTGGGTTGATGAGAGGTGGTCACAGGCAATTACCCCGTTCTCCACTGCAAATGTGCCTCCAGCTCTTGGCTGGGGGATGAAATCCCCTTGCCTTTGGAGAGGGTCCCTGGGGCCAACTAACCCTACTATTATCTCTAGTAAGTCCCACACAGCTGGATTGCTGAGAGGTGGTCCGAGGCCACGCCCCTTTCTCTACCTCTCTGCAAACGTGCCTCCTGGAACACTGCTGCTTTTCGGATGAAGCCCACTATAGTCCTGACGCCCTCAGGGTGTAAAGGGACCTCATAGCCCCACCAGCAGTATGCTGACAGGTGCATTTGCAGAGAGGAGGAAAAAGGGGCATGGCCTATGAGCACCCCTCAGCAATCCCACTATGTAGGGCTTACTGGAGGTGACAGGTGGGCTAGTTGGCTCCTAAGGGCCGTCAAGAGCGAAGAGGACTTCATCCCCCAATCAAGAGTGCACCAGGAGGCACGTTTGCAGAGTAGTGGAGAAAGGGGGCGAGATTGCCTGCTTCCGATTTTTTTTCATCCGCTGGGACCTGACCTATTTTTTACATTTTTAAATAAAAAAGGAGAGGTTCCATGGGGCCCCCCTTCTGTGGCCATTTCAGCTCTAGGGTCCCCATCCCCAGGGACCAGGCCTTTCTTTTTTTTTCAATCACAAAAGGGGAGGAGGGCCGTGTGGCCAAGCTCCCCAGGCCGAAAATCCCCACCATCTGGTGTATGGCCATTTTTTTTATTTCTAAGAGATGGTGGCCGACCAACCCCCCTTTGGTCTGGGTCATTTTCGGCCCGAGGATCCCACCTCCCGGGGCCAGGCCATTTTATTATGTATTTTAAAATATTTTTTTGAGAAGGGCCCTTCCCAGGCTGATTTGGCCTCGGGCACGCCCCGGGGGCACCTTGGGGGCACTCTCCGGGGCTGCATGGATATGGCAGGAGCCTCCCACACCTAATTATCTACTTAGCCCCAGAGTGGTGGTCTCTGGGACTGTGGGGGGATGTAGCTCCTGCATTTCACAAACATAGGCCCGGGGAGGTGGGTGTTCCCAAGGTTGCATGGGGCAGAAGCCCCCCCACATTGAATGTATAAGCCCCGGGTAGGAGGTGGTCCCTGTGGCTGCTGTGGTCCGCGCGGCCCCCCGCGTCTAATTTTTTCATCATCAAAGGAAACAACTTTTTTTTAAAAAATTGTCCGGATTTGCGGATCCACTGCAAATCCCCCCCCCCCCCCAAATGCTTTTTTGTCCCTAGGGGTTCCTGTGGGGAGCAGGCCTAGGGTGATCAGGATGTTTCTAGCCTGACCCCTTTTCTTGTTTCTTCACGTTTTTTAACATTTTTTCTGTTCAACTGAATCACTAGATGGCTTCCAACAATTCCCGGTTTGAAGTATTGGCAGTCAATCAGATTGCAAGCACGAGATCCGGAGTTCACGGAGCCTCCACATCCCCAGTTGTATATCTGAGAAATGTTTACTTTTCTCAGGAACTACTGAATGAATTTACATCATTTAACAAAAAGAGTGCTTTCTGAAACAAGAGCTATCTTTATGCCAGATTTGGTGTAATTCAATTCAGCAGTTCGGGCAGTAGCTGTGTCTAAAGTTTCCTATGGAATTTAGCATGGAGAAAACATGTTTTGGGACTCCCCTTTTTCTCAACCTCTGCTTCATGAATCACCCCAAAACTTTCAACACAGCAGCTGACCTGACTGCCCCATTAGTTTTGAAAATTTCACAAAGATTCGCAAAACGACGCCAAAGATATTGCCAAATAAAAAAAAGCTTTTCCTATGGAAACTAGGTCCTGCCTATAACTACCTGTTGGCGACCACCAGTAGGTAATATATGTATATCGATATATTATTAACACATATATTACCTACTGGTGGTTGCTATATAGCCGCAGCTACAGTCCGAACTGCTGAACGGAATTACACCAAATTTGGTGTAAATCCGTTCAGTAGTTCCTGAGAAAATGACAGTTAAATTCACTTATATCTATGGGCGCGGTGGATCCGCGTACCTATACACATACGCTAAGCGCAGCCTACGCACACCCTGCCGTGCACGAGCTGTATTTCAATTGGCTGTCAACACTCCAAATCCAAGTGTTGGCAGCCATTGTAGAACCGAGGCACAAGAAACCCCCAAGAAACGCTGCAAAACGTGAAAAGGTGGCAGGGTAGACACGCCCTGACCCCCTAGGCCTGCTCAGGGAATCCCACAAGGACCCCCAAGGCCCCCCCCACCCCAATTTTCCGAATCTATAGCCTGCCAAAGCTCCTCAATACTGATTTCTGCATCTAATGATTCTCGTTCTTCCGAGGATAACGTATCCACTCCGATCCCCCTCAGGTATTCCTGAAATTCCACCTGAAGTGCATCGTTATCACAAATGTCCTCATAATATAGTTTTTGATAAAACTTTTGAAAGGCGGAAGCCCCAGATCCGGATCCTGGATCTTCTTAATACGTATAGCTGCTTCTCTGTCCTTAGATCTTGTGGCTAACATGTGCCCTGCTCTCTCCCTACTTTCGAACATTTTAGATCGCCAGGCAATGAATTTGCTAGCTGCTTTCGCCTGTGAACGTTCTGTGATAGTTGATTTTACTATAGCAATCTGTGTTAGGGCTGAATCGCTATCCCCACCTATCTGTAACGAGCGAGACAGGTTTAACTCTGCTTCTTCCAGTTCTTTATACAGCCTCTGTAAATTAGCCTTCTCCTTCTTTTGAGCCTCCCAGCCATATCTTATAGTTTCACCCCTGATCCCAGCCTTAAGAGTATCCCAGACATTCTGAATACCTGTACTACCCTTATTTTCCTCTAAAAACTTTAGAATCCAGGGGGACATAGTGTCCAGAAACTCCTTCTCGCTAAGCAGGCACGGTTAAACGTCCAGACATCGCTTTTACTCCTGCATGCCTGTATATTCACCTCCAGCACGAGCGGATTATGATTCGACATCACGCGTGGATATCTTATAATACTGGAGCCTTGACTAAAAACTGGTCATATAAAAAAATAATCAAGCCTAGCACAAATTTTATGTGGTGCAGAAAAAAAAAGTGAACCCAGGATCATTCCGATTAAAAAGCGCCCAAGCATCGATAAGTCCATGCAACTCTATCAGATGGCGTAAAGCCTTGTACACTTTAGGTTTTCTACCAGTTTATGCGCTCTCTGGTTGATTCAATAGTCCACACTCCATATTGAAATTTAGTTCCCCGCAGATTATATAACTGGGGATGGCCATCCTATCAGCTCTAGACTTAGCCATTTATACAGTTCTGGGTCATCCAGTATTGGGCCATATAAAACACACAGTGTGATATTTTTGCCCTGAAAGTCACCGTATACAATTACCCAGCGATCCAAGCTGTCAGCTAGAGAGTGAATTATATTCACCTTCCCCCGTCTTGCTAAGATTGCTACTCCTTTGGTCTTAGCCTCAAGTTTAGTCCAAGAAACTAGTTGAAAACCCTCAAATTCCAGCAATTTATGGCGGTTAGCTTCAATATGCGTTTCCTGCAGGCAGAGAACATCCGCCCGCAAGAATCGTAGATCTTCCCTGACTCTTCGCCGTTTAATTGGATCATTAAGCCCACATATGTTTATGGATACAATTCTAATATTAGCCATTTCTCAAAGAAGATGTTCCAAAAAGCAAATATAACCAGCACTTCATAATAATATTCAATACGTAGAGCTTATCAGGAGGCAATTTCTCAAATCCTACCATTTGTGCCCCCTGTAGCGTTACCATTTGTGCCCCCTGTTTTGTTAATTTTTTAAATCGCGGTATGCACGTAGGATCCGCGCATCCCGCTGCTGAAAAAAAAAACGAAGTAAGAGCTCCCACGCTTTGAAGGTTATTAGCCCCCGGGGGGGCCAAATCCCGGGGGCATTTCCAAAAATAGTGTGGGGGGTCCCAATCCCCCACACACTGACCCAGGGAGTGCCACCCTCCGGGGCTCTAACTTAACAACTTGGCTGCTATGACTTTTCCCCTCCTGTGCTGTTGATGGAGAAATCCCATTGTTCATGACGAGCTCAGCTCGTCATAAGCACAGCTCCAGTGTGCCTCATGACGAGCTGAGCTCGTCATGAGCATGGAAGGGGTTAAATAGGCAGTGGGCTCATGGCCCCCCCGCAGCCCCGGGGACCGCCACTCCCCGGGGCTTGTTTGAAATGGGTGGGGGCGCTCTCAGGCCCCCGCAGCCCCGGGGACCACCACCGCCGGGGCCTAAAAACATTTGGTGAGGGGGGCTCTGAGGCCCCCCAGCCCCGGGGACCGCCACCCCCAGGGCTTCTGAAAAATGGGCCCCTTCCTGGAGCCTTGTCTAGGCCCTGGGGTCCGCCACCCCCCAGGGCCAGCTCCTGCAGTGTCCCGGGGTGCCCACCCCCGGGACACTGCTGTTTGCAATGGCAGGGCGGGAGCCCTGCGGCTTCCACCCTTCCATTGCAAACTGCTTTGCTTCATTGAAGCGAGAGCAGGGAAACAGTACAGTACCGCAAGCTGCTCCTAGAGATCCCAAGTGAGCATCATAAACTTTGAAGCTATGGTAAATCCACCCTACCGAAAGAACACAGAGGACGACTGCATCACAGTGGACTCCAGGAGGGAGGACAGTGACATGGAGGACGACGGAAGCACTCCAGAGGACTTTGTAGTAGTTGTCCGAGAAGACCTGCAGAGGCTACACCAGATGGTCAACGAAGCCCCAGAGACCAGAGCAGAAGAAAAAGAGAAGAAGATAGTGTGGATAGATGTCACAGAAGCCACCATGGAGATCTCCATTGAAGACCCAGATGAGACTGCACCAGTGACAGAAGGCCTGCAGAGGGTTCAGTACCCAGCAGTCTAACAGCCCTCCCTACAGAAAGGTTCAGAAACTGAGCACTGACTGCTAAAGCTGAGACAATGGCAATATCATTGTTCACCTAAACGTCAGAAGTGTGAAGGATCAGGTTAGGCGGGTCGGCATGATGCGCTTCCTGGCTGCTTAGAACCGAGATATCTGCTTTCTGCAGGAATGATGGATTCCGAACACGCCCAGTCGTACAGCCAGCTCATACGGTAGTGGACGCAGAGGCCATCTTTTTGGTCTGGAGGTAATGATTGGTCTGGAGTGGCCATTCCAATCAAGGGGAGACATTTCACCGTGGACAAGGTCACCGAGCAGGTCAACAGCAAAGTGTTGGTCGTGGACGGCTCCTGGGCCGGTGAGCCTGTTTGGCTCATCAATATCTATGCCCCCCCAGAGAAGAATGAGCGTTTCAAGATGTTCAGGGTGCTCAGGATGCATCTCATGACCTCCAGAACCATTCTGATGAGTGGTGATTTCAAATGCATAGTAGAGATGGATGGATGCACTGGGTCAGGCTCTGCAGGGTTGGATGTGACGTCCAGGCTGTTGGTGGAGATGATAGGTGAGGCGTCCTCCAGGATGTTATTGGGAGCATGGAGCCAAATGCCCGGAATTTTTCCCGAAGTAGGCTAGACGGATCTCTGCGTTCATGGATTGACTTCCTACTTACCTCCCCAAAGGTAAAGCCTATGCGAAGGTCCATGGTCGCCATCCACTTCTCTGACCACATAGCGGTCAGCTTTGAGGGGAACTTACAGTGATGTTCCCTGCTAGCCCAGGATTGTGGAAGCTGAACTGCTCATTGTTAGAAAACAAGGAGTTAGTGGTGAATCTCAGAACCGTGTATGTAGAGTGGAAGAACATGAAGGACTTCTTTCACTCCACCAGCGAGTGGTGGGAATGGGTGATAGACAGGTTCCGGAGATTCTTCCAGGATGCAAGCAGAGCTACTGCACTGGAAAATAAGAGGGTATTCAGGAAGCTGCAGAGCAAACTGCAGCAACTGTATGAACTCGAGCTCAGTGGATGAGACGTGAATGACCATTTGGAGGAGACCTGAAAATGGCTCACGGGGCATTTCAGGGAGGAATCCAAGAAAATCATCTCCCGGATCAGAAACAAGAACCTTAAGAAGGAAGAGAAATGCAACTCATTCTTTTTTAAGAAACTTCACTCAGCCCACATACGGCTGGTATAGCTTCAAGACTCAGAGGGCAACCTCCAAAGTGAGAAGGAGGAAGTCATGAGAATCATAAGCAACTTTTATGGTGAACTCGACTCACCGACGTTGACGGAGAAAGCCCATGCGCATAGTTTCCTGGAGGGCATCTGAAAGACACTGGGTCCAGAAGAGAGAGAGGGCCTGAATGTTTTGAAGAGACAGCGCAAGCGCTGCCTAGGCGAGCCCTAACAAAGTGCTGGGAGTTGCCAGTGCTGCCCATCTGGCCAGTTTTCCATTTCCCACAGTTTAGGATCATCCTCTGCCTTTACAGAAAAGGTGTAATTATCTACAAACTTGTTCACCCCCCATTCCTCACCTGCAGCCTTTCCATGGCCGCTCTTACCACCTATAGGTCCTTCTCTTCCAGCTGTCTCAGACCATGTCTTAATTCCATAATATTGTTCAAGAGCACCCCTCCTGGGAATTGAACCTCGAAAAGGGCTTGTACCCCGTTACAAACAACTTACCATAGAAAGGTCTGTGGACAGCCTCCCAAGGTCTTCTGGATGCTGGGCTTGCAGTGTCTCTGGACCCTGAAGCTCCTGCGTGCCAATGATTCTACAGCTGAAGTGGTGCTGCAAAGTCCACAGCACCCCACCTGCTCAAACGCTGGCCATATAGATCCTCAGCCCTCCAGGGTCATTACCAGCAGCACCCACACCTCTCTCGTCTACCAGGGAGAGTAACCACAGCAACCTGGACTTCCGTCAGGACCCTCACACAGATGCACCCTTCTTGCTTGGCTCCTTCTGACAAGCACTTGAGTGGGCGCTGTAATCACCCCTTCCTCCCCAACCACCTTGCTCTGTGTCATCTGCGCTCCTCCCATGCCTGGAAGGGAGAGCCACATGCAAAAATAGCCACAGAACCCAGTGGCAGCTCCTCTGCTGTGGGGGAAGAGCATCGCTCCAATGCTTTCAAGCAGTGTGAGAAGAAGAAAAATAAGATGATAATAACAGAAAGTTATCATCATTTTATGTTTCCTGCCTCTTTGCCGGCAGATGGGACTGCTCTGGGAGCAGGGGAGGAGTGGGTTTCCCACTCCTAAGTGCACAATGACTGGTTGGCACACTGGGGCCGCCCAAACCAGTCATGCACACTTTCCCCTTTCTCTATGCAGGCTGCATTACAACCTGCGTGGAGAACAAGGCCAGGCCTGATTCCCTGGTTGAGGTTCAAACCAGGTCACTCAAAACCAATCACAATGCTGCATTGCAGCAGTGTGATTGGTCAGGGGAGCCTGGATGCCTACCAATCACAACGCTGCTTCCTGCCCTACATGCTGACACTATGTGGATGGCTGCCACCTCACCACATAATTCCCTCCCCTTCCTCACAACCTCCCCAAGCATGGATCATGCTCAGGCCCTGAATGGGAGAGCACCAGCACAGCTCAACAGGTACTCTAAATAGTGAGTTTCTGCACTTATATTTTCATTTATAACACTTGTTAAAGGACTCCAGAGTCCAATTATCTTAATCTGTGTAACTGTCAGCTCAAACATAATCAAGTAGACGTAGTAACCCACACATGCGTGTGGCGCTGAACCAATGAAGGGTTGGATATAGAAAAATGTGAGAAAAGTGGCTCTTTGTAAAAGAGGAGGTGTAGTCCTTAAGAGCCTGATTGAAGAGGGGCTTTGGAAACAAGCATTAGAAATGCAATAGGTCTAACATTTGTTTGGGTTAGACTGTTACAGGGATTCTATGTGTGCACAGAACTGTGAGTAGGATACCAGGACCTCAGTGACTAAAAGAGGAGGGTGTAGACCTAAACAGCTTGATTGAAGAGGGGCTTTGGAAACAAGCATTAGAAATGAAATAGGTCTAACATTTGTTTGAGTTAGACTGTTACAGGGATTCTATGTGTGCACAGAACTGTGAGTAGGATACCAGGACCTCAATGACTTGTGGTGTACCAGACACTCACCTCAGTACCCAGAACCCCTATCCGACTAGCATCAGTGTCTCATTCGTTCTCCGTCCTACCGCGAAGCTACCAATGATTAGACAAACCAGAACAAGCGACTTAGAATACTCTCAGGAATGGTCGTAATCAAGAACACTCTTTTGTTTGTATTTCTCATATAAGTCCGCAACGTGAGTAATCAGAGACACGGTAAAGTTAAAATATTTATTTCAACTACGTGCTCTAAGATGCAGTATTTTGGCTAACATTAGCAGGCATACGATTAGAAATAATACAATCAGCATTGTTACAATTCCATAAAACACAAAGGGACAAATCATATTATACTGATAGTGGAAACAGGTCATAAAGCGCCTTGTGTACCACCCTCCCCTTGCTCAAAGCTAAGTTTTATAATAATAGTAGAAGGTCTCTAGGTTTCAACGGGGACCCCCATACCTCAAAGATCAGCTTAGGTGAATCACATCAAAGGATCAGCCAGCTCTTGTAGAAGGAAAGGTTTTTCTCCAAGTGCCTGCAAACATGGCTGCAGTGTAATATTAAAGGCACTCGAATGCCGATCACATTGAATCAACAGCATACATTGTTATTTGACCATGACGCTGTGAGCACAAGCTGTACAGACAGAGGCTACTGTGTAAGTTTAGGAATGTGGAACACAGACCGTTCTCATGTGAAGAAAATCAAGCAAGTTAACTTACAACAACAGCTACATATAGTGTTGTGTGCAAAAAGCGGCAAAGTAGCAAAATGGCGTTTAAACTAATAATGCGGTTAGCAATGTGTGCAGGCAGACATGGTCATCACTACAAGACAATGCCAATGTCTTTTACCTGTGTGTTATGAGGTGTATGTATGTGTTGTGTAGTGGAATTATGTAGGTTAGATTGGATTAGTTAGTTGTGTAATTGTGTGGTGTGGAGTGGATTTGTGTAGTGGAGTTATGTGGCATGGTGTGCAGTGGTATTATGTGGTTAGTAAGTATTTGAGTTTATTGGAATTATGTGGAATGGGATTGTGTGTCATGGAGTGTAATTATGTGGAATGGTATTTTGTGGTGTCGAGTGTTGTCATGTGGAGTTCAGTTGTGTGGTATGCTGTTGAATTTTGGTATGAATTTGAATTCTGCGTTGTGAATTGAATTTATGTGGTATGCAGTGGAATTGTGTTGTGAAGTGGAATCATGTGTTTTGGTGTTGAATTATGTGGTGTGGAATGGATAAGTGTGGAGTTGAATAGTGTGGCATGGAAGAGTGTGGCGTTCTGTTAAATTATGTTGAGTGGAATTATATGGCATTGTTAGAAATGGGGGACTGTATTTGGCAATGGTTTGCACCTTTGTCCAAATAGGAACCCTTGCTTCTAGTCAGGGAAAGGGGGATACACTCCTAAAATAACCCCTGCTCACCCCCTTTGTAGCTTGGCACGAGCAGACAAGCTTATCTCAGAGGCAGTGTGTAAAACATTTGTGAACACATACAGTAACACAGTGAAAACACTACAAATGGACACCACACTAGTTTAGAAAAATAGGCAACCTTTATCTTAAGAAGACCAAACGACAAAAATTGACAATACAGCATCAAAAATAGGCTCTTTAATGGTAGAAATAGTTCAGTTCAATGCAAGTTGTAAATGCAGCAAAGTACCTTAGATGCCTCACGCAAAGCAAAACAAAAGGGTCGCAGGGAAGGTGATGGGCGGTTCCTTACACGCAGGGGAGTGGAGGCATCTGTTCCATATGCAGTGCAGAGAAGGAGATGCGTCACTTCCTTACTGTGTGGGGAGTTGATGCGTATGTTTTTTACTGCATCCTGGTTGCGATGCGACAAGATGGTGCCTCGATGCGATGCGATGATCCGGGGCGATGCAATAAAATGGCGGCTTGATGCAATGCGACGATCCGGCCTGATGCATTAACTTTTGCAGCCGCACAGCAGGTGCTGCGACGATGTTCTCGGTGATGCATCGGGACTCGGTGTAGATGCGGCACGCTTCTTCCCCGTGGCTCGTCGATGCGTCGTGTCTTGAGGCATATGCGACACGCTTCTTTGTTGTTGCGTCACGCTTCTAGCTCCCAGTGACAAACAGTTTCTAGAGGTCCTAAACAGCAGCAGGCACCTCTCTGCAGGTTAGAATTCCCAGCAAGGAAATTCAAAGGAGATGGCGGTGAAGTCTTTGTGTTCCTGAGACTTTAGACAGGAGGCTAGCTCAATTTCAAGCCCTTGGAGATCTTCCTCAAGATGACAAAGCCAACAGCAAAGCCCATTTTCTTCTTTCCTTGGCAACAAATAACCACTGCAGGCCAAACCCAAACAGCAAACAGCACAGGGGCAGTAATTTTCCTTCAGCTTTTTGGGTTTCTTCTTCTTTGCAAAGGTTCCTCTTGATTTCCCAGAAGTGATCTAAAGTTCTGGGGTCTGGGTCCCCCTTTTTATACGCACACATCCTTTGTCTCTGAAGGCAGAGAGTGTCTGTAGCCAGCCAAAACCAGTTCTATCCTCTCTGGTGCAGCTTCCTGGCAGGAGATAGAGACAGCAATGTTGAAAGCAGACCTGGCCCAGGCAGGTGAAAGGAAATCTCCTCCCCCCTACTCTAAATTCAACCCAGGTCCGATTCAGCCCAGCACTGACTCATCAGACTGCTGGAGCCGCAGCCCTCTCCCAGATCCTGTCACTCACAAGCCAGACATGCAATATACAAACCTAGCAGAGGCACACTGGATAGTTAGTCAAGAAAATACCTACTTTCTAAAAGTGGTATTTTCAAACACAGAATGTTAAAATCACCAATCAAAAAGATGCACTTTAACATTCTGAGTTCTGGCATATTAAACTTTGTTTTCCTATCTTGTTCCCTGGGTCAATTATGTTTATAAGATGTTATAATCAAACCGCCCATTCTGGCCTATGGGAAACGAAATTGGCTGTAATTCACTATCAGGACATGCCACACACACCAGGGGATGTCCTACCTTTCACATACGATGCACCCTGCCCACAGGGGTACCTTGGGTCTACCTTGGGGGTGACTAACATGCAGAAAAGGGAAGGTTTAGGGACTGGAAAGTGTGTGCACTTGCCAAGTCGACATGACAGTCCCAGACTGCACACAGGCTCTGCAATGGCAGGCCTGAGTCACGTTTTACAAGCTGCTGCTGTGGGTGGTACAACCAGTGCTGCAAGCCCACAAGCAGCATTTGATTTACAGTCCTGGGCACACATGGTGCACTGTACTAGGGGCTGACAAGTAAATCAAATAACCAATCAGGGAATCACCAATCCATACAACAATTTACAATAGGGAGCACTTGCACTTTGGCAGTGAACAGCAGTGGCAAAGTGCCCAAAGCATCCAGACCAGCACAAACAGATGAGGCAACAGCAAAAAGTGGAAGGGAGACTCACGCAAATGGTGCCAAGTCTAACAGTCATAGTGTGGTGTGTATTTATGTGGAGTGTTGCTACGTGGTGTAGAGTAGATTTATGTAGATGGATTTATGTGGTATGGAGTAGAGTGTAATAATGTGGTCGAAAACTCTGTTGATCATTCCACCGAAGCGCAATAGCTTAACTAAATCCAGAGTACACTATGCAAATAATGCTTTCTAAAAACTTTTACAGCTTGTGTAAAATGAGCAAATGGCACAATATAAGAGTGTTGTATTTCCATTTCCGTCAATAAATGTTTTTCTCCTTAAAAAGGATCTGATTGGAAAATCAAAAAAAGGCAACTTGTCCCACACGCCCTGGGATACAGGAAGTAAATAAATACATAGGGGCCGATTATGATGGCGGACGGACCTGAGTCCGTCCGCCACCATAGAGAAGGAGGGACCGTCCGCAGGGGCAGCGGCGGTCCCTCCGTGCAAATTAGGATGTGACCGCCACCCTGGCGGTCACATCCTGTATTTTTATCATTGCGGCGGGTGCTGCTTGAAGCAGCACCCGCCGCAATGATAAAAAAGTAAGTTGTGCATTTGCATGCACAAAGCGGCAGGCACCTCACGGTGCCTGCCGCTTTGTGCAGGCAAATGCAGGGGGGTACCATAGGTACCCCCCATGTGCACCCCCCACCCCCCCCCCCTTCACCCCTGGGGGCCCGCAACGGGCCCCCAAACACAAATCTGTATGCCTTTACACGGCGGAAATGCCGCCGTGTAAAGGCATCTTTCGGCAGACATCCTAATATGGCTGGCGGTGTCTGACAGACACCGCCAGCCATGTTAATGCTTTTCCGCCGCGGGTGGAATCCGCCCGCGGCGGAAAAGCGGCGGACAGATAGTAAGACCCACCAGCCATCCTAATATGGCGGTGGGTCTTTCAAGGCTCCCCGGCGGATTTCCCACATCCTCCGGGCCGGCGGTGGCTTCCGCCGGCCCGGTGGATGCGGGAAATCCGCAATCGTAATAGGCCCCTTTATGTTTTGCAAAAGTTAAAATGCCAGCACCAAAGCAGAAATGTGCAAACTAAATACAATATAGAGTAACCCAACCATGCTGCGCAAAAACATACTGTGTGTTTATGATGTGCAAAAAGCATAAGATGCGCTTTTTATTTTGCACACAAAAATATTTAAATCAGCACTTAACCCCTTCCATGCTGATGACGAACCCCAGCCGTCATGCACTACGGTGCTCGTGTGCTGATGACGGCTGGGGTTCGTCACGGCCCCGCCCTGTTCGTTTGTGTACAGCACAGCAGGGGAATCGCGTCCGCATGGAAGGGGTTAAAGAGAATGTGTACAGTATTTAAAAGCAACCAATGTCAATTTTTTTTAAAGATAAAGTCATTGTATTGGCCTGCTTTCAGCAGAAACAGAATGCATTTCCAACAATGTTGTAAAATAATGCAGACCTCTGCGCAGATTTTTACCTAATAAACATAAACAGTATGAGCTTGTGTTTAATTCCACTTTATCTTTGGTTTGGGGGTGCCTAGCTCAGTTTTTGTAAAGATAGGAACGTAGATAAGGAACAAAGGTCTTCCGACGAGGTGGCTTTTTTTTTTTGCTTTCAAAAATGGTTTCCACAACGCCAACAGGATGGGGAACATCCTTTACAACGCGGTAATGACACCGCAGTGCCATTACAACGCGGGTGTCACAACGCAAGTTGTTACCACGACTTGCGCTGGAAGACGCTCTAGGCTAAGGAATAGTAGATTTACTATTTAAGCACCTTTCCTACTGTACGTAGGCTGGTGTTGGAATAGTAAATATTACTATTCCTAAGTCCAGCACCCTATAGTGCAAGTCGGGGTAATGACTTGCATTGTAAAACCTGCTTTGTGAGGGAAACAGCCATTACAACGAAACTTTTACAACGAAGTGCTATTACAACGCAACTTTTACAACACAAACTATTACAACGCATTGCTGTAGGGGGCGCTCTAGGATAGGGAATAGGTTAATTTACTATCCAATAACCTTCCCTAGTGTCCACGGGGACTGGAGTTGGAATAGTAAATTAAACTATTCACTATCCAGCACCCAAAAGCATTATGCGTTGTAATGGCATGCGATGTAAAACCTGCGTTGTAACAGCATGCGTTGTAAAAGCATGCGTTGTAGTGTCATACATCCGCTTTGTGATGGTCTGTGGTGTTTTATACCGTGTTGTACCGTCATACATCCAACAGGATAGCATCTCTGTGCATGTTGCACGTCATCCTTTCTGATGGAGCACCACTAAATACATGATTGCTTTTCAAAAGTCAATGATGATTGGCCCAAAATGTAAAGTATGCTAGAATGTAGAAAGGCACAGCCATGATGCATAGGGACATGGAGATATAAGGTTATAGTGAGAAAGGGGCATAGCGCAGAGGGCGGAGGGACAGCAGGCATGGAGAAGAATAGTTTAAGAGAGTGGATACCGAAAACAATTGCAAGGTCGGTGAGAAACAGGCTAAAGACCAGCAAAGACAAGTGAGCAGAAATATACAGTGAACGGAGGGATGTGTGGTATAGTTAGAGTATGTATAGAGTGAGATGGGATGAAGAGTGCAAAAAAAACTAGGAAATATAATTACTATTGGAAAAGTAAAGTGAAGGGAAAGAGACAAAATATAAAGATAAAGAAAGAGAATGAGATAGAGCAGAGTAAGCAAGACAATTACAGATACTTGGAGCAAGAACTGAGAGGTATAGAGAATAGAGAGAGAAAAAGGAGAAAAACAGTGAGACATTTGGAGAAAGAGAATGACATAACATGCAAGAAAGAGATGAAGAAAGTGATGGGATAGAGAGATGGGGAAAGATTCTTGGAGAGATAAGGGGAAGGCAGAGTGAACATAGAGACAGAAGTCATTGAGAGAAAAGAAAGATATAGAGCAAGAGTGAGACATAGATTAAGAGAAAGCAAAAGACAGAGAGTGAGGCAAGAAGAAAGTGAAAGTGTTCTGTATGTTTCTAAAAATAAAATTGCACAAGAGTTAACCCTTTCGCTGCTCGGCCTCCCCCCTGTGCTCAGCCTTTTTTGGCTTTTATGGGGTAGTTTAAACTTAGGCCCCTGTATCTTTTTGTCTACATGAAGTATTCACACCACATTTATGCCCTTTTCTTCCAACATCATGGGGATTTTAGAGGTACCCAGGGTTTGTGGATTCCCCTGGAGGGGACCCAGAAATTATCCAAAATGCAGCTAAATTTTTTATTTTGGAAAAATGGGGAAAAAGTGCTGCAGAAAAAAGCATCTGGTTTTTCCCCTGCAAATGGTACCAAACAAAGGGTTTGTGGTGCTGAAATCATCATCTTCCCAGCTTTCAGGGGCAAGCAGACGTTTGTCAAAATATCAACATTTTTTACACAGTTTTGGCATTTTACTAGGACATAGCCTATTTTTACTAATTTTTGTGCTTTCAACCTCCTTCCAGTTAGTGGTAGAAATGGGTCTGAAAGGTAGACATAATTCTGAATTCAGCAAGGGGCCATTTGTGCAGATCCTTCAAGGTTTTTTTTATGGAAAACAACAGTTGAAAATAAAATTAATTGCAAATGAGTTGAACAAAAACTGCCATTTGTGCCAACGTTTTCACCTGTAACTTTTTTTTAGTATGACAGATGTTTGAAAGTAATATCCCTTTACATCTTTTGGACCCTTCAGGTTGTGGGTATAAATAGGACTTGTAGGTTCACCAAGAACCCGAGGAACCCAGAGCCAATAACTGAGCTGCATCTTGCAATGGATTTTCATTGTGTACCAGGTATATAGCAATTCATTTGGTAAAATATAAAGAGTGAAAAATAGTTACCAAAGACACCTATGTTTTTCCGAAATGGGCACGAAATATAGAGTTTAGAGACAGTAGCTATTTGCACATCTCCGAAAATTGTGGGTACCCACACTAGCCTAGTGACTTCATTTTTACACATTGTCTTACATTAGGAAGGCAGAAATGCATAGAAAGTCAATAGGTAATAACAGTTGTTCTTCAATTCTGAGTTCACATTAGTCTCTCGATAAAAATAGAACCTCAGTTGTGTGGGTAGCCCTAGTGCCCATGACAGGAAACAACCCAAAATGCAATGTGGACACACCACATTTTTACAATGAAAACAGACCCTTTATTGTCAAAGTGCCTAGCTGTAGATTTTGAACCCTAGCTTTGCCGGCACCTAGGAAAACCTAGAAAACCTATACATTTTTTTAAACTAGACACCCAGAGGAATGTTAGAGGTGGGTCACTTGTTTGGCTCTCATCAGCTTCTGTTACCCAGAATCCCCTCCAAACCTTAAACTTTGTATAAAAAAACACATTTTCCTCACATTTCTATGATGGAAAGTTCTGTAATCTGCGTGGATCCACAAAATTCCACTGACCCCGCATTCCCCAATGTCCTCCAATAAAAATGGTACCTCACTTGCATGGGTAGGCCTAGTGCCCGAGACAGGAAATGGCCCAAAACACAACGTGGACACACCACATTTTTACAGTGTAAACTGACCCTTTTTTGCGGAGTGCCTAGTTCTAGATTTTAAACCCTAGCTCTGCCAGCACATAGGGAAACCTAGCAAACCTATACATTTTGTAAAACTAGACACCCAGGGGAATCCAGGATGGGGTGACTTGTGTTGCTCTCACCAGGTTCTGTTACCCAGAATCCTTTGCAAACCTCAAACTTTGTAAAAAATAAAACATTTTTCTCACATTCCTGTTATGGAAAGTACTAGAATCTGCGTGGATCCACAAAATTCCACCCACCCTGCTTTCCCCAAAGTCTTTCGATAAAAATGGTACCTCACTTGTGTGGGTAGCCCTAGTTCCCCCGACAGGAAACAACCCAAAACGCAATGTGGACACCACATTTTTACAGTGAAAACTGACCTTTTTCTGGCAAAGTGCCTAGCCGTAGATTTTGAATCCTAGCTCTGCCGGCACCTAGGGAAACCTAGCAAACCTATACATTTTTGAAAACTAAACACCCAGGGTAGTCCAGGAGGGGGTCACTTGTTGGCTCTGACCACGTTCTGTTACGCAGAATCCCCTGCAAACCTCAAACTTTATTACAAAACCCCCCCCATTTTCCTCACATTTTTGTGATGGAAAGTTCTGGAATTTACGTTGATCAACAAAAATCCACTCACCCAGCATTTCCCAAAGTCTTCCAATAAAAATGCCACCTCACTTGTGTGGGTGCGTCAAGTACCCGCGACAGGCAATGGCCCACAAGGTATTGAGGAGATATCAAAATGACCTATCACAAAACAACCTGGTTTGGCAAGGGGGTCACCTGGATTTTTTGGCACGGGCTCGGTAGCCATCTTGGGAAACTACCAAAGCCACACATTTCTGTAAACTGGACACCCGGGGGAGTTCAGCGAGTTTTGGCTTGCATGGACCCCCTAACGTTTTCCTACACAGAATTCCCTGCAAACCTCAAATTTAGCTGAAACAATCACATTTTTCTCAAATTTCTGTGTGGGAAAGTTGTGGGATCACTGGACTCCCCTTGCAAAACCAGGTCATTTTGTGTAAGGTAATTTTGATGTCTCCACAATCAGCTTTGGGCCTTTGCCTGTCGCAGGTACTTGGCCCATTCACACAAGTTAGATGCCATTTTTATCAGGAGACCTGGGGAAACGCTGGGTGGTGGAAAATTTGTGTCAGCCCGGTGTTCCCACAACTTTCCCACACATATATTTGAGAAAAATTTGACATTCTCAGCTAAATTTGAGGTTTGGAGGGAATTCTGGGTAGGAAAGCGTTGGTGGCCCATGCAAGCCATACCTCCCTGGACTCTCCCGGGTGTCTAGGTTTCGAAAATGTGTGGGATTGGTAGGTTTCTAAGAGGGCCGCTGAGCCTGGGGCCTAAACCCCAGGTGCCCCCCCCAAGCAAAACCAGGTCGTTTTGAGATAGGTCATTTTGAAGTCTCCACAGTAAGATTTGGGCCATTTCCTGTCGCGGCCACTATGCCTACCTGCACAAGATTATGTACCATTTTTATTGGGAGACCTGGGCGAACACTGGGTGGTAGGAAATTTGTAGCGGTCCTGTGACTTTTTTTAAACTAAATGTAAGGTTTGCAGGGTATTCTGGGTAGGAAAATAATGTGGGATTCACATAAGCCACACCTCTCTGGACTCGTCATGAACCGCGGGATTCCGCGATTCTCAGCGCACAGCGGAAAAACGCGCAGCGAGCATGTGGTTAACTATACCCAAGGACAGGCACGAGAACAAAGGAAACCTTCAGTGCCTTTCTAAACACTGTTTTGACTGGTGTTGTGTGAAAACATTGCTGCCGACAACCAGAAGGAACACTGAGGCTGGGATGCCAAGATGGGAGGAGGGGCCATTACGCACTGTACCATGAGGGAGGGTGAATGTGGTGCGATGGCCATCAAAAAAGATCACTTAGAATAATTGCCTGGGAGAGAACCAAGCACCCAAAGAAGGGTTATTTATAAACCAGAAAGAACCCTGAGGCTGCAAAGCACAGGCAGGAGGAAGACCATCGCACGGTGTGGTAGGAGGAGGCGTGAACGTGTTGCGATGGCCAACAAAAAAGGACTACTTTTGAAGCACCTGGGAGGCAATAGGTCGTGCATTTGGGACGAATATGCCTCCTTTTTATGCAGACCTTCACTCCGCATGCAATTACAACGCGGTTGTTACAACAACCACGTTTTAACGAAGCATACCATTACCCCGCAAGTCGGAACAACGACTTGCGGAGGGGGGCGCTGGATGTTGGAATAGTATGATTTAATATCCCAACTCCAGCCTGTGCAGACAGTGGGGAAGGTGTTGGATTTTAAATCCAACACCTTCTCCCCCCGCCGCAAGTCGTTGTTACGACTTGTGGGGTAAAGGTATGCGTTGTTACAACGCGGTCGTAGTAACGACTGCTTTGTAATTGCATGCGGGGTGACAGCTTCGTTATGAGGGCTGTTTACCATTTATGACGTATATAGTGTTTAGCCATGCAGCTCATTATGCTGGCTACTACAAGATTTGCTATTACTTCACATGCCACTGGTGAATGGCCACATTGACCCAAGGTTGGGCTTTTGTGCTATTTAATAAACACTGGAAATGCAATTCATGACCATATAGGAGAAGTCTGCAACCTTAAGGAAATTAAATAAAAACTATGTTATTAAAAAATGCCTTCAAAACTGCACCAGTCGGTGATGCAATGAAAACAAACCTCTAATAATCAATAGCAGGAGTGATATGATGCATGTTACTGGATTCTTTTTTCAATCTCTTTTTGAAATGTGCAAGTGAATGAGGGTGAATTTGTCATATTCTTTGTAGTTTCAACATGCTTATTGTCATTTTCCATTGTGTTTTATAGTCGTTATTAAACCAGGGTTTACAATGTGCAGTGCCTAGATGGAGCTTAAAGGCATTCTTTTCAACATATAGGGTGCCAAGGAGTACTTAATGAATTAATCAGACTACCCAATGCATCACAAAACCTAAAATAATTCAATGAAAATGGTCTCATAATCATCAGCAACCTTCCGGAGAAAGCCTGGAGCACGTAATGATCTTGTAGGGCACTTACAAACGGTGTCAAGATATTTCATTAAAAGTGTACTAAAAAGACTTGCAGTTTTTGGGCTATAATAATTAGAACACAACATATCTTTCCAGTATGTCAGCTGCCCCACATTATTATGCTGGTATCACAAATATATTCTTCATTATTTGCTTTAAAATGTTGGCTTTTTCTAAAGTGTATGAAAAAGTAAATTCTGGTTTATCTCTGGATCAGCCTGTGAAGTGGCGGGCAAGAGTATTAAATCAATAGGAATACCACACGTACCCAGGACAGGAAAGAAGGTGTAATGACGATTAACATAGAGTTCACAATGGCAGCTACTGAGCATAAAGCTGGCACAAGAACACTCACACTTTGGACTGTTCAGACACCAGATCACAAATAGAGGACCTTAGTTAAGAAAAAGCATTGGCGGGGGGCAGGGAAACAGTGTGGGGGGGGGGTTGACAGAAGCAACACAGAAGAGGAAGGGAAAAACAAAGCAACACAAGGGGGTGCCTAGGCAATATGATGGAGGGTGGGGTATACCAAAGCAGCACATTGGAGGGTGGGGACTGGGGAGGCAACGCCAATGCACTGCTAGGAGGGTGTGAGAGGTAAAAAAGCAACATGGGGATTGGGGTAAAGCAATACGAGTGTGTGGGTGAGGAGCCGAATAATAAAGGGGGGGTGAAGATGGATGCAGGTGAGGACAAAACAACACGGAGAGGGTGGGGAGAAGCATTATGGTGACAGACAGCAACATAGTGCAGACGGAGAGAAGTACACGAGGGAGACAGCTTGAAAACACTCATGAAGTACTTAATAGAAGAACACAACAGTGCTTGTAATACAAACAGTGAAAGGAGAGATTATAGCCAATTATAGAGACAGTAAAGCAGGAACGCAACATAGGGAGACACGCATAAGAAGCAGACGTTCACCAACAGGTCTTTTGGTGCTGGAGTGGTACTTAATCACTGAGGGGCAAACACAACTTGACAATATGAGGGACTCGGGAATAGAAGCACCTTCTGTCCTACATCCAGATGCATAGGTAGAAGCAGGGGCGGCTCTAGGCTCATGGCGGCCCTGGGCAGAGAGCGTAGGTAGGGGGCCCCGGAAGAGGGGGTCCGGGTGGGGAGGAGTGCAGAGGCCAGTGAAGAGGGGGGGAGGGGGGTCAGGGTGTTTGGAAGTGAACAGAGCCGGAGGCCGCCAAATCCCTTCCAGGGGCCGCCACGCAAATATGTATCCACGCAAATATGTATCCATCCTCAGAGGATTATTATATTAAGGATATATATTGGCGTGGTGGCCCCTGGGGTTTGGTGGCCCTGTGCAGGTGCACAGCTTGCACATGCCTAAGGCCGCCCCTGGTAGAAGACATGTAAACAATGAGTATGCGCTACTAGACTGCATCTAATTTTTAACTATGGACACATGACTGGTGGCTAGAAAGTCAAACAAAACTGTCACCCTTGAATTGTAAGGCAATGCAATCCCCCAGTGAAAAATGGAGTTCCCATAGAACAACAAATGAGGAGTTATCATGCACCTTAAGAATTTATTAAAGGCGAGCTAAACTCAAGGGAAGTTATTTTGTCAAGGGGTTGTATGTGCATATAGTACCGATTTAACCAAGTACTGAGGCAGCACCTGGAGACCCTCACAAGTGTTTAGCCGCGCTTTACAAGTCCCATTTTGATATGACTTGAAATAGGTCAGAACACATTTTCATTGACTCACAATGTGGCAGCCACAGTAGACAAAACCAAAAATTCACAGATCAGCTTTTATGCAACAGCATGACCTGACCAGGGAAACCTTCAAGTCTGAGGTTTAGCTAGGAGAAAACTCTTGGAAATTGCCTGGGTGTGGATCCTGTACACCACAATCAGCTGGTTTAGCAGCACTAGCTTTATAATGTTTTAGCAGCACTATCTTCATGGTTCTTACATGACCTCCTGCTTTACAAACTTGAATGACCAGCACGAGTAAACCATTCAAAGAGTTTGCTTATGTTAGTGAATCCGAAATGTTTTTAAAAGGGCCCTGGTTGGAAGTCTTGTACATCTAACTGCACACGTTAGATTTGCAATCATTATGGAAAGAATTGTCCTAGAGTTAATAAACAAATTATAGGAGTGGGAACATCAGCTATAAAAAACTGAGCTTAGGCAAAGTGCAGGGTGGTACAGAATTCCCATGGTTGCTGATCTCCCCAATGCTCGTTTGGAAATATTCCATTTAAAGATTGGACAGTGCTTTTACGCGATGGAGATGCTACTTCACTAAATGATGCACCGATATAAAACATACACAATCTTGGCACCTACGGAATGCTAGAAAGCTGTGAGGACCAGCAACTATGAACCAACCGACATAACTCAATGACAATATCAGACCAAAAACACAACATACACAGCTGGATCTATATTTCCATTGAGCGTTTAGCTACTAAATGGACCAGATCCATAAAGATTTTGCTTAGTGTGTGTGATTGTCCTTGTAGAAACTTTTTTTTATATAGCGCAAACTAGACCCGAAGATATCAGGTATCAGAGCGCTTTACATGAGCACCAGTTTCACTACAGATGGACACATTCATTTTTGTTGGGCATGGGAGATTAAGTGATTTGCCCAGAATCACAGGATGATGAGCGTCCCTGCCGACACTCGAACCCGGTTCCCCAGCTTTGAGGTCAACCACTCTAGCCATAAGGCTACATCCTCTCCTCAACTTACTCCTGTATTGCAGGTGCAAGTCAGGAGTACTCCTGGCTTAGTCAACAATAAGAAGTAGGTACTCTAAAACTAAGTCACAGCAAAATCTTTCTGAATCATGGCCAGTTGTCATTATCCAGTAAGTTACAAAGTCACCGTTTCCACACCTAGGTGTGCACAATGATCAGTAGTAGGCCATGAGGCGTTGCTGCACCGCAGACCTGTGATTGTGTGACAACCCCAATCTCTAAGGTGTTTCAAAAAATAATAAAAGCAACCATATGATATTTAAGACTTTTGCTTACTGCCTTGTTTTTGAAGAACAGTAAAATCTAGGTTACCCATTATGGTTTGACTCCATAAAAACTCACCCAATACAGCTTTGCAAACAACAGCAAGGGCTATCGTTGCACGGAGACTAATCCATCAAATCTTATAATGCTCTAAAACATGCTGCATGGCTCTGCCCCAAGCAGTCTAAAGTTTTATCAATGCGCTCATGTTTTCCTGTACACTGTAACCAGCACGTCTACTCCCAAATGTCAGTTACTAATTTTCACTATCTGGAACCATTGTGGGTTAAAAACAAAACCCAAAAAAAACTGCTGAAAATAGGATCGGTTTCGTTTTGCTATTGAAATAAAAGCAAAAAACGCCTACATAGGCAGATATGGCAACGTTTTGAATCATAAGGTTAATCTTCATGGGTTTATTGGGTGCTTCTATCCTGTGTTGAAATGTAAAATTATAGGGGGCCTCATTTATGAAAAGTGACGCATCGCTGCGTGAAAACAGCGATGCGTCACTTTTCACTGCGCTCTCCCTGCGACATGGTTGATGCGTCATATTTATAATATGACGCATCATGTCGCAAGGAGTTACAGATACGTCAGTATTTCTGACGTATCTGTAGGCGCAAAAGTGACGCATTGCTGGAGTGTGTCACAAAAGTGACGCAACTCCAGCAATGCTTCCTTTCACATGGGGAAAGCCCCATGTGAAAGGGCTTGCGTCAGTCTTACGCCTGCTGTGAGGCAGGCGCAAGATTTTGATGCAACAGCGTCCTAAAAGTGATGCAGTGAAATCTCGTAGATTTCACTGCGTCACTATTACGAGGCTTTTTGCGGGTGAACGCCCCCTCTGCATACATTATACCTGACGCAGGTATAATGTAGCGCAGGGGTTTACAAAGTGACGCACCTGCTTAGATGCGTCACTTTGTAAATAGTGCGCATCAGGAGGCATGTTTTACGCCGCCGATGCGTCACAAAAAGTGACGCATCGGAAGCGCAAAACTCACGCAAGGCCTCATAAATGAGGCCCAGGGTGTCTTCTGGCCATCCGAGGATGTTTCTCTGACATGTGAGCCACACTGAAAGAAATCGTATTACTCCTCATATTAGTGATATGCAAACAAAAGCAAGTGAGGTAATACTGGCATACGTAAGGTATAATTGTGAAAATGTACATTCACCTCTGGGTTCCTGAAGCTGAATAAAAAAGGTGTATGGTACTTAATATCGACCTAGAAAGGATGAGGAGTTGACTCATCGGGATTCAAACCTGTGACCATTTGACAAATAATAGAAGTTCATAACACCTTTAGGGTCACCTCTGTGTGGAATGTTCCTTCTAAGAAACACACTGAATAAAAAATATAGGGGCATATTATCAAGCCCCTTATCGCCGCGTTATCGGCACTTTTCTGCCGATAACGTGGCGATATTTGCATCGCCCTATTATCAAGGCAGCGTTAAGTCAATTAAAGTGGCTTAATGCCACGTTAATTGACTTAACGCTGCCTTGGTAATAGGGCCCCTTTCACGATAAACTCATCGTGAAAGAGGGTGTGCAGTGGGTGTTGCGGTGGGTGTTCCACTGCAACACCCATTTACTTTGACGCTGCCACCTATTATCAAGCTTGGCGATAATAGGTGGCAGGGCCAAATTTAAGAGCAGAAAACCCTGGCGTTAAGGGGGCAAAACGAGGAGAAATGCTTAATTTCTCCTCGTTTTTGCTTTTTTCATGTGTGCTGCCTTGTGCAGATCACATGGAAAAAGGAAAAATCCAAGGGTTCTTTATGTACAGGAAGGTGTCCCTTCCTGTACATAAACAAACCTCTTTTTAAAAATGCCAATTTGTAACTTACATGTGTGCTGCATAAAGGAGCACACATATGGTGCAGCCTACCGTTTCCGAAGTGGCGAAGAGAGGCGTTAAGCCAAGATGGCTCACGCCTCTCTTCGCCACTTTGTTGATAATTTGCCCCATAGTTACCAAACAAACATTGAGGGAATTAACTAGTGCTTGAATTTTTATAAAAGGGAGGGGGCGAAGTAAAGGGCAAACGTTGAAAGCAAATACAGGTGGAGGAGAAGAGCACCAAACCTGGATGACTGCATTAATCAAGCACCACTGTCGACCGATTACCAAACGAGATACAATACTGGCTCCATTCAACTGGCAGGTCTCTTATTTGATCAAGTTGGTACATTTGACTTTGGTTTTGAAAAAAACTGTATTGTGAGGCCTAATAAACAAAGATCAGAAAGCACGATTTTCAACAGCACATTCACCTCGCTTTATAAACTATTAAGATGTGCAATAATTCTCCTGTAGGTGGCAGGTCTTATCTAAATGCACATCTAAAGCACATGTCCTCGCAAATAAAATCCCACGAGATTAATTCATTTGTTTTATGTTGGCTTGAATTTTTTTTTAAAAGTCAGCAAAATGGAGTAAAAAAATCCACATTTCCAGTGTTAGACTGCTTCTTACCAGGCAGCATTAGAAACATAATTTAAAAAAAAAAACCTTCTTAGGCTCCCACGAAAACGTAAGTTATCAACAATGTTGATAGGAGCACATGGGTTATACAAAGCTATTACGTTGACATTAAAAAGGCACGTTTTTTCAACAATGAATGGACGGGAAAGGAGTTATTTATTACAACTCAAAGGAAGAGTCCATAAAACTCAAGATGCTCGTCTGAAAACCTCAGGCTGCAGTTCAGGTAATGTTCACGTGCTGTCACTCTCCAGAGTAGCAGGGCTGTATGTGCTTGATGCCTTGCATCATTTATTACAAAACTGCCTCTTCGTTTTTGTGAAAGGTTACCCTTCTTGACACACACCAAGCTCACACGTCCTGCCAGAAAGTGCTGGCACGATGCGAAGCGCATGCGACCCCACACTGCTAAGGGTCCTGTAAATGTACATTTACAGTGACGGGCAAGGCTTGCCTGAGCAGGGAGAGCTGCATTTGTAAAGCTAAATGAGCGACCAAGGCACCAGTCCTGAATCAAGAAAAGGGGAAGGTCAGAAGTGAAAGCTCGAAACCATAGATGCTCTAACTCAGAGGAGAGAGCCGCAAGAGAGGAGAACTGCAGGGGGTGGCTAAATAGAGACAAAGGACAAACAAGCAACACCGCAGGGCTCAAGCAGTGAACGGGGAGGGGGTTTGGGGTTGTGCAAGCAAAATAGGAAATCCTCTAACTTTGAAATCAGAGAAAGAAAATAAGCGCTGGCAAACAGCATTGGATATTGGACCTCGGTCTTTGAATGCACAGCAAATGTGACTAGATGACAAGATTTACAGACCTTGTTTATAAAAACGGAGCAAACAAGTGAAAACAGGACGAATCCTGTGAATTGCTTTTCAAGAAAGAAGAAAGGAGTTCCTGAACAGATGTTAAAATGGTGACCGGTGTATTTATATTGTACTTAGTCCCTGCTCTTGGGAGAGCTAAACACAATAGGAGGCATGACAAATGCATGCCTTGAACAAATGGGGAAAAAGAATATGAGAGTGACAAGGGAGCCAGCAAATGGGAAGCCTAAGGGCAGGCTGTATGTACTAAAGTATATAAGAAGTATATACTAAAGTATGTCCAAGAGGTCTCGAATGCTGGACCTAAAAAGGCAGTACAAAAGGGGGTGGTGATGGACGGAGCATCTGAACCAATCAAACACTCACAACCAGTCAACAGATCTGGACCTAAAAAGGCAGCATTTCTAAATGGCACAACAAAGGACAAATGGCAATGATGGGCGCGCCAAAAGCCCACAGAGCAGATACAACATGTCTTGCAGGCAACGCATGCGCGCTTCCTAGGCTCCACCAAACAAAAATACATAAACTGGTGGAGGGAAAGGGAGGGAGAAAGAGAGATTGTAAAGGGACATGAAAGTAACTCAGCAGGAGCCAAGCAAGGGAAGACAAGGTAAAAAAGGTCGAGCAGGATAATAGTTGAAGGTCTGGAGGGAAAGGAGAGGGTTAACAAGGGAGAGCAGTTGAGCTGAAGGAATGTGAGGCGCTCACAAAAGGGAAAGAACTGGCTGACGAAAGGGGAGATTGTATGAAGAAGGAAGTTGGGAGTAGGGATGAAGGAGCAAGACAGGAGCTTCGTCGAAGGAAGGAGAGGGGAGCAGGGATGAAAGGACGGAGAGGGCAGGCAATATGAAATGAGATAGAGGGCAGCCAGGCTGAAAGGGAAATAGGGGAGCCGGGATAAAAGAGAGATAGGGGAGCCGGGATAAAAGAGGGAGAGGGCAGCTGGGGTGAAAGGAGGGAGAGAGCAGCCAGAATAAAAGAGCGATAGGGGAGCTGTGATAAAAGAGGGAATTGGGAGCCAGGATGAAACAAGGGAGAGGGCAACCAAGATGAAATGAGGGAGAGGGGAGCTGGCATGAAAAGAGAGAGAGGGACAGCTGAGATGAAAGGGGGGAGAGGGCCGCCTAGGTTAAATGGGGGAGAGGGCAGTCAAGATGAAAGGAGGGAGAGGGCAGTCAAGATGAAAGGAGGGAGAGGAGAGCCAAGATGAAAGGTGGGAGAGGGTGCTGGCATGAAAGGAGGAAGAGGGCAGCCAGGATGAGAGAGAGATAGGGGAGCCAGAATAAAAGAGGGAGAATAGAGCAGGGATGAAGGAGGGAAAAGAGAGAAGAGAGCAGGGATGAAGGAGGGAGAAGAGAGCAGGGATGAAGGAGGGAGAAGAGAGCAGGGATGAAGTAGGGAGAGGCGGTGAGAGAGGGAGAGAGGATGAAGGAGGGAGAGGTGGGGAGGGGATGTAGGAGGGAGAGGTGGGGAGGGGATGAAGGAGGGAGAGGGGATGAAGGAGGGAGAGGTGGAGAGGGGATGTAGGAGGGAGAGGGGATGAAGGAGGGAGAGGTGGAGAGGGGATGTAGGAGGGAGAGGAGATGAAGGAGGGAGAGGTGGAGAGGGGATGAAGGAGGGAGAGGTGGAGAGGGGATGAAGGAGGGAGAGGGGATGAAGGAGGGAGAGGTGGAGAGGGGATGTAGGAGGGAGAGGGGATGAAGGAGGGAGAGGTGGAGAGGGGATGTAGGAGGGAGAGGGCAATAAATCGGGAGGAGCGGGGAGAAGACAAAGGAGCGTGAGGGGAATGGAAGTGGGAGGAGGGGGCTAAAGATGGATGGCAAGAGGAGCTGGGGACAATACTGGGAGCAGAGATGAAGGAGGGCGACAAGAATAGAGTCAAAATTAAGGCAAGAAGGGCTCGGTGAAGAAGGGATTTGAAGCCAGCGGGAAGAATGGGCTGAAGGAAACAATGAAGAGGGTGAAGAAGTGAGAGGGGAGCTAGGGAGAATTGAAAACATTCCACAGAAGTCCCTACATTAGATTCTAGTACACACTATATGCCCTCCACCCACTCTGCCTGTAGTGACTTCAAGCAGCAGTGATAAAGGAGGTGGCAATGTACATTATTTCCTTCTGCTTCAAGTTTGTGCTGCTTTGCAGTCTCTGTTATACATGCTCAGAGGCTCAACTGCTTCTACACAGCAACTTTAAATAGTGTTGTCACTAGAGACAGATGGTGCTAGGGGAGAGGGGGTAGTACCCAGCCGTCATTGTTCTCCCCCATCCCCTATGTGCCCCACCACCTGGCAACAAAAACATATACTGCCCCCTAAGGCTGGAAAGAGCAATGTTGTTTCAGTTTACAGTTCACATTTTACTTACTCTTGAATTCCCTAAAAGTATTTGATTATTCCAGGATGTGTTTATATACTTTTTTCATGTAAAATATTACTCATGCATTGCCTACTGTGAGTAGCCTCTATATGTTTGTGCGAATTCAAGTTGTGAGTGAGTGCTTGTACAGGCTACAATTGACTGCTGGGGTATTCAAGCTGAAGCAGCCTGTATTTCTCACAGTGCCAGCCACTGGGTCTTAAAGGGATTTAGGCTAAATGATTATCCTTTCTTTGGCCTCTCTGCAGAGCACACAGAGCAATTGTCAGGTGTTCCAATTGTAAATGTAATTCGATGTGAGAGTTTGTGAAAGAGGTATACAGGTGTCAAAATGGGGACAGCGCAAAAGTTAATGAAAAGGCAGGGCTCACAGGTGAGTGGATGCATAGTGTGTGGGAAGGTAAGGAGATGCAAGCAAGCATGTGCAAGAGAGAGTGAAAAGAGGGCACCGAGGAGTAAAGAGATGATCTGTGTGAAATACAAATGATGGGTGTCAGAGAGATATCAGGAGAAAAAGAGCATAAGTGTCTGAGAGACTGTGGACGAAAGTAGTGAGAGAAGGAGAACTGGAGTCATTGAGACACTCCCTAGACAGCTGCCCCTTCCACAGACCTAAGTAATGTTTCATTCGTAGTTTGTTTCAAATGTTTCAATTACTTTGCATGTGTTTGTGTATGTGCAGACTTCATGACTGCCCATTGTAGGTGGCACTGCTACTTTTCCCTGGGGCCCCTTTTGTATTCCCCCTAAAAACACTTCTACGGATTCCACTGGTTTCAAAACCTATGAACCACCCAGTAAGAACCTTTGATAGTACAGTCACAAAGTTCGATACACAAAGTCATTGTGTGGGAGAAATGAACTTCATAGCTGACAAGTTTCCCAGGTCTATACGTGATGTACTGCTCCAGTCCAAGTTTTTTCTTCTGGGACTTGTAGTCAGTGCTTTAATTGGGCAGGTACTATCTGGAACTGAGTACCTGCACTCCTTTAATTTGACAGGTAGGGTACCTGCGCGTATCAGCACAGCTGCAATACATTTAATGGGAGAGTAGCGGCACTTCTCAGGAGCAAACAGGTACTCTGCACCTACCCACTCTTTTCACTTTGTGGATGTTGGAGGAGGCAGATCCTTCTCCTACCTGGCGGCCAAGACATGGAACTCCCTCCCCATCCACCTTCGACTGACCCAGGACCATCTCGCCTTCAGGAGACAACTCAAGACCTGGCTGTTCGAGCAGTAGCGGACCCCTTCCCCCAAGCGCCTTGAGACCCTCCCGGGTGAGTAGCGCGCTATATAAGTGTTTTGATTGATTGATTGATTGATTGATGTTGTTTACCCAGTGAAGTAGTTGGACCCTACAGAAATATGCTAAACTCGTCCTGGTGTGATTTTCAGACAACGGGTCACATTAAGTTAAGCAGCCCCTTCACAATGTCTGCTTTTTTTCCGTGAAGCAACGCGCTGGCGAGAGGACTTTGTTATTTTACATTCCAGCTAGGCCCAAAACAAAGGGCGAATTTAAGGGGCCATCAGGCTTCCTTTTGTTGGAGTAGCCTGGCTGGGAGTCTGGGGCCTCAGACATAGGTGCAAATACAATTGAGGGGAAACAAAAGCATACAGCTTGTTATTACTTCACAAGTACATTTTTTCAGTTTCCTGTATATAAGAGATATATATGCACTGTACGAATTTTAGATGTGTTAGTCTTTCCCAGTATTTACACAAATAACAATTCAAACACAACTATTTTGTTTTACGTCTTTCATAGCTCTATAGAGCTACTCATCCCTATTCAGAGTGTCAGGGTGCTTTACATCACACGTACACATTATACATGGACAATAAATCATGTGTGTGTAAATCAAAATACAGTATGTGTTACACAGTGAGAGCTAGAAGGTTTAGTAGACACATGTTCTGCATAGCTACTGTGCTATATTAGGAGTACAATTTATAAACTACAAGTAACAAAAGGATCGCTGTGTTAAAAGGAGAACCCACTTACCCATTTACATGAGGTAAAAATATTAACCCTCAATGCTAATTTGATTGAAAAGTGGGACTAGATGAAACACAAATCTCTCCAGCAAATACATTATCCTCCAGAGTTAATCTATCATTATTATTCCCTGAGATTTACTGGGCACACAAAGATCTGTGCAGTGAGTGCCTTAACCCCAAAAGATATTTAAAAAATGCAAACTTTGCAACCAATTAAGCAGAACAGATTTACTGCCACAGTCCTTGCTACCAATTTCTTTGTGGCAGGGTTTTAAAAAATAAATGCATAACTTGAGGCCCAGATTTTGTGTCAGGGTTGCGTCACTTTTTTGACACAACCACTACGCAAAATCTCACCTGTTAACTATTATAATGCGTTCAAATGTACTCAAATCAAAATCAAATCAAGCTTTATTCGATCATATACATATAATCATAAAAGCAAACATCAAAGTGTAGAGAATAAATAAATCACAGTATGAAAATACAAATCTAGAGAAAATGATAAAGCTATACATTTTAAAATATTTATACAAAAAGGGTTTAAAAGGGAAAAACCCCATCAGGGTTAAAAAAAAATACTTTTCCTCAGCCACACAGCTTTCTTCAAAAAGCTAAAAACCCTCAAAGTCACAAATTCATTCTCTAAATATTGCAATCGCACGAGGGCTGGACGACATTGCCTTAGGCCAAAGGAACTTAAAATGGGAAGTATCCAGAATTTCCTTAATTCATAATTTTTTTTACAAAAGAAGAGTAAGTGAATGGTAGACTGTTCCGATGTAAAGTCACACATACACCGAGGGAGTTCTCTTGACCAGTCATTAATTAACGGGACTATTCCTAATCGGAATCTCATTAATAACATTCTGTCATGGTCTTTGGAAACAAACTTTAAGTACGTTCCATGTCGAAGGTTGTAAGCCTTGGCTGATGGTAAATGACTGTGGGTTTTGGGGCTTCAACCGCTAATCATGCAGATCCCGAAATATTCAAACAATCTTTCTTCAGAGATTTCCTTGACATTTGGGTCATTGAGTTCAGTTTAAAAAAATACTCAGGATGGCCAAGGTCTTTGGCAAACTGGAATATGTACCTGAGCCAAGGAATTTTCAATGCTCCATCTAGCTTCATGCAATCGTACAAGATCTTACGATTTTATTGGGTCAGTTCACTAGACCAAATCCTGTGCCAAAGAAGTATGGGCTCGAGTTTAATAAGATCCGTAATATGTGAAAGATCCAACTCCTCATGGCAAACAAAAGAAGACGTACCAGGTGGAACACCAAGAATATAATGAAGAAAGAGATTTTCTACTGTTTGCAGGGTAGATGGATTAGAAATGCCCCAAACCCCAGCCCCATATACCGCAGCCGATACACATTGAGCCTTGTATATATGTATAAGCTCCCTGGGGGGTTTCCTCCCTAATCTTTTGGTAAAGGTGGTCAAGGCACTAATGGATCTAATAAAGGACAATTTTTTCTGGGTGATTGCTTGGTTCCAAGTATCGTTGTAGCTAAAAAGGACACCAAGATATGAAAAGGTCCTTGTATTAGCTACCTTGCTTCCCTCCAGAAAACTGTCTCGACCACTAGTCCTCCGGGACCCAGGTACACAATTCATTGTGAAGGCCTTAGAAAGATTAATTTTTAATCCCAGGTCACCCATAAAAGCACTAAAACTGGTCAGGGCTTTTTGTAGGACATTGCCTGTGCGCGCCATGAGGACGGCATCGTTGGCGTAGAGGAGAGCAGGGATTCCTCTCCCACCAACTTGCGGAAAATCTGAACCCCCCTTAAGAGGTGCGTCGGTCATACCATTTATATATAAATTAAAAAGAAAGGGGGCCAGCACGCAGCCCTGGCGCACCCTCTTCTAACAGGAAATGCCGAAGTGCATTGCCCCTTCGTCCCAAATCTAACGCTAGCGGAAGCTCTCTCATAAAAACGGTGCAGGAAAGCGATTAGACCATGATCCACCCCAAGATCAATGAGGGTCTCCCATAGCCTCGCATGGACAACAGAATCAAAAGCTGCAGTCAAGTCAACGAAAACTAGGTATAGTTTCCCATTTTTTGCTCGAGTGTATTTCCCGACTATCATAGCCAGGTTAAGACTTTGTTCAAGGGTACCCAGGCCCTCCCGGGAACCCATACTGCAGATCAGATAGAACATTGGATTTGGTTGCCCTGTCCTGAAGCCGTTGCAGGATGACTCGACCAACCACCTTTACCATAGAGTCAAGAAGGGTGATTGGTCTGTAGCAAACAGAATCTTGACGATCTCCCTTCTTGAAGATTGGCACGATGATTGATTCAGATCAAGTCTTAGGGAAGGTGGAGCAGTCACTGGCATTTATCAGCTGTGTTAAAAGAGGGGCCCATAACGTAACATTTGACTTAAACAGGTCAACTGGAACCCCATCAGGACCAGCAGCCTTGACCCCCTTACTGCGCTCAAGGGCTAACAATGTTTCATCCAGAGTAACATGAAGATTGCCCTTGTATGTACACGGGGACTGCGGAAGTGGATACTCATTAAAATGTGGATCACTATATAGAGCAGAGTAATGGGTTATCCAGTCCTTTTCTGAAATGGCCAATTCAATGGTAGGTCTCCCATCCCCTATCAAGGGTGGAGTTCTTAGGATTTTCTAGAAGGCCGCCGAATCCTTTTTTCTGCGGCCTCATGTAGCTCCCCCCACGCTTCTTCCCTCAGTGATCTCTTTCTATCAGCTATTGCCTTCCTATAAGTGGCTCTTGACCTCATAACCTTCCGTTGGGATCTGTGTTGTTTATGGAGTTCCAGTTTAAGATTGAAATACGCTTTAGAGCAAACGCTGTCGAACCAACCAGTTGTTTTAGGGGCAGAAACACGTTGGGCGGTCAGTAGCTTTTTAACCTCATTAGTTAACGCATTAAAAGAGGAAGTAATTTCTTCCAGAAAGGAGGACTCACTGAGGCAGATATTGAAGGCAGTTTTATGGGTAGAGATTAGCCGCTTGGTCAATACCTTGGGTTCAACATTCGACAGGGAATAGCATCCCCCTTGGTTCTATTGAATTCCAGTATGCCCGCTATACTTTTAAAAATTTGTATTCCTCACAGGCCCAAAAGTTTGCAAGTGGAACTTAAGGCAAAGCGGGTAATGATCACTCAAAACCATGGTCCCTATATCAAAAGATAGCAGACTAGAGGCAAATGTGAATGAAACCATAATGAAATCAATAACAGAGGATAAACCTCTTCCATTAAAAGTAGCAGACATAGGAACAGAAGAAGGAACAAAGTCATTAGCGAAACCCAAATCATAATGAGACATCAAATTATTAAGATGGTCGCCCAGCTTAGAATGTGTAAAATGACAAGTAGGGACTCCCTGATCCATCGGGTACCCGCAGATTTTTTAACTCAATGGTCTACATAATGCACATTTGAAGTCCCCCAGCCATAAAATAGTAGAGTGCACAGTAGTCAGGGTGCAAATAGCATCCAGGGTCTCAGCAATGCGAGATAATTCAGCCCCCAGATTCTCTACAGGAACATTATTATAAAAATTCACCATGAGGATTCTTTTTTGTGCTTGTTACTGAAAATTGAACGATATGATGGTTACAATCCCCCCCTTTAGTTAAAATCCTGTCCATACATAATGAGTTTGATACATTCATACATAGCCCTGCCTGGGGCCTGCCTCCTAAACCTCTTACTGACGGAGTATTAAAGGTCAAATAGCCCTGAATGTGAACAGGAACCAACGCCCAAGTTTCCTGAAGGCAGACAATATCTGTTTTTTCTATATATCCAACCCATACTGGGTTTGTGACCTTTTCACGGAGCCCAGCAATATTCCAAGAGATGATGTTAATGTCAGATAAATCTTTTCTACGAGTCAACAACACTCCTGTGGTAGTTGGATTAATTCTAGCACTGACAGATATCTCTTCTATCCTTGGCAAAATAGTATCTAAACTACCATAGTTTGGGCCTGAGGGACAATTAGAAACTATATTAGAAGCTTCAGGATGAGGCTCAAAGCTGTCAATTTGCCCCTCGGGGGGTCCCACACACGAGTTATTTCTAGTGACCACCGTGATATCACACTGTGTAGGGGTGGGAGTAGACAGTCAGTCAACTGCATCTAGATTAGAAAGTGGCTTGTAAAAGTTTCTAACTGGTATAGAATATCCAGAATGTGACAAAGGACCGTCAGGAACCCTCACACATGGTTGTGGAACTCTATCAGGCCGGTAGAAAAAACCCAAAGGTACTATGTTGACCCCCTGAAACTTTATTGAAAGAAAAGCCACCCTACTGAGAATTGTATGGACCAGCAGTGGTGAAGCAAAAGAGAGAACAACGCAGTCCCCCTCCAAAGATTTTACAGAGCCACCCACCCAGTCTATCCTACGGGCCATCTTAAAATTGGAAAAGAGCTCGTTTGACAGGCTCGTCCTCCCAGATAGAAAATGAAGAGCTCTCTTACGCAAAGTTGACCAATGCTCAAATTTCCCTTGACGTAATGTAGGAACGTTTACTAGAACTACAGTTAATGGATTAGCTTCTGGCAGCAAATAGAATGTTCCCGGAGCACTAAGACTCTCTCTATCTGCCCTCTATTGCACTTGGGCCATCCTCGGTTGATTGGCTAGCTCTTTACTTAATGTGGAATGATCAAAGTTAGATGTGATATGTTCAGAGATCGAAGGCCCCTGTTGCTGGCCATTATTGCAGTTCCTATTTGGAGGCACCAGCCCACCAGGAGGAAACTGCAAAGGTGTATTCTCAACAGGCTTTCCACTAGTAGCCGAGGAAACAATAGCATTAGGGGGATTACCTAGACATAGTGGAAACCCAGGGACTCTATGCTGATCGGTAGTACTTGAGGGGACTATCGAAGCCGTGGTTGGTGCTGGGGGAGGACTTGAGCCCAGATGGGAATTTACTGAAGTGATGGCCATACACAGTTTTTCCAAAGTGGCCAATCTTTTTTCCAAGTTAGTAAGTGACACCATCAGGGGGGACGTGACCACCCTTACTAAGTCCTCCAATTTTCACCAGAAATCCTTGCTTCCCACTGCAGCTAGGGCAGCTCCAGTAGTCTCCGGGACAAAAGCTTGCTCCCGGGACGGTAGAGGTGAAGGCGGCTCGGGGAGATTAAGATGACCCATACCCGTAGTTTGTCTTTTGTTGGGTAGGCCAAGGCTGTTCACTGATTTTCTTTTCTTGCCCATGGATTTCCTTTGGGCTGAGCGAGTACTTTTAGCTTTTTGGGCCCTAGTGATAACCTTAAGTCTAGCACCCTCCGTATTGAAATAAACGGAGTCTTGAGATGGAACTACCAGTGTTGGACGGGCAGAAACGGGAGATATACCAACAGGAGAGGTAGATGAGTCTACTTCCTGCACATGCAAAGCGGTTGATGTTCCTGTGCCCAGGGGATCTAGAGAAAGCCTACGCTCTGTTACGGCAATCTCGTGCATTAAGACTGACTCTGCTCTATTCAGGAAGGCATCTAACGTGCCCGCCACCCCTTTTCCCGTAAGTGACTTTCTTTTGGCCATTGTCACTACACAAAGAAATATTGGTTTAAGACAACTAGTCCTATCTACAAAGACAAAACACCAGCAGTATCTCAAAAATGAATTATACACAAATGATAATATAGGTAAGAGCTGTTTGGGCTCACCACAACAATAATATGGTGTACAAAATGTCAAGGGGGCAGCCCAGCCCGGCCTCCTGTGGCCTCAGATGGCCTGGGACGGCCCCGCCCTTGTCCCAGGCTTCTCCCGGCGCCGCCCGCGTCCCGCGGGACGAGGATCCGGGCGTCCTTTTCAGCGCCTCCTGGCGCGTGGTAACCGCATCAACGGCGTGCTCGCCGCAAGCGGTCCTGGTGGTGGTAGTCCGGTGGTGTGGTGACGCCAGCTATAGAAGTCCCAGCAAGGCAGGCAGGATGCAGCGCGGCCCGGTGGTATGGTGGCGCCAGCTATGGAAGCCACAGCAAGACAGGCAGGATGCAGCGCGACCCGTGATGGAGCGAGGTGGAGAAACAAAATTTTGTATACCCCTTGTGAAATCACACTTCCATAACCATAACATGAACTAATTGAGTGATGTGTGAAATTAACCAACTTAGAATAAACATTGCACCTACACAAGTACACGTGGGAAACTAATTTTGCTTATGTTGCAATCATAATTAACTAATTATGTGATTTTGTTATGTCATGAACTAATAAGCAGCGATTAAATAATCAAAAACGGCATAAATGTGCTTTTTGTTTACGTATTTGTGGCTAGAAGTTGGAGACAGGTGAGCATATCACGCATAAACGTAGCTTGTTTGCTAGGTAATAACTAATAGGGAAACCTTAGTATGGGGGAAGGTAAACAGAAGGGCTATATTTCAATAATTAACATTTATTTGTGTTTGTTTCTATGATAGTTCCCATTCTGGCTCGTGAGGCCTACCAAAAACATAGAGTTTCTCGATTATTGGGACAGCGAGAGATAAAGCGCATGCGCGGCTAAAAGACGAGAATGAATGCAAGCTGCCTGTGCCTGAACGAAAACAGTTCAAGGCCAACATACCCTGGTAGTCCTGATGACTGCCAAAAAGAATCGACGTTTGAATTACTGAACGTGGGAAAAGTTCATGGAGTTGCTAGTTGAGGATGTGACTAGGCCAAAGACTTTCTTAAACAAAGGACCCATTAAAATTTAGCTGACACAACGGAAAGCGAATTTTAGAATGATGAGGTGATGCTCATCCACCCCTAAATTGTCCAATCAGAACTCAAGTTTATGCTGATATTTACTTTTGTAGATAGATAAAGTTAGTGAAAAAGGTATAAAAAGTGCAGATTTTACTTAAGAAAAAACTCCTTTTCGATTTCCTCCTGAATTGCTGTCGGAATGCTGATTTTTCCTGAGATGTAAGACTTTGAATAATATTCTATTTTCTTTTGAATGAGAACTGAGCTTTAGATGAGGTTATTAGATAGGGAGGTTAGGAGAAAATGAATTTTGGGAACTATCTGTCTTTTGCTAATACTTGTATTTCTGAAATCTAAATAATAATGTCTGTTTCTGAATTTCTGAAATAAATGAATATAACTGAGATAAAACTCATATTCCTTTAATGTCATTTTAAAAAAGAAATAAATAGAGTGAATACATTTTTAGACATGCTAAACTTTGCTTTTAATAAAAATTAGATAAATGGAGGATTAAGCTAGTCTTGTATTTTCCTACGCCTAATCTTTTTACTAGCAGATCCGTTGACCAAAATGGTGGTGTGTCTAAATAAATATTTTGTTAATAAAAACCATATAAACTCATTTAAACTGCAGGTGTAAATAGTATGAATATCCAGTTATAGTTTAGGCACTTCGCTATGATACAGCAGCTCTCCTTTGAATTTCACTGATCCATGAAGTAGGATGAAAGATGTTTTGTGAGTAACTCGCGGTGTTATGGGCCCCACTGACGAGCAGATGTATGAATTTGTACTTCAGGGAAAGGTGACATGGTTTTAGAAATGTTTTCCGGAGTAGCGCTGCATCAGTAATTAGCTTGGTAGCAGAGCATTGGTTGCTATAGAATTAGCTAGGATTATGTATAAAGCGTTATATAAGGGTTTTGATGTACAGAATTATGACTAACATCTGTTGAGGTCGTATTATGTTATGTGCAGTCCTGAAAAGGCTTCCGAGTATTGCGTAAAGCTGGTCACTTAGTCTGCAGGCAGAGGAAGTGTGGCAAGTGAAGTTGCACATAGCATAGTCTGTTTCAAAGGGTAGTATACTGCAGTGGTATCGTCGTATATCACAAGTGGTGTCGTCGCACATCACAAGTTTAGGGACTTTCCATGTGAAAGGATGAATGCAAAGCGAGGACAGTCTATGAAATCTTAGCTTTCAAGTACATGGATCATTGTGCATCCTGATTTAAAACTTACTGCTGGGAGAGTAATAGAGCTTAACCCGAGCTTGAGAGAAGGGTAAAGTAGAGGAAGTGGTGCTACTTTATCGGCGAGTGTAAAATTCTGTGGTAGAGAAGAGGTAAGCGCTGTCTACTGGAAATACAGAATACTTGTGTGATTGTTTAGCGAAACAGACAAATGGAGTTGTTTTATGTAAGTTACTAACCGATCCAGTTGAATATCTTGTAAATATGGCTTCTCGATAAACCTTGTAAAGGAGGGGTCAGTCGGCGCTGCAGAAGTCGGAGCGTTGGTGACGTCAAAAGTGTCGCGCAGGGATTGGTCCTTGTGACCAAGACAGAGTAAGGACTGATTGATGCATCACGAAAAACAGTGAAACTATTGGTTAAGCCCTGAAGAGAAGTATCTTGTTCTAATTGGTACGCTAGTGTAAACCGCGCTGTGATAGGTTGGTGTTACGGAACAGCAACAGAAAAGTACGCGATCTTTTGAAAGACAGGGAATTTACAGAAAAATGGATTACTATTACGAAGAGGAAAAGAAGAAACCTTCATGGTTTAAAAAGTTGAAAATGTGTTTGGACAAGGCGGTCGTAACGAGAGGGAAAATTACTTCTACCGCCAAAAACGCCTGCTTCCTATATGTTGTCGAAATATGGTTACCATACGTGTGTTTGGTTAGAGAATTGGGCAAGGTATACCAGAAATGATGGTGCGCTAGCTTTCCCAGAAGTTGGATCTTTTAATGTGGCAGTTTTGCGAAACTTGAGAGAAAGGATGATGAAGCTTGAACCAAGACCTAGACCGACTCAGTTTGAAGCTTTAGTTGAATGGGAAGATGAGATGCACGAAATGGAACGAGAAAGGTCGGAAAGACATATCAAACCAAGAGGTAGATTGCGTGGTTTATGGGGAGAAACACATGAAAGTAGAATGCGCAGATGGAGATATGCTAACATGTGTTTTGGAATGTATCCAGTCAGACTACTGGATGAATATGAAGGGCGGAAATGTACAGAGAAGAGGAAAAATGTGGAAACAGGGAAAAAAAGTTATGGTGATAGTGAATCAGAGGATGCTGTATTGGAAGAAATATTAAATAGGAGACCACCACCGTATCAACCAGGTTCTTTATGGACTACACCTAATGCTCCACCCGTAGATGAAAGAATTAATGAAACCCCAAGGCAATTTTCACATTTTAGAGATGTACCAGAAAGAGTAGAAGTGAGGTACAATCCGAATACCTCAATAACAGAACCAAGACTTACCGGTACTCCCAAGCAATTAGCGAATGAGAAAGTGTAAATAGAGTAGAAAAGCGAGTTGAAGAACAAACAAGCACTGCTGAATATATACGGTCTGCAAATGAATTGACATAACAGATACAGGAGCTTACGAAAAACATAGAAGCAGTAACAGCCCCAGTATCGATAGGACCTGTAATCCAAGTGTTTGAAAACCAAAGAATAAAAGAGCCTAGTCTGACAATCCCTTTACAACAGAGTTTGCAGAAAGTAAAAGAAAATATTTATCCAGATTTGTCAGAAATTAGACGAGCAAATAATGTAAATCCGCCTGACTTAACTTTCAATCAGAGTTTACCCTATAAGTATGCAACCGGAGCAGAATCTGATTCTGCTAAACCTGAAAAAGAGTATTGAGAAAATAGATTTAACACAAACTCCTGTAGGGCCATCAGAACAAGAATTAAGTGATTGGATTAAAACTCTGAAATTAAAAGAGCATGAACCTAAAGTATTAGATGTAGCAAGATTAAAAAATTGATATGGAAGAATTAATTATTGGAACAATTGGAACAGACAGTGCAAAAGTATAACATCGAAAGCGAAGTCTGTACATGATCAATTAGCAGGATTAGCAAATGAATTTGAAGTAGAATTCGCTAAGAATAAAACATTGCAGAACTCCTATAGAGTTGACTTTTCAGAAAAAGACATTGAAAATATGAATTCTGCCGGAAGATTAACCCAAATAAAAGAATTGATTGTGCTATTACGGAGATGGGGAGATGTGAATAAGAGGAGAGTTAAATGGGCAAAGAAGAAAGAAGAGGCTAGTGATAAATCTACATTAGCGTTCCTAGTCAGAGAAAAAGAAACAGTCGCAAATGAATTTCCTATGAGAGAAATACCGGGAGGAGTAGACAGGATATACTATCATTTACAAATGATTTCCCTAGATTGAGAGAAAAACCAGTAGAATGGTATCGACAGGTAGATCGATTTGTGAAACTTTCAAAAGTGCTATGGGTTGATCTGGATGGAATATTTGATATAGTTGTGCCAGCAGATTTATAGACTGAGTGTAAAATAACTGTGAATTGGCCAAAGGAGGAATATCCTCGAGATAAAATAACAGGTGCTCCGTCACCTGAAGTAATGAGAAAATACAAACAAGTGAGAGTGTTCTTGAAGAATAAAATTGCACCAAAAGAAACAGATTGGGTCAAAATAGACAGAACTACACAGGAACCAAAAGAATCTGTACATGCATTTTATGGAAGATTGTTGTTGGTGTTTAAACAATACAGTTGATATGAAGAATTGAGTGAAAAGGACATGAGTCATTTTATATATCGATTTGTGTATGGATTAAGGCCAGAAATTGGAGACATGATTAGGCATAGTATGATAGGATGGAAATCGGGTACTGTTGATGATGTCTTAAGAAAAGCCAAATATTGTAGTGAAGAAATTGATGCCAAACAAAATAAATTAAAAGAAAAGACTATGTGGGCACAAGTGAAGATAGCAGAACACCAAGTGGCACAATTGGAAAATAAAATACTAATGCAAGTCAGGGAAAATTGAAAGGAAATTTCAACAAAACAAAATTAGTAGGGAATATAGAAGCTCAAGAAAAAGTTCCCTTGTCATAATTGCAGCAGAATTGGGCATTGGAGGAAAGAGTGTAAGTAGCCACCAAGAGTTAATCCAGAAAATACATCATTGAATCCACAGGTGCAGCATGAGGTAATTCAACAGCAACTGCAACAGCAGTAGATAGTTACTCAGCAAAGTCAGGTGCCACAACCGCCACTTCCACACAGTGTAAATCTGCAGAGATAGAGTGCAGAGACAGGATTCAGCGGAGGCGAGCAGGTAAATAGATCACCCAGAGTGAATGTGAGTCCCCAGTATTGGTTACAAGAGGAAGGCGGGAGTGAGTCGGATGAAAGTTTCTGACGGTGCATGAGAGAGGGAGAAGAGTGTGTGCGTGGAGTCACTCTTGAGGTAGATCAGTCTGGTCCATTTGTGAACGAAAAGGTGAATTATGTAGGAATAACTTTCCTGGTGGACACTGGTGCTACCCGTTCTACTGTTAGATCAGTGGAAGTCCAAAATCTTCCTCTCTCGGGAGAGCACATCCAAGTTGTAGGCGTAGCTAATAGACAGATTAAAACCTCCTTGACCCAACCCGTTGAAGTACAAATTGGAAATTTCAAAGACATGCATTGATTTGTGGTGTGTGATAGTAGTCCCGTACATCTGTTAGGGTGAGACATTTTGTGTAAAATGAACTGTGCCATATACTGTTCGCCAGATGGCAAAGAACTGCAAACCCCAGATGAAGATAGCTTGTATAAAATGACCATGCTAATGATTGAGGCAGAACAAAATAAGTTGTTTCCTGTCTTTGATCGAGAAAAGATACCTGATGAATTGAAAAAGGTAGTGAAAGAGAAGGTGTGGGATTTCACAGGAGAAGATATTGGATTAATGAAAGATGTAGATCCTGTAAAAGTCTCTATAAAAGAAGGTGTGAGTTACCCGAACATTCCCCAATACAAAATGACATCAGAAATAATAGAAGGAATAACTCCAGTGATAAACAAAATGATTGAACAAGGCATATTGAAATAGAAAGTAGTCCTTGTAATTCACCGATAATGGGATTGAAAAAGCCAAATGGAACCTTCAGAATTGTACAGGATTTGAGAAAGGTTAATAAATAGTTGTCCCATGTTGTCTGATTGTACCAAATCCAGCAGTGATTTTATATCAAATTCCCCATGATGCAGAATGGTACACTGTGATCAATTTGTGTAATGCGTTCTTTACAGTTCCATTGCACCCAGAAAGCCAGCCATTATTTGGGTTCTGGTTCGGAGATCGTAAGTCGGCATGGTGCCGAATTCCTCAAGGGTATACTGAAAGTCCATCTATCTTTAATCAGTTGTTAAAGAAATCACTAGAAAGTTTGAACATGCCTGGATAGTCTGTATTGGTTCAGTACATTGATGATCTCCTAGTGGCATCAAAGACAAAAGATGAATGTATAACAGATACCGTTGCATTGTTGAATCATTTGGCAGAAGAGGGACATAAAGTGTCTCCATCAAAGTTACAATTTTGTCAAAAATAAGTGCAATACTTAGGTCATAAGATTGCCAAAGGAATTAGACAAGTCACTGCGGAAAGAATCAAAATGATACAAGGAATGCAGCCACCAAAAACTCAAAGACAAGTAAGGATGTTCCAGGGAATGGTAGGATACTGTAGACAATGAATTAGTGGATTTTCATTGATAGCAAAACCATTACAGAGATTAACAAGAGCAGATCTCAGAGACCCTATAGTACTGACCAAAACTGAGATGGAAGTTTTCAAACAGCTGAAAACGTGTTTATGTGAAGTACCAGCTTTAGGATGCCTGACTATGAAAAAGAGTTCGTACTGTACTGCAGTGAACGAGAAGGATGTGCATTATCAGCACTGATTCAAAGACATGGAAAACTGAGAAAGCCAATTGCGTATTTCTCCGCTGTTTTAGACCCAGTTGCAAAAGCGTTGCCAGGTTGTATGAAAGCAGTAGCAGCTACAAGTGTCAGTCTAGAACAAAGTGAAGGAATAGTGAAGGGATTTCCTGTGAGGGTGTATGTACCTCATTCTGTGGAGATTCTCCTCACTAGGACAAAAACGCAGTACCTCACCAACAATAGAATGACTAAATACGAAAAGGTAATTCTGGGAGCAAAAAATTTGACAATCTCTAGATGCGTAAATGTAAACCCTTCTACACTATTGCCTGATACCATGGAAACTGAACTGAGAAATGAAGTTGATCACAAATGCCTAGATGTTCTTGAATACTGTACCAAACCAAGACGAGACATCAGAGATGAGCCATTGCCTGAATCAGACTATGTAATGTTTGTTGATGGTTCGTGTCTAAGAACAAATGAAGGTGTTTAGAGTGCAGCATATGCTGTTTGCACAGTAGCAGATGCATTGGAAGCATCTTGTCTGAAAGGGATTCCTTCTGCTCAAATAGCAGAATTGATTGCTTTGATTCGAGCATGTGAACTGGGAAAGGAAATTAAGATTACCATAGTGACTGATAGTCAGTATGGATTCAGAGTTGTCCATGACTACGGACAGCTGTGGTCCCAAAGAGGTTATTTGACTTCTGCAGGATCACCAATACGTACTGCAGAATTCGTGAGAATGTTGATAGATGCAATTCAGTTGCCTGACAAGATTGCTGTGGTGAAGTGTGCGGCTCAAAAAAAGGGGGATGATTACATCACCCGAGGCAACAGGTATGTAGACTGAATTGCAAAATATTGTGCTAAAAATTTGGCCTCCATTAATCGGGACAGAGAAAAACAACATGTTTCAAGTCCTTTAATGCTAACCACAGTAGTTGAAACTTGGCAGGAAGTGAGGCAAATGCAGGATGAAGCTGATGAGGAAGAGAAAAGTGTCTGGTTAAAAGCAGGATGCAGACAAAGAGAGGAAGATGAAATTTGGGTTTACAAAGATGAAAGACCAGTAATGCCCGATAGCATGATCTCAAATATGGCCTGAATGTACCATGGTCAAGCTCATGTTGGAAGAGATGCCATGCTTCGTCTGTTTAGACAGACATGGTACAATCCCAAGTTTAGGATGATTGCTTAAAGCCTGTGCCAGAGATGTCTAGTGTGCCAGCAGTTTAATCCAAATAGAAAAAAAATTGTAAGTCCGGGAACCATAGGACGGGAGGGAGGTCCATTTACAAGAATGCAGTTGGATTTTATTGAGCTTCCACCTTGTAACAGACTCAGATATGTTTTAGTAATCATCTGTTTGTTCTCTCGATGGGTAGAGGCCTTCCCCACAAGGAGAAATAATGGGCTAACTGTTGCAAAGTTACTTTTACGTGAAATAATCCCTAGGTTAGGATTTCCAGTAACGATCGAAACTGATCGTGGCACTCATTTTCAAAATTAACTTATGCAGATGATATGGAGAGCACTGGACATTCGCCAGAAACTGCATTGTGCTTACAGGCCTGAGGCTTCAGGGGTAGTTGAACAAGTAAATGGAACCATCAAAAACAGGATTGCAAAAATGTGTTTGGCAAAAGGACTAAAGTGGCCAGATGCCTTACCACTTGTTTTGATGACCTTAAGAAGCATACCTGACAGAAAAACTGGATTGAGTCCACATGAGATTTTAATGGGCAGGGTGATGAGACAAGCATTTGTACCAGTTGATAAGCTGTTAACTATTAATGATGACATCATGCTGGATTACTGCAAAAACCTGTCTGACGTGGTGACTTCTGTGTTCCATCAGGTGGGAACTGAATCAAACACGAAAGAGAAAAGTCCAGCTCATGATCTAGTTCCTGGATACTGGGTCCAAATAAAGGTACACCACAGAAAAAATTGTTTGGTGTCTCGTTGGCAGAGACCAAGACAAGTCATATTGGTCAGCACCACTGCAGTTAAATGTGCTGGAGTAAAAAGATGGGTACTTGCAAACCATACCATTCGTGTGCCTGATCCTGAGAATCCAAAAGAGGAAGGTGAAAGCACAACTAATTCTGACTCTGAAGGCGAACCAGAGAGAAGTCCAGATACTGAAGCTTGACAAGAACGTCGACATCTGGAAGTATCAGATGTAAGATCGGCGTCTGAATGTGAAGGAGAAATTGTTGAAATACCGAATTCTGAAGATCAATCTGAAGATCGAGATTTGGTAGAGACTAACACCAGTAAGGACACTGAGCAAAGTAAAGATAAAACTGGTGATCAAGAAAATTCTGAAGGACAGTCTGAAAGCTCTGAAAGCAGGAACCAAAATCCTGACAATGGAAAAGAGGAAATAACTCACGATAAGGATGAGATTCCAAGTATCAGCTATGGAGATGTTCCTAATAGAGTGAAAGAACTGTCGAAGGAGGAAACTGATTCTGAAAAAGAAAAAGACATTATAAAGTTTGTCATAAATAAAACTGTTAAAGAGACTGAAGGTAAAACTGACGACAGCGCAGATGAAACTCCATTGAGAAAGGGTTCAAGAAAAAGGGCTTGGAGAGTGGAACATAACACCACGGAGCCTAAGACAAAAAGAGTTTGTAAAGGAGATAATTGGCCTAAAGGAAATGATGGACTGAGATTTATACTGGTTAACAAAGGAAAAAAACCAGAAGATCAAGTAAATAAAATAACCAGTCAAAAGGAGTAGTTGGGAAAAAGAATAGAAGTTGTCCAAAGGCCAAAAAGAAAGAGTGAGAAGACCAAATCAGAAGTACAAATCACCTGAATGGACATATATAGTGTTACCTCCAATTGAAGAAGTAAACAGTAGCGAAGAGAACTTATGCTGCCTAAAGACAAATGGGAAAAGTGAGTAAAGAACGGAATCACAGAGAATAGTGATAATTGATCAAAGGGACAAGGTAAAGGTATACATCTGAAATCCTGATTTAAAAGAGGACATTGTGAGTGAAAGGTGAAAGCCAATAGGTGACAAAAGGTCGAAGAAAAATTTTTGGAAAAAAATAATTTGCGGTGTAAAAAAAAAAAAAAAGGTCTAGCAATGACCATAAAACGAAATGTTCTATCTTTAGAAAATGGTGTAGATCATGTTTGATATGTATAGGATTACTAATATTGATATAGATAATATTAGCTATTGTCATGCATTTCCAGGATAATTTAGTGAAATTGAAACATAATGTGAGTTCAAGTGGACAAAATGTGGAATCAAAATCTAACAAGCAGCATGTATATAGACCAGAAATGCATCAGGATAGTTCCATTAGTGATTTCACTAAGAACACGTTTTCAAGATTTTTATCTGAGTATGTTAGGACAATGGATGCTAGTGATTGTTATGTTTGTGTAAAATTACCTGCATCTTTTTCAGAAGGGCTGAATTATCACCACCTTCCACTTACATATGGAGTCACGTGCAGTGTGATTGCAAACCTGTTTTACCAAACAGGAAAACTGGAATACTAATACTCAAATTCAAATGATGTTTTTGCAAAGTTAAAAATTGTTGATGCTGTGAATAAAGTTAAGTCTGCTAGAGTAATGGGGGAATTCTTTTTAGAAATAGATGAATTAAGCCATGATTACGCTTTTAAAAATAATTTGACATGTAAAATGAGAATTGAAGAGAAAACATTTTGAGATATGGTTGAAGAGAGAAGAATTGCTTATAAACGTAAAGAAAAAGTAAAGCATGAGAAATCCAAATATTGGACATTTGAAGATGAAAATCTTGATGAAAGAAATGTGAATGTAGCCATAAATATAGACACTCCATTGTAAGGGAAATTCTTTATTAGGAGAGACAACACTGTGTATGACAATTATTTTGTGGGAGCAAGTCAATGTAAAGACATTTATAGAATCCTAGGTGGTTGGGGATTTAAAGGGGGAAAAGATCCAGCTTTCATGGCATATACTTCATATGTGGGAACAAAGCTTACTATAGATTACCGGACCACTGGTACGGGACCTGCTATGTGGGTTTGGTCTTTCCTAAAATCTTTCATGTAGATAGAGGTACTAATGGCATACATGAGATAGGTAAACCTTTAAGTCGTAGAAAAAGAGAGAGTGTTATAGAAATAATAGGTGATATTTTTGGAGCACTGATACCAGCAGTGGGAATATCTTTTAATGTGAATCGAATTTGAAGATTGTCAATGATAGTAGATCATTTGTCAACAGATACAGCCGGTGGATTTTTAATGGTAAATACCGAAATGATTGCTATGAGAGCTATGGTAATGCAAAATCGTCTTGCTCTTGATATAATTTTGGCAAAAGAAGGAGGAGTTTGTGGAATTGTGAAGGTATAGCACTGTTGTACCTACATTCCAGACAAAAGTCAAAATATTGAAAAGTACATTACAAACATTACAGAGTTGCACAGAGAAATTGAACCACTGGAGGTTGATGGTGTTCTTGAACGACTTGGTAAAAGTCCTTCAGCAGCTAAACATTGGTTTCAAGAAATAGGTAGTTCAATTATAGTAGGTAAAATATTAATTCCAGTAACAGTAATAGTGTTAGTGATTTTGATGATAAGATTATGTTGTGTATATAGAAAAAGAAGGAATGCAAGAAAGTCAATAAAGAACGTAACTAAAGAAAAACACGAAAGAGAAAGAGAAAACTATGAAATAGAAATGAAGGAATTTCAAGAAAGAGTCTTTGGGGAAACTATAGAAGAAGATACTAGAGTTTAAACTATACTAATCTGAAGAACTCGAAACATGTTTAGATAAAATTTTCAAAATTTTGGGAGATATTTGGTGATAAAGTCACCAAAGGAGGGAGTTGATGGAGCGAGGTGGAGAAACAAAATGTTTTATACCCCTTGTGAAATCACACTTCCATAACCATAACTTGAACTAATTGAGTGATGTGTGAAATTAACCAACTTAGAATAAAAATTGCGCCTACACAAGTACACGTGGGAAACTAATTTTGCTTATGTTGCAATCCTAATTAACTAATTATGTGATTAGGGGCTAGATGTAGGTAATTCACAAATACCGAATCGTTATTACTGATTTTTACCGAATCGGTAATAAGGAATCGGTATTTGTGATGTAGGTAATAGTTCGTTAAAATTTACCAATTCGGTAATAGTTACAGATTTTATGGAAATCGGTAAATATATTACCGAAAACCCATTACCGAATCGGTGAAATACCGATTCTGTAATACCGAATCGGTAAATACCGAATCGGTAATTAAAAACAACTGGATTTGTTGAATCAGCCAATCCAGAACAAGCACATGACTCCCAACCAGGAAGTGGCCACACCCATGCAGGTGCACTGAATCAGTAGCTGTTGGAGAGACTGGGAGCAACAGCAGAGGAGAAGAACAGATAACACCCAGTTCACAGAGACAAACTGCACCATGGCCACATCTGATAAAACAAGGATTCTGCAGCTGGGAGAAAAAGAAAACTTAAATTCAGTGAGAAGGAGTTGGAGGTCCTCATTGAGGAAGTAGTAAAAGACCATGACCAGCTCTTTGGTAAGAGGTCACTAAACGTGCCTGAGTCCCAGAAAAGGGGCATTTGGATGGTAATCGAAGAAAAAATAAATGCAGTTGGTGTCACACCACGGACAATTGAGGACTTGAAAAAGCGCTGGTTCGACCTGTGAGCACGTGCCAAGGAGAGGATGTCTGAGCGACAGAAACAATCTGGAAAAACAGGTGGTGGAAGCTCCACAGCGCCTGCTGCTACTGCCCTGGACCAACTGGTAGAATCCACCCTCCAGCCAGAGAGTGTCCGTGGAATTGGGGATGTGGATAGCTCTGCTAGACCTTCCAACACACAAGGTAAGTTGCATTACATCATACTGTTTCGCCTCCCTAACCCCAATCCCCCCTGCCACAATCCCACTCCAGGCCATGTTTTATGTAAGCTGTGCAATGCATCATGGGAAATGTAGTCCCTAGCAATGGGTAGCAAAACAGCCACTCCCCAATAATCTTAGGCAATTGTTACACATCATATGATGAGATAGCAGAGGTCAGACAGCTAGGATGTCAGTTGTGAAATTTATTAGCACACATTTGCTGCAAGAAAAGTGAGTAATGATACATTCTGTATTCACAGGCAGAACAACGCCACAGGCTTCAGAGGGGGAGACTGCTGCTGCTCCCAGGGAGGATAACAGGAGTGACGAGGAAGTTCTGTCACCTCCACCCTTTGCAACAACTACTCCACCACCACCACCACCACCTCCAAAGTGAAAGCGCTACACAGTTGCTCCACTTCCGGAGATTGATGCCACAGAGGAGGACAGGCAGGAAGTCCAGCATACATCACCAGGCGCAGACACACAGCCATCTGGGGCGCAGTCCCCCATGCTGGAACACAGCACAGGTGTCCGTAGACGACGCCTGAGATCCGAAAGTCCAGAATTTAAAGGCTCAAATGTCTTTGCAGGCCTGGAGGGCCAAATGCTGATAGTGCAGCGCCTGCAGGGGAAGACAATGCGGACCATTCAGAGGCAGATGGTGGCAAACAACAGGAAGGTGGATGAAATGAAGGAGGCCATATACTACCTAAACAATACAATGGCAGAGGGACTAAAGAAGGTATCAGAGGCAGTGAACAAATTAAGTGACAGAATGGAGGGGGAGCGTGCTGCAAGGCGGAGAGACAGGCAGGTGAAAGCAGGCTTCACAATGAGTAGAAGATCTGTGGCCATGCAACTGGAGATGGCCAAGTGCAGCCGTGAGGTTAGCCAGGGCCTGGTCACAGTCACCAGTGCTGTTGAAATCATGCAGACAAATCAGATTGCTGCCACCGGTTCCGGGGACGTTGAGGAAAGTGAGGGGGCAAGCAGTCGTAGCACTGAAACCCCCCCTTGCCACAGAGTAGGAGGCGCAGTGTGAGGCATGGCTCTGCTGCAGGACACAGTGCTGCTGAGAACAATGTGCAAGCAGGACGCGGCACTGGTGAGCGGGGGCGCAGGAGATAGGCACGGCCCTAAATTTCAAATCTGTAGTGGGTGAAGTAACCCTTTTGAACACATAGCTGGTGTCATGGTGTGCTGGTAATTTGCCTGATGAAAGGTCTATTAAACACCCTGACATAAAAGCATTACATGGCTTTGTCTCATCACTTACTCAAAAATAATTGTTTGTGAATTCTGACCGTCTCTGTCTCCCATCTGCTGCAGCTGCGCCGCCTGCTGCGCTGTGCTGTGGCTGTGTACCTTCCTCATCTTCATCCTCCTCTTCAGAATCACACATTTCAACAGGTGTACCCTTCTTAGTGGCAAGGTTATGCATCATGGCACATACAGCTATGATTTTGCAACACACCAAGGGCTGGTACTGCCGTGCACCTCCACTTTTGTGCAGGCAGCGGAACCGGCTTTTGAGCAGTCCAAATGTTCGCTCAACCACACTGAGTGTCGATCTATGTGCAACATTGTATCTCCTTTCACTTGGGGTGGATGGGTGCAGGTACGGAGTCGGGATGAAAGAGCGCACTGCATAGGCACTGTCACCTGTGTGTGAGATGTAATTAAGTATTACACAGCGTACAATCTCAGCAACAGTTGTGTAATTCAGGGGGTGTCACATATACGTACCTAGCAGGTTGCTTTCACCAAATTCTCCTGCAAGGAGACGGGTATATATCCCACTGTTCCAGATATGTATGAATCGTGGGTGCTCCCTGGAAACTTTGCAACTATGTCGGTGATAATGTTCTTCGCATCACATATGACCTGTACATTGATGGAATGTGTGGACTTGCGATTGCGGTAGATGTACTCAGTCGCAGCAGGGGGGCAAATTGGTATATGTGTTCCGTCAATGCAACCTATGACGTGTGGGAAGTGGGCCTTCTGATAAAAGTCCAACTTGGTCTTCAGCAGTTCTGCCTGTGTGCTGGGGAATTTGATGTAGTGTGCCATCCTTTGCAACATGGCATCCAGGAATTTGCGGAAAAAACGCGACAGGCAACTTTGTGAAACTCCACCTGCCACAGCTGTTACCCCTTGGTAACTGCCAGATGCCAGGAGGTGCAGGCAACAGAGTACCTGTACATGAGTGGGTATTGCGTGCACCCTTGGTGTCTGGTGCTCAAGGAGTGGGTGCAGGTCCCGAATGAGGTCCAAGATGGTGTTTGGGTGTAGCCTGTAGCGTTCATGGATTTCAGCCTCAGTCAGTTGGAACAGTGTTATTCGCACTCTGTACACGCGCTCCTCCCGTCTCCAGATCCTCAGTCCTGCTGCACACAAACGTAGCCGCCTTGCTATCACGTACAGGGCCGCCATTGTGTTCACACTGATGCATTTTGGGGCTGTTTTATGCAGTGCACCTGGTTACCACCTGCTTTCACTTAGTGTTAAATACCGATTCTTATTTACCGATTTTTGACAAATTCAGTATTACCGATTTTTGGTACATCGCATTACAGAATTTTTACCGAGTCCTTATTTCCAGTTCTGTATTTTTTTTCCGATTCTGTATTTTTTTTCCGAATCTGTATTTTTTTTCTCCGAATCGGTAAATAAGGAATCGGTAAATGTTTTCCCTTATTTTTACCGATTACTTATTAACGAAGCCAATCGGTAATACCAACATCGCACATGGCTAAATACCGGTAGGTAAAGGTGAAATTTACCGATATTCACCGTTACCGACCGGTATTTAGTCACCGACATCTAGCCCTTTGTTATGTCATGAACTAATAAGCAGCGATTAAATAATCAAAAACGGCATGAATGTGCTTTTTGTTTACGTATTTGTGGCTAGAGGTTGGAGACAGGTGAGCATATCACGCATAAATGTAGCTTGTTTGCTAGGTAATAACTAATAGGGAAACCTTAGTATGGGGGGAGGTAAACAGAAGGGCTATACTTCAATAATTAACATTTATTTGTGTTTGTTTCTATGATAGTTCCCATTCTGGCTCGTGAGGCCTACCAAAAACATGGAGTTTCTCGATTATTGGGACAGCGAGAGATAAAGCACATGCGCGGCTAAAAGACGAGAATGAATGCGAGCTGCCTGTGCCTGAATGAAAACAGTTCAAGACCAACATGCCCTGGAAGACCTGATGACTGACAAAAAGAATGGACGTTTGAATTACTGAACGTGGGGAAAGTTCATGGAGTTGCTAGTTGAGGATGTGACTAGGCCAAAGACTTTCTTAAACAGAGAACCCTTTAAAATTTAGCTGACACAACGGAAAGCAAATATTAGAATGATGAGGTGATGCTCATCAACCCCTAAATTGTCCAATCAGAACTCGAGTTTATGCTGATAGTTACTTTTGTAGATAAAGTTAGTGAAAAAGGTATAAAAAGTGCTGATTTTACTTAAGAAAAAACTCCTTTTCGATTTCCTCCTGAAATGCTGTCGGAATGCTGATTTTTCCTGATATGTAAGACTTTGAATACATTTCTATTTTCTTTTGAATGAGAACTGAGCTTTAGATGAGGTTATTCGTTAGGGATGTTAGGAGAAAATGAATTTTGGGAACTATCTGTCTTTTGCTAATACTTGTATTTCTAAAATCTAAATAATAATGTCTGTTTCTGAAGTTCTGAAATAAATGAATATAACTGTTTGAGATAAAACTCATATTCCTTTAATGTCGTTTTAAATAAAGAAATAAATAGAGTGAACAAATGTTTAGACATGCTAAACTTTGCTTTTAATAACAATTAGATAATTTGAGAAATAAGCTGGTCTTGTATTTTCCTACGCCTAATTTTTTACTAGCAGATCCGTTGACCCAAATGGTGGTGTGTCTAAATAAATGTTTTGTTAATAAAAACCATGGTAAACTCATTTAAACTGTAGGTGTAAATAGTATAAATGTTCAGTTATATTTTAGGCACTCCGCTATGATGCATCAGCTCTCCTTTGAATTCCACTGATCCATGACGTAGGATGAAAGATGTTTTGTGAGTAACTCGCGGTGTTATGGGCCCCACTGACGAGTAGATGTATGATTTTGTACTTCAGGGAAAGGTGACATGGTTTTAGAAATTATTTCCGAAGTAGTGCTGCATCACCCGGTAGGTAAACAACAAGAAAGAACACGGTTCCCAAGGAACTCGGCCCCGGGCGTCCTTTTCAGCACCTCCTGGCGTGTAGTAACCGCGTCAGCGGCGTGCTCCCCGCAAGCGGTCCTGGGGGTGGTAGTCCGGTGGTGTGGTGGCGCCAGCTACGGAAGTCCCAGCAAGGGAGGCAGGATACAGCGCGGCCCGGTGGTGTGGTGGCGCCAGCTATGAAAGCCCCAGCAAGGCAGGCAGGTTGCAGCGTGACCCGGTAGGTAAACAACAAGAAAGATCACGGTTCCCTAGGAACTCGGCCCCGGGCGTCCTTTTCAGCGCCTCCTGGAGCGTGGTAACCAGGTCAGGGTCGTGCTCGCCGCAAGCGGTCCTGGGGGTGGTAGTCTGGTGGTGTGGTGGCGCCGGCTATGGAAGTCCCAACAAGGCAGGCAGGATGTAGCGCGGCCCGGTGGTGTGGTGGCGCCAGCTATGGCAGCCCCAGCAAGGCAGGCAGGATGCAGCGCGACCCGGTAGGTAAACAACAAGAAAGAACAAGGCTGAGAGCCTACGGACTCAGACATAGGTGCAAATACAATTGAGGGGAAACAAAGGCATACAGCTTGTTATTACTTCACAAGTACATTATTTCAGTCGCTGTTTTTAAGAGATATACATGCACTGTAAGAATTTTAGATGTGTTAGTCTGTACCAGTATTTACACAAACAACAATTCTAAAACAACTACTTTGTTTTACGTCTTTCATAGCTCTATAGTGCTACTCATCCCAAGTCAGGGTGTCAGGGTGCTTTACATCACACGTACACATTATACATGGACAGTAAATCATGTGTGTGTAAATCAAAATACAGGATGTGTTACACAGTGAGAGCTAGAAGGTTTAGTAGACACATGTTCTGCATAGCTACTGTGCTATATTAGGAGTACAATTTATAAACTACAAGTAACAAAAGGATCGCTGTGTTAAAAGCAGAACCCACTTACCCATTTACATGAGGTAAAAATATTAACCCTCAATGCTAATTTGATTGAAAAGTGGGACTAGATGAAACACAAATCTCTCCAGCAAATATGTTAATCTCCAGAGTTATTCTACCATTATTATTCCCTGATATTTACTGGGCATACAAAGATCTGTGCAGTTAGTGCCTTAACCCCAAAAGATATTTAAAAAATGCAGACTTTGCAACCAATTAAGCAGAACAGATTTACTGCCACAGTTCTCCTTGCTACCAATTTCTTTGTGGCAGGGTTTTAAAAAATAAATGCATAACTTGAGGCCTAGATTTTGTGTCAGGGTTGCGTCACTTTTTTGACACAACCACTACGCAAAATCTCACCTGTTAACTATTGTAATGCGTTCAAATGTACTCATGAAAGACCCGGTAAACATATGTGTGAGGTCTTAAGATCTGATGTCACTTTTTGTGATGTAACTCCTGTGAGGTCATGGGTTTTGATGCTGCTTCCTGTGATGCAATGTACGATGTCCCGCACTGTGATGGCACTTGCCATGATGTCACTTGAATACTGCTTAAGTTGGTTAGTCCATGCATTTCTGTTTTTTAGGACTTGTTCCATGGATAAACAAGTCTAAAAGTAATAGAATATAAAAAAAAAGTTTTAAAAATGGACTCGAGCTGCACATCGCGCATAGACGTGGTCTTGCCAGTCTCCTGTTGCGTTACAATATTTTAACAGAGTAGTGTCTAAAATGTTCCGGAGCTCTTCGTTTGTGAAGCTTGAACAGATGGAAACATATATGGTAAGCAATTAAAGAAGAAGGACGTCAGGAAGTCCCGTATGCTTAAAAATTCGATTTAACACATGGTTCCGCAAACAGCCAAATAAGTATTCACATCAAGTTCTGTTAATTGTTTTGGTTTTCTGCGTGCACATTTTCAAAATATTTTCTATCATAAAGTCAACGTCCTAAAGGTCAGGTTATCTTTGGACTACAGTTTTTTGTTGTTGTTGTGTCTTGACTTAGTGAATGATTGACTTTTATAGCGCTGGGCACCTGATGTTGGTGATGTCATAGCGCTCATAACTCGTTACGTCGTAATTTACTGGTACTCTATGCTTTTCCACATCTACAAAATGCCCTTGTGGCGGCAGCCGCCCTGTGCCCCTTCGCTGTAGTAGCACATTTTGTGTACAATGGACCACTTTCGGCAGAGATCGCCCTCTTTTTGCTCATGAAAGTTGAGAGGCAGGAGTAAGGGATGTTGACAGCACTAACTCCGTTGTTATGCACCCCACCAAGTGGCTCGTCATTCGGAATGCATTAACGTGCGCGTGCTATACATTCATGCCACTCACCTGCTCCCTCTGCCCATTCGCTCCTGGCTCCGTCCTTCCATCTCTAGAGTCAAGATGCTGGACGTCCGCGCCCCTGATTTCAACTTGCAGGTGCAGAGGACTCTGCCCTCTCCAGGGGTTGAGTGCAGGAGTGTGGGCGTGGCCAGGCTCAGAACACAAACGTAGAAGAGCTGGGCTGACATTCAACTCTCAGGCATACGGGACCATCTTGAGTTAGTAAGCCGAAACCCGAAGGCATCAGAGCGCTTTACAACAGTAGCTAGGGTGACCGACTGGCATGGGAGCAAATTCAGGATGGTGAGTGTAAAAATGTAGGACAAAGGGTCACAATTCAGGACAGAAGGCCACAATTCAGGACAAAAATTCTGTGCAAAAGGTATGTTTCACTGACACATCCGAGGAGGTCGGGCAATAGTATATAAGTACGTAAATAGACAACCAACATAAGTACAAGTCAGAATAAGTTTATATTAGGTTGTGATATTCGTGGACTTCATGTTTTTTCGGTATGCATGTGAGAGAGCGCAAACTGACTTAAATGTATGAGTACACCACACTTACCTGTAGTAAGCACAAATCATGAGGAGAAATGCCATGAGTGCTAATAGTATCTGCAATTATATTCTGAATGTATAGCTAATGTAGAGATTTAAGTAGAAGTGGAACTAATACAGAAATGTGTGACATTATATGATTTTATTAGATGTGAGTATTTTTGAATCCATGTCGTGAAGCTGCTAAAACATAAGATGGTATGCGGTTAAACGCAGAATGTGGTAGGCCTCAGGGCCAGAGCTGGAGGGAAAGGGAAGGTGGTTCTTTTCACGACACAGATTGTATTAAGGTTTTTGGTCATTGCATTAAATAAGCCATGATTCATAGAAATGTTTACTTAATAATAGAATAAGAGTATTAACATGCTTTAATTAAATGAAGAAGTTGAATGCTATAATCATAATGAGAATTATTGTAGGCCTGAAATGTTTTAGCATTGATTTATACGTACATGTCTGGGCTGAGAAATGTTGCAAGCCTTTTTCTTTTAGAAGTATATGAGAGTTGGGTTCTTGGCTACAGATATCTGTCTGCAAAGGAAGAGGGGGGATCCAATTATAAATGAATGAATAGAGGCCTGTTCAGTAGACGGCCCAGACATGGAGGAGGGTTCGGGAATGTTTGAGGGGTATCAGCGGGCCGGAGAAGAGTCTGAGAAGCAAGGTCAACTCTAACGCATGTGGCCCAAGACAAAGCATCATGGAAAAAGCCAGAAGTAGCACCACGTGAGGGGCGTTCCGCAAGGGGCGTCTCAAATGTTGTTGACTGTTTTGTATTAGGGACAGCACCCCTGGGTGGAGTTAGAGCAGATACCTGAGGACCCTTTAGAGAGCGGATGGGTAGGCAGAGAGGGGTCATGACTGGAGAACTATAGGTTTTCACCAAGAGACTTAGAGTGAGTGACTTCCCTTGGGGGTCATTCACTGCTGACACCTTTGTTAGGTTGGGATTGGGTTAAGTAGGGATACCATCTAGAGCAGGGTAGGGACAGCCTAACCTTTGCGTTTTCCTCCAACCTAAATGAAGGAGAGATATGCGTCTATGCTGATAGCTTTATTATTCCTAGAACTTGTGTTAGTGATTTCTGTTGCTCGTCTGAGGGCTTTTCGAGAGCACATGTATGTAATTGGACCTGTGTATCTCGTGAATCTCATTTTGAGATGCTTGTATTTGCAGCTTATCATTTCTTTACAATAAACTTTTGAAAGCTAGAAGTTGTTTGTGATCTTTGGGAGTAGAGTCCTTTCTTGGGTGAACTAACTTGGAAATAGGTGCACTTTTCTTTCCTCATAGACAGGCAACAAAGGTTCAGTCGACCAGATCGAGGTTTGGATCAATAGATATAAGGTATCGATCAAAATCTCGCCCTTTCAGTTGGTAGCTATAGAGGATGGTTGCCTTCTTGAGGACGGTGACCTAGGCCAGGTTAGCTTACCCCAAGGCCCCTAGAGATCGATGATCGGAAGAACAGCCCGCTGGAGAAGATCCGGATGACGTGAGACAGAAAAAGCAGCAGTATCGGTCGAGAGTGAGTATAAAGGGTTATGCGTGGTAGATTGCGGTGTTTTGTATTGTATCTATGTTGTAATGTCTGGCGGAGTTGAATGTCTGTAGAGTGACTGTGGAACAGGTTGTGAGCGCGCGCAACCGGCGGAAATCTTAAGTTCAAGGAGAGCTTAAGTGGTTCGGGTGTATCGGACACCCAGAGTAATTGTCAACTAGTGTGAAGGGGGTCATGAGGTACCATTGATCACCCGAGAGACCGAGATAGGGGGAACGTAAGAGTGAGTGCGTGGGTAACGGACGCTGGTCGGAAGTTACTGTGTGTGTAAGCAACCTATCAGAGAGACGATAGACATCTCGTCAGTTGCGTTGACAATTACAGATAGACTGTGGACGTACAGTCGAGAGAAGTGACCGCTTGGTCGGAAGTAGTCATTTTTCGGTGTATGAATGGGACGCATGCATAACCGGGAGACGAGTTGAGAAAGGAGGGGTGCTGCTGCGAAGCGGAGAAAAGTGACGTCAGGTGGTGTCGCGCAGTGATTGGCCGACAGGAGAAAGACCGCGCTGTGATAGGCCAAGCTAGCAAAGCCGCGACAGGATTGGTGGATTGTCATCAGGAAGTAAACAGAGTAGCGAGGCTGGATATTTTGCGCATAATTATGAAGTGTTTTAAATGGCTGAAAGCGATGTTTAAAAGAGAGAAGCGGGGATCGTATGAAGGGGAAGAAGCCCCGCCGGAGGGTACGCCAGCTCGTTACATGGCAGTAAATGTTGGGCTGCATACGATCCTTTGGATATCAGAGTGGAGTAAGATTACTGAAGGAAATGAGGAACTGACGTTCCCGAAGTACGGGACGTTCAGATTAGAGGTGTTACATCGATTAAAATCAGTCATGACCTCAATGAGACCTTTGCCTAGACCAACCCAGTTTGAAGCTCTTGATGCATGGCTTAGGGCAGCGCATGAGAAGAATATGAACAGACGACAGGAAAGGGTGAAACGATCGGTAAGGGCAGTACAGGATGCCAGGTGGGATGCGGATGCTAAAAGATGGAGGGTGCATAATTTGGAAATAAATAAACTGTACCCAGTGTTAGAGGCGCCAGTAAATAAAAGCCCCCTAGAAGAAGATGAGGAGAGCGAAACAGAGGACAGCCTGATAAACAGATTATTGACGGACAGGCCACCCCCGTATAATAAAGCAGGGGGAGAGGTCGAGAATACGGAAGGAGAAAAGGGGGGCAATGCAGGAGAGCATAGACCGCTTCCCAGTTCAGAGTGGGATCCTGAGCCAAAGAAAGAGCTGTCCCAGCCTAGTCAGGTGCAACAGGTAGTCGGGAGGTTTGTGGTACAAAGAGCGCCGGAAACGGAAAGCGCCACATCCTACCCATTACCAGATGCACTACAGGTACCTGTCACCATAGGTCCTATAATATCGATATATGACCAGGAGAGAGCAAGAGGGGAAGAACGGGTACGGAAAGACAGAGAAAGAGCAGAGAAGGCAAGGAGGAACGATACCACTAATTCCCCAAGTCAGATGCCGATACCCAGAGAGTGGAGTACACCGATGCACACAGCAGGGGACCCAGGAGGAGATCCTGGGGGCCCTAGATGGCCAATGGATCTGAGGGGATCTGGACGAAAATCCTTTCAAGAGCTGAATGAGTACATGAAGCAGTGGGATGAGGCAGTGAAGGCTCAAAAGAGCATCAATGCTGCGGAAGCAGAAAGGGAAAGTCAGGACAGCAGAGCACGGACTCACTGCGGGGCTGGAGAGAGTAGCCCGGAGTGGGACTGTAGAGGGAGTAGGGGAGTCACCCATTGGGCCCGGAGTGGAGGTAGAACAGACCTGGAAAACGGGGGCCCCGGGAGTGAAGGGGTGGCGCGCCCAATACTCAGTGAAGGGGAGAGGAGAGCACAAGAGTACAGAAACAGCTTTAAATGTCCACACTGTGTGCTCGGCACCAGAGAACTGAATGGGAGTTGTGAGAGGTCGCACCATAGTCCCTGTGATGACGGCAATGAGCGCAGCCCAGGGAATATGGGGAACCAGGAAGGATCGTATCGGGTACTGAGCAATACGAGGCAAAGAGAGAGTAGCGAACAGAGGGAAAATAACAGAGAGGTGTGCGGTGAGAGGAGAGAAGAAGAAGAGAGTGGGCAGAGAGAGAGTGGGGGTAACAGGCCCGTGTTCCATCACCTTCCTAGATCGGATGGCCGAGCATGGGACCTGGAGAGATGGGAGCGAGGGAGACCACCCATTAACTCTCCCGAGCCCAAACGTAGAGCTCGAAGTTGGGATGGTAGGGAGACCAGTGAGCCCCCTTCGAAAGACATATTGCGAGCTGAGATAAAAGCCAAGAGACTCGATGTCTCCAGTTTAAGGTCAGACCTGGATGACATGGTAGATGGTACCCTGCCTTTAGAAAGAATGGAAATGTATGAACAGGATGAAATACTGTATATGGCAAAGGACATTACTCGAAAAGCGAGAGCAGTCCATGAGAAGTTAGTCGAACTAGCAGGCAAATATATGGTGGACTTGTCAAGAACCAAAGCATTACAGGGTAACCACAGGCTACATTACTCAGATCGAGACCTAGATGAGAGGAGAACGATTGGGCTGAAAACACACATAAGGGAACTGATTACTGGAATAAGGACATGGAGGGCACTAGATAAGTGGGAAGAGAGGTGGTCCAAGAAAGGGACCGGTAGGAGAAGCATGATTGGTATGACACCAGGACAGCAGGGAATAGAAGCATACCCTTTGCGTGAAGTCGCAAATGGGAACTATGTACATGTCCCTTGGAGTAGGGGAGATTTAGCTGCTTTTACCACCTCTTTCCCCAAATTACGTGAAAGCCCAGTGGAGTGGTACAAGCAAGTGGAGAGATTTGTAAAAATCTCAAAGGTTCTTTGGATAGATCTGAACACGCTGTTTGACATTGTAGTACCAGGCGATCTGTGGACAGCATGCAAGGTTAGCGCTGAGTGGCCCACAACGGAGCCAGAGAGAGATGCCAAGACAAATGGGCCGTCCGAGATTGTGATGGCAAAATACGAGAGGGTGATGACTTGGCTGAAAGAGAAAGTGCCAATGCAAGACATAGATTGGGTCAGAATAGACCGAACAAGACAGGAACCCAAAGAGACAGTCCACGAGTATTACGAGAGATTGCTGAAGGCGTTTAAACAGTATAGCGGCTTGGATGTAATGGATCCAAAAGACATAGGGCAATTTGTGTCCAAGTTCGTCCTGGGACTGAGACCGGATATTAGTTTAATGATTCAGCAACACTCGATTTGTTGGCAAACTAAACCCCTAGACGAAATACTGAGATATGCCAGGTACTGCTGTGATGAGATAGACTCTAAGGCTAAGAAACTAAAAGAAAAGTTGATGGTGGTACAGATGCAGGCAGCAGGGAAGGGGGGACAACAGCAACAGCAGCAAGGGACAGGTACAGGAGGAAAGAAGCAGTACAGTCAGAACAAGGGCAATGAGGAGAGTTCCACCTTTAGACCCAGAATAGACATAGCCGCCTTGAAGAAAACGACTAGGTGCCACCAGTGCAACGAGGTGGGGCATTGGAAACGCGAGTGCCCCTACAATGTAGAGATAGGAGAACAAGAGATAGAGGAGGAAGAGGTCCAGAGCGCGCCTACAAGAGGGGTAACGCCATACCAAGGAAAGGTGCTCAAAGGGGGGGGGGCTCCTCCCCGAGCCCAGTTCCCGCAACCTCCTCGAGTAGGGAGTATGGGTAAGACCTATAGACAAATGCCCCTGTTTGTGGAGGGGGAAGAGTGCTATTATGTGGACCCATTAACCGGACAGAGAGTGGAAAGAGAAGACTGCACCCTCGGGGCAGCCTTGGAGGTAGATCAGAGGGGACCCTATGTTGAAGCAGAAGTAGCAGGGTGCCCTACGACATTTCTGGTGGACACAGGAGCCACTAGATCCACGATCAGATCGGCTGCAGTTCCAGACCTGCCCATGTCTGGAGAGACCATACAGGTGGTAGGGGTCGCAAACAGGAGAATAACCAGCCAATTGACAGAACCGGTGCAGGTGAAAATAGGGAAGTACAGCGATGAGCACCAGTTTGTGGTTTGCGACTCAAGTCCTGTGTGTCTGCTAGGAAGAGACCTGTTGTGTAAATTGAATTGTACTATATACTGTACACCTCAGGGAGTGGAGGTATTGACCAATGATGATGATGCAGATTTCAAAGTTGCAAACTCTAGAATATGCGTGGAACTATACCCTACTTTAACAGTAGAGGAGCTCCCCTGGGACCTGAGAGAGACAGTGGCACCAGAAGTATGGGATTTCACTGGGGAAGAGATTGGATTGGTCAAAGGGGTGGACCCAGTGAAAATTGTAGTGAAACCACATGCTGAGTTCCCAAGAACACCCCAATACAAATTGACTCCAGAAACGATTGCAGGCATAAAACCCGTGATCGAGTCCATGATTAAACAGGGAATACTGAAAGAAATCGTGGGTAGTCCATGCAACTCCCCGATTATGGGTCTGCAGAAACCAAATGGGAAATTTCGGATAGTACAGGACCTTCGAAAGATTAATAACATAGTCGTTTCATGTTGTCCAGTGGTACCGAATCCATCAGTGATACTGTTTCAGATTCCATTCCAAGCTGAGTGGTTCACTGTGATCGATCTTTGCCAGGCTTTCTTTTCGATCCCTCTGGACGAAGAAAGCCATTTTCTTTTCGCATTTAAGCTGGAAAATCGCGTCCTAACATGGTGTCGTATCCCTCAGGGGTATACAGAGAGCCCATCGATCTTTAACCAGCTTTTGAAGAAAAATCTTGAAAGTCTAGTGCTGCCCCAGAAGTCAGTTCTGGTCCAGTACATAGACGACCTCCTTGTGGCGTCAGAAACAGAAGAAGCTTGCAGGGAAGACTCCATTGCTTTGTTAAATCACCTAGCTGCCAATGGGCATAAGGTGTCCCCGGGAAAATTGCAGTACTGCCTGACAGAAGTGCAGTATTTGGGACACAGAATAGAGAAAGGCAAACGAAAAGTGTCACCAGACAGGATAGAGGCGATCATGAAAATGAATGCGCCTAAGACGCAGAGAGAGGTCAGGATGTTCCTAGGGATGGTGGGTTATTGCCGACAGTGGATCGTGAACTTTTCACTGAAAGCAAAGCCCTTGCAAAAACTGACGCACAAAGAGGTGAGTGATCCGGTACCATGGGACAAAGACTGTTTGATGGCGTTCCTACAGCTGAGAGAGGACCTGTGTCGTGCTCCGGCATTGGGAATGCCTGATTACAATAAACAATTTTTTCTTTACTGTTGTGAGAGAGAAGGTTGCGCGTTGTCTGTGTTAGTCCAAATCCATGGGAATGCCCGTAGACCAGTTGCTTATTTCTCGGCTACTTTAGACCCAGTAGCCGCAGCGTTGCCCGGATGTCTCAAATCCGTTGCTGCAACGGGTGTCAGCATTGAAAGATGTGAAAATATCGTCATGGGGCACCCGTTAGAGGTGTGCGTGCCACATTCTGTTGAACTGTTGATGACCAGGACCAAAACACAGCATCTGACCAATAGCAGGCTCACACGCTATGAGCAAGTTATTCTTGCTGCCGAGAACGTGACCCTCAAGAGATGCTCTGTTTTGAACCCTGCTACCTTGATGCCACTTCCAAATGATATTGAGGATGATGATGAATATACAGACCATGACTGTCTTGATGTGACTGAACTATGCACCAAACCCAGACCCGACATCGTAGATGAGCCACTGACTGACCCAGATGAAATTTTCTTTGTCGATGGCTCATGTGTAAGAGACGAAGTTGGGCAGTTGAGAGCAGCTTATGCTGTATGTACAATTACTGGAGTTGTGGAAGCTGGGTGCCTGGAAGGAGTACACTCCGCTCAGGTAGCCGAGATTATTGCCCTGACACGTGCTTGCTTGGCAAGCAATCAAATTCGAGTCACCATATACACCGACAGCCAATACGGGTTTGGGGTAGTTCATGATTACGGGCAGTTATGGTCTCAAAGAGGGTTCATGACTTCTTCAGGCTCTCCCATTCGCAATGGAGAGTTTGTGCGCCTGTTGTTAGAGGCATTGCAATGTCCAGCAAGTATCGCAGTTGTAAAGTGCACCGCACATACCAGAAATGAGGACTTTGTTTCGAAAGGCAATAGATATGCTGATGAAGTTGCGCGGTATTGCGCAGAGCAAGGTTACTCTTTCACAGAGGTGGATGTGGGTGGAATAAATGTAAGAACTGAATTAGCCATGATACTGGAAACTGTTGATACTTGGGATGAACTGTCAACCATGCAAGAAAATGCTCCTGATTCTGAAAAGGAAACATGGGAAAAGGCAGGATGTGTAATGGGTGAGACCCATTTTTGGGTCTCAGCAGACGGCAGAGCAGTGTTGCCCAATGAGATGGTGAGTCCAATGGCTAGACTCATACATGGTCCCGTACACTTAGGGAGAGATGCTATGCTGAGAGTGTTTAGACAGACTTGGTACAATCCTAAGTTTAGAATAGCAGCAGAAGCAGTGTGTCAGCGTTGTGTGACCTGCCAGCAGCTGAATGTAGGGAAAAGAACACCAGTTGCACTAAGTCACATAGGAAGGTCTGGAGGTCCATTCAATCGAATGCAGATAGATTTCATTGAAATGCCAAGGTGCAACCGCCTCCGATATGTCCTGGTGATAGTTTGTGTGTTCTCCAGATGGGTTGAGGCATACCCTACACGTAGGTGCGACACCCTCACAGTGGCCAAGTTACTGCTCAGGGAAATCATTCCTCGCTTCGGGGTGCCGGCCTTTTTGGAATCAGATAGGGGAACACATTTTAACAGCGAGCTTGTGAAGATGGTCTGTGTAGCGTTAAATATCGACCAAAAGTTACATTGCAGTTACCGACCCGAAGCCTCAGGAATTGTGGAGCAGGTCAATGGCACGATCAAGTCCAGAATAGCTAAAGTTTGTTCCTCAACAACCCTGAGTTGGCCTGATGCCCTGCCATTAGTTCTCATGAGCCTTCGCAGTACCCCAGACAGAAGGACAGGGTTGTCACCACATGAGGTGTTAATGGGGAGAGCAATGAGGCTGCCATCTGTCCCAGCTACTGCACTGTTAAATATCACAGATGATATGATCCTGGACTATTGTAAGGGGCTGTCTGACGCCATGCGTTCTGTGTCCCTTCAGGTGCAGGCTGCCGAGGTTCCAGCGTGCCAGGGCCCTTGCCATGACCTGTATCCTGGGGACTGGGTCCTGGTGAAGAAACATGTGAGAAGAAGCTGCTTGGATATTCGTTGGCGTGGACCCTTCCAGGTCATCCTGATCACGAACACTGCTGTGAAGGTGGGAGGCCTGCCCAATTGGATCCACGCGTCACATACGCGAAGGGTTCCAGCACCTCTGGAAGAAACAGCTCCTCTCTCGGATAGACGTCCAGCAGAGGACCGAGAAGCCATAGAGGGGGCTAGCCAAGCTGTAGAGGTGCCAGCAGAAGCAGGGAACGAGTCTGACCAAGCTGAGGACGGTCAGTACAACAGCGAAACAGACGACGCTACAGAAGGAGAAAGCAGCTGGGAGTACGAGTCTGACCCTGACAGGTCTGAAAGAGAGCGAGAACAGACCAGAAGGAGAAGGAGTAGAAGGGCACGTGGAGAAGCTAATTGGCCGCAAAGAAGGAGCTCTAGCCTGAGGTCAACTCCAGAGGTAACCCTTCCTCCGATATCAGAAGACTCAGACCCAGAAGAAGGTGCTCAGGGCGCTGAAGCACCGGACCGAAGAAGGTCAAGAAGAGTGCGTGTGCCTAACAGAAGATACTCCACACCTGAGTGGACATATCTGGCGACAAATGTCTGTGAAACCGGAGACAGGGAGGATCCGAGCGGTGGTGGTGTCCAGTTCTGAGCCCATTATCACCGTGGAAATAAGACTGTTGGTACCCGGTGTCGAACAAGAAGGGTCACTAACATTCATGCTCCCTAGACCTCCCCGCCTCAGCAAGTTAAAACACATGTTCCTTTCAGAATTGCAATTCCCCGACTTTGGTACAACGATAACAGCACATGAAGAGCACAATCTTCGTTTGGAAATACTGAACTATGCTATTGAAGCTGCAACCACAAATCTGATAGTAGACTGTTAAAGAACTTTGTAAATAAAACAAGCAGAAAAAGAAGATTACCTAGCGCCCAGGAAGCAGAGAATTTTAGGGAACTTCCTTTGAGTTGATGGAGAAGGGCTAGGGTTGTCTTTTTGAACTGTTAAAGGACTTTTGTGAAGAAGGTTGTCAGCCTCCAGTTGGATTCTAAAGACAAAAGGATTAAAAAGAGACTGTAAAGGAACGAGAGGAAAAGAACTTTTTGCCAAGATAAGAGAGAGCCAAATTGTCTGACGAAATGGAGGCCGGCACCCCGAACCGCAGAGTTAAATGTATAATAGGTACACTAATAGTAGGAGTGATAATATTAATAGCTTTAGTGGTAACAATTTCTTATGTAAAGGGACATGAAGAAGAGGTAAAGGTAACTGATGCGAATTCTGTAGTAACGCTTACACCTACTGTTGCTGGTGAGAAAAGGGAAAACACTCAAGAGAAAGCGTTATTGGCTGCAGAAGCCCGCAGGTTACATGTAGACGAGTCCCAAGGAGACTTTAGGTCAAATGCTTATGCTAAACTCTTGTATGAATACGTGGATGCCATGGAGGTTAAGGATTGTTATGTCTGCATGCAGTTGCCGGCATCTGTAGACGAGGGTATTAGATACCATCATCTCCCGCTGACATATGGCATTACATGTAGCTTATTGCTTAGTATATTTTATGAGAGAGATAGTTTTGAATACTATTTCTCTAATTATGATTCAGTGTTGCCAGAAGTCCCAAATTATAAGCAGATGAACAAATGGGACTACTGGAAGAGTGAAGACAGATTGGCCAAGTTCTTCATTCCTTGGATTACCTTAGATACTTCACATGCCCGTAGAAATAACCTGACATGTAAGGTGTCAGAAGTCGAGAAGAAGTTCATAGGGCAGGTGGATGATCGTTACAGGAGACAAAAGATTTTGAAAAAATCAGGACAATGGAAAACAGATTGGACCGAGGAAGAGAAGTCACACAAGAGAAAGGGTAGTAGTGGTCCAATAGCTTTAGATAAAGCGAAGAGAGGAAAGCTATGTCTTCACCGAGCCAAAACGTATTATGAAAATGTATACGTGGGTGAAGTTGACTGTGAGCATGCTTTTAATTTAGAGTACTACACTAAGGATTTCCTAAAGGGAATGCAAGTGATTCCAAATGTGTATTTTGTATGTGGAAGAAATGCCTACGTGAGACTACCTGACAACTGGTATGGATCATGTTACTTGGCAATTGTCTTCCCCAAAATATATCATGCACAAGACTTAGTGATCATTGAGGGTAAGACATCTTCGAGGGGAAGGAGAGATGTAGGCGATGCAGAAATGGTTGGAGATGTCTTTGGAGCTATGTTCCCTCTTTTGGGAGTAATCCTTAATGATGTTAAAATTAGACGACTGGCAACAGTTGTCGACAGGTTGTCTGCCAGCACTGCTCAGTCCTTAATGCTGGTAGAAGGAGAGATGCAATCGATAAGGGCTATGGTTCTTCAAAACCGACTTGCTTTAGATGTCCTATTAGCAAAAGAGGGCGGAGTCTGTAAGGCTTTGAAGGTCCAGGAATGTTGCACTTACATTCCAGACAATTCGAAGCCCCTTGAGAAAGTTATTAAGAACATAACTAATATTCACAAAGAGATCGAAGACTTGAGTAGAGAAAATGTCTGGGAAAAGGTGGGCCACGGAATGAGTACAGTTGGAGGGTGGTTTTCCACCTTAGGCAAAAGCTTTGTATGGTATATTCTAAAGCCTATCATCATAATATTGATCTGTGGGATTATATTGTGGGGATTGGTGAGGGTATTCAAATGGTACAGAGCAAGAAGGTCAGAAAGGGCCCAAAGAGAGCAGCTGCAGAGATTGGCTGCCATACAAGATAATCAGTACAGGAGCCTGAGGGCTCTGGAAGCGCAGAGAATGCCAGCAATAACTGCAGTTTAAATGTTAAGTGATGACCCCGAGAGGTCATCAAAGGGGGGAACTGAGAGAGCGCAAACTGACTTAAATGTATGAGTACACCACACTTACCTGTAGTAAGCACAAATCATGAGGAGAAATGCCATGAGTGCTAATAGTATCTGCAATTATATTCTGAATGTATAGCTAATGTAGAGATTTAAGTAGAAGTGGAACTAATACAGAAATGTGTGACATTATATGATTTTATTAGATGTGAGTATTTTTGAATCCATGTCGTGAAGCTGCTAAAACATAAGATGGTATGCGGTTAAACGCAGAATGTGGTAGGCCTCAGGGCCAGAGCTGGAGGGAAAGGGAAGGTGGTTCTTTTCACGACACAGATTGTATTAAGGTTTTTGGTCATTGCATTAAATAAGCCATGATTCATAGAAATGTTTACTTAATAATAGAATAAGAGTATTAACATGCTTTAATTAAATGAAGAAGTTGAATGCTATAATCATAATGAGAATTATTGTAGGCCTGAAATGTTTTAGCATTGATTTATACGTACATGTCTGGGCTGAGAAATGTTGCAAGCCTTTTTCTTTTAGAAGTATATGAGAGTTGGGTTCTTGGCTACAGATATCTGTCTGCAAAGGAAGAGGGGGGATCCAATTATAAATGAATGAATAGAGGCCTGTTCAGTAGACGGCCCAGACATGGAGGAGGGTTCGGGAATGTTTGAGGGGTATCAGCGGGCCGGAGAAGAGTCTGAGAAGCAAGGTCAACTCTAACGCATGTGGCCCAAGACAAAGCATCATGGAAAAAGCCAGAAGTAGCACCACGTGAGGGGCGTTCCACAAGGGGCGTCTCAAATGTTGTTGACTGTTTTGTATTAGGGACAGCACCCCTGGGTGGAGTTAGAGCAGATACCTGAGGACCCTTTAGAGAGCGGATGGGTAGGCAGAGAGGGGTCATGACTGGAGAACTATAGGTTTTCACCAAGAGACTTAGAGTGAGTGACTTCCCTTGGGGGTCATTCACTGCTGACACCTTTGTTAGGTTGGGATTGGGTTAAGTAGGGATACCATCTAGAGCAGGGTAGGGACAGCCTAACCTTTGCGTTTTCCTCCAACCTAAATGAAGGAGAGATATGCGTCTATGCTGATAGCTTTATTATTCCTAGAACTTGTGTTAGTGATTTCTGTTGCTCGTCTGAGGGCTTTTCGAGAGCACATGTATGTAATTGGACCTGTGTATCTCGTGAATCTCATTTTGAGATGCTTGTATTTGCAGCTTATCATTTCTTTACAATAAACTTTTGAAAGCTAGAAGTTGTTTGTGATCTTTGGGAGTAGAGTCCTTTCTTGGGTGAACTAACTTGGAAATAGGTGCACTTTTCTTTCCTCATAGACAGGCAACAAAGGTTCAGTCGACCAGATCGAGGTTTGGATCAATAGATATAAGGTATCGATCAAAATCTCGCCCTTTCACATGCAATTTTGAGCAACTGTGCAGGTATTTTTGGGGTATTCCATATGATTTATATATATGGTTACTGCACTGGGTTGTCCGGTCTGATATTTTGTTTACAGTTCATGGTCCTGAGCAGGCATGTTTGGTGAAAGTGTAGTCGGGAAGATCTACTTCGATGGACTTTGTTACTAGCATCTCATATTTGAGTTCCATTGTGAGATGTAAAGCGTCTCGCATAGGATATAGCTAATTGGGACCAGCACTGCTGGAGTAAAGTGCAGTTCTCCGAGTGGCCTGCTTTATGTGTCAGATCACTTCAGGTATTCCACGTCTGTTCAGCTGGTGATGAGTGGTTGTGGTGTTATGGCCTGAGCTGCCGACTTCGGAACCGGTGGGACCCAGGTTTGAGCCTCGTTGGCGGCATCAATATCCTGTGATTTTGGGAAATCACTTAGGGGCAGATTTATAATAACTGGCGCATCCCCAGGGATGTGGCAGTTATTGTGCACCGCAGCTCCGCCACCCATGGTGCGCCGCATTTACAAGGCGGCGCACCATGGGGCAAAAACGGCACAGATGCGTGACACATCTGTGCTGTAAAGGCGGCGCATTGCTGGAGTTGCGTCGCAAGCGCGACGCAGCTCCAGCAATGCTCTGGGGGGCCCTATCTGTCCAATGCTGCGTCAAGCCTCACGCCTGCTTCAAGCAGGCGCAGGGTTTTGACGCAGCATTGGCCTAAAAGTGCCTGCGTGAAATCTTGTAGATTTCACGCAGGCACTTTTGCGAGGCGCACCTGCCCTGGAACGCCCACCCTGCACCGGAACGCCCACATGTGGTGCAGGGCTTTACAACGTGACGCATCTGCCTAGATGCGTCACGTTGTAAATGGGTCTCAGGGATGCGCCACATTTACGCCGCCGTTGCGTGACGCAACAGCGGCGTAAACGTGGCGCAAGTCCGACATAAATCTGCCCCTTAATCTCTCCATGCCTACAATGCAGCACCTTGAGACTGTCATGGGTGATCTGCGCTTTACAAATCATTGACTTAGGGGCTGGTACAGTCCTGAGTGATGGATAAGCTGCAGAGCAGACATGTCTTGTGTCTTTGACAAATTAAGTCTGGCTTCAACCCAGTGGATTTATCACCATTCACCTCACGCTACTGGCTTGTTAGGTGTATCCTTCCACCTCCACTGGTGTGCTTGTACTGAAATTCTCTATATGATGCTGTTCCCTGAGTCTCGCTCTAATATGTTAATGCTGCAATCAATAAGAATATTACATAAGGACCTTTTCGCCTTTGTCAATACTTGTTTAAAATTCAATAGCTACCTTCTTCTTTGTGCTGATCAGCTGATTTCTTAGTGTTCAAGTCAGGCCTTAACTGTCTCTGGCTTTTTCTGGAACAAACCAAGGGGACAATCTGTGAATATTCAATAGGGAGTGATGCTTGGTGTCTCCAAATTTCCTTCTAGAATTGCCAACTAGGTAAAGATGAAATTGAAGATAGGAAAACACAGGAGTAAAGAAACAGGGGATAACTGCCTTTGTGAAAAGTGGGTCCACTTGGGTGCTTGTAGAGATGAATTTACAGAATGAAAGGAGTCTGAGAAGTGACTGGTTGTACATTTCTTCACTTGCAGAATGACTAGTCACCTGTTCTAATCAGGTCACACAGTGAGGTCCTAACCAGTAAGTTGGCTGCTGCTTGCTGGCAGGAAGGACCTTTACCTTCCTAGTCTGGGGATAAAAAATCAGCAAACCAATGAAGATGACTCTTCGTTGGTTTGCTGATTCCTTTCAGGTTCCCTCCTTGTGTGTTCATAAATGCTGCCACTTGTGCCAAAACTTACCATCTTGCTAATCATCTTCACCTCTTGCCTAGAGTCCAATCTGGATCATGTTCTGATATAAGAGGCCCTTTTGCCAGCAACAATGAGTGTAATATTGTTCATACAACTTTACATCATTTAAAGTGATAATAATTAATATAATGATTTGTATTTTTCTACTAGCTAGATGGTGGGATTATCTTTGGGGTGTTGGAGTATTGCTCCTTGTCCTACCACTTCTTGGTGTACCCTGGGTCTGAATTATAGTACTTGTTTGTCCTACTAAGTACTTATATTTTTGCCGCTTAGGAGCTAGAGGACTGGCTGTTGCATCCGGGAGAGTATTAACAGACCATTGGTCTGTGACAACTTTCGGCCCATTAAACAAAGGATTGACTTAATCTTACTCCCATGGTGGCAGAAATGATGTAGGCATATTCCAATGCTTTGACGGTCTGCCAAGCAAGCTGGCCCTTGCCCAGGACATTGGGGTTTCAACAAGACCAAGGGCAATTTGAAAACATTGTGCATAGCCAATTCCTCTAAGAAAATGCCCAAAAAGTTCAAAGTGATAAAGGCAGCTCAGAAAAAGCAATTTTACTAACCCATTTTCCATAATGTATTTCTCATGTCTACCGAGGGGGCAGGGCGAGGGCCTTCAATGAGCTGCCCTTTTCTAGGGTGTTAGCTCCAATTGAAAGGCCTCCATTTGTGGGAAGTCTGCCCCTTGTCTCTAGAGATGGGTATGTAGAGGTTTTTATTCTAAACATTTCTACAATATGTGTAGGATAGGTACCATTATGCTGGTTGTAGACTCAGTTATGCCAACCACGCCCACAATATGCTGTTAGGAGTGTAAGTATTCTGCTGTAAACTATAGTGGGTGGTGCTGTAGTTTTACCTTACACTGCATTTAGCTGGGTGTGTTTGAAATACGCATTTGCTAGCCCCGCAGCATCACTCAAAACCCTTCAACCCATCACACAGATGAGAGCCAAGCATGGCAAATACTGCCTGTGATTATTGAACACTGTTTTGAGAGTTCACACTCTGGCTGACAGACAGAGATTGACTCCACTAAAAGATTCTGATTGTTGTGGGGAGAAAATAAAGCACCAAATACTGGTTACATTCTGGAGTCTGCACACGGCATCAAGCGGAAGTGAACTTACTAGGGGAAAAAAGTCATCCTGTCACTGCACAGAGAGGCCCATTATCATTCTGTCAGTGATAATTAGGCCGTCATATAGAATGATAATTGGCCAATAGCAATCTGTGCCATGTCGGTGAGGGGCTTCTGCAGGCCATTGATCACAGCAGGAGTGAGAGCAGGCCCCTGCAGTGAGAGTTACAGAACACTCAGGCTGCTTGCAGGGGACAGCTCGCTGCGATGGTCAGAATTACGGACAAAAGGAGTCTGTGAAAGAAATCCTTACGGACAATGGACGAGGCCCAAATAGCAGGTGGTCTGTGAAATTTATGGATGGGAGGTCACCCTAACAGTAGCAGGATAACAAGTGTACAGCGAGTTACAATTACAATAATTACATTCAGACATTTGCATCGGTAGGTGCTGCAAGGACAATTGCTGCAGATTGGTTAGAGGTCGTGCACAGGTCAAGCATCGATTAAGATGGCGGGGGTCACATCCCAAAGGTAGCTCGTATCCTAGTGGAAAGAGTACTTAAGTATGGTCAGGGGTGATTAGCCACGGTGCCTGTCAACTAGGTGGAACTTGAGGTCCTTTATGAAGGAGACGTGGCAGGTGGTTAGGTGGAGGGAGGGAAGTAAGGAGTTCCAGATTCTTGTGGCACTACCAGAGAATGACTGAAGTTGGGGTTGTTCAAGAAGCAGGGATTGGGCATTTCTGGAACCCCAATATGCTCCAGAGATTTTCTGTTTCTCGTTTAGATAGGAGGGTGAAGAGGAGTGCAACGCTCTGTGGGTAATGCAGGAGGTTTTACATTGGGCCCGCGGTTCAGTGGGAAGCATTGGAGGCTTAGCAGGGCAGGGGAAATGAGGTTAAATTTCTTGACACCTAAAAGGAAGACAGCTGCTGCATGTAGTGGCCAGCCACCTCGGAGATCAATTTCAATGGGACATGTTTGTCGCCCCAAATAAAGAATTCAGAGAAAAGATAATAACAGGTTTTCACTGTGATGTAGATACGTCTAAAAGAGTCTAATTATTTCTCAACAGTGGCGGCTCGCATAGGGCGTGCTGCGGGCGGTGGGGTGGGGGAGGGGTGGTAGTAAACTTAGTAATATGACGGAACGGAGGAATATAATAATTACTTTCCCCCGTTTCGTTGTATGTCTGAGTTTACTAACCCCCAACCATGCCCCTCCCCGCCCTGCCTCACCACCCGCAGCACGCCCTACGCAAGCCGCCACTGTTTCCCAAACTGCTTATGCAGTTTTATTTTGTTTTGGAATAATTATTTTCGCCTCAACGTGAGTCTTCTCTGTGTTTTTTTTTGGTGTTTTTTTAAAAAAATTTTTATTGTTAACAGGCTGACAGGGAAGAAACACATTAAATCCTTATTGCGTATGTTTACAGACATGTATATATGATAAGATAAAACAAGCAGGACATAAAAGAAAGAAAGTAAAAATACAGTAAAACAAGCATTTACAATGCAACGGTTTCGCCTTTGGAAATGTTTGAGCTATTGGCATTGTAAATGAAAAAATTTGTATTTATGTGTTGGTTTTGAAAACAGATAAATAAATGGCATTGTCCTTTACATTGTCAATAGCTCTAACTTTTCCAAAGGCGAAACCGTTGCATTGTAAATGCTTGTTATTTATGTCTTGCTTTTGAAAACAGATAAATAAATGGCACTGTCATTACATTGCCATTAGCTTAATCCCCCCACACACAGAGCTCCCCACACACATATATGTGCAATTTCCTAAAATGACCAGAACAGCAGCAGAAATACTGGGCATTAGGCAATTCATGCCCGAATACAAACAGCAAGAGGGAGAACTACTTTGATTGGCTAATATTAACATTTCTTCAGACAAAGTCAGTCGGCATTAAACTAGTTTCTTTAAAAAAAAAGCCTGAATAAATGTATACTTGCCTTTTTTGCCTGGCAATCCGAAAATATATTATATTTCAACAGAACCCCCCCCCCCACACACACGCACACACACAACAAAAAACACCATACCTCCTAAGTCTACAATTTAGCTCATTAGGATACTGGTGGATGGAACATGGCCAGGTCAAAACAATCCGCGTTTTCCCTGCTGGCCAAAACGTAAATGGCAAGACGTTTTCTCACAGTAGAAACAGAAAAAAATGAAATAAAACATGGAAATTTTACAGGGCAGTAAGCGTGTGACAAATGGAGTAAAATCAAGTTACATCTCCCACCCAAAAATAATAATAGCAAGCCCAATTCAAGAAAGCTACACTGTTCTGGTGGATGATCACTTCTGTCAGCAGGTTACATACATGTGCAAACATTGACTGCTTGATGTCCGATAATAAATCGTAGTCCATGGTTAGAAGTAAGAAAGATGTGGTAAAACACCACAAAGTTGACATACAAGTACCTTCTTTGTATTCACACAAAATGGACATCCTATAATGATCAAGATGTCTCAGTGTCAGTCGCTAGCAGTGGACTTTCAGAGTCCTGCTTCTCTGGTCTAAAGAGGTGCACCTAGATGGTCCTGGAAAGTCAGAAACTCCCAAACACATGACCCATTTTCGTGTGAGAGTGCCAGCAAGGAGTTGGTTTAAATGAATGAAGGTATTGACACCGAGGATTTTCTTTTTAGGAAGGGTGATCACCACTGATCTGTGAGACTAGATAGATATTTGCTCATCAGTATTCCTGCACAGTTGTCAGAATACTGCAGTGTCCATATAAATGTCATCACATTAACGTTTCTCATGCACTGAATAGATAGCTGACAGAAATACCCGTGATATTGTTGTAATGAAAATATCTAAAACTTAGCTCGAATTTCCTTTATAAGCAGTGTGGTTGCTACACACATTGTAAGAGTGTTTATTGCCGACCTGTGGGAGCAGCCCATCCCGGGTCTCCTCCGTGGGAGCAGGCCAGAGAAGCCGGGCGTCCCTGCAGTGTGTGCTCCCCTGGGATGCTGGCGCTGAAGCCGGCAGCATCCATTCTCAGACAGGCAGGCAGCCCATGGCAGCGGGGATTTGCATTCCAGCACCAGCCCGGGCGGGGGTTGGGTGAGGGGCGAGCATTGCTCAAACTCCCGTGACACGGTGGGCAAACTCCGTCACTACCAGGTACCGCTATTGTTTTCTAAAAATAATGGGTCCTTTGCCCACTTTCCGCTCCACAGAGGATGGATGCATGCACAACACCAATGTATGTCCCCGCTAACATCCATGAACAAGTTCCCATGCCCATCACAGTTTGTGGGGAATCTTCGCCATCTGCACCCCTGCCCTCCCTCAATTTAATCCCTGTTGGGCCATTATCTCCAGTCACTCCTTGGTGGACATTTTGGGGGCCCTGTGCTATCCCTTGGTCTCCGCGCACCTCCCCGCTCCATTATTAGATCACAGTTGCATTTATGACGGGGGTTGTTGTGCGTGTGGTTTCATCTCCTCTCCAGTCCCGCCGTACAGACGGATCTCTGCTCCCCTCGAGATGTGTGCGGTGGGTCTCAGAACAGCACTTATTCTAAACGATTCCCCACACACGACTCCTGTGGCTGGAGTCCAGACTCCTCTTACCTGCTCTCTTCCGGGGGTGTCCAGCCGCCCTGCCACGAGAGCCCTGGCTCTCCCCTCGCGGCTGTCTCCCCACACTGCCCCCCATCGCAGCCTCAGATACCATGGCGCTCGGCATCTCCCAGCCCCGCACGGGCTCCAGGCGCAGTTCATCCGGGTCCCTGGGCAGGGGGGGGGTCTTCACTGTGCCTGCAGAGGGTGGGCGCTGCTGCCCGCCCGTCTGGGCTCCATGCACGGGCGAGCCGCGTCCTACAAACAGCGGCTGAAAGTGAAAGAATACAGACCCCTGGAGAAGAAAGTCCCGGGTGTCCCCGGGGGAATTGAAGCCCCGCCTCCTCCAGCTGCACGCTGCCCTCCCGTCGCATTTGCTGCTGATGCGTATATTGGGCGCAACACATGTAAACATACAACCACAAGAGTTGTGCTGCAGTGAGAAGTAGCTCGTGAGAACTTGAGCACGCTTGGAAGCGTTCAGCTTGCAGGAAGGGGAAGGCTGATTGAATAGGGTAGGGGCTGTCACTTCATGTGGTAAAATATCCCCCCCTCCTCTTGGCCCAGCGAGTCTTCCTCATTGAGAAAAAAGTCAATACGTGAACACAACTGCCCATAATCACTCGAGCACTGCCAGGACTTCACCACACAATTGGATAAAAACAAGTCGCTCCTCTGGCGAATAACACAAAACAACCACACACTATCACCTCTAGATGCTCAATTGCTCATTACACGCCTTCAAAAAATACAGACGCTTAAAAGCTTCACTAGTAAAATATAAACATGCAACGATTTCGCACGATCCTGGTGAGAACGCTGCCTATACAAAACAAGTCAGGTCCCGGGCCGCGCTGTGATTGGCTGACGTCACGGGCCGGCAGCCAATCACAGCGCGGCCCGGGAATGACGTCACGGGGGTGTCCCGGGCCGGCAGCCAATGGCAGCGCGGCCCGGGACAAAGGGGCGGGGCTTAAAAAAAGCACCAGAAACGCCCCCGAATCGCGTTTTCGAGAGAAAACGCGATTGACAGCCTCTGCCTCCCAATGGCTAGCCTCCATTTATGGAGCTAGCCAATTGGAAACAGAGGCTGTCCTAACCTCACTATTAGAAACAACAGATTTCGATCTGGGAGTGGCTTCGCCCCTCGCCAGGTTACGAAACCTAAAAAAGAAAATGATAAATTAGTTCATTAATACAAATATGAAAACGTTATAGCAGTTTCTTTCGAAAGTTGGACAAAATATATTATCCTAGAGACGCTGATTATCAGTTCATTAAAGCATGGTATTTGCATATATCCAATAAAAAAATAGAACGTCATCATTCCACAAGAGTTCCCCAATTTTTTTCATGTTTACTCAATGAACGTATTCCCCTAATATTCGCTAAGGCTAGTTCCATCGAATGAATCTCGGTTACAAGCGCCCACCAGTCCCAGACCGTGGGTGATTCGGCGCAAGTCCAAGCTCTGGCCAAAGTTAGCTTGGCACAAGACATGAGTATCGTAACCAAGGCTGCATGTGGAAATAAAACGGGATAGATGTCTAACAGAACTGAAGCAGCCGTAAATATAGGCAGCTGGATCTGCTTCAGTTTCAAAACCTTCTGAATATCGCGCCAGAAGTCTTAAGATTAGGACAGGAAAACAACATGTTTGCCAGATCGGCTGCATCGGTAAAACATTTGGGGCATTTTGTACGAACACTATAGGAATTATTAGAAGGCCATTTGGAAATTCTTTCAGGGGTATAGTATAGCATGCAGGTTGTTCTAAATTGTTGAAGCCTTAGACTAGATGATCGTACTCGTTTATTGATATTTATCAGGGCGCACTCTATTTGTTTGGATGTAATGTTTGAACCCAACATTCTACTCCATTTGTCAGCTAATTTAGTACAGTCGTTTGATTTGACGTCGATTAGAAGTCTATATGCTTCGCATATTACTGACTTATTTTTTATGGAATATAAACAGGTCCAAATATCACAGTGAGAAACCTCCAGAACTTGTTTTTTATTGATCAAGTAATCATGTAGCTGTAAATATTTGTACCTCATATTTTCGGGTAGATCATATAGCAATTTAAGGGTATTGAAATCTAAGAGTCCTTGTGTGCCATATAGATCCCCTAAGACACTAATTCCTGACCTAGACCAGCCATGTGCAATGTTGTCGTTAAAAATGCCTGGAAGACCCGGATTGCCCCATAGCGGTAGCTTTGAATGAAAAAAGCTGGTTTTACAGAAGGTTAATATGTTGCTCCAGATCTTTATTATATCCCTTGCGGTCTTAAATCAGACCCTTTTGTAAAAGTTGGGGTCATTTGTTCTAAACAGAAACATGTTTGAATCAAATTTTAACATAAAAGAATGGAAAAATAACGCCCCTCCTCTGTTAAGTAAGGAGCGGAGGCGAATAACAAAAGCAGACCAAAAATACAATTTGAAATCAGGAAAATTAAGCCCTCCCTTATTCGTGTTATTTTTCATAGGATTCAGCGTCCTTCTCGCTTTTTTATAACCCCAGATAAAACTGCTAAGTATTCCGTCAAGTTTCTTAAAGAACTGATTATTAAGTGCCAGTGGGATGGATCAAAATAAATACACATATTTAGGCAATACCTTCATCTTAATAAGGTTGATTCTGCCGATTAGGTTTAGGGGTAGTCTGTGCCACTTTTTTAATAATAAAATAGTGGTTTTAGTTAATTCATTGTAATTTATATTGTTAATTTCTTGTAGTTTAGCCGTTAATTTACCCCCTAGGTAGGTAGCAATTTTGCAGATCTCAGGTATCATAACAGCAGGAGTGTAGTTGGTTATAATTTGTGTCTTTTGTAAGTTAAGTTTGTAACCAGACACCTTCCCAAATTTCCCGGCCTCTAGAGCAATTCCCTTTAGTGCCTCGACTATATCTTCTGAATAAACCGCGATATCATCAGCGTATGCTGTTATTTTTAACTCTTGTGGGCCTGATCTAAAGGGTGCAATCTGGGTTTGGGACTGAAGAGCAAACAAAAAAGGTTCCAATGAAAGGGCAAATAAAAGAGGTGATAGAGGACAGCCCTGACGAGTTCCCCGTTGGATTGAAAAGTCTGGAGAGGTCAGGCCCCCATAACTAGTGCAGGCCGTTGGGTTGTCATACAATGCCTGTATGCTCCGCAAAAATAGTCCCCCAAACCCCATTTTGGACAGTACGCACCAGAGAAAGCTCCACCCCACTCGGTCAAAAGCCTTCTCAGCATCTAAAAGAATCATGCCGAGTGGGGTGGATTTAGTCTCTGCTACATCGAATGCCGTGATGGCCATATTGATGTGCACTGTAGTATCTCTCCCGGTTATGAACCCATGCTGTTGTGGGTTGATAATTTGGGGCATAATAGGAGCTAATCTTAATGCTAACATTTTTGCAAATATTTTTGCGTCTGTATTTATCAAAGAGATAGGGCGGTATGACCCTCTCTCCTCCTTCGGCTTGCCTTTCTTCAAGAAGAATATTATTTTCGCCCTATTCCAAGATTTGGGAGCTTTTCCATTTGAACCTACAGATTGAATAACTTTCAACAGTAAATATTCTACCTCTTCTAAACACGCTCTGTATATCTCCAAAGGTATTGTGTCTTCCCCTGCCGCTTTTCCTATAGGTAGAAGAGCAATGGCCTGGTGTAATTCTGCCATAGTTATGTCGTCAGACAGTGAGTCCATCTCTGTAATGTTCTGAGTGTTTATTGGATGCTCTTCGACATATTCCTGTATATCGACTAGATTAGGCTCAGTTTCTGGGGTATATAATGTTCTATAAAAATCAGCAAATTGTTCTAATATATCTGGTGGCTGATTATAGATCTTGTTACCAGCCCCCCGAATATTTGTAATCGTGGAGTTTGCTCTATCCTCAGCAACTTTATAGGCCAACATTTTTAAATATATTTCGGTGGCGTAGGAAGCTGCAAACAGAGATAAACAAAAGCCCGGGGGCTTCATTTATGAGGCTGTATGTCACTTTTATGCCGCCGGTGCGTCACTTTTTGTGATGCACCAGTGGCGTAAAAAATGTGCCTTGTTGCGACATATTTACAAAGTGATGCATCTAGGTAGATGCGTCACTTTGTAAAGCCCTGCCCCATATTATACCTGCGCTAGGTATAATGTATGAAAAGGGGGCGTTTTGATGCAAGAAAGGGTCATGGAAGTGACGCAGTGAAATCTATAAGATTTCACTGCGCCACTTCTTGGCCGCTAATGCGTTCAGGGCAGGCACTAACAACATGGGACTTGCCCATGTGAAAGTACACATTGCTGGAGTTCCGTCCCTTTTGTGACACACTCCAGCAATGCGTCACTTTTGTGCCTACAGATACGTCAGAAATACTGACGTATCTGTAAGTCCTTGCTTTATGATGCGTCATATTATAAATATGATGCATCAATCATGACGCAAGGAGTGCGCACTGAGAAGTGATGCATCGCTGCTTTCATGCAGCGATGCGTCATTTCTCATTAATGAGGCCCCAAGGACTTAACCCCATACATCTGAAAATGATGAATTACACAGGGGTCTTGACATACAACTGTGCATGTTTGCGGGCTTTGTGGGAAGTGCTTGTATTATTAGCACTTCTCATTCACACTTCATAACCCTTGCATAAACAAAATGCCGGAATTTTCATCAGCAGTTGAAGTGCATTAAAAAAAGCAGCATGGAACTGTGATCCTGAGTGGAGTTGGGTGGTGTGAGTACAGAAATGTAGCTAATAAGCATTAGCGAAGCCAACAGGTCTCTCCTTTGGGAACTATTGGCTTTTCCAATGGTTTTCAGCGATGTTGTTCAGCAATGCTAACTAGAAAAACCAAAAATACGGGGCTATGATGCAGCTGTTGCAGGTGTGCCATTATGCAGGTGCGAGCAACAAAATGTAAAATGCACAGGCGTTTTTTTCTTTTTATATACAGATCCAAGTCGGTATGGTAAATACAAATCCATGGTAGTGCCAAAATATTGATTCTAAAAAAGTGGATGCAAAACAGAGGGTGCAGGTGTGGGAAGGATCGCCAAGAACAGGGTCAGAAGCACCATGGAGGCATAGCTGCCAAGGTTTCGGATTGTTATGTGTGAAATTTTCATAATTTCAGCGTAATTAAGAGTGTCATTTCAACTACTATGAGTAACATCGTAGTAGAGTCACTTGGGCGTCACCGGTGTGGTTGAATAGGAGGTAGAGAGCGTCATTTCAAATATGATGTGCGGCTCATGGCTCTGACTACCGGGCGTTTTGCAATGCTTCCGAGCTGGGGCTAATTTCACTGCGGTGGGGGCTGATTTCGTTGATGGAGACCTGCGTGTGCTTTGAAATAAACAATTTAACAACAAGGGGTGGTGATGGACAGAGTTTCTGAATTAAGCAGAATACTCTCACCCAGTCAAGAGATCAGGGCTAGATCCAACACCGTTTTTTAGCTCACTGCACCATCCCAGTGCAGAACCTGGCTATATGCAAATTAGTCTGTTCCTGTCCCAGTGCATGATGGGAATAGGGCAAACCAAACTACCAAGCCAATTCTTAAACTAGGAAGGAAACAAGCTTCCGGGGACCGGTTTCTGGCATTTCAGCCGTCGTCTCAGCCGTCGTCGGCCTGGCTTGCTTGAATCCTGATGGTGCAATGAGCAAGGGGCTCACATCTGAGTATACCCTTCCACGCTTAGGGTGGACAAAATATTTAACAACAAGGGGTGGTGATGGACAGAGTTTCTGAATTAAGCAGAATACTCTCACCCAGTCAAGAGATCAGGGCTAGATCCAACACCGTTTATTAGCTCACTGCACCATCCCAGTTCAGAACCTGGCTATATGCAAATTAGTCTGTTCCTGTCGCAGTGCATGATGGGAACAGGGCAAACCAAACTACCAAGCCAATTCTTAAACTGGGAAGGAAACAAGCTTCCGGGGACCGGTTTCTGGCATTTCAGCCGTCGTCGGCCCGGCTTGCTTGAATCCTGATGGTGCAATGAGCAAGGGACTCACATCTGAGTATACCCTTCCACGCTTAGGGTGGACAAAATATTTAACAACAAGGGGTGGTGATGGACAGAGTTTCTGAATTAAGCAGAATACTCTCACCCAGTCAAGAGATCAGGGCTAGATCCAACACCGTTTTTTAGCTCACTGCACCATCCCAGTTCGGAACCTGGCTATATGCAAATTAGTCTGTTCCTGTCCCAGTGCTTGATGGGAACAGGGCAAACCAAACTACCAAGACAATTCTTAAACTGGGAAGGAAACAAGCTTCCGGGGACCGGTTTCTGGCATTTCAGCCGTCGTCAGCCCGGCTTGCTTGAATCCTGATGGTGCAATGAGTAGTTTGGTCTGCCCTGTTCCCATGATGCACTGGGCCAGACTAATTTGCATATAGCCAGGTTCTGAACTGGGATGGTGCAGTGAGCTAAAAAACGGTGATGGATCAAGCCCTGATCTGTTGACTGGGTAGGAGTGTTCTGATTAACTCAGATACTCTGTCCATCACCACCCCCTTTTGAAATAAACAAAGCAAAACGAATTTCGTTCAGCACACGCAGGTCCCCATTAACAAAATCAACCCCCCGCTCAGCAGCATTCCAAATTGCCCGGTAGCCAGTCCGGCTCTGTGTGTACACTGCAGAGAGACTAGATTGTGTGTGAACTTCAGCTAACACACAGAGCACTGGCAGGCAGCTGACTGTACTAACCGCTATTATTATAAACCATTACCACCCAAAATTTGCAGGGACTGAAAGAGATCATACACACTTCAGAGGGGCACTGACACAAACTGGCTTTGCGCTGCTACTAGCGGCAATTTGGTTACGGGTTGCCTCATGGACGCCATGACTCCAGCAGCAAACGTGCCGCAGCCGCCAGCCAGGCTGCAGTCTTAAGACACTGTCCCCTCTCAGCAGCAGCACAGTGGTGTGCTGGGCTCCACAGGGGCCGGCGGCCATGGGATTGGGTCCGGATCCGTCTGGTCACGGGGCTCAACTTCGATTCTAAAAGTTAGTTTTATCCATCCGTGGCCGAGGCAGGTAAGAGCGGTGGGGCTGTGCGGCTGGGTAGGGGGGATTTCGAGAGACAACCAAGAGGGAAAATTAAATAAATAATTCATTTTCCCTAGATGTCCTGGGTTTGATCGTATTCCATTGGCGGTGCGAGCTGCACAGCGCTGGCATTGCTGCAGCTAGCCTCCCTCCAATAGAATTGCAGCTGCCCACTCGACTCGCCACAGGTGGAGGCAGGACACCTCAGAATATTAACCTCTGAGTCACAATCCTAGTGACCAGTCACATGGGTGGGCTGATGTCTTAGTAGTAGCCACGTGACACTACCTCTCCTAACATCAATGAATAAAGTTGCCGTGGCGCAGTGTCGGAAATCCAGGCTAATATTGTTACAATGTGGCTAGCAGCTCTGCCCAGCCACCCCCCATAAGTCTGCTAGGAGCAGCAAGCACGCCACGGCGCACTGTCTCTCCAACACCTATGAGTTTCAGTCAGCAATTGGGAATCAAATAGCAGTGCTGCTGCTAAGAGACAGCCGAGGCAGGCGCTATGCCTATAATGCATAACTTTGCATTTTAGTGCAGTGATGCGGACCACCACACTTGTCTTAAATGCATTAGTCTAGCGCCTGATGCGTGGCACTTGGTAGGGCTATGGAAGGCAACAGCAGGAGCACCCCAAATGGGCAAGAGAGAGCAACTTGGTGCATAGGGGAACAGAAGCACACAGGCATGGCCATGGAATAGGGGAGAAGCACGTGGGCAAAAAAGTAATGTAGAAGGTGACGTACACAAGGACAACACAGATGGGCATGAGGGAGAAACACACGAGCAAGATGGGGTGGTGTTGAGGGGTGAAGAGAAGTACATGAGGGAAACAGCTGGAAAATACATACACTCTCATGGAGTGCTTAACCAAACAAAGGGAGTTTCTGAAAAGTAAGCATTAGAAGGATACATATAATTAGGTCATCAGTGGCGGTTCCTTTATGGGGGCATGGGGGTGTTGACCCCGTCCATTTTGTTTCTCCCGGGGGGTGGGCGCCAAATTAAATGTTTACTATTATTTATGTTTGATCATTTTTTTTTATTTGCAACACATGCAGCATAGACTGCTTTTACAGCCTTACAGCACTGGATGGGCAGATGTGGTGGGGGTGGAGGGAGGCTTTTTACAGGTTCAGCTGCATGGCCTCTTTGGGGTGAAGTGTGCATGTCGGGTTAGACATGTGCCTTGCTCTAATATCCGCGACATGCACACTTAAACCCTTGCCTACCTATGCAAAGTAGGAGCCCAGTTGATTACAGGCACAGCCTCCAAGTCTCCTGAGGAGTGGTGGCAGGGCCTGAACAAGAAAAATCATTGCACTGCTCTCATGCTGTTTACTAGCATAAACAAGGAAGCATCAGCATCTAGATTGGGTCAGGAGTCGCATGGGTGTGACTGGTGGCCGGGCAGAGATGGGGCAGAGATGGTCACACCTTCTATGCATGCCTAGTGGAGACAGAGTCATCAATGGTCCTATTTTGTGACAGACCTTTCGGACGATGAGTCTCTCTCATGTGTGTTATTGTGGTCGAAACTTTGAGGCTGTGGCAGGTGATTGTTCTTGCTTGATTTGCACAAATCGGGCCCTGGAGTAGTTAGTAGTAGTTAGTGTGAAGAAGTGACACAACAATGGCGGTTGTACTGTGAAGCAAGTATTGCCAGCTTCTATGCCAATGCAGAGATGTCTGAGGGGAGCCACGTGCAATGCGCTAGTTTTTGCTATCTGCGTGGTGAGAGGTGGAACTTTTGAGCACTATGATTCCCCATGTATTTCCAGCTGTGCTGGAGATAGAGAGAGGCAGTAAATATATTTATTTATATGTGTGTTTGTTTGACTTATTTCACAATTGTATGTACTACAACAGTGCGACTCTACCCAAACTCTGGGGCAGATTTACAAGCCCCGTGCACCACTTTTGCGCCACCGTTGCGGCGGTGTAAATCTAGAGCCATGCTGCGGGGGATTTACAACATGACACATCTAGGGAGATGCGTCACATTGTAAAGCTCTGCGCCACATGAAACCTGCGTCAGGTTTCATGTGGGTGTTCCGGAGCAGGGGGAGGGGCGTTCAGGTGCAGGAACACATCGGAAAAGTTCCTGAGTGAAATCTACAAGATTTCACTTTTCCGACCCCGCTGCATCAAAACCTTGCGCCTGCTTGAAGCAGGCGTAAGGTGTGATGCACCATGTGCAAGATAGGCCGGGTTGGCACAGTGCTGGAATTGCGTCGCGCCTGCGACACAACTCCAACACTGCACCAACGTTACGATGGCAGATGCAACACACATCTGCATTTCCTTGCGCCATGATATGCCGCATTGTAAATGCGGCGCATCCGTGGTGGCGCAAGGATTGTGATGCTTGTCGCAAGTTTCCTGGCGCATCCCTGCAGATTTGCAGGGATGCACCAGGAATTGTAAATCTGCCCCTAGGCGTGAGGGCAATTCACGAAAACACAAAAATGGAGATTAAGAACGTCCTTATGGAGAAAAGAAAGAAATGCTGGCAACCGGGAGCTAGGGCCCACACGATGCCAGCTGTGGTGGCCGCAGAGTGAGAGCAGAGACCCCAGAAAGGGCCCTGGAAGGAAGCTGCCAGCTCCTAGGCCTCTCCTCAGACTGACTGACCACTACTTTGTGGCCTTCGAGGTGCATAAATGTACCATTGATCTCCTGCTTGTATCCTGTGGCCACATCTGGGCAGGATGTGCCAGAAAACACAGTATGATGACTTAGACTTGGCGTCATGCCCAATGTAAAGCCTTCTGGGAGTCACAGAACTGAAACAAGAAACGCAAAAGGATTTGCATTTTAACCTAGTCATGTCTTTCCTGTCTGCGCAGAGCAACGATGTAAGTTGAGGAAAAAGGGTTGCTTGAGCGCGTGGCCGTCATCTGCAAAAAACACAGTGAGGCACCCAAATTCTGTAAAATGTCTGTAACTTCTAGTTGGTGCTGCTGTTGCGGGTCTGAGCCTGCAAGACGTTCACAAACAAACGTACGTATTAAAATGAACCCTGGAGCCGTCCATCAAGGACACTCACTGCCTCTTTTTAAATACTCGGCGCCAATGGTTGCCGCGTTTAGCAAATAACTAGGCAAGGGGTCAGTGGTGCAAAGCGGAGGAGGAGGGGTCTCTGCTCGAAAGAGGACGAGTCTGTGGTAGAATGTGGAAGGCTAGGGTTAGTCTTGATGATACTGCGATACAGTGTCCAGATGTTTTTAGTGCCTACTAGTCGCCCTTTCGTTTAGGCACCAGCTTGTACCCAGTGACGTAATGCAAGTATGAGGTCACACGCCACCTCCCTGCAAAATGTGGAATGAGGCCCAAGCCTAAAAAATCACACAAATAATCATTTCATAGGGGCTGTATGATGGAGGCATGTATGGTTAAACCACGCATGCCTCTACAGTGGCAGCACAAACCACAAATCCGACGTAACCATGCATGCCTTTACCATGTATGCCTTTACGAAGCATGCCTTTACCATGCATGCCTTTACCACGCATGCCTTTAACACGCATGCCTTTATCATGCATGCCTTTACCATGCATGCCTTTACCACGCATGCCTTTAACATGCATGCCTTTATCATGCATGCCTTTACCACGCATGCCTTTACCACGCATGCCTTTACCACGCATGTCTTTACCACGCACACCGTTACCACGTATTTTCATTGTAAAGGCATGTTAGTGAATGTGCATTGTTAAGTTTGCCACTACCCGACCCTAAGCTACTATCTCCCCTACCTCACCCCTCAACCCCACGCTGAGCCTAAAGCCCTGCTCCCTTAAAAAAAACGACCCCAAACCCCCCACCAACCTGAAGCCTAAAACATACCCCTGCGCTGCCTTCAAAACTACCTCTACCCCCACTCTGAGGCCTAAAACCCCTCCCTCCCCAGCCTTCAAAACTAACCGACCGCCCCACACCCTGAGTCCTAAAACCTACGGTCACCCATAAACCCCAACCCCCCTCCCCGCCCTGACTCCTAAAACCAGAACTCTGCCCCCTTCCAATAATTGCCCCAACCCGCCCAACCCTGCAACCTAAAACCGACAGACAACCCTTTAAAACTGACCTGGCCCAGCCCCATTTATATATATTTTTTTAATCGAGTTTTATATAGCGCGAACTTGACCCGAATCAGGTATCAGAGCGCTTTACATAGCACTGGTTGCGTTACATGAAGCCACATTCATTTTTGTTAGGCACGGGGAAGATTAAGTGATTTGCCCACAATCACAGGATTTTGAGCGTTATTGCCGAGACTCGAACCCAATTCCCCAGACTCGAGGTCAACCGCCCTAGCCGTTAGGCCAACTCCTTTCCCCAATTTACTTGTCTGCGTTCCTGTCTGCTTACTGTTCTGACATCACGTGTCCTCTTCTGAAGCATCCAGTCAGTCTCTCTGCCCTTCCAGACAGCTAGACGGCGCACTGCCTTAACCATGCATATGCGTGGTTGAGATATATGTGTGGTTAAGGCAAGCGTGGTTTAGCTTGAGGGGTATCGGCATGCATGGCTCAGCCCGCGTAGTAAATGCTGCTTCCCTTTCATAGGCATTTTGGCCTAAAGGGTTGCCCCACTTGAAGATTTTGCGTTGCAAAGAACACAGCAACATATGTATCAAAAAAAGCCCTGGAGGAACCCTCCCCCTTGAGGGAGTTGACTGCTTCTTTTGGAATTCTCAGGCAAAATGATCACAGCAACAGTTAACCGTCGCCGAGTCTGGCAATTAAGTCAAGTGGGCAGTGATGGAAAGCAGAGGGGGAGTGTTGTCTGGTCAAAAGAGGCGAGTCTTCTCTGGTAGAACCTTAGTCCTTCAAATGATTTAGAAATGAAAACATCCTCTTAGTTTCGCGGGATTTGGGGCTGCATTCACACTGTGTGGCTTCAGTGCGCTAAGGAATGTGATTTATGGAAAAATTAGGATGATCATTACCACTTGAAAATAAGTGTTGAAAATGAGTATTATGAAGACTAGTCTTCAGTTTATGCTATTAGCACTCAAATATCCCCACACACTCAAACGTCCTCACAGCAAGTTTTGAGGTAGGTAAATATGTTTCTAAATAAGTCGGATGGAAATTCCCACTCACTCACACTTCTTCATGCTTATAGGCTGCTTAGATCCTCTCATTCTCACACTTCTGTACTCAGTACAAATGAACGGTCAATATGACTGGTAGCGTTGACCCGTCTTGTATGGTAGGTCATGGGGTAGAAAAAGATGTCATTATGATTTGTATCCGAGGGTCCACTAAGAAATAGGTCTTTACTGGTAGAATTTGATTTACCACCAGATACCTTGATTATTATTAATCTCTTTTTGCAGGGTTTTGACCCAAAGATAGCAGCTCCGATCAGCCAAGGGCCCAGGCGGAAGTATCCAGGTACAGGTCCACTGCATTATTCCTAACCTCACGAGATGTGGGGAGAAAAGGGTGCACATGTCTAACACAGAATGAGCATAACGGGTATGATTGAGACACTCTGACAACTTCTACCCCTTCCACAGGACTCAGAAATGTTTAATTCACAGTCTCACAATTCCAGAATATAAACATTATTTTCAACAAAATAATGGTTACTCATTTTTCTCAAACAGCTAACAACCATTGACATTGCCCTGTCTGGTTTAAAATGTATGACAGTTGCTGGGTTATATATCTAGAGGCAATAACTGAAATCTCAGACAGACAGGAATCAAAATACTATGTAAATCACAGAAATGTAATTTAGTAGGTTAATAGGACAAGAGAGAGGGTCCCAAACAACAAGGGGATGGAGCACCATTAACAACAGCAAAATCAAATCTCCCCTTGAGAAGTCATTATGCCCTATACATATGCTGCATACATTTTCTCAACCATCACTTGAATTGATATCGAATATGCACTATATCCAACATATTTAGTACCACAACAATATAGAGAAACACAGAGTTTTAATAGTGTGCCCATAACACACCGGTTGTCAACAATGCCACTTTCTGGTTCTCTATTTGGATCAAGATTTTCGATGTCTTCCAGTATTATATAGGTCCACTCTGGAGCCTTATATTCGCTATTTGGTACTCATCCTCTCTTTTACAATCTTAATGATCTTCTTCCTGATTGTTCTTGCTCTACCTGACTTGACACCTCATTTACCTGTTCTAATTCTTTCCCTGTTCTCCTTTTCAAAATGTATCTCGGTCTTTTCACTCCACTCAGCCAGTAATCACCTTTTCTGACCCTCTTTGATTGTACTGCTTTTTCACCTTCTTCATCTATTTCAAGTGTCCTTTTATCTTCTCTTTCTCTTGATTGGTTTTGTTTTGTATTCCCTATTTTTTCTTCTTCTGTTATTTGTCTTTGTTCTGGGCTCCCTACTCTTCTCTTTTCTTCTTCTGACTGGCTTTGATCTGAACGTTCTCCAATTGTTTCTTTCCCTCTTCCTAAACAAACTGGAACTGAATATTCTACAATGGATTCCTTTTCGTTTCTTTCTTGTGATTGAATTTTATCTACATTTTCTGCAATGTGTGCTTCTGATTCTAACTGAGCTGGATCTTGGTTTTCTGCAAAGAGTTCTTATTCCATTTCTGACTGAGCTAAATCTGGATTTTCATCAATGGTTCATTCTGGTCTTTGAAGTTCCATCTTTACTTTGGTCTTTACAGCAGTCTCTTCAGTCCCTGTAGTTGGTGCCCACCCTACTTGACTTGTACTTGGTTGTTCATCATCAATGCGTTCTTTAGAGTCTGTTTCTCTGGTTCCTCCGACTTCACAGCTTTCAGTTTCTGGATCTTTTCTTTGTTCTACCAGTTGCTGCTTTTGTCGTTCAGGCAGACTTGTGACTCTTTGGGTATGACTGGAATGGATCCAATTTGGCAAGCCTGCAAACTTTACAACTGTTGTAACCAATATGATTTGATGTGGTCCTTCCACCTGGGTTCCAAACACGATTTCCTCATGTGCTTCTTCACCACGACCCAATCTCCAGGACACAAATCATGAGCTTGGTTTGGCTATGCTGTTATTGCATCCTCTCCAACCTAGTGAGACACAGAATGTACCAGATCAGCTAGTCCCTTGCAATAGTCCAACACTAGATCATCAGTTATGTTCACCAATTTGTTGCCAGGTACAAATGCTTGTCTCATTGCTCTTCCCATGAGGATTTCATGTGGACTTAATTCTGTTCTTCGGTCAGGAATGCTTCTAGGACTCATTAATACAAGGGGCAAATCCTCAGGCCATTTCAGTGAAGTGGATGCACACACTTTCCCTAACCTGGATTGTATTGTGCCATTTAACTCCTCAACCACTCCAGAAGCTTCTGGTTGATAGGCACAATGGAATTTCTGTTCAATTTTGAAAGCTTCACAAATCAATTTAATTATCTCATTATTAAAATGAGGTCCTTTATCTGATTCCAAAGTGACTGGAAATCCGAAACGAGGAATGAGCTCTCTCAACAGAAGTTTGGCAACTGTCATTCCTCCATGTGAGATAAGCTTCTACCTATCGAGAAAACAGACACACAGTGACAAGGACATACTTCAAACCGTTGCATGGAAGCAACTCAATTAAGTCTAGTTGCAATCTTGTAAATGGTCCTTCGGGTTTTCCAATCTTTCCCCAACTGACCGTTGTCTTTCTCCCTGGGTTTTGCAGTTCGCAGTTCAAATATCTTTGGCAGAACCTTTCTGCAACTACCCTAAACTTGGGATTATACCATGTTTGTCTAAAATGTCTAATAATGGCATCCCTCCCAACGTGTGTGGTTCCATGATATACCCTGGGCATTTGTGACAGCAAGCTATCTAGCATTATTGGTCTACCATCTGGAAACACCCATACTTCATCGTCAGCTCTTCTTGTGCAACCTGTCTTGATCCAGTGTTCCTTTTCCTTTGTGTCTACCTCATCCTGTAACTGTCTAACTTCATCCCATGTTTCAAAAGCAGAGAAAAACATCAGTTGGCAATTGGTAACTTCTTTTTCCATTCCCCTGTTTGAAGACATTGTATTTCTTGCACAAAATTGTGCCACTTGGTCTGTGTACCGATTACCCAATGTCACATAATCATTTCCTTTGATTATGTGCGGCACATTTGACAACTGCAATTTATTTTGGCAACTGTAATGCTTCCAATAGTTCTTTAACATCTTTGCCATTCTTGATAGGAGATCCTGAAGAAGTCAGAAATCATCTCTGCAACCACAATTGGCCAAAGTCATGCACAATCCCAAAACCATATTGACTGTCCGTAAATATGGTTACCCTCAATTTCTTCCCCACTTTACAGGCTTTCGTTAAAGCGAACAATTCAGCTATTTGTGCAGACTTGTCTCCTCTTAGACAGGAAGCTTCTATGATACCTGATACAGTACATACTGCATACCCAGGCATCAATTCTCCATTCTCTCGTCTCAAACATGACGCATCAACAAACAGTACAAAGTCTGACTCTTCCAATGGAACGTCAAGGAGGTAGGATCTAGGATTTGTACACATCTCTGTCACATCCAAACAATCATGATCAATTACCTCTCTCACTTCTTTGCCGTATGAGTCAGGGAACAAGGTTGCTGGAATCATCATTGTGCATCTTGTCACACTCACATTTTCAGCACTCAAAATTACTCTTTTAAACTTAGTCAGCCAACTAGGGGTCAAATGTTGAGTACAAGTCCTTGTTAAAAGGATCTCAACTGAATGTGGTACAAATACATTTATAGCGGGTGTCCGATCACTATTGATTCACTCTGTTCCGGACTCACACAAGTGTCAGCTACTGCTTTCAAGCAGCCAGGTAATGCTGCAGCTACTGGATCCAGAGTAGCAGGAAAGTATGCTACTGGGCGTCGTGACAATCCATGTCTCTGAGTTAATACTGAAAGTGCACAACCTTCCCCTTCACAACAGAACAAAGCAAACTCTTCTGTATAATCTGGCATTCCCAGTGCTGGTGCTTGACACAAACAACTTCGCAATTTTATGAATGCTTCCTCACTTTCATCATTCCATTCAATTGGATCCATCATATCCTTTTGTGTCAACCTTATTAAAGGTTTTGCAAGCAGTGGAAAAGCCACTTATACACTGAGGACAATATCCAACCACTCCCAAAAACATTCGCACTTCCTTTTTAGTTTTAGGCAGGCTCATTTGTTGAATCACGTTTATCCATTCTGGCGTCACCTTTATGACTCATCTATCTACTTTATGTCCAAGATATTGAACTTCTTGTTGGCAAAACTGTAATTTTTCTGGGAACACCTTGTGTCCTCCTTCTGTCAAATGGTTCAGTAAAGCTATTGTATCAGTGAAATAAGCCTCTCGAGTTTTTGATGTCACCAAAAGGTCATCAATGTACTGCACCAAAACTGAATTTCCGGGCATAACCAAATTCTCTGAACATCTTTTCAGAATCTGATTGAAAATTGAAGGACTCTCTCTGTATCCTTGAGGAACTCAGCACCATGCCAAAACATGGTCCCTGAACCGGAAAGCAAAAAGATATTGGCTTTCAGGATGCAATGGAATCGAAAAGAATGCTTGGCACAAATAAATCGCCATACACCAATGTGCATCCCATGGTATCTGATAAAGAATCACTGCTGGGTTTGGTACTACAGGACAACAAGGTACTACTATTTTATTTATTTTTCTCAAATCCCGTACTATTCTATATTTTCCACTGCGCTTTTTAAGTCCCATGATTGGCAAATTACAATGACTGCTCAATATTTCTTTTAGAATACCATGTTCAATCATTTGATCAATTACTGGGGCAACTCCTGCTTTGACTTTAGGACTCATTCTGTATTGTGGCATATTTGGATATGTTGCACCTTCTTTTACCACAATTTTAACTTGGTCAACTTTTGCCATTAGACCAATCTCCTTTCCCGTAAAGTCCCATACATCTGACTTCACTATATTTCTCAGCTCACATGTAAATCACTCTCAGTAAGAACTGAAAACATCCGATCCACCTCTTCCCTGTTTTGCTAGCATCATTTTGAATGCCACATCTTCATCCGGTCTCTGGAAAGCCACACCATCAGGCGTACAAAAGATGGTGTCGTTCATTTTGCAAAGAAAGTCTCTACCTAATGGGTTTACTGGACTTGAGTCACATACCACAAACCGATGCATGTCTCTGAAATTCCCAATATTCATTTCTATTGGTTTTGTGATTGGGGTTCTAATCTGTTTATTTGAGACTCCTACAACTTGGATAGATTCTCCTGAGAGGGGTAGGTTTTGAGATTTCTGCTGTTCTCAAGAGTAGAACGGGTAGCGCCAGTATCCATGAGGAAAGTGATATAATTTCCTTCAACTTCCATCCACAAAAGGACCTGACTGATCTACCGCCAAGGATGCGCCAAGTACGCACTCCTCCTCCCCCTCAGGCACCGTCATTGTTACATTCCCGATTCACCCACATCACTTTGCATCCAATATTGTTGAAATGTCTGTGTATTCTTTTCACTCTCTCCTCAGAATCCGGTGTTCACACTGTATCTCTGCATTTGAACGTTCAAATTGTTGGGCAAAGGGGCTTGTGGCACCTGTAACTGAGGGTAACTATCTGTTGCTGTTGATTTTGATTCACAACCACCTCATTCTGCATCCGTGGATTTAAAATTTGATTTACCCCATTATTCTGTGGTATATTTCTACACTCATTCTTCGAATGTCCAAGCTTTCCGCATCCATGACAATGGTATTTCTTTTTCGCTTCATCTCTATTCATTAGACCTCTTCCTTTATTTCCATTCACTACTTGACTATTCTGGTACTGCACATTCGTCTTGGTGTCAATTTGAGAACCAGAAGCAGCCTCTTGATGTTCTGCCAATTTCACTTGTGCAAACACAAGGGGATGATGGATGGAATGCTGAACATTGCAAACACTCACACCCAGTCACAGATCTGTGTTGAATCCATCATAATTCTTTAGCTCACTTTGCCACCCCAGTTCAGACACAGCTATATGCAAATCAGTCTTGACCCTGTGCCTCATGGGAACAGTCCAGACCGAACTGCCAAGCCATGTCTTCCCTGGACGGGAAACAAGCATCCCGGGACCGGTTTCGGGCTAACAGCCCTCATCAGCCAGGCTAGCTTTTATCCAGTGGCAAAGTGAGCAAGGGACCCACGTCTGGGCATACCGTGCCAACTTAGGGCGCACAAAGCAAACACAAGGAGATGATGGACGGAGTGCTGAACATTGCAAACACTCACCCCCAGTCACAGATCTGGGTTTTATCCATCATCATTCTTTAGCTCACTTTGCCACCCCAGTTCAGACACAGCTATACTAATTTCACTTGTGCCCACATCATTTTCACTTTTAACTTTTTGTGTTTTGCATCAATGTCATCACTACAGTACTTTGCATACTTTAGGATTTTATCAATTGGTTTGCTTTGCCAACAACGCATATGCTGTTGAATCATTTGACTAATATCTGATCTTAGCCCATACACAAATCCATACCCGAAATATCCCATATTCTTATCTCCAATGTGCTGAAAGCCATTATACTGCTTAAATACCTGCAATAACCTATCATAGTATGCATGTACTGACTCCTTAGGTTCTTGAGTTGTTCTGTTTATTTTCACCCAATCTGTATCTTTAGGGGGTATTTTCCCTTTCAGGAAGGTAATCACTTGATTATATTTCTTCATTACGTCCTCTGAAGGCGCACCTCTCTTTGCGTCTCTAGGATATTTTTGAGCTGGCCAATCAACTGTAATTTTACATTCTGCCCATAAATCTGTGGGTACCACTATATCAAATAAATCATCCAAGTCTTTCCACAAAACCTTTGAAACTTTTACAAACCTCTCTACCTGCTTATACCATTCAACAGGTCTCTCTCTCAATCTAGGAAAATCATTTGTAAAGGACTAAATATTCTGTCTACTCCATGGAACATGAACATATCCACCACTAGGGACTTCTCTCATTAGACACATTCTTTCCACCTTTTCTATATCCCTCAATATAAATGTGGATATTTCCTTTGTAGTTGCTTCATCTTTCTTCCTTGACCATCTACTTCTCCATTTATCTACGTTTCCCCATTTCTTTAAAATGTGCATTAATTCCTTTATTTGCAATCTTCTTCCTGATGCATTCAAACTTTCAAAGTCCTTCTCCGTAAATTCTGATCTATAGGGTTTTTGTAGTATTTTTTATTTTTCTCTATCTATTCCAAATTCTAAAGCTGCTTCTGCTATCTTTTCATGAAGACTTTTTGTCCTCCAAGTTATACTTTTATACAAAAACAACAACTCTTCATCTCCATATGACCCTAATCTGTCAGGACCTATCGTGCCAATGATCACTTCTTCCAAATCTACCCTCAACTTGCTTGGATCTATAGTTTTGGGGGACGTTTTCTGGCTTCGTAATCCTTTTGCCCATTTGTCCGGATCTTTAGGAGAAAATCCAGTAGAATGTCCTGCCACTGGAGTGACAGTTGGTGCTTTCCTTCTTGCATAAATGGGTGAAATTCTTTTTGGAGTTTAGGTCACAGCCTCAATATTTGGGAGATCTAACAATGAAACATTTGAATCACTCTCACTAGTTTGATCTTCTAATATGTCTATCTCCTTTCTAGCACTATTCTGTGTTACTACTATATTTTGTGATGTTGGTGTACTTCGTTTATCACCATACAATGGAATAACAGGACCAATAGTTACTGGCTTCGTCAATGCGTCAGTATTTAAACCTAACTGATTAATTTTCTGAATTATTTCTTCTTTTGTTTTATTCAATGCATCCCTTTCTTTTTCTTATGAGGCTTGAATAACTGTTGGATCATATAGAACTTGTGCAAAAAATGAAGTTCCCATTATATGGGCACTTGGAGTTGTATCTCTAGCACTTTTTTGATAAGGCCTTTTTACTAAAATATCTTCAAATAACTCATCATCAGACTCAGCACACCCTAATCCTGTCCCACCTATGTATTTCATTTTTTCCTCACACTTGCTCCCTTCCTTGTCTTCAGCCATCAATACTGGATATAAACCTTCTGTTACTACAGCCCTTCTGCATCTTTTCATTTGGTCTCCTCGAGTGTCAAATTGGCTACTTGGGTAAAAGTCCTCTATTTATTCTTCTGCCTCCTCTGTATTTCTCTTGTTCAAATGCCTCAACTTCTCATTCTTCCAAAGCCTCATACTGTGTTAACCTAGGATTTGATTCTAACGAATTCATCCTGTTTCTCCAATTTTGGAGAATCCTTACATTAAATGTACCATATTCTGGATGAGCTAGAACACCATCACCTTTTGTATACTCCACCCAATTCTCCAACCATACACACGTCTGATATGCATTCTACATCATCATAAAGGAAGCTGGCGTATTGGGAAGTGGCATAAGAGGTCCCTCCCTAGTCACTATGCGTTTGTCCTTTTTAAAGAAATTCTTAATTGTATTAATCAGTTTCATCCTTCCGATTCTTGCAATTTAACTAATTCAGTCGACAAAATTCCAAAAGTTCTTCCGTATTTTCACAAACCCTGTTAGTTAACACTCGACCTATACCAGCGCGACTCACCAACAGTCCAGTCAGGGATAATTACATATTCCTTTCTTCAACCAATACCAGCACACTACCTGTCTGTTAACCAATAAGAGTTTACAACACTCCCACTCATCTGACCAATGCCAGCGTGGTTCTTTGTGACATCAGTATTACTCATACTACTAAAACTCCCTTTACAATATGCAGTTTTCACAGGCCCGCTGCTTTGGCCAATCCCAGCGCGGCTCTCTGTGACATCAGTATGGCTCCTGCTACTGACCCTCCCTTTACAAGGTAATACAACAATATCTTTTCTAACTTTTCTTAATAACATTTTGTTAGTAACAATGTAAAACAGCGCTACTCTGTCTGCTCCACTAAACCAGAGATAGTTTCTTCACTTGCTACAAAGAGAAAATTCCTTCCAGTCACTAGGAGTAAAACCCACTGTTTACCCTTCACTTAAGCTCGGGGAGAACCTGTTACTTCTCTAGGGATACTCCACTTCTGAGCAAGGCCTAATTTTAACAGGCGAGCCCTCTGCTATCTCTCACACCCTACACCTATACAATATAGTCCCTAATATAAGTCTGCCAGTCCTGCGTAGCTTCTCAGTATTATGACAACAGATGAGTAACCTTCTGCAGTGTGAATTCCATTTACCACACTCTTCTAAATTCCGTTCCCGGTATTCTCAGGTATCTCTGTACCTGTACTTCCAGACAACATAGAACGCAACACTATCTTTTAATGTTAAACATATACTGGCACAAGCATCAATCTAGGATTTTGCTGGTCCTTATTTGTGAATATTAAGGATTCTCAATTAAGAACTCGCAAAATGATATGCATTTAGGAATCGCTATAATAATAGCTACTCCTACACATTCCTTATTTGCGACTCGCAAATTGCGAGTCGCAAATGAGGCATAGCTTCCCATTCATTCCTATGGGCCTACAGGCAGATAGGAATGAATGGGAAATTGGTAGCGCAATTTGCGAGTTCCAATAGGTATTCGAAAATTGCGCTTGCAATTTCAAGGTGCAAGGGTGTCAAAAGGTCACCCTGTTGCACCCCTGGAATTGACCTGTGCACATATGTTGTGCGCACTCATGGCCTAAGGGCATGTGTGAGCGCAACATCAAACTTTGAAAAATGCACAAAAGTGCTTTTTTCAAAGGTTTTGCAAATTACCATGAAGTTCAACTTCATGGTAATTTGCGCACCCTATTAGCGAAATCACAATTTTTTTACTTTAATGCATTGCATTCAAGGAATCTCAATTTGGGATTCCTTAAATGCAATCGCAATTTGAGTAATCGCAATTTAGAGATTACTTAAATTGCGATTTTTGCATTTGGGATGATGCATCCCAAATGCAAAAATACCGGTTGCAGAGGGGTAGATTCTAAGAATCTGCCCGTTTGCGACCGGTTTTTCTTTTGATGCATGTGCCTGTACGTTAATAATCAAAAACAATAATCGCAAATCAATAATCATTATTCAACAAACTAATCGAGAATAACAATTGCTTTGCTACCAGAAAAATTGATCCAGCAGGAGGCTAGGGATTAACACTTCAGAGTCAACAATAAATTCAAATTGGGCGCATATACACATTCAAGTTTCCTGGCTTTTCCGCTGGGAGTCAAGTTTTATATTCACTTTGATCTTAATTAGTCAATTTCAAACTAATCTTCACAGATCAACACTCTTCCTTAGGTCAATGGACCATTAGTTGAGTAGTTGATGGTGATATTAACAAATGAACTAATTATAACTTATCATTTTCAATAAAATAATCACAGACTCTGGGTAAGATACATTACATTTTATCTAATAACTCAGTCAAAATGAACACTCATTTGTACAGATTCACAGTGCATGTTCCAACAACTTTCATGGGAGAGAAATGTTGTATCTATCAAATACATTCGATACACAGACACATTCAACAATTCAATGCATTAGGAGTGAATAGATAAAGAGACAAAAGGCATAATAACTCACACATTTGCAGAGGATATGCAAATATGAGACAGAATAATAGTTACCAACTGGTGTAACGGGAAACCCAACCCTCTGGCCAAAGGCCTGGTGGAGGTCTCCTCATTAAGAATAAGGAGACAAATACTGTAGGATAGGATCAGAATAAGAAAGTACTAACTAAAACTTCTCTAGAACCCCGACGCACCGGAGCGCAACCCTCTCTTTCTCTCTTTCCCTCCTCGATATTCTTCCGCAGTCTTCAATCTAATCAGGCTGTCTTTCAGGAATGAATCTTACCTGTCTGTTCTTCTTTGCAGCAGCAGCTCTCGCCCACACCTCACTCAGCAGCGATGTCACGTCTTTCAACTTAAGTCACTCGAGTTATACTCTTACTTCTGCATGTCCCACCCTCAATAGTTGCAAATCTCGGTAAAATATAAACTATGATTGGTTGAGACTAGGCGAGTTCACATCATACTATGCTGACACGGCCAATTTATTAAAACTCTTTTGTTTGGTAAACCTTTTCCTTTTAGCTCATCGATGTCTTTCGTTCCCATACACATTTTGTTAGTAATTAAATAACATTTTATTCAAACTCCATTGACAAATATCGCATGTTCCCATGTTCGCACAGCTACTGTCATTGATCTGTGGTAGCTGTTCAACTTTCCGGGCAGTAGGCCACATTCCATCTCTTTCTGGACATGTGCAGTACAATCTTTCTTCCAGCACCATTTTCTTTCATTGTCAAGGTATACCGGCCCAAATGCACACAATTAATAAAAGGATCATAAACCGATGTTAATTTCTCAAATATGTGATTATCAATGTTCACCACCCACTCCTACTCTATCCCATGTTAAATTCTCTTTCTTTAAGTAAAAGCAGTAGCAGCAACATCTTCTTTCAAAGTTCAGGCAAGGATATGCTAGGCATGCGGTGCCTCAAGACCTAAGGTTAGTAATTCTTGCGCATGCGTGAGAGTTTCCCTCTCAAACAAGTTAATCATATGATCATTTACGTAGGTTCTGGTTTGTGCATGTGCAGAAGCATTTTCAGTTTAAAGCGGGATCTGATTGCACTGCAAATTATTCTCTGTTATTTAAGCATGCAAAAAGCTCTCTTCCCCATATGTGAATGTTGTACGTATGTTAATTTTCACTTCTTTTCTATATCTAGAGATTAGTACTTGTTAATGAGGTATTGATTCCAAGCAAGTTCAGTTTTCTTGAAACCTCGCTCCATGAGAAGCATTAGTCCACTAAGCCACCAGACCCCACTAGTTCCTTTATTCAAAGGCACAGCACCATAGCCTCTGCTGAGAATTGAATGCTGAGCAATACAGCTACAGCATTACCAGATGGGACCAATATATCGTCCCGGGGTAAAGAATCCCACAGACTTCCTATCACGACACCCAGCAGACCTGGCAGAGGGCGACCGCTCCATGAGATGAAAACCAAAGAATACGTCGACATGGTCTCCCAGTGGTCATGCCCCCGGGCCCTTACCATTGGATGAAATGAGTCTGACAGAGGAACGACTGGGAAAATTCTGGAAAGTGCGAGACAAACTAAGTACGGCAGCAGACGGTGTAATACTGAGGGGATACCAGATCGTTATTCCTGACAGTCTCTAGGAAAGAGCCACTACGCTTGCTCACGAAGGACACAAAGGGACCGTACGAATGAAGTTGCAGAGGAGGGGAATATTATGGTTCCCACGGCTAGAACCAGCCGTAGAACCCCTCGTAAGAAACGGCTGACCACGCCAGCTCACAAGCAACCAAGAGACTCCAGCCTGGATAACGGAAGATCCTGCAAAGTCTCCATGGTCGCAATTGAGTCTCGACTTTGGGAGTTTTCCTGATGGAAGGATAACCGCTGTGCTGATAGACAGCTATTCAAAGTACCCAATAGTTGAAATAATTGTACCCACGTAGTTTGCACACCTGCAGCCTGTTCTTGAAAAAACATTTCCGCTCTTTGGGTTACCCCATGAAATCAAGACAGACAAGGGACCCCTGTTTCAAGGGGGGGGGGAGGTTCAAAGGCCTGCTTGCCCTACTGAGGCACAGGGTCAGACTGATTTGCATATAGCCATGTCTGAACTGGGGTGGCAGAGTGGGCTAAAGAACGGTGATGGATTCAACCCAGATCTTTTGACTGGGTGTGAGTGTTTGATTGGTTTGGATGCTCTGTCCATCACCACCCCCTTTTGTACCGCTTTTGGCCGCCATAAGTGTGGCAGGGTATGCTCAGGCGTGAGTCCCTTGCTCACTTTGCCACTGGATTCAAGCAAGCCGGGCTGAAGACGGCTGTAATGCCAGAAACCGGTCCTCGGAGGCTTGTTTCCGGTCCAGGGAAGGCATGGCTTGGCAGTTCGGGCTGGACTGTTCCCATGAGGCACAGGGTCAGACTGATTTGCATATAGCCATGTCTGAACTGGGGTGGCAGAGTGGGCTAAAGAACGGTGATGGATTCAACCCAGATCTTTTGACTGGGTGTGAGTGTTTGATTGGTTTGGATGCTCCGTCCATCACCACCCCCTTTTGTACCGCTTTTGGCCGCCATAAGTGTGGCAGGGTATGCTCAGACGTGAGTCCCTTGCTCACTTTGCCACTGGATTCAAGCAAGCCGGGCTGAAGACGGCTGTAATGCCAGAAACCGGTCCTCGGAGGCTTGTTTCCGGTCCAGGGAAGGCATGGCTTGGCAGTTCGGGCTGGACTGTTCCCATGAGGCACAGGGTCAGACTGATTTGCATATAGCCATGTCTGAACTGGGGTGGCAGAGTGGGCTAAAGAACGGTGATGGATTCAACCCAGATCTTTTGACTGGGTGTGAGTGTTTGATTGGTTTGGATGCTCCGTCCATCACCACCCCCTTTTGTACCGCTTTTGGCCGCCATAAGTGTGGCAGGGTATGCTCAGACGTGAGTCCCTTGCTCACTTTGCCACTGGATTCAAGCAAGCCGGGCTGAAGACGGCTGTAATGCCAGAAACCGGTCCTCGGAGGCTTGTTTCCGGTCCAGGGAAGGCATGGCTTGGCAGTTCGGGCTGGACTGTTCCCATGAGGCTTAGGGTCAGACTAATTTGCATATAGCCATGTCTGAACTGGGGTGGCAGAGTGGGCTAAAGAACGGTGATGGATTCAACCCAGATCTTTTGACTGGGTGTGAGTGTTTGATTGGTTCGGATGCTCCGTCCATCACCACCCCCTTTTGTACCGCTTTTGGCCGCCATAAGTGTGACACGGTATGCTCAGACGTGAGTCCCTTGCTCACTTTGCCACTGGATTCAAGCAAGCCGGGCTGAAGACGGCTGTAATGCCAGAAACCGGTCCTCGGAGGCTTGTTTCCGGTCCAGGGAAGGTATGGCTTGGCAGTTCGGGCTGGACTGTTCCCATGAGGCACAGGGTCAGACTGATTTGCATATAGCCATGTCTGAACTGGGGTGGCAGAGTGGGCTAAAGAACAGTGATGGATTCAACCCAGATCTTTTGACTGGGTGTGAGTGTTTGATTGGTTCGTATGCTCCGTCCATCACCACCCCCTTTTGTACCGCTTTTGGTCACCATAAGTGTGGCAGGGTATGCTCAGACGTGAGTCCCTTGCTTACTTTGCCACTGGATTCAAGCAAGCCGGGCTGAAGATGGCTGTAATGCCAGAAACCGGTCCTCGGAGGCTTGTTTCCGGTCCAGGGAAGGCATGGCTTGGCAGTTCGGGCTGGACTGTTCCCATGAGGCACAGGGTCAGACTGATTTGCATATAGCCATGTCTGAACTGGGGTGGCAGAGTGGGCTAAAGAACGGTGATGGATTCAACCCAGATCTTTGGACTGGGTGTGAGTGTTTGATTGGTTTGGATGCTCCGTACCATCACCACCCCCTTTTGTACCTACTAGGAGTCCACCATCACCAAATTGTCCCACAGTGGCCGCAGGCCAACAGCGAAGATGAACGCTTCATGCGGACACTTAACAAGATCCTCCGAATTGCGGTGGTGGAGGAATCCAGTCCTGAAACTGCCTCCCTGGGGTGCATCCAGGGCACCTTGGGCCTCCTCAACTTTGCGGCCAGAATTATCCCAGCTAGGAGGGTCTTCGCCAGGAGACTTGCTAGGGCTACTGCGAAAATCTTCAAAAAACACCACATGGTGAAGCTGAGCAAGGGCATTCAACACGATTTGGTCATGTGGTCGGAGTTCTTGCTCAACTTCAACGGGGCTGTGATTTGGAGGGCCCCTTGGGCTGGCAGCCCCGACCTTGCCCTCTACACAGACGCGTCTGGCAGGCATGGTTTTGGCGCCATCTTAGACAGGGAGTGGTGCGCTGAGAAATGGCCCAACGCTTTGATCAAGAAAAAGGTGACGGCAAAGATCACTGTTCTCGAGCTGTTCCCCAACGTTGTGGACTTTCACTTATGGCCTGCTATCCTATCAGCCAAAAGGGTCCTACTGTGGTCAGACAACTTAGCAGTAGTGCAGGCCATCAACTCTCACTCAGCGAGTTGCCCCCTAGTTTTATGTCTGCTGCGCGAACTGGTGCGAACGTGCCTTTATAACAATGTCGAATGCAGGGCGCGTCACATTCAGGGTACCAAGAACATTGCGGCTGACGCTCTCTCTCGTTTTCAGTGGCAACGATTCCAAGAGGCTTGGCCGAGAGCGAGAGAGGAAGCCACCCCCTTTCCAGCACACCTCTGGTACGTTTGAAGTGGTGAACAGAATGAGGGCCCTGGGGGAGATGTCGTTGGTGCCGAATACCAACAAGAGATATAAAGCATGTGTGAAAAAAAATTGTGCCACTGTGGGGTCGTGGGAGGACTCTGGGGAAGCCGCAGAGTTGAAAGTTCAGGCCTTCATCCTGTGGGCCAAAGATAACAAAAAGAGCCACTCTTGGATATCAGTCCAACTAGCAGCCATTAGCCACAATGCCAAGTTGAAGGGGCAGGCTGACCCTACCAGGACCTTTGTTATCAGGGCGGCTTTGAAGGGGTGGGCTAGAGGTGAACCAAAGCGCTCGACAACAGATCGCCCATTGATTTCATAACACTCCAAAGAATTATCTTGTTTTTGCCTCAGGTTACTTCCTCTGTTTACGAGATGGCACTGTTCGCATCCGCTTTCAGCTTAGCTTTCTTTGGCGCTTTCAGGATTTCCGAGCTGGTGGCCAAATCCAAGAATGACACGTCAGGTGTAGCAATGTTACTTCAGGATGTGTTGGTAATAGGTGATGCTCTCAAGATCACCCTGCATCAATCCAAAACTGACCAGCAGGGAAGGGGGATAGAGTTTTGGTTACAAAGCCTAGGCTTGCCCAATTTTTGCCCAGTGAGCCTCCTAGCGGCTTACCTAGCCATCCGGCCGTCTAGTGATGGTTATCTCCTCATGCATTCAGATGGCACGCCGCTCACTAGATATCAAGTGGAACATGTCATGCATGCATGTTTGGCTTCGGCAGGTGTTCCTACTCGGGGCAAACGGTTCTGCACACATTCTTTCCGCATAGGTGCAGCTACCACTGCATTTTCTGAAGGGGTACAAGTGGAGGGCATCAAGCAGTTAGGGAGATGGACCTCAGACTGTTATAGGAGGTACATCAGACCAGTTAACAGCGAGTAGTTCTCAGAGTCTGCCAAACATTTTGTGAAGGTTTTGTTCTGGGACTGTAGACAGTAGCTTGTAATTTTGGGCACTCTTGGCCCTGTCGCACAAACTGAGTTATGCTGTGTTTCATTTTGCAGTGTGGTTTTTCATGCCAGTGTGTTTTAAATGCATGTTTTAATAAAAGTAGTTACATTCAACACTTCTCTTTATTTACCAGGAACCACGGTCTGGGTGCTGGGCCACGAGGGTGTATCCAAGTTGGCTCTGTGGGCTGAAAGCAGGAAGGGGAATCATGGGTTTAGCAAAACTCAATTTGTATGGCGCGGAATCATTGGCTTGCGTTGGAACGGGGTGCTGGGCATGCTAAAACAAGAATTCCAGGGGAACCCCCACCCCCAGACGTGCTTATCCTGCACCTGGGAGGGAATGACTTGCCTATCTTAGGTAAAAGGTTCCTCCTGAGGGACATAAAAGTGAACATTTCCAAGATCAGCAACTTATTAGGACCTTGCGAGCTGTGGTGGTCTGAGATCACACCACGCTGGGTTTGGCTCGGGACGCGCTCTGGGCAAGCGCTAGAAGTAGCGCGAAGGAAAGTAAACTGCGCAATGCGTAAATTCGCGGAGCTGATGGGCTTTGGGTTCATTAGACATGGGGAACTTCACGCCAAATCCACAGGATGATTTGACGAGGAAGGAGTCCACCTCTCCAGAGTAGGCATGGATTTATTCTTGTTGGACATTCAGGAAGCCCTTATTTCAGCAGGCTGCGTTTAGGAAGGTTGAGCTCAGGTGGGGGGCCCTGGCTGTGACGGTCGCCACATCCAGGGCTGTGGAGGAGTTACAGGATGATCCAGAGGCGAAAGGTACTCAGAAGTACCCTATGCAGAAGCACAAAGGGTGCTGAGGCCCAATATCCCCCGGAGATCTGTGCGGTGGACCCTGGGGTGCGACGGCGCCCCGTTATCCTACGGGCGGTTGGTAACCTGGACAACCGGGGGTCGCTTGAACGCTCCGCCACTTGTAGGGTGGGGGGTATGAGCAAGAGGGTGGACCAATGGTTCACCGGATATGGGAGGGGCTATCCTCTCACCACAACCGCTAAGCACCGTCTGGCCAAGGCCGCGGGCTACTTGGCATATCAGGTGGCAAGCTGCGAGGGGCGGCTTGCCTTTGGATCGTCTGTAAGATAACCCACCGTGTTTGCTAATAAACCTGCAGCTACTTTTCCCAACAACAAGTTGTCTTGTCTGTTTATTTATTTATATGCAACATGTTTATTGTAGGGTTGGTGTGCGGGCCGATATTGGCACTATGTGTGTTAACTTACAAATTTGTTTTGAACACTAACTTGGGAAGGAATGTACCGACCTGAGGACCGCTCAGGCAGGACCCAGATGCAGGACCGGAAGGACTCCCATACTTTGTATCTGGCCAAGCGTGGCAGAGAGCTTAAATAAACGGGTGGAGGTCGCTCGGGACTTCCCGCCCATACCAGCCAAACGGTGTGGTTGTGTGTATTTGTGGCTCCACGATATAGGCTTTAGCGTTATCTTAGGCCAACACAACAGTCTGGATCGGCCCCGTGGTGAGGGTGTGCGTGCTTTAATGCACACTCAAGTACTAAGGAACATTAGGAAACAAAACAAAGGTTCTTTCCAAGAAACAGGACCTTGTGGGGATGTATAGATTCCGTCTGGGCCATGGTTTCCTAACAGTAACTTCCCAGCCCTTTCCCCGCACGTCCTGACCAGAGCTGCCAGGTGCGACCCTGTGCTTCCTGGTACCGGCCTCTGGCTCCACGAGAGACGACAACCACCCACAGCAGCGCTCCCGTGACCCCCAGAAGCCAAGTGGGCAGCAGCCTCCATGCACAGTCTGCTGTTTGTTCGGAGACCCCACCCTCTCGCCATTCACAGCGCCTTGAGGCCTCTTGGTGAGGGCACCGCTGGGCGCTTCTGGTGTTCAGCTGGTGCTGTGCCGGGGTCACTGGACTCCTGTGCGGCTTGTACTTCACATCAGCGCCCGCCGCCCTCTCACTGCACGCGGGGCCCTTGGTATGTGTCCGTGTGCACAGAGTCTACTCATTCAAAGCTCTCCGAGTGCCCCAAAGTGCCAAGTGACTGACCCTCAATGTGACATCACACAGTAATGCATGTCCGCTGGTCACAAGAGGACTTACGTCATACGTGTACATCTGTACATCACTTCCTTGGTCTGTCTGCCAAACTTCCCGTCGATTCCCGAAAATGTTATACTGATCCTGTCACTGCATTATTTGTACATAAATAAACAGTTCATGTAAGGCGCCCTGGCGACCTTGGACCAAATAGGCGCTATAAAAAACTCATGCATAAATGGAAGGACGCCCACGTGCCCGCCTGATAGCACAGAAGGCTGTAAATGTCATTATGGGCCATGTGTGAGGAGTTGGACGAAGGCCAGAACACGGAGACCCAGTGTTGTTTTACTGGCCTAAACGCCTCAGCGCATATCTGCCGATAGGAGGCAAAGAGTTATGAACACATTGCAAATATATACTTAATGTTAAAGGCAATTTTTTTATTGCACCAATGAGAGTCATCGTGTTAGACTCACATCACTAAAGTTGGTGTAATAAAAGAACTGCCTTTACAATCGGCTTAAATCTACAGTATATTCGGACTATAGCATGTTCAAGCCAACCCTGAGGCCGTTCTGTGCAGGGTTCTAGCAGACAGGACAGTATCACATTCATTTCACTGTCTAATAAGGAAAGTTCTTCATCCGTAAATTGTGAAATAATTCTAGTATTTCACTGGCAGCATATGTAATACGTTTAAAAGGACAAAAAAACACTACATTTAGTTATTATTCGTCTCCAGCACGTGGAGGGGGAAATAGATGCGTATTGTGACCATTTGTGTATTGACATCAAAGAAGGACACATATACACATCTTTAATGCCCCGGGTCCTCTGTGATCTCTTTGAAGCTGGCGGTGCCGAGAGGTGTGAAAAGTGGGCGGGGCGGGTCCGTGCCAGGGCTCAGTTCTGACCCAGACTTGAAAGCGGTGGCATCTTCAGGTACATCAAACACTGGCACTGCCCACCCGGCACCCTTTGAACCATACCTGGAATACACGTGCCCGTGGCCCCTTCCCGTGAGCCTCTGCTCCAGGAGCAGCTATAACCGGGGGCCGAGGTGGGCCCCTCAGAACAGAGTCCGGAGCGGACAGGAGGATGGAGAGAGACCCCGAGCTGGAGCTGGTGATCTGCGAGGTGCTGTCTCTGGAGAATGACTACCCTCGAGCCCACCCCTCCAAGAGGGCTCGGGAGACCCCGCAGCAGCACCCAGAGCCCCCAGCAGCCCTGACAGGTGAGTGTCTGGACTGGTCCTGGCCCAGCAGCCTGACCCGGGCTGGATCATTAGTGTCTGTGATTGTTTATAAGAGATGAGGAGTGTTTCTAACAGCCCTTCCGTCTCCACCCTGCAGGAGCATCTCACGAGCTGGAGGACGGGGGGACCCTCAAGAGGGCCAGGCCTGCTCTGCCCTCGGAAGAGCCCTGGCTGGCTCCTGGCGGTGCCCTCAGGATGACCGGGCCCTCTCTGCCCTCTCCTGAGCCCTCCCTGCCCTCTCCTGAGCCCCCTCTGCCCTCTCCTGAGCCCTCTCTGCCCTCTCCTGAGCCCTCTCTGCCCTCTCCTGAGCCCTCTCTGCCCTCTCCCGAGCCCTCTCTGCCCTCCTCTGGCGGGGGCTGCAGGAGGAGGACCAGCTTCAGCACAGACCAGCTCGCCCTCCTGAGGGCAGCTTTTCACCTCAACCCCTACCCCGACTTCAGCAGCAGGACCCACATCGCCGAGGTGACCGGGGTCCCCGAATCCAGGGTCCAGGTGAGTGCAGCGCGCAGGCCCCGGGGACGGGGCTCTAAACCGGGGCAGCATCGCTTCTGTACTGTATTTAACACCTCTATCCTTATCTGTACTTTTGATGGCTCTGCTCCCCCTAAACCTCTTTCCCTTCAGTTATGTAACTGCGAACACCTTCTAAAGCGACCTGTTCTTTCTGAAATGTGGCATCCTTCGATCTATGTAAGTCTCTCCCTCTCTCTCTTTCTTCTCTCTCCACTTCCTCTCTTCTTCGAGCTTTTTTTCGGAAAAATCTAACTGCCTCCTGCCTCTCTGATGTACTTAAAAGTGACTCGAATTCTGCACAGAACAAGAATGGACAGAAAGAGACAGCCCTGGTGGAGAAGGGTGAGGGAAGGTGGGACAGAGGATAGAGGCAGCAGAGGGGAGTCCCGGGGTTCAGGGGGAGAGGGGGACGAGGTTCTAGAGTCTGTAGTTCTCTTTAAATGCTCCCGTCTGTCCTCTCACCCTCTGTTCTCTTCTTTCCCTTTGACACAGGTCTGGTTCCAGAACCGCAGAGCGCGGCACTTACGCAAACCCGGAAAACCATCTGTGAGTCCAGAGCAGCGGCAACTGGACCAGTGCCCGGAGCAGCCCCAGAACCAGGACAAATACCACGACCAGCACCAGCACCAGGGTCAGAACCTTTACCAGCACCAGCAGCACTGGGCCTCATCTTATCCAGCCCACGCCAGCGCAAGGCAGACACCGGGCCTCCGGGTACCAGGACCCCCCCTGGCTCTGAGGACTGGGCCTTCACCTGTCCCCCCTCAAGCCTCCCTCCCTCAGCCTCCAGGGCACCCTGGGCCGGGAGACGCCCCTCTGCTCCGGAACCTGCAGGAGGACTTCCGGTGTGATCTGGACTTCCTGGACGGATGGTCCATTGCTCCCCAGTGGCCTCCAGTCTTCAACTTCGGCTCCTCCCGGCATGCACTGGGGCTCAGTGATGCGTTCAACTGAAGGTTCAGGGACCCAGGAGGTTCTTTCATAAAATACCAGCAGGGTGCACTTTGCATGCATTGTATTTCGGCAGTATCGGTCGTTATTCACTTGCACTATTAAAATGGTGAACTGAATTCTCAGAAGTTCGCATTTTCAGATCTAATGCTTACCACGTCGGCTGTAGATATGTTTACAAATATACAATAAACATATAAACAACTGCTCTGCTTGTCCTCGTTTCTTTACATTTGGTTAAAATCCCTTCACCCTTGTGTTTGGACAGTGTCATTAATGAAATTCATGACTTGCGAAATTTGAGAAGTGAAGACCAGTAAAAGAGCCTCAGAGTATTTCATATTTTTTTCTAATGCAAACATGAACGTATGGACGGGCCGACGAATGCATGAATGGGCGAATGAACGCGTGGAGGCATAGGTGGATGGGTGGGTGGTATGGGAAGCAGGGTGGAGGCGTTATGGGAGGAAACACGGATGCATTGGTGCATATGCATGGATGAAGAAGTTAACACACCTATATAGACATTATGGATTCAATTATAATTGTAAAATAAATCTAAATTCCTTAATTTGGATTGTACCCTTTAATCAACACCTCAACACCTGCACTTCAGAACTCATTCCTATGACATGCTTTTCATTATGTTTTAATTGTATGTCTTTTTTGTGAAAGGAAATAAAAAAAATGAATAAAATCACTCATTTGAATAGAAATATACACAGACAGGTGTATACATATTTATACCAATGCAAATCAAGGTTTAAATATATAAATAGAGGGAAGTCTCTTTGTATACTTGCACACTCAATACAGCATATACCCTTATCCATATGAAATACCATTAGTTTACATGAAGCATGGACCATAAAGATTCGATCTCATAGGAGAATGTTGTAATGAAATGAAGGTCCAACTTCCAGGGTAGCTTAAGTAGTATTTATTATGATGGTAAGATCAAGAGTAGAAGTACAGAGAGCCCCACCAGGAGCAGCCTTCCTGCTGCTCAACCCATACACAAACTGACACTTTCACTCCTCCAGCATTCCACATCATCACCAAGCACCAGCATTCCACACCACACTCACACTGGCGACCAACAAGTATAACACATCTCCCTTCATTACAGTGAACAAGAACACAATGCAATGGTTCTAGGAAAAGTATGCTTTGGTGAAAGGTACATGCATAGAAATAACACGAGGACAGATTGTACAGATCTGAGGATGACTACAGGGCATACACGTTAAGATCAACAGCAAATAAAGCACAGTACAATGGGCAAGGAAGTTAACATCAAAATGCAAAGAAAGCACAGAAGAATGTAACAATTGACTTGAATGTTAACATAAAATATGAAATGATGGAAAATGACAATGCCCATCCATGTACTCACATTAATGAAAACAACAACGTGGGCACAAAAGGAAACAGTCTTTAAGAAAGCAAAAAAGACTACACTTATCCACATCTTCTCCTTTTCCACACAAACCCACATTCTATGACACTATACATAACCAACCCAACCCATTATGCCATAAACATACCAGTTGGCTAGACCGAAATGAACATGAGCACACAGGGAACCAATCCCCAACAATACAGTAGAGATCACACCACACATAAACAAAAACACTAACGTGAGACAATCCCACAACCACACAAGAGTGGAAGGAATGCATGAAAAAGCACGCAAACACCTCTCAACTATAATGCCAAATCAAGTGGGTGTTATCTAAAGTCAACCACATAAAGATGGTTGATGTCATTGACTTCTACCCAGACAACAAAGCACCACACCAAAAGGGTGATTTACCTGAATCAACCCACTCCCACAAAAATAGTGGTGGATCAGAGAGGCTTAGCACCTAAAAGCATTCTCACACACACACCACCAATAGTGAGGGATTCACTTACATCCCCGCACAACCACACCCTGGTGGTAACCCAGAGTGACTTAGCACCTAAAAGTCAGCTAACACACCATACCAACAAGGTAATCTGTCTAAATCAACCCAAACCCACAAAAAATAGTGGTAGATCAGAGAGGCTTAGCATCTAAAAGCCTTCTCACATATACACCACCAACAGTGAGGGAGTCACTTACATCCAAACGCAACCACACTATGGTGGTAACCCAGAGAGACGTAACACCAAAAGTCAACTCAAACACCATATCAACAGAGTGATCTTCCTAAATCAACCCACACCCACAAAAATAGTGGTAGACCAGAGAGACTTAGCACCTAAAAGCCTTCTCACACACACACCACCAACAGTGAGGGATCACTTAAATCCACCCACAGCAATACCATAGTGGTAATACTGAGTGACACTTCACCAAAAGTCAAGTCAAACACACACTCATACTAAAGAACAAACACTCTGACTACCAATTTCCCAAACACCTCCCAAAAGTGGGTAAAACCAAAATGTGTCCTAATCCATGCCCTAAACTCGAAAAACATGGTAGGAACCTAAAAACCCACTTACAAGTATTACAAACGCATAAGCATTCAGTAAAACAAACCTTCCATGAAGTTAACAATTTTAGCAAACATCCGAATCATACATTTTACCACTTGTTGATCTGAAACATCCCCCCATCCATGAAGTTCACGATTCCTCTTTTGCTTCTGTACAGAAAGCCCCAAACACATCAAAGAGAGGGAAACTGTACCAAAATTTGGCTAAAAGAGTCCTAGTCTGCAGGTGCCAATATTCCTAGGGTGTGCTCCGACACTGACCGTGCAGAAATAGTCACTTTTAAAATGAAGCTACAGTAAATCTTCCAAAAGTGGGGAAGTTGCTTTGCCTACACACCACCATAGTAAATTAAGGCTTGAAAGCAAAAAAACACAAAGGAAATGGGAGTCCATCAACAACATAAAAGAAAGGGCAGCCCTCACCAGATTTCAGAGGCTATACCGAAGCCCCCAGCCTAAACAGCACTTAGCCTCAAAAGCAATCACCAGGAGTAAAGATGGCAGCACGTATGCTAGGAGTATCCCAGGTGGCTCCAGGCACGTACGTGCAGTACAATGATAGGGCTCCTCACCAATCCACAAGTTTCCAATGCCATGGCTCATGCTGGACAGAACGCACGAGCAGAGACAGTTGGAGGCAGGTGAGTGAATTAACAATATTAAAAAAAAGGCAGAACAATCAATAGTTTCCACAGAAGTAAAGATCAGTTTCCTTAGTAGCATCAACACTCCCCGTTGAAAAAGTCACAAGGGCGGGTGTCAACGTTCCCTTGATTGTCACTCTACTCAACACAAACTCTGAGAGTGACAGATAACAGCTGTGCCTTAGGTTTTCATAATACCTCAGGCTGCCGATCAGTTTCTTATGTGCCACGGACACAGCATGGTGAACGCAATCTCACAATCCCTCTGAGCTGCCCACAAGTTTCTTTTGTGCCATGGACACGGTTCGCATGGTGGTCACAACCCAGTAGCCCATATACACACATAGGGCTGGCAACACAGCATCACTGGTAGCGATGAAATACTAAGGGACACACACACCGCTGGCAAGTCCTTCTACACTGCAGTTGCAGCCGACTGACCCAAAAGTCACAGGTGGGACCTCAGGCCCACTCCGGAAGTCCAGGAAGACACAGCAGGATCTGGCATGCCCGAGTTGAGGCCGACCGGTCTTGAGGTCACTAGTGGGGCTCTGGGCTGCCAGCTTGCTGTTACACATGTTGCGCTTATTTTCAAGAAGGGGTTCTTCGTTAAGAAAATACTTCAGGCTTCAAATTCCAGTAGTTATGTTTCACTTAGTCTCTCGTCCATCCAGTTCTCACACGCAGGTTCTTTTGAAAATCGTCGCCAAAATGTTGTAATGAAATGAAGGTCCAACTTCCAGGGTAG